>NW_027206601.1:0-600000 GCF_024711535.1 Dipodomys merriami
GAGGCAAATCTACGAAGCTTTTCAAGCTTTATTGGGGGGTCTAGATAAACAAATTCTTTCATGAAAGTATTCGGCATTTTTTTTTGGCAGGGGTGGGGAGAATACAAAGAACTCTTAGTAGAGAGCTAACCATGTACAGATGAATACTTTATAAATATTACTCGAAGAGAGTAAATGAGCTGGGAAACAAATGGCATCACTAGAAGCATTTATTAAGGTCTTTACCTTCATGGGGCACTTAGCCAGGCATGGTACAAAAGACATCAGCAGATGTGACTTCTGCCCTTGGAGACTGAAGGCACCATTTGTGAGTGCATTCTTGTGTGAAGTGTGAAATTTACCTCCCGTGTCATTCTCAACAGACAAACAAGTCAGTAGTGGTTGGGGCAAGAAAAAAGGTGGCCAACAGAAGTCTGGCACATGGTTAGAAGGCACCCAGTGCCTCCATTCTCACTCCATGTTTATTCCCCCCCCTCCCAGAGCTGCTAGAAAAGCACCTGTACTTTTTATTTTATTTTATCTTTACAGCTACCCACTTTATGTATCTCTGCTTGTAATGTTATGCTCTGGGTTGGAAACATCAGTCAGGTCTGGGATAATTTACCTTTCTTTAGGGTTCAGGAGTCTTTTAGAAGCCCAATGCTTTCATTACAACAGAAAACTACTATTAAAGCCTGACTTGGCCTAGCAAGGCCAGGAACTAGAAGACAAGTCTGCACCAACAGTTCCAACGCTAGAGTTCTTTGTGGTCAGGTCCTGCACTGTAGGATGTGTCTCTTTTAAAGCACACAGACCATATTTACCCAGTTCATTGAAAATGCATTCCGTAAACTCAGACATGTGTCTGTCCATGTGAAATGCAAGCTGATTATGAATGAGTTGCGATGGGTTTAGCTCAGCAAAATCAAAACAGCACCGAAGGCAGGTTTGGGTACTCTGAGGGTCCATGTCTACCTAACCAGCAGTGAGCCCACAGCATATCCTGTCCATCAGACCATGTCTGGTATCTAGGTTTTGCTTTCAGTTACAGATGAGGTATAGGCATAGGTATAGGTATGAGATGAGGTATAGGTGGCAGTCTGTCAAATATACATCTATAATCAGAACATCTGTGGCATATTAAATCAAATAATTGTTTAGCAGTAGCAGCAAGCCCTGCCTTTGGGTATGGATATGATTGTCAAAAAGGAAATTTTTTCCTGATGAGCTGCAAGGTCTGACTGTGCCATCTTCAATGAAACCAACACTACATGCATATTTTATTACAGACCAACTGTGACTGGGCCTTTTTTTTTTTTAACAGCTTTTGTTGCATATCTTATTTGCTAAATCCTACCATAAGGGCTGTAAGCAATGACACCACTGCATGTATTTATTTAAAAAAAATAAGAAAACATACATTTGTGTGTGGGGGGGTGTGAGTTTTGGGGCTTAAATTGAGGACTTGGATGCTGACCCTGTGCTTTTTTGCTTAAGGCTCCACTTCCGGCTTGTTTTTTTTTGGGGGGGGGGTGTTTAATTGGAAATTGCAAGTCTCACAGACTTTGCTGCCTAAATTGGCTTTGAACCAGCAATCCTCAGATTTCAGCCTCCTAAGTAGCTAGGATTACAGGAATGAGACACCGGTGCCCAGCAAAACATAACACTTTTATAGTTTCTGTTATATAAATCTTTTCATATCAGTAAATATTTCTTTCATGCCATGTTTTCAACACTGGATCATGAAAATTTTATCACTATAGATGTCAGACATAAAGTTGAACACATTTTCCAGCAGACCTTGTTTTGTAATCTCAGCTCTAACATTGCTCTATACTTGACTTGTCACATTTCTCTCTATTGGTCCACCATTCTCTTTATCCATTAATCCAACTTAATTTTTGATATGTTTCAAAGTAAATTGAAGATATCATGAAATATCCTCCAGGCACTTAATACCTATCATTAACTAAAATTAAAAACTTGTTGTGGCTTTTTAAAAAAATCTAGAATGTGTACTCAATGAAATACATATATCTTTGAAATATGTAAGTGCTGAGTTTTAACCATGACATATATATAACCCAAAGTCCATCAAAATGTACATAATACATCACCATAGAAAGTCCCTTATGGACTTCTCACAGATGGTCCCTACCTCTCCTCTAGCAGAGCCAACCTCTCTTCTATTTTGCCATCATAGTTTAAGTTTGCTTGATGATGTTTGATTTCATATAAAAAGAATCATATAGAATAAAGTTGGCAGTGGTGTCTCATGCCTGTAATCCTAGCTACTCAGGAAGCTGAGATCTAAGGATCATGGTTCAAAGCTAGCCCAGACAGGAAAGTCTGTGGGATTCTTTATCTCCAATAAACTACTAAAAAAGCCAGAAATGGAGCTGTGATTCCAATGGTAAAGTGCCAACCTTCACTGGTTAAAAAAATCATACACACACTAACTCTGGGCCTGGTTGCTGTCCCTCAGCTCTTCAACTCAAGGCTAGTGCTCTACCACTTGAGCCACAGCACCACTTCCGGCTTTCTTTGTTTATTTGATGCTGATGAATCAAACTCAGGGCCTCATACATGCAAGGCAAGCATTCTACCACTGAGCCACCTTTATGTTGACACAGTTTGTTCTTTTTTATTGCTCAAATCATTGTATAGATATACCACAGTTTCCCTATATGGACATATGGATATTTTCAGTTTTCCATATTATGAATGATCCTGCTGTAACATTTTTGTAGGTATATACACATATGTGTGTATGTAGATACATGTTTATACACAGATATATTTCCTTTTTTGTGTGTGTCAGTTGTGGGGCTTGAACTCTGGGCCTGGGCACTGTCCCTCAGCTCTTCAGCTCAAAACGAGTGCTCTACCACTTGCGCTACAATACCACTTCTGATTTTCTAGTGGTTTATTGGAAATAAGAGTCTCACGGACTTTCCTGCCGGGCTGGCATAGAACTGGGATCCTCAGATCTCAGCCTCCTGAGTAGCTAGGATTACAGGTGTGAGCCACCAGGCCTGGCTACACATATATTTTCTGTTTCTTTTGTGTAAATACATAGAAGTAGAATGGATTGATCATGTGGTGGATGTGTGTTTACCTTTGTAAGAAACTGCCAGGTATATTTCCAAAGTGGTTGTTTGCTTATATTCTTACATTAATAATATATGGGAATTCCTGTTGCTCTAAATCCTTGGGTTGTCAGTCTTTTTAATTTTGGTCATTCTTGTTGATATGTAGTAGCATTAGGAGCTGTTTTGAATGTCATCCTTCACAAAGGATGACATTTTTAATATTGGATAAAGTTGTTGATTTTTTTGTTGTTATTGTTGTTGTTGCTCTACTTTGGTTTGAACTCAAGATCTTATGCTTGATAGGAAGGCACTTCTACCACCTAAGCCACACTCACAGCCCATTTTGCTTTAGTTACTTTTTTAGTAAGGTCTCATGATTTTACTCAGGTTGGCCTGGATTGTGATCCTCTTACTTCTGTCTCGTACACAGGTGGGATCACAGGCATATGCCACATGCCAGTGATTTGAGATGGAATCTCACTAACATTTTGGCAAAGTGGCCTTGTATTGCAGTCTTTTCTATCTCTATTTCCCAAATAGCTGGGAATATATATCTGGAAACCAGTTCTTTGTCATATACGTGTTTTGTAGCTCTTTAGTCTCATTTCGTGACTTGCTTTTTCTTTTCCTTAACTATGTTTTTGAGGAGAATTAAAATTTAATAGTCATACTTACTATTTTTCTTCTTCTGCCTGAGAAATCTTTGCCCTCTCCCTATTATGACAGTCTTCTTCATTGTTTTCCACTAAAGCTGTCTGGCTTCAGCTTTTACAGTTGTAGCTCTGTGACTTGTCAAGTCTGTTTTGGGGAGTGGTGTGAGGTAGGAGTCTAGGTTAGTATGTCTCCATATGAATATACAGTTATTCTGCCATCATTTGTAAAATTTTTTTCTTCCATTGGATTGTGCCAGATCCTTTGTCGAAGGTCATGACTACCGTATATGTGGGTGTCTGTTTCTGGGGCACTCTGTTCTGTTGCACTTTGATTTCTAGTAATGTACCTTTTTAACAGTTGTGTATTGTATAGGTTTTCATAAGTCATATGAATCACTTTCCCATTCTTGGCCATACTGAAATTTATTTTTTTTTATTACATAGCAATATTACAAGTAAGTGTTACATCTTTGATACATAAGTCTTGGTGACAAAAATAATGTTAACTAAATTCAAGGCAATTATACACTACAAGGGCAATGTTACTGTTTGCCTTTACAAAGTACATAATATGATTTTTATTTTTATCTGCTATTGTTAAGAGAGTATAGTGCATGAGTAATATGATTAGTACCCATGGAGTTCTTGGTAGTGAGAAAGAGAAAACTCACTTTGCTTCTGGGTATGTAAACTTGCTTTTTTTTTTTTTTTTTTTTTTTTTTTTGGTCGGTCGTGGGGCTTGAACTCTGGGCTTGGGTGGTGTCCCTGCGCTCTTCAGCTCAAGGCGAGCACTCTACTGCTTGCGCCACAGTGCCACTTCCAGTTTTCTAGTGGTTTATTGGAGATAAGAGTCTCACGGATTTTCCTGCCCGGGCTGGCTTTGAACCGTGATCCTCAGATCTCAGCCTCCTGGGTAGCTAGGATTACAGGTATGAGCCACCAGTGCTGGCTTTGGGTGTGTAAACTTTCTATCCCTGTAATGAAATATTGAAGAAAATTAAGTTGTAAGAGAAAAATTTTAGTTTAACTCATAGTTTTGGAGGTCCTAATGCAAGATAGGTTGGGTCTACTGCTTGGGGCATCTGGCAGGATAGCATATGACAGAGTAAATCGCCCATTAGAAGCCAGGAAACCAAACCAGAGAGGAATTGGGAGACATCTAACCCTGATAGCCTCTTTGTAAAATAGGTTAAAGTTATAGTTCCTGGCTAGGTAAGGTCAACGCCCCTGAAGTCAGCTTGAAGAAGTTACAGAAGATGGACCTTCGCCCTTCTACCCCCATTTTAAGATCAAGGGTCCGGAGTCAGTTTTGAAAAAAATGAGGCAAAATAGATAAAATAATTTTTTTTAAAAAAAGGCATAAAGAATAGTGTTTACAGTTGTTGGTGTGCAAGGTGTGGAGACTGCATCTGTCAGAGATGGTTACAAGACTAAGCCTTCTGAGCCTTCTGTGTCTATTTACAAAAATATCTGTTTAGTAAAACAGTTGTGATTTTGGTAAATTGTCCTGGGCTATTGTTTAAAGATCTTAAAAACCAGCAGGATCAAAGCCTGCCAAGCCTATGCAATGTATCCTTAACCAGTCTGTGTAGGAATTTACAGCCCAGCATGAGGTGTGACAGTCCCTTGGAGCTACTAAGAGACCAGGCTGCTGCTGCTGCTGCTGCTGCTGTTGGGGAATGATGGCCTGACAGCCACCTGGAGGAACTCCTGCCTGATTCCATCACCTGAGTCTGCTTCCTGGTTGACTGCTGCTAAATCTAAGATCTTGTGGGACATTCTTTTGGGTGATATCTAGAAACCCTCTCTTCCCACAGTGGATATTGGGGACAAGGATATCACTGGCTTGCTTACCTTAAGCACTTCAGTGCATAAGTGACTAGAAATCCACTCTATGGTCAAAGCCTAGTTTGGCTCTGGTATGGTAATAACCTGAGTGTGTTATCAATGGAGGTAATACTCTTAGCCTTAAAATCTAGCAAGCTTCCGCATCACAGTGGTGCCTTAAGGCTGTTCTAAGATAAAGGTTCCACAAGCCAAAGGAAAATTGGGCAGTTTTAAACTCCAGCCACAAAGATGCTTAAAAAATTGTAAAGAAAGAAGGTAGTAAAAAAAAGCCTTGGGAAAGGAATTGGAAAAATTTGAAAAGTAAGGATTGTCTTTAAGACAAACCTCAAAAAGTTTAAGTACGTAGCAGATGGTATGAGTATGTCTTAAAATTGGAGCTTACAAGTAAAGCTGGTATAAAATTAAGTTAACTATGATACACGAGTCAGGACTGGTGAAAAAAAAATGTAAGGGGCTCTGGTACTGTTATTTTTGTTACAATCGGACCTTATATACTCAACAGACTGGTGTCTTTTGTAAAAGAAAAAGGTCAGCGCAGTCCTTCTATTAGTTCTGAGATCCGAATACCAAGCATTGAGAACAACCGACACCTGTGCAACAAAACTATTTCAAACTTAGGATCGAGTGGTTATTTTTTGCCCCCCAATGGGTCTTATTGGGCCTGCAACACGGGGTTAACGCCTTGTGTGGCCATTGAGGTGTTTAACCACTCTTCCGAATTTTGTGTGCTAATCCAACTATGGCCTCGGGTCACTTATTATGAGGAACATACATTCCTTCAATTATTTGAACAAAAGCTCAGGTATCCTCGGGAGCCTATATCCTTAACCTTAGCCCTTTTGCCTGGTAGGTACAGGGACTACTGCCCTAATACAAAATAAGGAATTTTTACAATTACATGCAGCCGTGACCGATGACCTCGAAACCATAACAAGGTCCATCTCCGCTTTGGAGAAATCCCTATCCTCACTTTCAGAGGTGGTGCTACAAAACAGAAGAGGTCTGGATTTATTGTTTCTAAAGGAAGGAGGCCTATGTGCTGCCTTAAAAGAAGAATGCTGCTTTTATGCAGATCACACTGGGGTGGTAAGGGACTCCATGGAGAAGTTACAAAAACGCCTAAAACAAAGACAACTTAACCTCTCCAGTTGGAACTGGAACTCCGGAGTTGGGGCCTGGGTCAGTCACAACCCTCTGCTGTCCACGTTACTCCTTCTCCTCGTCCCCTTGATTACCTTCTTCCTCTTCCTAGCTTGGGTCCTTGGGCTTTTCAACGGCTAACTCAGTTTATTAAAAACCAGATCGATTCGACCCTTACCAAAACCGTTTCAGTACATTACCATCAATTAGAGACCCAAGAACAGGCTGTTGAGGCAGAACAAGGGCTCAGGTTCGGCGCCTCACGGTCCCGACCTCCCCTCCGGGCTAGCTAGAGAGTACTCCATGACGGGATTAGTATGGGGCCTGCGCTGGAGGCACAACGTACAGAGGTCATCGAGACCGGCTCAACATGGCACGTTGCCAGAAGCAGGAGGCACCCCATATAGCCTAAGACAGGGGCTCTCTCAGCCGGGCCAAAAGTCAACTCTGGCCATTTTAATAAAAGGAGGGGGAATTGTTGGAGACCTAAAACCTACCTGAGAATGCTCTGACCTTTTACAGACACCTGTGCAAACTGTGACAAACAATCTCGGAAATACCACAAGAAGTACTTTTAGATTAAGTTCCTGGAACAGGCTGGGCCAGTCTGTTGTAGAAACCGTTGGACCAAAAAGACCTTACCCTAACCCCATTATTAAAATTCTTCATCTACCCTGCCCTTCCTCACAGTATTTCCCCTTCTACCCTTATAAAAGCATAAGCAAGCCTCTTTGCCAATAAATGAGACCTTGACGCGACTCAGACTGATTTTGTCTTCATGCGCTTGGTCTCCTTTCTCTCTCACCCCCATTGGTTCCTTTAGGAGGTGCCCCCTCCTAAAGGAAAAGAATGGTGAAGAGACAGCATGTGCTACAGATGTGCCATGGGGAAAATGCCATTTGTGCCAATCTTCTTCATTACAGAACTTGGCCTTGAGTTGAATAGCAAAAATTGGCATTCTTGAAGGTAACTTTCTGATTGACAGGTCTCCTTTCTGTTTCCTGTAAGGCCCTGATGGCAAAGATTTACTGCCTAGCCCTTATTTCCTCAGTCTTTTGTCCTTACTTCCTTCTTTTTTGGTAGTCTCTGTCCCCCCATTTCTTTGCCTGGCTAGGTTTGGTTTATCAGCTCATCCTGCCATCTGCAAGCTGAATAGGCCACAATACCTGGCAAGCTTTTCTTCTACGCAGTATCACACTTTCCTCAGGCCCTTTTTCTTTCCTCCATACCCCCATCTTCTTTCTTTTATCCATTAAGTTTTTTCCAGTCCTAGGGATGGAACTCAGGGCTTGGGCCCTATCCCTGAGCTTCTTTTGCTCAAGGCTAGCACTCTACCACTTGAGTCACAGTGCCACTTGCACTGTCTATGTGCTACTGAGGAGTCAAACTCAGGGCTTCCTGTATGCTAAGCAAGCACTCTACTACAGTGGGAACCTCACTATTGTTAAGTCCAGGTTACCTATAAACTCAAAACCTAGGAAAGGTTTCCAAACTGAAGGTGTGTCATGTTCATCATTGCCCACGGTGGGCTGGGAGTGCTTCTCTGAATTAATAAGAGAATGCTTCCGGGTAGAATTAAGCGTCATTTCTTTTCTTTTTTTTTTTTTTTAGAAATGAAAGACTTTATTTCAGCTTACTTTGTACCTAAACTTGTCTTCATAGACAAAGGCCTCACTTGAAATTATTAAAATGATGGTATATTACTCCAACGCAAATATAATTCCATATAAAATACACCAAGTATTTTGATATTCTTTTTTTTTTTAATTGTATTTTATTTTATTTGGGAACATACTGTACAGAGGGGCTACAATTACATGGGCAGGATAATGCATACTTTTCTTACCAAGCATTGCAGCCTCCTCCTTTGTTTACCCTTCACTTCCCTTCCCCTCCTCCCCCCTCCCCCCACCCAATTTTACCCCCCTCCCCCCACCCAATTGTACCCCCCTCCCCCCCCCACACCGACATTGTAAAGCTGGTTTTGACATGACATTTTGTACTTCTCATTGTTGCAACAGGTCCACCTGAATCCTTAAACGACTTGTTTGTCCCCATCTCCTCCACATGTTATACTGACATCAAATATAGTGAAAGCGGGGGTTACACTGTGGGGGAGGGACATACAAAGCAACAAAGAAATAATCTTATAAATGCGTTAGAAACATATGCATGAAAGAAACGAAAACATTAAAATACATATTTAAGGGTTCATTTTCCTAACATCACATTATCTGACCTTTTCTGCTTGACTCATACCTATACTAGATTTTGCAAATAAGGGAAACCATGGGACCTATGCTTCTTTGGGCCTGGCTTACTTCACTTAATATAATTTTTTCCAAGCCTTTCCATTTCCTAACAAATGGGGAAATGTCATTCTTTCTGATGGAGGCATAGAATTCCATTGTGTATATATACCACATTTTCTTGATCCATTCATCTACTGAGGGGCATCTGGGTTGGTTCCATATCTTAGCTATGGTAAATAATGCTGCAATAAACATAGTTGTGCTGGTAGCTTTAGTGTGGTCTTGTTTGTAAACATTTGGGTAAATGCCCAAAAGTGGGATTGCTGGATCATAGGGGAGATCTATGTGAAGTCTTTTGAGGAACCTCCATACTGCTTTCCAAAGTGGTTGAACAAGTTTACATTCCCACCAACAATGAAGTAAGGTTCCTTTCTGTCCACATCCCCTCCAGCATCTGTTGTTGTTAGAGTTCTTGATTTTTGCCGTTCTAACTGGAGTGAGGTGATATCTGAATGTTGTTTTGATTTGCATTTCTTTTATGGCTAGGGATGTTGAACATTTCTTCATGTGTCTATTGGCCATCCTTCTTTCTTCTTCAGAGAAGCTTCTCTTTAAGTCTTTCGCCCACTTATTTATTGGGCAGTTGTTTCTTTGAGGATTTGTTGTTGGGTGGTTTAATTTTTTGAGTTCCAAGTATATTTTAGATATGAGACCCTTGTCCGTTGTATGGCTAGTAAAGATCTTCTCCCAATCGGTGGGCTTTCTATTGATCTTGCTAGCTATGTCATTTGCCCTGCAGAAGCTCTGCAACCTTATGCAATCCCATTTGTCCAACCTTTCTTTGATTTGTTGTGCTTCCGGGTCTCTATTCAGAAAATTTCGGCCTGAGCCAAGGAGACCTAAGGTTTCTCCTATTCCATCCTGTAATGTTTTCAGAGTGTCTGCTTTGAGTTCAAGGTCTTTGATCCATTTGGAGTTGATTCTGGTGCAGGGTGATATATAAGGATCTAGTTAAGCGTCATTTCTAACTCTTCACATACCAGAAAGATAACTTAGATCTGCTGATGACGACAGGGGAGTTCTGTCCATCTGGTGGTGGAAATCCAGCCTGGTGTGTCACAGTTGTTCCTATTGATCGATGAAAGCGCAGAGCCTTAGAGAGATGGGTGTGCAGGAAGTTATTTGCATGGTTGATATTACTGTTTTGGATATGAAGTCTTCCCTCAAAAGGTTCAAGTATGAAGTAGGTCATGAGACTGTGTCCTTGAGGGCTTGTCCTGGGGGGGCACTGGTCCTGGGAGGAGCTGACATCGGAGGGACTTGTCCTGGAGGGCCTTGTCTTTGAAGGGGGCTTGTTCTAGTGGGGGTAACGTCCTCAGCGATGCTTTCTCAGGACTCTTCTCCATCTGTTTCTCTACTTCCTGCTCTCCAGGTGGAGTGCAGGGGTCTAAACACAGTCCATGTGTGCACCAGCCAGCTTTCTTCCTTCCTCCCATGATGCACTGCCATAGCACAGACACAACAGAGCCAGCTGACTATAAACTACTACAGCCTCTGAAACCATGAATCCAAATCTCTCTCATCCTTTAACTTAGACAGCATTGACAAATACATATATATTAAAAAAAAAAACCCTGACATCAGTTTCTGGGTTCCCAAAACAGCAATTGCAAGCTTAGGAAAATTCAGTACAGATGAAAATGTGAGAAGAAGAGGGAATATTTGGCCTTGTCAAATAACAAGCTTTGTTATTGTCCCACTGGTACTGAAAACTTGCAAAATCTGGTTCTTTGTCTCTGTGGTCTCAAGGATTGATGGCCACAGACACAGAGGGAGAAGTAAAACCAGCAAAGATTTGTTGAAGAAAAATATAAGCAGACCTCATGCTAGACAAGAGGGTCCCAAGGGCAGGCAAGGCCTGGGGTGTGTTGTGCAGGAGTGAATAAGGTACAAGGACTCTTGAGATCTGCATCCTTACTCCCTCTGACCAGGTGCTCGATCCTCGATAACTCTGGGGTTCCTTCAGTCTGCTGTTCACTTGCAGGTTTTCCAGGACAATGGGCCATGATGTGATGCCAAGTGGACTGCACGTGTGACAGCTTAGAGCCATGGTGCTGTTGGGCCCACGGGCTTGCACCCAGAACTGCTCAGGACCATGGTGAGGGGTGTAGAACCTCAGGGGAGGGAGTTGTCCTGATGGTCCTAGATGCCCCCTTTTCTGCTCTCACTAGCTTTTAGAATACATCTCTTCATTCTCAAGCTGATGGGATTGGATAGGAGAACACCATTGTATTTCATCCAGCAAATTCTGGTTTGCTGTGAGCTTAAAAGAGATTTCTTCATCTGTATCCCTTTCTTCTCTAGTTGCTAAAACCCCTAGGAGTTTTGCACCCCCCCTCTCTCCCTTTTATTTTTGCCAGTCCTGGGGCTTGAATTCAAGGCCTGGGCACTGTCCCTGAGCTTCTTTTGCTCAACTTGAGCCACAGTGCCACTTCCAGCTTTTTCTGTGTATGTGGTACTGAGGAATCAAACCCATGTGAGGCAAGCACTCTAACACTAAGCCACATTCCCAAGCTGTACATCTCTTTTTTTCTCCATTATTTTGACAAGCAAAGTTAGATGTTAGCAACTGGCAACTGGAACAGAACAGAAACATATGAAGTAGGAAAGTAGAGAATAGAAGAATCAGATGCTAAAGGGGAAATGTGTGTTGAGGAAAGTACTCAAGAAAACATACAATTTTAGTCATAGAACTCCAAATCACAGCAATTATGGGGGGGGGACCCTGAAAATTCAGAAAATCAAATCAGTGCCCTTGAGGATGAGAGTAAGAAATGCTCAAGAACACAGACAAAGAATAACAGAATGGAAAATGTTGCACTGGAGATGATAAAAGTGGTAGATAGAGAGAATTGAGAATCCATTGCGGAATTCTCTGTGCACCTGGTGGATTCTTGCACGATCAAGAATCACACACAAATGTAGAATTTTTCTCAAACTGAAAAAAAAATAAATCACTGGGAAATGAATCTTAATAAGTCTCACCACATTACATCTTGACAAATCCTCAATTTATAAAAACTCCGAAGAGATTAAAGACAAGCCTGTAATGGGTAAGTGGATTATGTGGGATAGGATTGAAAAAAACAAACACTCAGATCTCTGTGACACTAAATGCCAAAGACACATCATTGGCAGAGTTCTTTTTGAGGGGAGAAAATTGTGCCATCAGTTTACCATATGCAAGATAATCTTCCAGTGTGAAATCAATAGAAAAATAGTCTCATATTTGCAACTATTTAAAAAATATATTAGCCCTTCACTCTTAATTTAGAAGATGTATCTGAGCTGGAGTGTGACTCAAGTGACACGGTGCCTGACTAGCAAATGCAAAGTTCTGAGTTCAAACCCTACCATAGTCAAAAGAATTGTTTTTGTTTGCTCTAAAAAATCATGTATTCCATTTAAATGAAAGTTTAGAAAGTGAAGACTCGATGATGTATTTATTTACTCATTTATTTATCTATTTATCTATTTGTGTTGGTCCTGGGGCTTGGGTTCTGGGACTGGGCATTTCCTCTGAACTTCTTTTGCTCAAGGATGGCACTTGAGCCACAGCTCTATTTCTGGTCTTCTGGAGATTAATTGGAGATGAGTCTCATATACTTTTCTGCCCTGGCTGGCTTTGAACCAGGATCCTCAGATCTCAGCCTCCGAAGTAGCAAGGATTACAGGTATGAGCCACTTTACCTTATAAGAATGTATATTTTTGTGCCCAAGAGAGGCTGCAAAAGGGGGTACCAATTAATTCAAACAACTGCAGAAGATTTACTTCAAAAAACAAATGTAAATCTTAATAAAAAAATTAAAATAATATTATTTGTAAGGAAGATACATACTCCAAGAAATATTTGGTTGTTTGTCAAAATCTTGGTCATAGGAGCTGGGAAGGTGGCTCAGTGGGAAAGTGCTTGCCTCTCATGCATGAAGCCCTGGGTTCGATTCTTCAGCACCACATAAGCAGAAAAAGCTGGAAGTAGTGCTGTGGCTCACGTGGTGGAGCGCTCGCCTTGAGCTGAATTGGTCAGGGACAGTGCCCCAGGCCCAGAATTCAAGCCCCATGACCGCCAAAAAAAAAAAAAAAAAAAAATCTTAGTCACAAACAGAATTATGTTACAAAAGCCAGGAATTAGGGTGATTATGACAGAAAGCAAAAGCTTTTTAAATTTCACCTTTCATGTAAAAATGTTTCAATCAATTGGTTTTCATTCTGGATCTTGATAGAAGATGATTCTGTTGTTTTATTTTTAAAACATAAAGATAGCAACCCAGTGACAAAATCAGAACACAGCATGCAACCCTTAGGTTCGCGGTATCATTCTACTTTTACTTTTCAAAATGCCTGTTAAAGATTTATATGTAAAATATGGGACATTACACATATGGGTGTTTTTTATTTTGTTTACTTTTAACTTTTAGTGTTTTCTACAATAAGCATATATTTATTCATTTAAAATATGAAGTTTAATGCAATGCCTCCATGAATGAAAAAAAAAGTTGGAAGCCAATTCCCAAAGAGCCACAGTTGTTTGCCCTGTGACACTCACTATCAGAAATCGTTCTTATTACATGCTGATTCAATTAAATATGCAACAGAAAATGAGTTTAAGGCAAACTTCCAGTTAAAGCTTTGGGGAAAGAAAAAGTAACATGCATTGCCTTGAACAAGTAGTCACATATTTACTGAGTTGTAGAGATTCTTTTCCCCCCCTTTTTTTTTTAAATTGGTCATAGGACTTGAACTCATGTCCAGGGTGCTGTGCTGTCCCTAAACTCATTTGCTCAAGGCTAGTGCCCAGACTAGCTTTGAACCTCGATCCTCAGATCTCAGCCTCCTGAGTAGCTCAGAGCTACCAGCACCTGGCCCCTATTTTTTTTTTAAGTCTTAGGATAATAATTTTTCTAAATCCTAAAATGGCAGCTATTTGCATACCTTATCTGTATTTAATTAGATGATAGTTTCTTGGAAATCCAAGGTAATTTCTTTGTTATTTTCTCTCCTTAACTCAGAGGCAATGTATATGTTGGTCAAATGAAACTGCTATAAATAAGATTATTTTCTCAGATGGTTGTCCATTGTCATTATTGGCTAAAAAGCATTAAACTCGCTGGGTGCTCATGGCTTACATCAGTAATCCTAGCTACACAGGAGGCTGAGATCTGAGGATCTGGCTTAAAAACCAGATTTTGGGGAAAAGTCTGTGAGACGCTTATCTCCAGTTAACCACTAAAAAGCTGGTAAAGAGCTAGCCTTGAGTGATAAAAGCTCACGGACAGCCCTCAGGCCCTGAGTTCAAGCCCTAGAACTATCACAACATACAATAAAAGAAAAGCATTGAACCCAGGTTTATTTCATTTTCAGTGGAGCCCTTTTAAAACGCACTTCCCTCCATGTATTTAAAGTTGACTCCCACCTGGAAAACCCAGGTTAGTATTTCTGTTTTTAATTCTCAGTAGCTTCAATGAACCATAGTTGTGAAACTGCATTTTCTACTTAAAATTTTAAACTCTCTCCATCAAGTGACTTTATCTAAGTCTTGACTCCCCACTCCCTCAAGTTTTATGAATCTGCATTCATCTTATTTTCATTGGAACAGTTATTCAAGAGTATGCTTACTTTCTTTTTTTTTTTTTTTTTTTTTTTTTTTTTTTTTTTTTTGTGCACTGGTCCTGGGGCTTGAACTCAGAGCCTGATAATGCTTTTGAAGAATAGACCTGTTCCCAGTTCTCTTTCTCTCTCCCCCACTCTCTCTCTTTCCCTTCCTCCCTCTCCCTCTTTCTCTCCCCCATTTTTCCTTCCTCCCCCACCCCACCAGCCAGGAGGTAAACAACCTCCTGTCCACATGTGCCCCAATCCATGATGCTTGCCTTCACCTCAGCCCCAAAGAAATGGAGCTAGCCAACCAGTATAGGCTGAAGCCATGAGAGAAAAGAATCTATCTCCCCTCACTCTTCCCTAAAGTTGTTTGTGTCATGTATTTTGACACAAAGTCAAGCAATTACAGGAACATCAATGGACCAAAGAGTACTAGCTCTAAACAATGAATGAATCCTAATGGCTTGTGGGGGAGTGTGGGAGAGGCCTTCTGCTCATTATATTCTTGTTACCTTCTATACTATCCTACACAACAGAACTAAGAATAGCTGACATTTTTGTGAGCAATTTACTTTTACTATTTAAAATACATTATTTCATTCAACATTTGGAACTATCCTGTGAGACTAGTAATCTGGCTCTTCTGGTTTATAGAATGATTAGGGATTAGCAGAGAGCCAGTGGTTCATGCCTGTAATCCTGACTATTAGGATTTCTGATTATTAGGAGGCTGAGATCTGAAGATCTCAATTTACACTCAGACCAGACAGGAAAGTCTATAGGACTCTTATCTTTGGCTGTGGCTCAAGTGGTAGAGCACCAGCCTTGAGTGAAAAAGCTAAGCAAGGCCCTTGAGTACAAGCTCCAAATTTCAGTAATCTTCCCCCAAAGGGAAAGATTAGGGATCATGATGTGAAAGAATGAAAAGATTGCATCAAGATCTGGCTACTGGTGGCTCACGCTTATGATCATAGCTACTTGAGAGGCTGAGAATGGGAGGATTATGCATCAATTCCACCACTGGCAAGAAAGCTTGTGAGACCCCTTTAAACCTATGCCTGTCATCCCATGCTATATGGGAGGCTGAGATTGGATGGGTCTTGGTACCTGACCAGCCTGGGACAAGCAAATCCCTGAGAACCCCATCTCCATGGAGGAAATTGGATGCAGTGATGCATGCCTGTTATCCCAGACATGATGGGAAATCTGTAATAGGATAGATCACACTTCTACCCTAAAAGTGCGTAAGAGTAAGAAGCAAGACCCCATCCTGAAAATAATTAGTGAAAACCAGGGTGGACAGGCTCAGCAAGACTCAGAGCACAACCTGAGAGAATGAGAGAGAGAGAGAGAGAGAGAGAGAGAGAGAGAGAGAGAGAGACAGAGACAGAGACAGAGACAGAGACAGAGACAGAGACAGAGACAGAGACAGAGACAGAGACAAAGAGACAGAGAGATACAGAGAGAGAGATTGCACCAGGCTCATGACTAGTCCAATGGTTGAGGCAGGATTAGGATAATAAAATCTAACTTCACAGTCCACATTCCCATTCTTTGTGAAATAAGAACTAAGGATAAAAGACAAGGGAAGGAAGGACAGTATAAAAATTAGAATTTTAACAATGCCTATTTAAAGACATATTATTCTCATTTTGCTACTGATTTGGTAGCAAAAGTAATGTCTTGTTAAATAACTTTTAGCACTAATTTAGACAATCTTGCTGATAGATGAGAACAAATCACTTAAAAGTTATTTTTTATGCAAGTGGGAGGGGTACTGAAGAAATATAATCAACAACCTCCACTAAATCTGGAATATTTAAGACTAAATATTCTAAATAAGGTATCTGACACTATGCTCAAGACATTCAAAAAGAAAGTAACTGAGAGTCATCTATTCCTGCATACTAGAATTATGAAAATGTGCATACTGCAATAGCTTGTTGAGATGGCTTAAATCATAAAAAAAAAAAAAACCAGTGAGTTCCTTCAACATTTTCCTAACCTTTGAGCAATCCATTGCATCTGCCTTGAAGACACATTCTAATAAGAAAAGCTGAAATCCATCCTTTCCCTAAGAGATCACTCAATGTGCACTCAATGGGAAAAGAGAAAGGAAGTTAGGAGGTGAGGCTAGCTCAGAATAGTGACTTCCTCAAGGCAAACACCATTGAGCTCGTACCTGTAGCTGTTCTGTTCTGAGAGCAAAGGACATAACTCAGTCATGCAGAATGTTTAGACAGGCAGACAGGCAAGCCACCATCCACGCAAATAGTCTTTTTTTCTGGTAAATGATTTTGGGTTTTTATGAATCACATAGCATTGCACAAGAAGCTCTGGATGAATTTGTGGTTTTCATGGGGGAGATGGTTGCATTGGCTTATTTACCAAGTACCACTGGAATGACAGACACTCAAACAGGAAGTGCGGAGACTGAAAGGAAAGATATGTCCAGAAAGGCCAAAGTGTTATAGACAAAGTTTTCAATTTTCAAGGAAAATATGTGCCCATTATTTCAGTTACAAAGGAAAGAAGTAAAACAAACACAATTCATATACAGAGCTTTGATGCTCTTGCGTATATATTTTTTCATTTGGCAAGTGATATCCAGACAGACTTCTGTTCAGAGCTGTTTAACATTTCATTATATGGGTGCACTGAGAATGATTATACTTGTGTGGGAGACCAATGTAGCCAAAGTATGGAATCATACTGAAAAACCAAAGAGTTAAAGCCATAAGGGACAGGCTGGCCTAGGACTGGAAAGGAATGAGTATTAGCCTGTGCTTGGAAACATTTGTAGATAGTGGGTGTCTTTTAAAGTTTTAGAAATTAATAAAATAACTGACAGGAAATATTGGCCTAAAATTGTGCAATGGAAATTTAGAAAGACAGATGTGAATAGGAAGTTCATTTATTAATTTATTGCTACAGTATTTCAAGAAGACAGTTTTGTGATATGTACCAAGTATCCAACACATCCACTTTTTGATTCAATAATATCACTCCACAGGACTTTCTTGTTGTTGTTGTTGCTGTTTTTGCCAGTCACGGGGCTTGAACTCAGACCTTGGGCACTGTCTCTGAATTTTTTTGCTCAAGCTAGCACTCTACCACTTGAGCCACAGTGCCATTTCCAGTTTTTTTAGTTTATGTGATACAGAGGAATCAAATGACTTTCTGCATGCTAAACAAGCTCTCTACCACTAAGCCACCTTCCCTGCCTCAAAGGTTTTCTTCGTTTTGTTCTGTCTCGTTTTTGGTGGTTGTGGGGCTTGAGCTCTGTGCCTGGGTGCTGTCCCTGAGCTCTTCAACTCACGACTATAGCACTCTACCACTTGAGTCACAGCACCACTTCCAGTTTTCTGGTGGTTATGTGGAGATAAGAGTCACATAGAGGGGCTGGGAAGGTGGCTCAGTGGTAGAGCGCTTGCATTGCATGCATGAGGCCCTGCGTTTGATTCTTCAGCACCACATAAGCAAAAAGAAAAAAAAAAGCTGGAAGTGGCTCTGTGGCTCAAGTGGCAGAGTGCTAGCCTTGAGCTGAAGAGCTGAGGGACAGCACCCAGGCCCAGAGTTCAGGCCCCACGACCAGACCACCCCCCCCCAAAAAAAAAGGTCACATAGATTGTCCTGCCCAGGCTGGCTTTGAACCATGATCCTCAAATCTCAGTCTCCTGAGTAGTGAGGATTACAAGTGTGAGCCACCGGTGCCCAGCACTGAAGGTTCTTTAAAATAACATTTTAATGTTTTGGTATTGGATATTGAACCTGGGACCTCTCATGGTATACAAGTTCTCTATCACTGAGTTAAAGCCCAAACCAATTTAGGATATTTTTGGAAAAAATAGAGAATATGTAAATAAAATAATAGAAACGTGTTTAAGCTGTATATGCAAAGATGTTCATTGGATCATTATTGACAATAAAGAAGAAAATTTTAACTAATTGATGATATAAAATTCTGTGGAGTAGTTAATTCAGATTAAACAATTTAACTCTGAGATAGCTTTCATATGTTACTGAAAGCAGAGGCCAAGGAGCAGCATAATCAGAGATCTTTCGCCTTTACATTCATCTATACCTAACATCTCTGTCAGCTTTATGTGGCTGTGACAATGTACCTGAGATGAGTGAGTTAAAGTGAGGGCAGGTTTATTTTGGCTCATGGGTGCAGAGGCTTCTGTCCATGGTGCTTGGCTTTTACTGTTTCAGGGATTGTAGAATGGTGTGTGGAGTAGAGGAACAGAGCTGTTTACCTTATGGCAGCTGAAGACAAGAGAGGATTGAGAGAGAGCGAGAGAGAGAGAGACAGAGACAGAGAGACAGAGACAGAGAGAGAGAAACAGAGACAGAGAGAGACAGAGGGCAGACAGAGAAACAGAGAGAGGCACACACACAGATGGCTTGGAGTCCCTCAGGGCTTGCCCCCAATTATCTAACTTCCTTTCATGAGGCCACACCTCTGAGAAGCTCTCAATAGCAGGGCAGACTCATGACCAAGCCTTGAAAACACTAGTCTTTGAGGGATGCACCACATCCAAACACCCCATCCCATCCCATCCCAGTGATTCTTACAAAACTGTCACCACAGTGGTGGTTTGTTTTACTCAAAAAGTAAGGTGGCTGGGCACCTATGGATCACACCTGCAATCCTAGCTACTCAAGAGCCCAAGATCGGCCGGGCGCCAGTGGCTCACGCCTGTAATCCCAGCTACTCAGGAGGCTGAGATCTGAGGATCCCGCTTTAAAGCCAGCCCGGGCAGGAAAGTCCTGAAATTTATCTCCAATAAACCACCTGAAAACAGGAAGTGGCGCTGAAGCTCAGCTCAAGCGGTAGAGCGCTCGCCTTGAGCTGAAGAGCTCAGGGACAGCGCCCAGGCCCAGAGTTCAATCCCCACGATGGACAAAAACATAAAAATAATGGAATGGAAGCCTGTGCAGAGCTGCAGGCGCTGCTGGCGGCCCCGGGGGCTGAGGTGGACGGTGGCCGGCCTTCTCCCTGCGCCCTCGGTGCGTGCGCGCAGTCTGGGCGCCAGCTGTGGCTGTTCCCTCTGTGTGAGGTGGGGACGTGGGGAAGTCGGGCCCCGCCCTCGGCGCGTGGGCGGCGGGCGGGGATGCGAGCGCAGGGCATGCGGGCCAGCGGTTGGCAGGAGTTCGCAGGGGAGCGCGCGGTGCTCTGCGCAGGTGCAGACGGAGGCTGCGGGGGGGGGGGGGGGGGGGGCAGGCGGGAGGAAGAGGAGGTGAGAGAGCGGCGCCACCCGAGCCGCAGAGTGAGTGCGAGCAGAGTTGGGGGACCCGCGTGGAGCAGCGATTTGCTTCCCGGCCGCGCGCCGCCCGCCCGGCCGCCCGCGGGGCCTCAATGCACTGCGGGGAGGGGTCGTCGGGGCTCCGGATGCCGGGAACCCCCGCCTCCGCCGCCGCTGCTGTCCGGAGATCGGGGCCCGGGCAGGTTCCTAGTTTTCTGGCCCGCGCCGCGCGGGGTCGCTGACCTCGGGCCGGTGGAGAAGGGAAAGGGCTCCAGGGCCGCCCGGGAGGTGAGAGGGCTCCTGGGCTGGCGGTGGTGGGGGGGTGTGGGGCTAGGACCGGGTGTCGGCGTGGAGGGCTCCGGGGTGCGCGGGAGGGGACCGGCGTGGGGCGGTGGGGATGGCGGACAGGGGGCTCCAGGGCCGACGGGGAGGGGGTCGGAGCCGGGCAGGGGCCGGGTGATCAGCGGAGAGGGCGCCCGGGCCGGTGCGGCACCCCGCGACGCCTCAGGGCCGGAGACCCCAGCGAGACGTGTGCACCGGGACTGGCTCACGGGGGCGTCGGGACCGCGAGTCCGGAGCTCGGGGCAGCTGCTCCGGACCCGGCTGGCCGGGCCTGGGGCTGCGCTCGTGCTTGTGTGTAGCCGAGAAGCGCCCCGGGCAGCGGTACCGGCCGGCCGCGATGGATGAGGCCGTGGGGGCGCAGGGGGCGCCGTGGACAGCTGCGATCCCCGCAAATTCCCGCCCGTGGGGATGCGACGGGGGTCCCGCTGGGGTCCGGGCGGGAGGCGTGGACCCGCCCTGCGGACCCCGCAGGACGAGGCAGAGGGGTCCCGCAGCCGGAACGCAGAGAGAGGCCCCGGTGGCCGTGGGGTGCCTTCCAGGGCTGAGGAAATAACGCCCTCTGCTTCTGGCTGAGCTTGGGGCTGGGAAAGTCCACACGGAGCCTTGGGCGGAGCGTGAGGCCAGAGTGCAAGTTTGGCTGAGCCTCAGAGCAGGTGCGTGCAGTGGGGAGGGGGGCGGGGGCGGAGGAGGGGGGGAGTGCTCTGCCTCCAGGGCCTCCCCTCCCACTGATCCTGTCGCCCATGAAGTTGGTCAGGAGGGTCAGGGGCCTTTGGTTTCAGGAGCAACCCTGGTTTATTGCCAAAGGGCTTTCCTGCAGCAGGGCAGGTCCCCGCAGGGCCAGCCCAGGGCCCTGGACAGCTCCCCAGGCCTCAGCCTGCACAGGCCTCCCACCTCTGCTGGGGACTCTTGGATCTCACTGTCAGGGGTAGGATGTCCCAGAACACTGGGGGGGGGGGGTGGAGGGGGCTTTGTGGCCCCAGAGGCAAAGGCACCTGCCTGTGGCTTGAGGTTAGGGACAGTGGAAAAATTTGAGAATTAAAAGAAGATTGCTAGAAAACAAGAGTAATTGAGAGTCTGCATTGAAAGAGCCAGTCTCTGAGAGCAATTTAGGGACCCGAGGGCCTGGTCCAGTCCTCTGCACTTGGAGATTGCAAAGGCTGCCAGCAGCTACTGAGGTCTTTTCTGCTCCAGGTTTGCATGTCTCCAAGGTTGTTTCAAGGGCTTTTGTCCCCTCATTTACAGAACTGGGGAGCCTGCTAAGTTAGCCGGCCAGAGCTTCAGCAGACATACAACACACTTAATTTTAAGTCTCAGCTCTTGACAGTAATACTGCTGTATGTATTGAAGTCTGGGATTGAAAAGTTTGTGTGGCCAGCTGCCTCTCCCATTACACATGTCCGCAGTTTCTGGTGTGCTTGTTGTTAATTAGATGAACTGCTAATGTGTGAAAGAATGAGGGTGGGATCTCCAGCTGGGGCTGGGGCTGGACTTGTGGGGAAATGTAGGAACCACACTCTTGGGTGGTATCAGCTAGGGGCAGGCTCAGGCAGACGTCTGGGGAAACTTAGGACCCGCAACTGGCTGCAATATGGATGGTCCCCAGTGCTGGATGGCATGTGCCCCACAACACACATAGCCCTTGTCCAGTACAACCATGCAGAGCACATCCCATTTTTCTTGTTCACTGAGCTCTTAACCTAGGACCTTTGCAGATTTCATTTTCATGCATGAGTCACTTTCTCCCACAAGACCAGATGGCTCATTCCCTTAATTCCTTTACTTTGGTCTGCTGAATTGTGGGTTTACACGGTAAACCACCCCATCTGAAACAGCTACCAGAAGTCAGGTGTCTGTGGCTCATGCCTCCAATCCTAGCTAGTCAGGAGGCCAAATCTGAGGATCTCAGCTCAAAGCTAGCTTGAGGAAGAAAGTCCTTGAGGCTCTTACCTCCAATTAGCCACCAAAAAGCCTGAAGTGGAAGTGGGGCTCATATGGTAGATCACCAGCCGTTAGCAAATAAGCTAAGGAACAGTGCCCAGGCCTTGAGTGCAAGCCCTATTAGTGTCCATAAATAAATAATCAACTGAGTAAATAATAAATAAGCAGCCTTGCATAGTCCTCTGCTGTTCTCACTTTTCTTCTCTTAGCATTTTTCCCTTTTGGCATGATACATTTACTTGTTTCATTATTGTCTTTCTTCCATTAGAATGGATGTTTCTAGAGGAAAATACCTTAAAATGTTTACACACTGGATGGATTCCTAGCCCTTAGTTTAAGGAGCACCCTTAGTAGGTGCTCCTTAAATGTCTGACTGAAGAGATGCCTGTTTAGGGAGAGACTCACCAGGGAAAGAGACCCAGGGAAGACTGTAGCATCTGGAGCAGATGGAGAAGCCTGACCCTTGTCTGTTGGTGGCCACTGTTCTTTCAGACCCTCTACTGACTTGCCCCCTCCTCCCTTAGAATCTCAGACAAGAAAGGGGCCAGGAGGTGATTTCCTTGGAGAGTGAAAACACATACTACTCTTGGTCTGTTATTGCATCCTTTATTTAGTGGACAAAATGTGTCATGATTGTTAATGCATCATACCATGGCCATTTACCCACTGTGTCACATGGTCTCCCAGCCATGGAAGGGAGCAGGGAGGCAGGTGTCCAGGCTAGGAGCAGACAACTCCAGAGGAGAAGACAGG
The DNA here is from genome assembly GCF_024711535.1 of Dipodomys merriami. NCBI lineage: Eukaryota > Metazoa > Chordata > Mammalia > Rodentia > Heteromyidae > Dipodomys > Dipodomys merriami. The sequence goes on from NW_027206601.1 coordinate 22,903, forward strand.
AGAGATGCCCCAGGGAGAAGAAAAATGAAAAGGAGAAAGCAGATAAAGAGCTTTGACAAGTGCTTCAAAGTCATAATCTTTCTGAAATTACAGGATTGAAGATAAGACAGTTTGAGTGTTTTGCTTATTTTGCCCCCCTTTGAGTGTGTTGGGTGTGAGTGGATTGGGCAGGAGTGGCCGGAAGGGAAGACTTTGAAGCCCCTGCCCAGAGGCTGCTGCTGGGGGTGGGAGCTGCCTGGAGCAGACACTGTCATCTCCTTGCCTAACACTGAAATTGAGAGAGGGGCATTCTTACAGTGGGAACTTTTCCCCTGCCTCTGCTGAGACAGTAGGTCCATTCAGCTTTGTTACCAAAGCTCAAGCAAGCACATTTGAGTGCCCCCAGCCATCCAAGCAGACATTCTGTTGAATTTGGAAAAGGTTGGCTTAGCAGACATTCTGTTGAATTTGGAAAAGGTTGGGAATTGTTCAACCTGGCTGCCTTGCAGAGCAGAAAGTGCTTGAGGCAGCTGGGCACATTCAGTTTGGCTTCTGTCTAGTCTTACTAGGCTAGAGCTTGCACACTTAAGGAGGACCTGACATAATGATGCCCATTTTGTCTGTTCAGACCAGCCATTTAAAACATGCAGTAGGCCTGGCCTGGGTGGGTGCTCCTGTAATTCTATTCAGGAGGCTGAGATCTGAGGACCAAGGTTTGAGGCCAGCACAAGCAGGAGAGTCCAAGAGACCCTCATCTCTACTTAAACATCAAAAAGCCTAAAGTGGAGATGTGGCTCTCAAGGGTTAGAGCACCAACCTCAGGAACAGGGCCTGGGACCTGAATAAAGCCTCAGTTCTGGCACAGTAAGCAAACACAACTAAATGATAAAACCTGCAGTGGAGGTGAGCAGAGGAGAAATTGTTTCACAAAATATACACTGGGTTTTTAAAAAAAATATATTATTGTAAAGGTGATGTACAAAGGGGTCAAGTTACATAAGTCAGGTAATGAGTGCATTCCTTATTTGGACAAGGTCACCTCTTCCCTTGTGTTCTCCCCACTTTTTCCTTCAGTCCCAACCCACAAGTTGTACAGTCATTTTCAACATTGTATAGTGAATACCGCTGCTGCATTTGTTCACTCTTTGTCCCTCCATTTCTGTGCTCAACCTTACACTCCCCAAAAGAGATAAATGAGCAAGACAAGAGGAAAAGAAAACAAAAACAGCAACAAAGAAAAAGAACCCACTTTTCCTGGAGTTCATTTTGATAAATATTGTTTTATATGACCAACTGTACATAGCTATTGAGCCTCTGTGATCCTCTCCTAAGAATATCCTCATGGTCTCACTCTGTGCACACACTTGATCTTAATGAGTACTGTATAGCTTGATATGGTGTGTGTGTGTGTGTGTGTGTGATACCATACTGGGATTTAAACTCAGAGCCTTGTGATTTTGCTTGGGATTTGTGTGCTACTGCTGTTCTAGACCTCAATTCTCACCTCTTAGCTTCATTAGCAGCTAGAATTATACTTGTGACCAGCAGTGTGTCTTGTTCTTTTCTTTCTTTCCTTTTTTTTTTCTTTTTGTTTTTGCCAGTCCCGGACTTGAACTCAGGGCCTAGGTACTGTCCCTGAGCTTCTTTTGCTCAAGGCTAACATTCTACCACTTGAGCCACAGCACCACTTCTGGCTCTTTCTGTTTATGTGGTACTGAGGAATCAAACCCAGGGCTTCATGCATGCTAAGCAAGCACTGTACCACAAAGGAACATTCTAGGCCCTTCTTTTCTAAAAAAGAATTTTAATAACCCAGGAAGTTCTAAGAATCTATACTTTGTAGAGTCACAACTTTGTAGTGACTCCGAGAATCTTGAAATAAGAAAGATATAGCTATTTCTGGTGGACCATGTGCTGTTGGTATAATCTGTAAAAGTTACTATTTCTAAAGCCTGAAGCAGGAGCAGTGTCAGTCATTGGCTTCACTTTAAAAAATGCCTCTTTTAAGGCAATTTTTTTCTTCTGTACTGGAGTTTGAACTCATGGCTTTGTGTTGCAAGGCAGGAACATTACCATGTGACCCAGGCCCTTAGTTGTCTATTTTCTGTAGTCATTTGTTGAGATAGGGTCTCACTCTTCCTCCCTGCTGGCGTGAATGGACTGCTGGTCCTGGGCTGGCAGGTGCACACTGCTGCTCCCTGCTGAATTTTCTGTTGATGTGGGGTCTCAACATCTTTTTGGGCTGGGCTGATCTGAAACCTAGATCCTCCCATTTTTTGTCTGCTTATGGAACTGCACTGTGCTAGGCCCAAACATCATCCTCCTGGAGGGATCAGAGACCAAGGACATGCTTTTCACTGTGGTGGTGCAGAATTACTTAGTTACTGTACTTAGAAGTAAATCTGTGTGCTAGATTAGAACTTTGAAGATCTTTGGAAATTTACTCTGGTATGCCTTCCTTTTCCTATTTTATGCTGAGCAGTTATCATCTGTTTGATTTTAATTAAGAGATTTGCGGAGACCCTGGCAGATCTCTTTTGCTAGCAGCCCCAGTGCTGCGGTATCTGATTCAATTAGGCATTTCAGCCAGTTGGGACTTGATACCCTTTATCTAAAGAAGGAGGTCAAGGGTTTCTAACTTCAGCACTGTCAAAATGTAAGGATGTGAAAGCCAGCCCTCCATCCAGAGTTCCAGTGTGACCTTGGACATTACCCGTCTCCAAGCCTTCCAGTATGTCAGCATTTGTGTTTGCAGGCTACTAAGCAAAGCCAGCTCATGTGCAGCATGCACACAAGTTGCTCTGCTCAGTTCTGAGCATAATTTAGGCTGTGTGATTATTAGCTATCATGACTACCTGTCATAACCACAACTGAAGCCTGACAGGCTTCAATGAAATTAATGTTGTCTTTGCAGTATATCTTCTGATGTTTTGCAAAGTCAGTGCTCGGATAATTTGAGCACTTTTGTCACTGTCCTCAAGCCAAGGGAGGTGTGTGTGGGAGGTGATGGGAGAGTGGAGTCCAAGGAGTTAGAAGTGCATGTGGGCACAGGAACGCTAGCTCACCAAATGGACTCAACTGCAGGCACAACCTGATATAGTGGTGAGTGGAGAAATGAGTCACATGTATAAATAGAAGGAGATGCTGCTCAAGGTTTCTGAGGTCCTTTTCCCTCCCTCCCCCCACTTCTGCTAACTGTCTTCCAGAAATGAAGCAAGATTATTATTGGAACCACAATTTTAAGAATTGAGGCTACAGTTTGGGCTGTTTTAGTTGTAAGAGTTAATAATGTAGGAACAAAACTTTTCCTCAGTTGAAAGTGCTGGATTCTTGGTACTTGATCTGCTCCAGGGAGAACTGTATTTCTGTACAAAGAGCAGTATTTGGCGGGATGGTGGGTCGGTAAGCACTAGCACATGGGTTGGAGAACCAGAGTGGTGTTAGTTGATTCTTCCTGTGGGCAGGAACCCATTTCCCGCATGCAGTTTGGAAGCCCAAGGAGAGTCTGCACATAATCTATACCTAGCAGCCTTATACCTAGGGCTTGGAGGGGTGTAATGCCCCTGGGGTATTTGGAGAGCATATCTGAGCCTAAAGCCAATACATTTGATTCTTTTTTCTGCTACCCTTTTTCATCTTCTGTATCCTGATGTCTGCACGTACTGGTTGATTGCTTCTCTTGTTGGTTTTCCTGGACTTGGCAGCCTCAGAGACTAGGATGCTTGAGTAAGACTTTTCCTGCAGTAGCTTCTGGGGAGGATCATCATCATGCATGCTGATAGAATTGCTCAGAGGGCACGTGTAGTTGTTAGCACCTGTAATCCCAGGTACTCAAGAAGCTGCAGCACCAATTTCATGAGGGTGAAATTGGTGTGGTAAGTTGCATGCCACCTTGGCTTCAGTCCCCAGCATCATAAAAAATAAAATAAAAACAACACAAACAAAAAAAAGTGAATGCTGTTGCTTCTGAGGGATGGTTTCCGGGTTGCCATGGAAACCAGGGCTACCTGCTGCCACTGAGGCAGAGCTCTGCAGAGCTAACTCCTCTTTGGATGTGCCATTCTTCAGATGACCTTGGCTTTCACCTTCCCCTAGGGACAGTGTGCCCATCAACCTAGCCCAGGATAGATGTACTCTGGCATGTGAGCCAGAGTGCAATTTAATTCATCAAAAGGACTATTTGCCATGAAGAACGAGTGTGTGTGTGTGTGTGTGTGTGTGTGTGTGTGTGTGTGTGTGTGTGTGTGTGTGTGTGTGTGTGTGTTATTTTTGTGTGTGCCAGTACTGGGGCTTGAATTCAGGGCGAAGTCCTCTCTTAGGTTTTTACTGGTGCTGTACCAGTTGAGACACACCTCCACTTCTGGCTTTTTGGTGGTCAATTAGAGATAAAGAGTCTCATGGACTTTCCTGTCCAGGTTAGCTTGGAACAGGGATCCTCAGCTCTCAGCCTCCTGAGTAGCTAGGATTACAGGGCACTGAGTCATGGTGAAGAGAGGAGCATAGGCCCCAGGGTGCCTCTGGTGTTTTCCACCATAGATGAATACAGAGTCTGTTAGGCAGGATGGCTTTCCTCATGGGGGATGCTCAGGTCTCTGGTAGCCTTCTTTCTCTACTTGCAGAACTGCCCTTGAAATTGGCCCTCTATTTCACAAAGTCTGAGTCTCAATGCTATTGACATTTCAAGCTTTATAACCAAAATATTTCCCTCCCCACTTCAGGAGACTGGCTTGGTCATGTGTTGGGATAACCAAAAATGTGTCTACACTTTCCAGATTGTCTTCTCAGGGAGCAGTCTATTCCCTTTCCCACTCCTGCCTAGCTGAGAACCCCTGCTTTGTTCTGCCTAAGAAGTGAGAGCAGTTGTATGATATCAGAGCAACTAGACTTCTGCAGCAGGTGGAAGCTGGGTTTTCATTCTTTGAGCCTAGAAGTAGGACTCCCACGTAGAGGATTCCCACTTGGCTGTTTGTTCTTTGTGTTCCTTTAATTTTCCTTGGTTTCTTTGCCCTTTGTGTTGCTTTATTTTCCTTAGGTTCTCCACATTTCCTCCCCAGTTTCCTTCACTCCTAAAAGGCCATTCATTGTCTTCCTAATGCTCCCTAAATGCTTTGCAATTTCAACCTTCCTGTTTCTTTCTCTTATTTACCTACATGGTGGCAGGGAGAAGTGGTGACTGGTGACTTTGAGTCTTATTTTTCTAACAAGGTTTGGATTCTGAGTGCTGGTGACTGAGTTGATAGCCACCTTTAGAGGATAAGAAGAATAAGATGGATGGAGGAGGGTGGGTAACTGGGCCAGCATGGCTTACTTAGTGGTCTGAGTCAGAAAAGAAAGACATGTATAGGACAGGGACAGTGAGTAAAGGACCACACAGCTCTTTGTCTCTTGGCTAGCTGGGTAATAAAGGATATTGGTACTTGGTTAGTGTCCCCAAAATATTGCAGCAGGAGGCTAGAGATACTTGTTTACTTGATTAAATTATTTATTTGGGGTTCTCACTGGGACTTGAACTTTTTTCTTTCAGGCTGGGGCTTGAGCTTTTTTCCTTTCAAATCTGGAACTCTACCACTTGAGGTATACCTTTACTTCTGGCTCCTGGCTTTTTGCTGATTATTTGGAGCTAAGAGTTTCATGGACTTTTCTGTCCAGGCTGGCTTTGAACTGTGATTCTCAAACCTTACCTTCCTAAATAGTTAAGATTATAAGCATAAGGCACCAGCACCTGGTCCCCTGTTTGTATAAAATCTTTACCCAGTTTGCCAGAGGAGATTTGTGTCCTAACCCAGCCAAATTCTTTTCTTATGTAATGACATGCCTTTGTGTTTACCTGTGTCTCTGGCTCTTGCAACTGATGGCTTAAGCTGTACCCCTGGGCTGGTGATTAGCTGAGCTTCCCCAAGCAGGCTTCTCAAAAGTCACAGCCCCATACCCTCCCTCCCTCCTTTCCCTCCCTCCCTCCTTTCCCTCCCTCCCTCCTTTCCCTCCCTCCCTCCTTTCCCTCCCTCCCTCCTTTCCCTCCCTCCCTTCTTCCTTCCTTCCTTCCTTCCTTTCTTCCTTCCTTCCTTCTGTCCTCTGAACCTTTTCATTTTCGGTTCATTGGCATAGTTTAGGATTCTGGTGTTCAGTGGTTCTGAAGTCCTTTGTGAGCCATTTTTTTCCCCATGCTGCTACACACAATTAGCCTTGATTTTGAAGTGTAATGCATTTCCAAATAATTGTATATATGTGTGTATGTGTGTGTGTTTGCACGAGTATGCACGTGTGCACTAGTGTGTGTTTGGGCTCTTTAACCAAAATGTATAACCACAGGTGGCTTTTCCCTGGGCCCTTCATGAATCCTGTGGCTCGGGAATAGAGTCAGTTGAAAGGTTTGGGGCAGACTGCACATTTTTTGGTTAAGCAAGATGTGTGAGGGCTGGGAAGGCGGTTCAGTGGTAGAGTGCTTGCCTTGCATGCCTGAGGCCTGGGTTCGATTCCTCAGCATCACATAAGGAAAAAGAAAAAAAAGCCGAAGTGGCGGTGTGGCTCAAGTGATAGAGCGCTAGCCTTGAGCTGAAGAGCTGAGGGACAGTGCCCAGGCCCAGAATTCAGGCCCCACGACCGGACCCCCCTATCCCCCCCCCAGTAAGAATTCCAGTAAGCCTTGGTAGGATGGTTTCTCCATAAATCCTGCCCACCCTGATCCATGCTGCCTCACGATGGCCCAGACTTTTCCAGTGGATTCATGGTCTAGTTCTTTCAGTGGAAAGTCACCACTTAACTTCTTGAACATTTTTGACTTGGGGGAATGAGACTCTTTCTTCCATTGCTACATGATAAGTAGGTGCTGGCTGTGTCAGATGCACACATCTACACACATTCAAGCAGTTATACTTTCAATGGAAGGTGGTCAGCAGCAGAGAAACATTTCTGCTAGCCACTGAATCCCATTTTCTCTGGTGTGTGTCACTTTTACAGTAAGTTGGCTCAACTCTTATCCATCAAAGCTTTGGCCGAGAACTGGGTGTGTTGTTATCACGTCTGGCCTTCACTTATGTCCAGGGACAGACTCTTTAGAAGTGCTTTCTCAGTTTCATTCCTCAGCTGAACCTGTTCTAGAAACCTTCCCTCCATTCTGATGGGAGAAACACGACAATGCTTTATTTCTTCTAGGTGTTGGGGTTGTAGGTGATGATAATGTGCAAACCCAGCATGCATAAGGCCTTACTATTCCAGGCCCTCCAAGGCTATGTTAGGGAGGAAAAGGAAAACAAGAAAAAAGAATTGGGAAGCATATAGTGTATCTTGGCAGTACTTAAGGCTTGGACCTCACTGCTAATAGATTGATGCTCCACCAGTTGAGTCATGCCATTAGCCAAACTTTTTGCTGGTTATTTTGGGAGAAGGCATCTCCTAGACTTTTCTGCTTATGCTTGCTTTGACCTGGGATCCTCCAGCTCTCAGACTCCCACGTAGCAAAAATTCTTAGTCACTATTGGGTGACAGATGGTCTTAGAAGCTTCTTGTGGGTATGCTACAAGGAGGTTATGCCACACACACACACACACACACACACACACACACACACACATATCTAAAATGAAGAACAAAGACTAGTCTGCTGTAATCTGATCTTCATGTGGATAATGGCAGGGACAAGTGTGACTTGGGAACTACTGCTTAGATAGAAGCCTGGCCACTAACGTGCTAGTCCTGCAAAACAAACTGTTTTGAGGCTGAAAACACGGCTTTGGAAACAGAAGGTTTAAGGATTAGCTATGGATTTTGTGAGTTATGAAAACTTACTGAAGCAGTTAAGTAATTTTGATACAATATTCTAAATCCAAATATTTTCCAATTGAATTCACTTTTTAGGTTTATGGAATACAGGGAATAGAGCCAGTTTGCTCATCGTAATCAAAATTTCTTTGAGGCCTTTTCTTTCCCCCAGGTGAAAGGCAAATTTCCCAGTGAGTCTACAGAAAGCTAGCTATGTATTATGCAGGGTGCCCCAGGCCTTGAAGAGCTGGCAAGGTAGGCAGGAATATTTTTGTGTGTGCTAGGCAAATGTTCACAAATATGATCACTGGGAAAGATTTCTGACTGAATTTACTGGTCAGACAATGAGCTCATGTCATCCTGAGGGCTTTATGCAGGCAGAGATAAAGCGGTGGGACTAGATGAGTGTGGTCTGTGTGGGAGCTTTGCTCAGGGTTGGCTCTTGGGCACAATAGCTCACCTATTTGGTACAACAGCCATGGAAATGGCTGTGGTACTGGTGTCTGGTTTATCATCTGCAGGCTACCCAGTATTCTTCCAAGTTGAACCTCCCATGATTCCCAGGAGACTGATTCTGTTCAGAGTGGAGTGACAGCTTTTGTGTGTCTGCCAGCTTGTGGCAGGAGCTGTTTAGAGCCACTGAAACATGGTACATGTGGTAGGAGATAGGGAATATGCTGATGGCTTCAAGCTCTCCTTAAAAATATTTTGCTTTATTATGTCAGGTGCTGTGGCTCATGCCTGTAATTGTAGATACTCAGGAGGGTGAGATTGGAGGATCATGGTTCAAAGCTGGCCAGGGCTATAGAGTCCATGAGACTATCATCTCCAATTAACCACCAGACAATTAGAAGTGGAGCTGTGGCTCCAAGTGGTGTAGATCGCTAGCCTTGAGTACAAAAGCTCAGGGGCAGTGCCTAGGCCCTGAGTTCAAGCCCAGGGACACTCTCCCCCCCACACACACATGAGTAAATCTAGACTTTTTTTGTTTATTTAATAGAGATCTACTGAGTCTCTGATTCGATTTGATTAGCCCCTACATACTGTGGTAGCCAAGACCAAAGGAAGGAAGGTGAGGAAGTCATTGAGATGAATTAAGATGCCTTGTTCTCAAGAAGAACAAGGACAAGAAGAAAAGGGAGAGATATAAAGTCCTCCTGGGTGAGTCAGTTATTGTACTAAGTACAGTTAGAACAGTTCCATCTCTCTGGGGAGGGCTGGGAGGATAGCTCTGCTATGAGCAATATCTCACTGTGGCAAGGGGGGCAGAAAGAAGGACAGGGACATTTCAGTCGAGCAAATGGCATAAGTATGGTGAAGGGACTTTTCCATTTTTTCTTTTTCCTATGAGAAGTATGTATAAAACAGGATTTCTTGGGACCAAACGATACGAGGTTCTGGTCAAACTTAGAGATTTCAATGTTCTAATCTTCATTGAAAATCATGTTGAATTTTACAACAACAGAGAGGCATAAGCACAATTGGGGAGGGGGGGTGGGAGCATGGGATTGGAGCGAATGAGAGCAACAAGGTGCAAGGTTGTTTTCAGGGATCTGCTGCTGGAATCCTGAGAACAAAGGTGGTGGTAAGAGTCTGGGAGTGAGCATGGAAGATGCGCCTATGGAAGGAGTGATGAGGAGACTTGGTGTCTTGTAAATGTAAAACAAGAAATGTGCCTGGGTATCATCATTTGTAGGCGAGTTGAAAAGCTCATGGAAGTTAAGTTTGTGTTGATTGAACACTGTCATCAGCAACTTATGGAAGCCATTACTGGAGATGGGCTGGTGCTCAGAAAGGCCCTGGGGTTGGGGAAGCAGAAGAAAAGCTCCTGGTCTCCAGTGTGTGTGTGTGTGTACTGTAATGGTCATCCCATGTTGAGATGAGAGAGGCAGGAGATCAGATAACAAGACAAGGGATGGGGAGATTGAAGATAGAAGTAGAAGTCCATGCTTCTCTTGGGCTGCAGTGTAGACACAGAGAGCCAGCGAAGGTGTTGGGGTGGGGTGGGGAGGTGGGAGAACCTGCTGTACTACTGGGGCATATGGAGGCCCAGGGAACTGGGTGTGATGACTTATGCTTGTACATTTCATCAGTTAATGGAGGAGAGTTCAAATGCTCTAACAGTGAGATGTTTAAGAGTGTTGGGACCCAGAACCACAGACTTAGAATAATACAATGAGATCCACGACCTGATTGATGAAAGAAGACAAGAATGGATATCCAGGGTGAGATCTGAAAACATTGCTGGCATTAGGGTCTGGGTGGTTGAGGAACTCACATTGATTTGAGCAGATAGAAGTACCAGAAAATGGACCCTAAAGCCAAGCTCTGTCCGTACAGTCATTTTATTTTATATATATTTTGTCAGTAGTGGGGCTTGAACTCTGGGCCTGAGCGCTGTCCCTCAGCTCTTCAACTCAAGGCTAGCACTCTACCACTTGAGCTACAGTGCCATGGCTCATGCCTGTAATCCTAGCTACTCAGGAGGCTGAAATCTGAGGTTCACAGCCAGCCCCGGCAGGAAAGTCCATGAAACTCTTATCTCCAATAAACTGCCAGAAAACCGGAAGTGGCACTACAGTCATTTTAATTGGCTAGGCTCCATAGTCCTTATGTAATAGTCATTGGCTAGGTTGCAGGGTCCTTATATAACAGTCATTTTAATTGGCTAAGCTGATGGTGGACATTCAGGTAGCTGCCATTCCTTGTGGCCTTGAGTTTTTTCTTTAATCTTTCTATATTGAGTCTCTAAGCTTTGTATTTGGTGGTTTTTGTTCATGTCATATAACCACGCTCAGAATATTCTAGATACAATGGAACCCCAGAGATATCTGCCTCTTTTTTGGTACATTTTTATTGTAAAAATACTGTACAAAGGGGTTACAGTTACATGAGCAAGGTAATTAGTATATATTCTATTGAGCATTGTTGCCTCCTCCTTTGTTTTTCCCCTTCCATCCCTTTCCTCCAACCTCCCCAACTATTTCCCCCCCAACCCTGCTGAAGTTGTAAAGTTTGTTTTCAACATAGTGTCTCGTATATCTCATTGGTACAGTGGGTCAACCTGTATCCCTATTTAAGCATTTTGTTTTTTCCTTTCCCCTCCCCAAATTAGAGAAGTGTATATGCAAGACGCAGGGCACCGGAATCAAATACAGTGAAAACAGGAGTTATACCATGGGGAAGGAGCATACAAAAAACAAAAAAAAAATCACATAGTACATTATAAATAGGTTAGGAACAATAGCAAGAAAGAAAGAAAAAATTTGTATCCCTATCTTGGGGTCCCTATTTCGCTTAACATCATCTCATGTGTTCATATGTATATAGTTTTTGATCTTTTCTGCTTGTCCTAGAAATGTATTAATTATTGCAAATAAGGGAAACCATGGGACCTATGGTTCTTTGTGCTTTATTATAATTTTTTCCAAGTCTTTCCATTTCCCCAAAAATGGGGAAATGTCATTCTTTCTGATGGAGGCATAGAATTCCATTGTGCATACACACACACACAGACACACACACACACACACACACACACACACACACACACAGACATACACACATATACATCTATATGTACATATAGATATATATCACATTTTCTTGATCTGTTCATCCACTGAGGGGCATCTGGGTTGGTTCCATATCTTAGTTATGGTAAATAATGCTGCAATAAACATAGTTGTGCTCGTAGCCTTAGTATGGCCTTGTTTGGGTAAATGCCCCAAAGTGGGATTGCTGGGTCATAGGGGAGCTCTATGTAGAGTCTTTTGAGGAACCTCCATACTGCTTTCCGCAGTGGTTGAAAATGTTTACTCTCCCACCAACAATGCAGTAGGGTTCCCTTCTAGCCACATCCCCTCCAGCATCTGTTGTTATTAGAGTTCTTGATTATAGCCATTCTAATTGGGTTAGGTGGAGTCTCAATGTTGTTTTGATTTGCATTTCTTTTATGGCTAGAGAAGTTGAGCATTTCTTCATGTGTCTATTGGCCATTCTTATTTCCTCTTCAGAGACGTTTATCTTTAAACCTTTTTTTTTTGCCGGTCGTGGACCTGAACTCTGGGCCTAGCTGCTGTCCTTCAGCTCTTCAGCTCAAGGCTAGCGCTCCACCACTTGAGCCACAGTGCCACTTCTGGTTTTTTCTGTTTATGTGGTGCTGAGGAATCGAACCCAGGTCCTCATGCATGCAAGGCAAGCGCTCTACTACTGAGCCTCTTTCCCAGCTCTTTCTTTAAGTCTTTTTTTTTTTGGGGGGGGGGGTCCGGTTGTAGGGCCTGAACTCTGGGCTTGGGCACTGTCCCTGAGCTCTTCAGCTCAAGGCTAGCGCTCTACCACTTGAGCCACAGTTCCACTTCCAGCTTTTTTCTATTTGCTTATGTGATGCTGAGGAATCGAACCCAGGGCCTCATGCATGCAAAGCAAGCGCTCTACCACTGAGCCACCTTCCCAGCCCCCTTTCTTTAAGTCTTTAGTCCCTGATTTATCAGACAGTTGTTTTTTGGTAGATTTGTTGTTGGGGGATTTACATCTGTCTTTTTTAAGTTGATTCTGTATCTCTGAATCAGACTTTAATTAAAACTCACAGTATGCCTGGGAAGTCTCACCTAAAAAACTAAATTGGGAAGAACAGTGGCGTTCAAACTTGTGTCCTACGTCAGTGTCAGTCTCCTCTTCTGATCTGTGGCTTCCATGTAATTTAAGATTACACCCCAGCCTGCTTATTTATACCTTATTTTGAGGAACAAGAAGCCAGATTTGGCAATGGGAGAGTCTCTGATGGACCTTACCACATACTGACATTCTGGAGGGGTGTGTGGCAGCTAGAAGCACAAAAGTGTTGTCTTTGCAAAATTGTTGTCTCCTGGGAGAGGTTTTGTTCCTAAAGCTCCTCTGACATTTAATTGTGAGAACTCATCTGCCACTTTGCTCTCAGTGAGAACCATGACCAGCTGACCAATCTTTGCTAAGACCAAGGACTTGTGCATGGAGTGTACCACTATAGGCCTCTGTCACCACTTCCATTCTTGTTCTAGAGGAAACCAACTCAGAATGTCAAGAACGCCCCCTCCAACCCTCAGTCCTGAATCTTCCCCACTTACAGTGATTAGTTTTGAAGGACAGTATGTTAAACGACATAAATAATCCCCCTTAAAAACAAAAGGACACAACACATGTTTTCCCTTAACCTGTAAAAGCTAAATGGTTAGTCTCGAGGTACTAGGGAATAGAATGATGATTAACAGACCATGAAAATGGGGTGTGGGGAGGAAGTGAAGAGAGCATGGTTTATGGGTACAAGAGTGAAGTTGGATAGAAGAGGTAACTTTTTTTGGTGCTGGGTTTTGAACACAGTACCACATACATATACAAGTGTATATTGTACCACTGAACAAAACCCCCAGTTTAGAAGGAATAACTATGAAAGTTAACCCATTATGTCAAAGGTAGTTGATGGTGGCACAGGGATATAAATGGGGACTGTGGAGTAATGTATAAGATGAAGAACAAATAGACATATAGATAGAGACAAACATATATACACACATGTACGTATATATGCATTTAGTATATATATATATGTATACATATACATATATACGGGATATAAGAAGCTAGAATAATGAAACCCACTCAACACTGCAAACGGGGTTAAGGGAATGTGATTTAAAAAAAAAAAACAAAGGGGGGGAGTTGGGAAGTAGCTCAGTGGTAGAGTCCTTGCCTTGCATGTTGAGGCCTTGGGTTCGATTCCTCAGCACCGCATAAGCACAAAAGACTGAAAGTGACACTGTGGCTTAAGCAGTAGTGCGCTAGCCTTGAGCTAAAGAGCTGAGGGACAGCGCCCAGGCAGAGTTCAGGCCCCATGACCAACAACATGAATGAATGAATGAATGAATGAATGAATGAATAAATATGTAAATAAAACAAGGGGTGAACTTGCTCAAAGTCCACTGTGTTGTCCATCTATGGAATATAGTAATGAAATCCCCCTGTATTATATACATGTGTGCTAATAAAAAGTAGCAAAAAGGATTAGTTAAATGTTTGAAAATAGCTAGCATAAATGTGCCAGTGAACAGGCCAGTTCTGTGAGTGGATAATTAAACATTAGACACTCATGTACCTCTGGTCTGTACCGTGTCTGTGTCTTACCCCATGAATAGGTAAAGGCCTAGGCAACAACTAAAATAAACACAGACAAAAAATACTTAAATAAATTAAAAATGTGAAAACACAGATATTCTTGTTTTCTCTTCTCTCAGGAACTGTGTTTAGCAGAGTTCTGGGCAGAGGCAGATACTGTCTTGATCATGTTGAGGTAGCGAAGTGTAGGTCACCTGCTGCACAATGAGGTGAGGAATTGCACAGGAGCTACAGGAGTCCTGGGGGAAGACTCTATGGACAGTGCTCAAAATTCCCCAGTAGAGCAGATGGAGTGACATTGTTTCCACACAAGTATATTCTGGGGATAAAAAGCTCTTTGAGTATCAGGAGAGGAAAAAGGAGGCCTCTCCCTTTCTGGGATGTTTCACTTTGACAAATTAATTCCTATTTAATTTATAGCCATTTAAGTTCCCAACAGCCCTGAGCGATGCAGAAGTTCAGTCTGCATGACAGATACTGCTAGTGGGGCAAACTAAGGAAGTGCTGGATGACAATGCAGACAAGTTGACAGAGCTAGGAAGTGAACCAACCCTACTGTCAGAGAGGCAGGCATAGACTATGCTTCTACATTGATACATTGATACATATATACACATACAACACATATATATGTATACATAAGATTATGCATATATATAGTATATATGTAAATATGATTTTCTTGATGGGCATATCTGAAAATCCTGGATCATGAATTACATTTCTTGGTTTTCTCTTCCTGTCTTCACCATCCATTTCTCATCTGTGATTTGTTCTCTTGGTGGACACAGTCCTCTCTGATCTTGGAGACTGTGTCTGTCCACATCCCAAACAGAAAGAGTTTGGAGATCTCTGGGCAAGCGAATGTTTCCTCACTGCGTTCCTTCACTCGGGGGGACAGGCTGAGCACAAGTGTGGCTGTGAGGACCGGAGCACAGCTGTGGTCAGCGCCAGTTGACACGGTGGCACATGGAGTCCTGCTCACATTACTCCAGTGTATGAGCCCAAACATGCTGTGAGATTGACGTTTAATGGGGCCACACTTGGGAGAAGAATCCCGTGTACTTTGCAGGAACAATTTTGCAACATCTCATGTCCCATTTGCCACATTCTTCAAAGAATCTCATGAATCCAGCCTTGTCTTTATAAAGCCAGTTGGCTGCTTGCTTTATTCTGGTTATTCCTTGAACTTGCAGGTTTCTCCTTGCATGGTAGATCTTTGAATAAAGTGTATTTGTGTCTCAACTTTAACAAGGCAAAATTTAAATATGCTATATACTTTGTACAATTAATAATGTTAAGTATAGCCAGGTGCTGATGGCTCATGCCTGTAATCCTAGTAACTCAGGAGGCTGAGCTGTGAGGATCATGGTTCATAGCCAGCCTAGGCAGCAAAGCCCTTGAGATTCCCTTTTTTTTGGGGGGGGGTCCGGTCGTGGAGCCTGAACTCTGGGCCTGGGCGCTGTCCCTCAGCTCTTCAGCTCAAGGTTAGCACTCTACAACTTGCACCAGAGCGCCACTTCCGGCTTTTTTCTTATGTGATGCTGAGGAATCGAACCCAGGGCCTTGAGCATGCAAGGCAAGTGCTCCACCACTGAGCCACCTTCCCAGCCCCGTCCTTGAGACTCTTATCTCCAATTACCCAACTGAAAACTGGAAGTGGCCCTGTGGTTCAAGTGGTAGATCACTCACCTTGAGTTAAAGAACTCAGGGACAGCGCCCAGGCCTAGAGTTCAAGCCCCTAAAAATGTAAGAGTTCACTCAGAACTAAGAATACTAAATGTAAATTTTCCTTGCCAAGAGGTTGTTTTTTTTTTTTTTAACTTAACGTGGCTTTATTTTATTCAGTTAAAATGATGGAATGAAACCACAATATTTCCTTTTTTTGTTATTTTGCAGGAAAAAACATGTCTGCAATAATCAAGGAAGTGTGTGATGGGTAAGTGTTGCAAAGATTCTTCTGAAGCATTTAGTCCATACATTGGCAGGAACATAGAGTATTTCCGCTGGAGGGATAGAATATTATCCATAATCCTATAAATAAATGATAACCATAAATCTTATTCGTAACTCTTCATGTGACCTACCTAGTCACAAAGAATTACCTTGTGAGAATTACCCTTCTTTCTCCACCAAAATCTTTCCCTTACTCCTTGAAGAATAGAAAGCATGGAATGTCTGGCTCCGTATGTGCAGAGGGTTGGTATTCTTTTGAACACTCATGTTCCTTTCATCCTTCCAAGCAGGGAACCGTTAGACTAAATGTTCCTAAGAGTTAAATACACACTCCATCTGACATACACTGAAAGCATCCCACAGGCTCCTGTGGAAGAATTAACAGACAAGTCCGTGGGTTATTGTGTGTTTTGTGGAATTTTCCCACTGACTGACGCGCCTTTCCTCCCTCTGGGTTGTTCTGACCATCCTGAGGAAGGGCACATTGGAAAGTCACATGGTATTTCTTGACTTGTAAAGCAGAACTGTGAATAGAGTATTAGGGGATGTTAGAGAAGACTTGCCATACTTAGTGTGTTCCAATCTGTGTGGGGTGAACTGATTGTGAGTTAAAGAATTCAGTGACAATTGGCAATGTGCTAATTCTCACACGTTTAAATTGCTGCCATTTACCTTGCTATCATTTCTTTGCCTCAATTCTTCAAAATGAAGAATGTTGCCACTCACAATTTAAGTCCCTCCACCCCCCCCACCCCCCCCCAAGCCTTGATGAAATGCTTAGAGGTGAGCAGTAGCCTTGGTCTAGGAACTTCAGAGAGGAAAGGACTGTTGGTCTTAGGGTAACAGGTGAGTTAAAGCCATTTTCTTTAGAGACCCCATTGTGCCTATTTGAGACTGACTCTATTCTAATCATAGTGAATGTAATTCACCTCACCCCTGTAGAACGAATAAAAATGAAGACGAGCACTTTTGTTTCTCTGATCACTTATGCTATGTTTTGTAGGTCATCTCTTGCCAACCATGAGTGCTTTGCCCTGCAACATGCTGACAGTTCAAACTTCTATATCACAGAAAAGGTAGGCCAGTCACATTGTTTAATCTGGGATACTTACACTGAAGGACAGTACACAGAGTAAGGGGTTTCTTCTGTGTAGGGCCTAGCATGCTACATTTTTTATGTCTTTACCATCCATGAAAATAGGTTCTACAAAAAAAAAAATCAGGGCTGGGAAGGTGGCTCAGTGGTAGAGCGCTTGCCTTGCATGCATGAGGCCCTGGGTTTGATTCCTTAGCACCACATAAGTAAAAAGAAAAAAAGCCGGAAGTGGCGCTGTGGCTCAAGTGGTAGAGCGCTAGCCTTGAGCTGAAGAGCTGAAGGAAAGTTCAGGCCCCATGACCTGACCCCAAGAAAAATAAAATCAAAATAAAAACAGCAAAAAAAACCCTTCTACTACTTCTTATAAGAAAGTAGTTAATCTATTCAAGAGTAAAGACTAAGTATGTTTCTGAATCCTGCTACCAAATATATATTTCCTTTTTAACAATTAAATATTGCTGGGTTAGAGAATTTACTTTATACTGGATGACTTAAGTTTGTTCTCTTGCCTCAGATTTTTATTTTCTCCTTAATTTCTTTCCCCTGGTCTTGGCCCAGGTGCTGTCTTTGAGTTTCTTTGGCTCAATGCTAATGCTCTACAAATTGAGCTGCAGCTCCCTTTCTGGTTTTTTTGGTAGTTTATTGGAGGTAACACTCTCACTGACTTTACTGCCTGGGTTGGCTTTGAAATGTGATGTAACTAGGATTACAAGAGTGAGGTAGCAGCACTCAGTTTCCCCTGTGTTATTATTTTTTTAAATGCTTAGAACAGTGACAGGAAATCTTGTCACATGTGGCACTTTATAGTCACTTGCTTATGACTGTTGGAAACCAACTTTTTTCCTGGGTGATCTTCACACTCTTTAGGAAGCTTGAATTTGGAGTGATTTGTGAAGACAATAAATGGACCTAGAAGCAAGGAAACTTAGTACCCAAAAGATCTCTGATGGGCAAAGGGGAATCTAGCATTAATAGGTACCAGGCGCACTGAGCCAAGCAAATTTATGTTTGTTTATTGATTTTTTTTTTGTCGGTTGTGGGGCCTGAACTGTGGTCCTGGGTGCTGTCCCCCAGTTCTTCAGCTGTAGACCAGCACTCTATCACTTGAGTCTCAGCCCCCACATCTGGCTTTTTCTGCTTATATGGTGCTGAGGAATCGAACTGAGGGCCTCATGCATGCAAGGCAAATGCTCTACCACTGAGCCACCTTCCCAGCCCCTGTTTATTGATTTTTTGTTTCTCACAAGTTAATATAATGGATGAGAGGCCGGATCATTGAGATCACACAACTATACCAGTGTCACTTACTTGACTCAGCAGTCAAGAGTTGAGATTTGATTTTTGTGCTTCAAGGATTTTATGGAAATATCTAGAATGGATTAGCATTCAGCTCATATTTAGGACAAACTCACTGAAATGCAGAGGAGCCAGTACTGTATTTGTGGGTGATGACTATGTGGAGAGAGGAAGCCCCCAGGGAATGTCTTTGTAATATGGTAGCCTTCACTGGGAGGGATGTGAGTGCAAAGTACTCTGGGTAGAGGATGAATTAGGTAATCTAAGGCTTGGAAGGTGAGAACAGCAGAAAAAGATGTGACCCCTACTTGTGTTTTACTTTCTCCACCCTGAAGAGTGTGGGGAACATTTGATTAGCGTGTGGAAGGCTGGCCAGAGTCCTGGAAATGCTTCTTAGCCATTGCTTTGTTCTTCCCAGATGCATACTAGAATGTTTGTAATTGATCATGTTTTTCTCTTTACCCTGATAGCTGGAAAGCTGAGAGTTAGAAGACTAGATTCCCTTGTTGCATTTAGATTTGCTGTTGATTCATTCCATCAGCCTTTAGTTTTCTGGCTTTACTTTCCGTTTGTACCACTTTCTCAGTCGTTTTCACTAATTTTATACTACATCTTATTTGTGAGATAGAGGCTATAAATAAACTAAACTGAGATCAATTTTCAGTTAGTGACAGGACTATAAAAATAGAATAACTAGTTCAGAGAATATATTACCTGTGTTGTTTGTGAAATATTTGTTTCACACACACAATCTGTGTAGTTTGACTTAGTTTTTATATTGAGTTGTGGTCAGATCAATCTTTCTTTTGACTGATGAATCCTGGCTTGCGTCTCCTCTCCCCTGCCTCCCCGCCCCATTGCCCTGTCTTCTGTCCTAGTGGTCTAGGGGCCTTAGTTTATCCTGGATTGCTAACTATGGGGTCCCCAGACTTCTGAACACAAGTATAACAATCTAGATTTTCAAATCTCAGCCCCAGAGATTCTGAGTGAGCAGGCCTGCACTCTAGAATTAGACATTGTTTATGTGTTAGGATTTTTAGTTTAGAGAATCCTCTAGGAGATTCTGTTGGAGGCAATCCAGACACTACTCAAAGAAAGTGTTTGCTCTGTGGTCTCTTTTCTGTGTAGCGGGGGCCCCTGTGTACAAGGGATGGTGTACGCTGGTCAGAAGTTATCACCAAATTTGATTTTGGGGCATATATATGCATTCCCATTCATTACCTTTACTATTGCAACGCTAAATAAATTCATACCTTCTTACAAAATCCAATCTATTCAGACGAAGAGAAAACATGCTTCTAAGGGATATCATAGTTATTTTTTGTAAAATCCTGTTTTTTACTGAGAAATTATCTCAAGGCATTACTGGGATTTGAACCTAGGGCTTGACACTTGATAGGCAGGTGCTATACCACTTGAGCCATGTGCCCTGTGTCTAGCCTGAAAATTGTTTTGTTTAGTTTGAAAGGGACAGAGCATCTAAATGTGCTATCAGGTCTCAGCGGGAAGTAGCAGAGAAAGATTAGAGACTTGTGTTTCTAACTGTAACCCTGTGTTTGTAAATAAAATGTCATCACTTCCTTTGCAGCTGTTCCTGGTTCTAGCTTTGTGTGTGTTTGTGTGTGACAAAGAGCTGGACTCACACAGAGCAGGAGAGGCTGGTAAATCTTGCCTCTGTGCAGTGGAAGCTGGGCTATCTTGTAGTATTCTGTAGGTTCATATAGGCTCTTGCAAATATTCCTGAAAATAGAGACCTCGTTCCATTCCTGAATTTCCTCCTTGCTGTCTTCTTGGTTACTTACTGACCAGTGAGTTGTTAGGCAATATTTGCATCACCACGGAAACCAGTGATTCATGTTTGAAACTTGCGTGTGCCATTAGTTACTGATTTTGACGCATATATGAGGTGGTTTCCCTCCTTCTGTTGGAGAAAAAATTGCTCTAGTACCTCAAAGAGGTGATATTCTCCCACCTTATAGTTATTGATTCTCTTCTTCAATTCTCTTCTATTATTACCAGGAAGGCATCTCCCTTGCTTTTTTCATGTTATCCAAGCTCCTTTGCCAAAAACCTTCATTTGTGTATTGGTCCATGAACTGGAGCTTTTCAGTTCAATGAGAGAAATGGCATGTTAAGTAGCAGTCTACAGAAGTATAGATTGCAAGTAAAAGCCTCAGAGACCAGGAGCTGGTGGCTCATGCCTGTAATCCTAGCTACTCAGAAGGAAAGGATCTGAAGACTGCAGTTCAAAGCCAGCCTGGACAAGAAACTTCATGAGATCCTTATCTCCAATTAACCATCAAAAAGCCAGAAGGGGAGCTGTAGCTCAAGTAGTAAAACACTAGTCTTGAGCAAAAAGGCTAAGGGACAGAGCTCAGGCCCTGAGTTCAAGTCCCAGGCCCCTCCTCCCCCCACGCATGCATGCATTAGAGGAAGGTAAAATTTAGTTATATGTAAGTTCAAGTTCTGTTCCAGAAGCAAGGAGAAAGGATAAATGGAGCCTTTAAAGTCATCAGTTGATCAAGGCTAACACTCTACTTCTGGCTTTTTGTTAGTTAATTGGAGGTAAGAGTGTCTAGCTTGGAACCTGAATCCTCATATCTCAGCCTCCTGATTAGCTAGGATTATAGGTACATTATAGGCACTAGTATTCAACTAGGTAATAGTTTTGATTCTAAGGAAAAATGGGACCAAGTCATAGTCCTGCATTGTCTCCCTTTAAAAAACCTTTGACTTAGTTCTTTGATAGCTTGGCTTAGGGCTCTGGTAATACACTAATGTGAGGAAAAGTGTTTATTTCTTCCCACAGAGATATCTTCTTGATGAAGTGTTTTGCTCAAATGATGTAATGTTAATAAATAGTTATCTAACTTATATCTAATTATAACTTCCTCTTGACTTCTAACAGGATAAAGTTAGCCCTGATTTTAAATACCAAATGCTTCTAACATATTCACAGAAAAATAAGTTAAAAATGTCTGTCATGTTTGCAGATAGATCTGGTCAAGGCTGTAAAGGAGGAACTATTTATTTGCCAGATTTGACAAGTTCCTATGTGCTGGGATGAGAAAGAGAATTTAGGACACATTCTCACTACCTAGAGTTTTGAGTCTAGGGGTTGATTCATTGGTACTGCTGATTACTGAAGGCATCAGGATTGGCGAGATTATTGGGGCTATGGTTTTCAAATCACTTAGGTTTATACTTTGACCATTCTGATTCTACATATATTGAAAAATCTTCAGAATAGTCTTTAAACTCTTATTAAAGCAGGGTTGTTGAGACAGAATTCACACATCTTTTAATCTAGCCAGGTAGAGTATACACTGGTGGCTATTCATTTTTATTTTATCTTTTTTGATGGTGCGGTGCTGGAATTTGAACTCCGCTTGGTAATAAGCAGGTGTTCTCTTACTTGAGTCATACTCCTAGCCCTTTTTCCTTTATTTATTTTCTGAGTAGGCTCTCACTTTTTGGCAAGGGCTTGCCTGGACCACACATTTATACTTAGCCAAGCATCCCATATAGCTGGGATGATGGCCACACACCACCCTGCACAGCTTTTTATTGGAAGAGTTGGGGGGGGGGTGGCTCAAGCTGGCCTTGAACTTTGAGTCTCTCAATTAGTTTCCGGAGTACCTGAGATTACAGATGATGAATGTTAGCCATTGTTCCTAATGTGTTTTCAGTTTCTGCAGTGCTTTATTTATTAATGATATTTTTACCAGTGTATTTCTTTATCTTCTAAGCACTAGCTCTCAGACTTAAAAGTAGAATGAGATCCCATTCAGGCCACTAAGCCCAGTGATGAGACATTTTAGGAGGTGTGGGCGGGGGTAGGTGTGTTTGAAGCCTTCTGGAAGGAGTTGTGACCAGCCTCTGGTTCTTTCCTCCAGTTCCTACAGGAAGTGAACAACCACATTGTGCTTCCTCACTGGATTCTAGGCACACCCTTCCTTTTTACTTCCTGAGCTGGGGACTCATTGTGATTGGTGTCCACTGTTGTAGGGAGACTGGAATCTAGCCTTCTTACGTAGGGTGGACATCACTGTCTAGCCCCAGTGAATCTCTTCAGGTTTATTCGCTGTTCACTTCAGCTTTCTCCAACCATGTTAATATTCTCCAAGTACACTTGCTTTGTCTCCCTGGTGTAGCTTTCCTAACTTGGAATTCAGTTCCACCTCCCTTCCTTCTTCCTCTCCTGTTCCATTTCAGACTAGGTACAGAGGATAAAGAGACAACAGACAGGAAAATAACCACATTTCAGGACAGCCATCTCCCTTTCCTGTCTTAATCTATTTTCTCCTGCTTAAGCAGGAGACCACAACTTCTGAATCATTTGTTTTTTGGAGGTCGGAGACTAGGAGGGTCAAGGTCAGGAGACCACATGTTTCAAGTGAGGGCTTTCTTGTTGCAGCAGTCATAGAAGTAGATGGAATTGCAGGAAAGCACATACAAGAAAAGGCTAGATTAGGGTGAACTGGCTTTTCCAGGAAGCCACTCACTCCACTACCTATGTGCACAGCCACTCCTGTTGTACCAACCTCCAGCACTCCTCAGATCAGGTCTCTGCACCTCATCATCCTGCTTTGGACCCCACCTTCCTGCCCCAGTCTGTTATTTGCAGATTATATTTCCCACATAGGAACTTTGGAGAACATGTTCAAACCATAGTATCCCTTTGGATCCTAGGTTGGCTAGGTTACCAGAAACCTTGCCTTTTTGTCTTTTGAATTATCTTTGCTCCAATTTGGCAATTATTTTTTTAAATTTATCATCTGCTAGATCTCTACCACTTTTCTCCGAGTCTGTGGGAATCATTGTTTTTTTTAGTCTTTTGTCTCTGGGGTTCCTGGTTAACTTAGCAGGACACACATGTCTTCATTATTATGCTGAATTACTGTGTCACTGTGTGATTTGTATTTTGTCCTCAATAGGATTCTGCCTGATGATTGAAAAATAAAACAAAATAAGAAGATATGACTTAAGTGGTAGAGTGGTAGCTTTGAGCACAAAAATCTCAGGAAAAGGGCCTAGGCCCTGAGTTCAGGCCTAGGACCAACACACACACACACACACACACACACACACACACACACACACACACACACACACACACACACACACACACACACACACACACACACACACACACACACAAAACATAACAATAACAATAAAAGAAAACAGTAACCACAATGAAAAACAACCCTATATGTTCCTCCCTAATGTCTTACTTGGTTCCTTGTACATGCTATGTATGTGTTCAAAGATTATTGGTTGCATGCCTTGCCATTTCTTTGTAAGATAAAAAAGCACAATCAATTGCTTAATCAATTCTGTATGATGGTTAATTCAGTTATCATTCTCATTTGCACAGTGGAGGAGTTGGGGAGCATGCAAATCCATCTTAGGATTCCTCTTACATCCTAAATCAGTGCTTGGGAGTTAGTTTGCCTATACTTCTCACAACTGATGGAAAAAAATAACAGAAAAAATAAATACATTAGGATTCATGAACATATAAAATCCGTGCTGGACTGATATTGACTGCAGGTTTTTTTACTTATGTTATAACATCATAAGTAAATCTTGTCCCATGGATATAAACAGCTTTTATTTGAAATAAGCGATGTATTTTAGGAAATGTGGTCACTTGTGGAAACTTATCTCTTGTGGCAATAATGGTTGGTAGGGAAATAAATACAGAGATCACCTCATGCCTTAAAGTGTATATAAACCTATCACCAAACAAAACAAACAATGGGAACAGTTAACCAAGTTCAAAGGTAGCAAAGAATCTAATGTCTACTTTTAATATACAATCTCTTAGTTTTCATTGTTCACTCATCAGAGCTAGCCTCTATGGCCCACGTCCAGTTCTTTTGTTAATGCTAGAGACCAAATTGTGATTGGGGGAGAGAGAATTTCCTCCCAACTTCTGTGCTTGCACAATTCTGTGAAAGTGAGTTTTTCTCTCTTTCACCCTGGTCTAGGGTCCATTAGTATTCGTGTGGCTTACCTTCCTTCAGTTCTTGATTTCACACAGTGGGCTCTGAGAATCAGTAGACACAGAGAAACAGATTTGTGAGTTTACAAAAATACTTCAGAGTTTCCACCAAGGAAAACATAGGCACTGGCTTAGAAACCTTGATTGTATTCCCCCTGACCCCTAACACTGTTGAAGAGAAATGTTCTAATTGCCTTACTTATATAACTGTAACCCCTCTATATATCACCTTTACAATAAAATAAAATTTTAGAAAAGGCACTCTATTCACCTGACACATTTTCCAATAACTAAGAAACAACTGGACTTGTACGTGGGTTTGGAAGGGCACAAATTCAGATTAGCAACCATTTTCCAAACAGGAAAGATACTGAGCTAAGTCACTACAACCTACATTGGCATTTTTCTTATCAGAAATTCAAAAGATATTTAGTAGTATATAATCTTTCAGAAGATACTGGATTTTCCCCAGCCAAGGGCAGGATAATGAGTCATTGGCTTCTAGTTCTCAGAGCGTGCGCAGGATAGAATGGTACATATTTCTTCTAGGCTTCCTTTACTCAGTCTTAATCCATCAAGTACACTTTGTGAAAATCGAACACATGCATACACATGTGCACATTTGTGTGCACGTGCCCCCCCTTCAATTGTCCTGACTTCCCCAGGTGCTATCCAGCCCTGACTTTGGCCTTCAGCTGCCATTCCCTATCCCATCCATGCTACCCTATCATTATCCTGCTGAAGCTGCTTGTAGTGACTCAAACTGGCAGTGGACTTTCTGAAGTCTCTGAAAACATTTCCAGAATTTTCTAATGAAGAGTTTGAGGAAGGGATGGAGGCTATAATTTTCGTTGGGTGCTTTTGCTTCAGAGAGGAGTTGGAAGCCTATGTGCTTATTTCAGAGTGAAGCTAGAAGCTAGACATCAGTTGAGGGGGGAGAAGAAGGGCAGTGACCGCCACCAGCATTACTCAGATGTCAGTGGGTTTTATGACATGTTATTTAATGTTGACCACTGTCTGTTGGGTACAAGCTATAACAGAATGATTACACAGGCAGCTGACTTTGCTTGGTTGGGCTTCCTTGCTAGTGTTTGGTAAGATAGGGCTGCTTCTAGAATTGCAAGTAAAGATAAATGCCAGAGGTCATGATAATTCCATGTTCTCCAGTTCAGCTATTAAACCAATGAATACATTGACTCAGCTACTAAAACATTGAGGATCAGGGTGCATAAAGAGTGACACGTAGGCTGCTCTCAAAGACAGGCTCTTGTTTTTCTGCAATGATGCTAGCAACTAACAAGGTGTGGGGGGGACTAAAAGTTGCTATCAGTATACAAGATTAGTTTTAAGCTTGGCTCTGCTACTCCTCACAAATGTTTAGAAACTTACTTGCAAATCTTCAAAGCACAATTCTGGTCATTTTTATGCTTTGTTGTATTTTTTTTTTTTTTGGGTCCCGGTCGTGGGGCCTGAACTCTGGGCCTGGGTGCTGTCCCTCAGCTCTTCAGCTCAAGGCTAGCGCTCTACCACTTGAGCCACGGCGCCACTTCCGGCTTTTTTCTTTTTGTTTATGTGGTGCTGAGGAATCGAACCCAGGGCCTCATGCATGCAAGGCAAGCGCTCTACCACTGAACCAACTTCCCAGCCCCTGTTGTATTTTTTTTAAAGGAACTGTTAGCCTCTGCTTTTCAAGTTTTGGACTGATGACACAATGTGTACATTGTGAGTGTGTACACGTGCACATATGTGTGTGGATGTGTGTATAGGGTCAAGATTATGTGTAAGGAAACATTAAAGATTGATGAAACTATTGTTGTAGATATTTTTAGTCTGTATTGTATTTTATTCTCTGTTTTGACAATGTGTGTTAGAACCCATCATGGTTTGATGAAGGGTAAAGGATGTCTTTCTACTTTGAAAAGAATTACTCTGCTCCTCAAGGTCAAAATCACATGTAGATCTTCTCTCCTTTGTCCTTCAGTTGCCCTACAATAATCATTTAATGGCTAGTACAACACCCCGAGGTCAGACACAAGAGATAGACATGAGAAAAAAATCCTAAAGGAAGAGGAGGGATGAAAGAAAGTAATCAGTTAGGTGGGTGGAGTGAGGAGAGAGCCAAGGGTGGAGATCTTGCTCCACCTTGAAAAGAGGTACTGTATGTCCATGACTGTGCAGACAGGTACTCTGCCACTTAAGCCATGCTTCTCATCCCTTTTGTTCTAGTTACTTCTAGCATAAGGCCTCTCTTTTGGCCTGGGCCAGCCTGGGCCATGATCCTCCTGTTTATACTTCCCATAGTAGATGGGGTGACAAGCATGCATCAACACACCAGATTTTTCTGTTGAGATAGAATCTTAGTAACATGTTTTTCCCAGACTGTCAAAAATGCTATCCTCCTGATCTATGCCTCCAGCATAGCTAGGATCACAGGAGTGAGATACTGGTGCCTAGCTTGATGAATATGATTCTCATGAATGTTTGATAGGTTTTATACATAGGTACATATTCATTGATACTATATAGAATTGTTTGGGCTTTCAAATTTATATCATTAGCTGGATGCTGGTGTTGTAATCCTCGCTACTTAGGAAGCTGAGATCTGAGGATCCTAGTCTGAAGCCAGCCTCTATAGGATAGTCTGTGAAACTCTTATCTCTAGTTAACCGCCAGAATACACAGCAGTAGAGCTGGAACAGTGCCCAGGCCCTGAGTTCAAACCCCACAGCAGATGAGAGAGACAGAGATTCAGACAGAGAGAGGGGAGGGGGAGATTTACATAATCGGTAGCCTAATGTAGGAAACCCTTTGTAATGTGATTTTTCCCCTCTGAGAACTATTTTGGAGATGGATTTGTGTGGTGTCCCCATGGCATGATTAACCCATTTTCTTACAGATAATCCCTTGTTTTCTTAACTTTGTCATTACAATAATGCTGTGTTGTGTGTGTGTGCTTGTATGTATTGTAGAATGTAATCTAGAATAGATGTGAAAAGCCTTGCTGGAGAAGTGACACCCATCACCCCTTCGGTGGACACTGCCTTTCCCTGCCAGCTTCAGAGCCTCCCACAGAGGGCAGGGCATTCAGATGCCTGCTTGTCGTATGGGTATGGCTGATCTTTGCACCTGGGCAGGGCTGCCACTGGCTTCTCTTGGCTGCCGTCTGTCTTTTTCCATTTACGGAGGAGGAGCATCTTTTCCTGTGCTTACTTCCTCTTCAGCTTTCCCTTCCGAGCCAGGCTGCTTGTGCAATCTCAGTTTAATTGTGCAGAGGCCTCCTCTGTGCTTGCAGATTTGCAGGATGGATTCATGGGAGGTGGACATATATTTTGTTGTATGTATTGCCACATGGGCCATAGCTGTTTTATTAAGAAGTATTTTTCAATGGTGGCTCTTATGAAGACATTTTAATATGATCAGACATCCTAATTGAATTAGCTAGTTCCCTTCCCTTCCCTCTTCCCCCCTCCTTAGACCCTCCTTCTCTTCTCTTCCTTTTCTTTCTCCTCTTCCATCTTCTCTTCAGTCTCCTCCTCTTTGTCCTCTTCCTCTTCCTCCTCCTCCTCCTCCTCCTCCTCCTCCTCCTCCTCCTCCTCCTCCTCCTCCTCTTATTCTGCCAGTACCAAGATTTGAACTTAGCCTTGTACTTGCTCCACTTATTTGCTCATGGCAGATGCTCTAGTATATGAGCCACACCTCTAACTTGTTTTTTTTTTTTTTTTTTTTTTTTTTTTTGCTGGTTAATTGGAGACAGAGTCTCACAGACTTTTCTGCTCAGGCTGACTACAAACTTGGTTCCTCTAGATTGTCTCCTGAATAGCTGGCAATCCAGGCATGAGCTCTTGGTATCCAGCTGCATTTTTTTACTGGGTACTAGGTGCTTAATGGCTGTGTTTCTGTGTAGGTTCTTATACTTGTTCCCCTCTCATTCACAAATCTGTGCCGAATAAAAACAAAGCAAACAAAAAAATGCATAGCTTTATGATTTACTGTGACTTAAGCTCCTAAAATATTTTTTTATTTTTTTATTATTATTTTGTTCATTTACTTTTTTTTTATTGTAAAGATACTATACAGAGAGTTACAGTTACATTAGTGAGATAATGAGTGCACTTCCTCTTGAACATTGTTACCCCCTCCATTGTTTTCCCCCTACTATCCCCTCCCTCCGTCCCTTCCCTGAGGTTTTTCCGGAATTTCACAGTATTGTGGAATAATGATGCTCATTTAAAATCACAAGTTCATTCTAACTTTTCCGGAGCAAATTGTCTATCACAGTCTGTAACATATAACGGTGTTCACATGTTATATACCATATATGTGATCAGCAGCATGGGGATATTTAGTAGTGGTTCAACCAGATGAGTGGGAGTTCTTTGTTTCTTAAGTCCTGTTAGTTTTGTCATATCACCTAACATTTTGGATTTAGCATCCACTTATCAGGGAGACCATGTACCGTTTGTCTCTTCGTTCTTGGCTTACCTCGCTCAACATTCCTTCTAGCTCCATCCATTTCCCTGCAAATGCCATTATTTTGTCATTTCTAATGGCTGCATAATATTCCATTGTGTATAGATACCACAATTTTTGGATCCATTCATCTGTGGTGGGGCATCTGGGTTGTTTCCATATCCTAGCTATTGTGAACAGTGCTGAAATAAACATGGAAGTACACGTGTCCTTGTATATTGGTTTCTGTTGTTCAGGGTAGATGCCTAGAAGTGGTATGACTGGGTCATAAGGGAGGTCAATCTTTAGCTTTCTAAGGACCCTCTAGACTGCTTTCCAAAGTGGTTGTATAAGTGTACATTCCCACCAGCAGTGTAATAGGGTTCCTCTTTCTCCACATCCCCTCCAGCATTTGTCGTTGGTCCAGCTGCATTTTTGTTCCATACTGATTTTTTTTTTCAAATAAGCTTTTTATTGTGAAAATACTGTACAGAGGGGTTACAATTACATGAGCAAGGTAATGAGTACATTTCTTATCAAGCGTTGTTGCCTCCTCCTTTGTTTTTCCCCTATCATCCCTTCCTTCCCATCTCCACAACTACTTTCCCCCCCTCCCATACTGATTTCTTTCCTTTGGACACAGACTCAATACGGAATTGCTGGACCAGATGGTAACTCCCTTTCTAGCGTTATGAGGAACATTTAAACTGTTGTCCCAAATGTCTGTAGTAATACTGCATTCTCACTACTTGTGTCTAGCTTCCTTTCTGTGAATCCTCATCAGGATTTGTTGTTGTTATTTGTCTTTTTGCAATAGCTATCACGACTGGTAAGATAGTATCTCATTATGATCTTGATTTGCATGTGGTTTCTCAACACTTTTGAAAGTATTGGTTGTTGTTAAACATAGTGTGCTTGCTACCCACTTATTTAGGAAAATCTCCTTAGATTGCATTTTCTCTTCTGGCAAAAGGAGGGGAAAGAGAAAAGGTAGAACAGTGGGATTCAAGTGGCAGTCCATCTATTTACTACCCTGTGCTGTTGAGTGGGTTACCTTCCGGCTGAGAGTCTAGACCTTGTTTTCTGAAGGGCCCTGTCCAGTCTCTCATACAGGGACCCTTCTTCTTGGGACTCTGAAGGCTGGATTTCTGAGTGTGGTTCTGGACTTTGGGCCTCAGATGTTGGGAGCTGTCCCAGCAGGAGTCAGCTGATGGCTCATTACACTTGAGACTCATCTCACACACATAGTCTGATAGTGGAACTTGAGCAATGTTCTCACTTCTCTCTCTTAAAAGATGTGTAGAGACACATGCACCTTGGAATAGTCATGAAGTAGACAGGGAGGAAAAGGAAAGATAGTTTGAGATTTGTTTGTAGATGGGAAGAGAAAGGGCAATTCTATTCTTTTTTAAAAATTATTTTCATTTGAAAATGCTCAAAACAGAGTACATTTCTTTTTCGACATTGTCAGCCCTCCCTGTCTCTGTTTTTCCCTCCTATCCCCACCCACAAGTTGTATAGTTCATTTTCAACAGAGTGTCTAGTGAGTATCATTGCTGCGTTTGTTCATCCTTTGTCCCTCCATTTCTTTGCCTCCCCTTACATTCCAAAGACATATAAGAGAACAAACAGAACAAAAAGAAAAGAAAACAAAAACAGCAGAAAAGAAAAAATGCTCTTGTTTTCATATCCTGAAGTTAATTTCAATAAATATTATTTTATATGCACCTTTTTAGATGCACATAGGCATTATGCCTTTCTCTTCCCCTCCAGAGTGTCGCCTTTGGTCTCACTGTGTGTACATGCCTAGAGACCTGTATAATATATTATGCCCCAGTGTAATTTAGATCCAGCTTCTGCATATGAGAAAATAATGTGCTGTTTCTCTCTCTGAGCTTGACTTCACTTAACATGATTTGTTCTAGGTCCATCCATTTCCCTGCAAATGACATAATACTGTTCTTTCCTAACAGCTGTGTACAATTCCATTGTGTATAGGTATTACGTTTTTTGGATCCCCTCATCTATTGTAGGGCATTTGGGCTGTTTCTACACTTGGCTATTGCGAATCGTACAGCATTGAACATGGCTGTGTAGGTGTCTTTAGGCTTATGGTGTTCTGGGTAGATGCTCAGGAGTGGTATTGCTGGGTTGTAGAGAAGATCTATATTTAATTTTTTGAGGAACCTCCAGACTTCCATCCAGAGTGGTTACATTTCTACCAATAGCAATAAGGTTCCTTTCCCCCCACATGTCCTCTCACATTTGTTGTTTGAATTCATGATGTTGGCCAGTCTAACTGGGGTGAATTTCAGAGTTGTTTTGATGTGCATTTCCTTTATGACCAGGGATGTTGAGCATTTCCTCATGTGTTTCTTTACCATTCTTACCTCTTCTTCTGAGAAGTGTCTCCTTAGCTCCTTTGCCCATTTAGTGCGTGGTTTATTAGCTTTGGGAGGAGTTAGTTTCTTGAGCTCCTTGTATATATAGGATATTAAGCCTTTGTCTGATGTACTGCTGTTAAAGATCTTCTCCCAGTCTGTTGTCTGTTTTTCTAGTTTAGTAACTGTGTCCTTTGCTGTGCAGAAAGTTTTTAGTTTGGTGTAGTCCCATTTGTCAAGTCTCTCTCCTATCTGCTGTGCCCCTGGGACTCTTTCCAAAAATTGTTTCTGCCTATGTCTATGAGTTCCAGTGTTTCTTCTACTCCCTCTTGCAGTAATTTCAAAGTTTCAGTTGATCTACTTTGAGTTGATATTTGTGCATGGTGACAATTAGGGACTCATTTTTAGTTTTTTTTTGCATATGGATGCCTAGTTTTCCCAACAGCAATTATTGAAAAGTCTATCTTTTTCCACTCTATATTTTTGGCTCCCTTATCAAATATCAGATAACTGTAAGTATATGGTTTTATTTCTGGTTATTTCTGTTCTTGAAGATGTAAGTGGCCTCTTAGCTTTAGTGTGTAATATATTTTGATTATTTTTCCAGGCTCCACTAGGATTAAAACAACTATTCCATTCATTTGAAAGCATTGGTTGACTGCTCTAGGCACTGGTGATGAACAAAAGTTGATGTCCACTATTCTGCGTGTGTGTGTGTGTGTGTGTGTGTGTGTGTGTGTGTGTGTGTGTGTTTGTACTGGCACTTGAACTCAGGCCCTCACACTCACTTGTTTTTTCACACAAAGCTGGCTCTTTACCACTTAAGCCACACCTCCACTTTTTAACATTTTGCTGTTTACTTGGAGATAAGATTTGGATTTGTATGGGTAGTGTAAAAAAAGGAGGAGGCTACAATGCTTGATAAGAAATGTACTCATTATCTTGCCCATGTAATTGTAACCCCTCTGTACAGTATTTTCACTATAAAAAATGAAATATAAAAAAAAAGATTTGGATTTGTTTGTACTGATTGGCTTTGAAACTCAGTTGTCAGATCTCAGGCTCCTGAATAATTAGGATTATGTGCATGAGCCACTGGTGCCTGGCTAATGGCCACTCTCCTTTGAATATATATTCTGGTGAGTGTGGAAAAAGACAGGACATTTTTAGAAAATGAACAAAATATTTGTTTATTTGTTTGTTTATTGGGTGCCGGTGCCTGTCTTGGGACTTGAACTGAGGACCTAGACACTGTCCCTGAGGTTTTTTGCCCAAGGCTAGTGCTCTACCACTTGAGTTCCAGCTCCACTTCATCTTTTTGGTGATTCTTGGAGAGAAGAGTTTCGTGTACTTTCCTGCCTGGTTTTGAACCCTAGTCCACAGAGCTCAGCCTGCTGAGAATCTAGGATTACAGGTGTGAGCCACAGGCACCTGGCGAGGTATTTATTTTTTAAAAGTGAGTAACATGATAAAGCTACAGAATCACAGTATGGTGGCTGTTACTATTTTGGTTTATTCTGAAAGGCTGACCTGGAATATAGTTTTAAGAATGGGCTAGAAATATGATCTGGCTGGGTTCAGGTTTATAATCAGCTGGATAGAAACAAATAAGGCAGAGGGATCTGACAGCCAAACTGGAGATATAAGGGGCTTAGTCTTCCAACCGTGTGAATCCCCACAAACTAGGCAGGAGTGCTATTGAAGGTCGGTGTCAATGTCAACGCTGTGCATCCATACATTTTGTCTTTTCTCCCTGAGACTATCTGCATTTCCATGCAAAGCCCTGGCTGTCCATCCTGGCCGTGGTACTCTCTGTAAGGATTGTCTCTCTAAGATTGACCTGAAGCCAGATCCTAACATTCCCAGGAAGGGGACAGCTTGTGCCATCCCTGAAGCGTGTCAAAGCACCCTGTGTGATAGAACAAAGGACAGGACAGTGAGCTGGGTGGGAGAAGGCTCCAGAGAGACCTTGGCCACGGCCACCCCAGTCTGAGTTTCTAAACCATGAGAGGAATCTGGGTTTTTTTGTAACTGTGATGAAAGGCCATTGTTGTAACATCTTGTCCTTGAACTTGTAAGAGAATAGAGTTGCAGTTGTATGAAAATGTTACTATGGCAAGAAACTGTGACAATATAAGTAGTATCTGTGCCCCTATGTCACTGAGAGAGATGAGAGGTATTTGCTGCTTTCATTACAGTTAACCTTAAAATGTTACTTGTTTTTCAAGGTATCTTTCAGTAATCTACAGAGCTTTCTAGTCAACATATAGGTTTATGAGTACAATGCATCTTGATCAGTGGCTCCCTATCTATTGTTTTCCCCTTTCTCCCCATCTTTCCTAGCCCTGTTCATCCCTTCAAGGTACCTGGTTCCATTTTCACATCTAAAATGTCATTTATGACCATTACATTTGATTAGGGATCATGCTGATTACTAGAATTCCTAACAAATCTTGTTATTTAATCTTGTTTATTAATGAAGAAGTCAGCAACAACAGCCTTGAACCACATCTGAGGTGCCACCTGTTTCTGCATATTAAGTGCCCTGGAATGCGGCCATATCCATTCATCCATGTGTCACTGTTGTAGCTGATCCCTCCTGTCCCAGTACACTTAAAATACTGTCTGGCTCACACAGAAGACATTGTCTCAGTCCTGCATTGATTATATATCACTATGAACCCATTAAAATATTGGAATGGCTCTTTGGTTTCTTAGCAAGCATCCACATTTTATTTTATGTACTTACAAACATTTTGAGAAGAGAACCAGAGATTTCAACAGATTCCCTAAACACCTAGGACCAGAAAGGGAAAAGCAAAGAGAACCCTAAAAGTCTACTGTCTCAGGCCTGGACATCATCAAGTATGCCTCCCTGGTCTTCTTCCTCAGAGATTCTCTTTCTCAACCTGGGGCAGATTTTCCTCTTGTGTGGCTGCAGAATCTGCCTCTTCTTATGAGTGATAATTGGGCCTTTGCATATTTCATGAGCATGTCAAGCAGAGCCCTTATTTTCACTGTCTAGTTTAATCCCCATCGTGACAGTGTGGGAACTGTCTTCAGGTAGCAGTGTGGGAAGGGAGGCCCAGAGACACTGTGCTCAGGTACAGTCGCCCTTCTGCATTTGTGGTCTCTGCTTAGACGAATACAACTCAACTCACCCTGGGTCGAAAATGATTTTTAAAAAGGCCTCCAGACTGAGTATGCACTGATTTTTTTCCCCTTGTTGTTATTACACACAATCCAGTCTAACAACATAGCCTTGACACTGTATTAATTAGGGAGTATAAGCAATCTAGAGATAATTTAAAGGACATGAGAAGATCACATGGTTCTATTCAAGTACTACACCTTTTTTGTTGGTGTTGGGGCTTGAACTCAGGGCCTGGATGCTGTCCCTGAGCTTTTCTGCACAAGGCTATAGTGTACTAACGCTTAAAGCCACAGCTCTACTTATACCTTTTTTGAACAATGGGCTTGAACATCTGTGGGCTTTGGCACTGAGGGGCAATTATATCCATTTACTATATGCCAGGTACTCAGATTATGAGTATATGTTGTGTCTCAGGAATGGCACATGCCCACATGACCAAGAGTCATTGAAACTTTTGGGTTTGCCCTAGGCCCACCTAACACTTGGTGTTGCTACTTAGTGTTGCTAGGTTATTTCTGTTCTGTGGGCCATGTGGCCCTATGTAACTTCATCCTGGCCATGCTCCCCTGGGTGCTTCACATACTAAGTCCCTTAGATCTCAGCTGCAAGTGCTTGCCACTTGTTGTGTTGTTGTTTTGGTGTTACCTGGGTCTGGCCATGGAGGTGGCATTTTCCTAGCTGAAGTAAATGTCCTTGGCAATCCCTGCCAATGACCCTTTACAACTTTTTAATTTATTATTTTTCAAGCATAAACATCTCCCCTGTCAGTACAGTTTTTGCCTCCAGACTTGGTGGCTTTCTGAGACTATAGGCATTACCTTATCCACTGAAACTCAAAGGTAAATATTTGCACCTTGCCCTTTGATTGGTGGCTAGGTTAAAGTTGACCATAGTGGGAGGGGCTGGCCAGCAGGGCTCTATCCCCAAGAATAAATGAAGCAGTTCAGTGTGATTCACTTAGCTTGAGCAAGTTTGTCTAGAACTTGCCAGAAGTTACTTTCTGTCTTAATCATGTAGGCCATCTTTTGGGCTTCTTCCCCTCCCCCCTTCCTCCCTCCCTCCCTCCCTCCCTCGCTCCCTCCCTCTCTCCATTCCTTCCTTTCTTCCTTCCTTCCTTCCTTCCTTCCTTCCTTCCTTCCTTCTGTCCTTCCTTCCTTCCTTCCTTCCTTCCGTCCTTCCTTCCTTCCTTCCTTCCTTCCTTCCTTCTTTCCTTCCTTCCTTCCTTCCTTCCTTCCTTCTTTCTGCCCTTCCTTTCTTCTGTCCTTCCTATCATTAGTAGCATTATACAGGGATTACCTCGGTGCCGGTATCTCCCAGTGCACACACTCATTGTATTCTGAACTCTTGCTTCTGTGTAGTTTTGTAACCTGACTCAGTGACTTTGCAATGTGATGACCTATGTTTCCATAATACAAACCATTTTTTTAATACCAGTATATCATTGGCCTGCTTTAATATAATTACTTTAAATTTTCCTTTGTATGGGGACCATCTGGAACACTTGATATATCAGTCAGGGTCCAACCAGAAATTATACCATTATTTATTTAAACAGGGGATGTTCAACTTAAAGAACTGGCCACTAGTCAAAGCTGGTTAACAGAATAAAGGGGCTGAAATGGCTCTAGTAGGTCTAGATGAAACAGATGCAGAAAAGAGCCTATGTGGCCTGTCTGAGGACAGGCAGCATTGATGTTAAAGTCCCTGAGAGTCTTACCTCCAATTAACCATCAAGAAGCAGAAGTAGAGCTAGCCTAGACAAAATGCTCATGCCCTGTTTGAAGCCCTAGGACCAGAACAAACAAAAAGTGTGAGGTAGTGGGGGTGGGGAGCAGACCCTGCTTCTCCCCTGGGGTCCTCGCCACCTCCCTGTGATGCAAAAACTGGTCTGAGGACATAAACTTGACCAGATGACCTGTGCTGGGGACCTTAGAATTGACTCCTAGGTGACCTTAGAATTGACTCCCAGAAGGGGGAACAGGATCTAGGGGTGCAGGAGACCTGAGGTCTTCTGTGTGGATTCTTCTATGGTGGGAGCATTCTTCTTGCCCCTGGGGGAAATTTTTCCAGTGCATTCTCCTGGTGCAGGTTCAATTTCCCCAGCTGGAAAGTAGGGTAAGCCCTAGGTCCATCTTCTGTGTACCAAAGCACATACAAAGGGAGATGAATTTTGGGTTAAGAAGCAGCAAGCATGTAACTTGAATCCTAAAGCGTACATTCAACTCCAGTGTTTCTACAAGATAAAAATTTAAATTCTGGCCCTATGACTGTTAAGATAGTCATATTACTCACAATCTGACTTAGGGAATTGTAACCTCTTTGTACAACTACTTAATAATAAAAAATATAAAAGATGTGCAGAATTTAAAAAATTGCAAATGCAATTTGAATTTGGCCTTTTTTTTTTAAAAGGATCTTTGTTACACAAAACAAAGTCATCCACCAACAATGCATCTCTAAACACAGTCTAAGAGTTATGAAAGGAAAGGTGGACATCTTCACCATAGACCTCACTCCTTACTAACTTCCTAGGTCTGGCATTCTCTTCTGGATTGTTTAATTTGAGATACGAGTGCCCAGAGCCAACACTTGCAAGGTCAGGACCTGTGCAGTTGCTCAAAGCCTCCCTCCCCTGCCTCAGTCTCCTCAAGTTATTTCTTATGACAGATTTATTTCCCTATCACCCTTTCATTCTATCAGCAGTATTGCTCAAGAGCCTCAAATATTTCCTCTTTCTTTATTGTACTAGAAATACAATAAAATAGAAAAGAATTGACCTTTAGCAAGGGCTTCCTAGCCTCCATTCTGTTGATAAGGAAGCCAAAGTTCATTGACATGTTCAAGGTCATACAAGAAGGCAGTTGGCTCAGGCCCAATCTGCAGCTTCCTTCCTCCTACTCTGTCAGGCTTTCCAGCCACAATGAGCCCACCATCCTTACCCCATAAAAATAGCCCAGCCCAGCACCTGGTCAGAAATCCAGTTATACTTGACCTCCTCTCCTGCTGTGCAAGGGTGCCCAGCCACTGGCTAGATCCAAGGCCAAGACTCAAATCTAAATAATTACCTCATGTCACTTCAAAAAAAATGGAGTCAATACATCTTTTAATGTTAGTGGGATCTGGACGTCAATCAGGTTCTGTTTTGGCTTTTGGATCATGGACCTAAGCACCAAGCACAAGGGGTGATAATTATTCAGTCCTGTCATGCGAGGTTGGCTAAGGGAGTAATTAGTAGGTGGTTCTGTCTTTTTAGCTGTAGAAGACATATGAATATGCATGTTCCTTTAAGGGAAACTGGTTTGTCTCCAGAAAAACATTTCTCTGCCTTCAGAAGGATGTGATCAAAACCCAGAAGGGGACAGTCTCCTGATGGTCTTTGGGTCAGCCTTGTGAGATGCTGGTACATTCCTGGACTCCTGGGAGCTGCCTATCCCTTCCGTCCCTTCATCCTGAACTTGATCTTGTTACAGAATGAGAGAGATCATCCATTCATTGGGGAGCAAGCACATTCCTGTTCTGGGTTCACAGACCATAGTGGTTGGTTAACAGATAGCGTTTAATACCTGTCTCGTTCTTTTCTTTTTTCTTTTTAGAATTGAGCACAGGATTTTTCAGAGCTCTCTACAGTAAAACCATTAAAAGAGATGGACAACTGAGAACAAAATCTAGTGGAGAGGGTGAAAGAAAAATTAGGAAAGAAGTCAAACCATATTTCCTTCCACTGATAGATAGACTATGATGTGAAGATCTTGTCCCCAAAAGGTCCAGTGTTAGTTACAGGAAAAGTATTTACAAGAGTTGACCTCATTTCCTCTTTCCTTCTCCTACACACTCACCTCTCTGCCTTTTTCCCCTTCCTGGTTCTTTGGGGAAATCAGATTTTATTTTAGGGTATTTTTAACATTCCTCCTTAAATGTCAGCTCTGTGGTCCTCTGTCTTGAGGCTTTGCTCTGTATCCTACCAACTGGTTATCATACAAGGTCCTCAACTGCTTCATTAGCCTGAAGGGTGAAGATCAAGCAAATGGGACCCCGAAGGGGTGAACAGGAGCAGATTTGCAATCAAAGCCAGTCTCTGGAATGATTAAGTAATGTGGCTGAAGAAGACTTACTGGATAGCAGTGCCTCCAAACTAAAAGGCTTCTCTCAGCCCAGAGATAGGGGGAGGCCAGGATGGTGGAAGGGATGGGGTGGTGAGGAGAAGTAGAGAGTTGCATCCTTGAAATCATAGGCATGTCCTTTGCCTGGAAATTTCTGTTGTAATTGCTAAATCACAGTAAGGGGAGTAGAAATTGAATTTTGGACCAGGTCACCATTCTTCATTTGTCTGATGAGGTAGAAAGTTGGCATATGGAAGAACAAACTTCAGAGGGGGAGAAATTGGACAGAGGTGACGATTTTCTGCAGGACGTTATTATATACTATCTACATGGATGCTGAGTGGATGGGTTGCTTCTGTAAAGAAATGCAGAGCCCCTGTGGATGACTGGGGAAGGTGGGGGCGGTGGAGGGGGTACAGTGGGCAGTGTGAGGATGACAGCAGGCCTTGGGTGCCTTTCCCTGGATTGCTTGTCATCCTTCTGCATAATGTGCAGGAAGATATTTCTCTGCATAAGTATTCTTTCTGCTTTTTTCTTCATTTTTGAAGAGCTAAAATGAGTTTTGTTTACTGCGGACTTTATCACCTCAACATTTAGAATACTTATTCTGTGTGGGGGGGAATATCTTAGGACAGATTTTTAAGATTTAAATTAAAATTTTCATCTTTTAATTGATACATAAAACATCAAAATTGTATGTGTTTATGGGGTATAGGATGATGTCTCTATATGTATATACATAACATGATGTTTAAAGTAGGCTAGTTATATTTACCTTCTTATATTTTTCTTTCCTTTCCCTTTTCTTTTTCTCTTTCCTTGCCTTTTTTTTGTGCCAGTACTGTAGCTTGAACTCAGGGTCTTGTGCTGTTCCTTACCTTTCCTCATCCACTTAAGATTAGTGTTCTACTGCTTGAGCCATACCTCCATTTCTGGAGTTTTGGTGGTTAATTGGAGATGAGTCTCTCAGAGTGTTTGGCTTGAACTTTTATCCTCAGATATCAACCCCTGAGTAGCTGGGATTACAGATGTCAGCTACCAGCACCCAACTCATATTTATCATTTCTTTATGATAAAAAATACTCAGATCCTTTCTTCTATCTATTCTTGTGAAATATTCGCCCTACCATGCATTAGCACACAGGGACTTCTAGCTGTTATCCAAGTGTAACAGTACTTACTGATTGATCATTCTTCTTCTTCCCTTCAGCACTGCTGTCCCTGGCCTATGGGATCCACCATTCTATGCACACTTCCAAGAGATCAGTTGTTTTAGGTTCTACAGGTGAATGGGACCATGTACTATAGTCCTGTGCCTGCCTCATTCAGTTAACATAATGACCTCCAGTTCTATCTATGT
This sequence comes from Dipodomys merriami, assembly GCF_024711535.1. Classification (NCBI taxonomy): domain Eukaryota; kingdom Metazoa; phylum Chordata; class Mammalia; order Rodentia; family Heteromyidae; genus Dipodomys; species Dipodomys merriami. Next base: position 62,592 of record NW_027206601.1, read on the forward strand.
TGTGTCACATGGCAGAATTTCATTCTTTGTTTGGGTGAATAGTATTCCATTGATATATAATGATGTATTTGGCCTTTCCTGTGTAGTAGTGCTTCTTCCTCTCTCTCTGGGAAGTGTTGTGTGTGGCCGGGAAGAGACTTCCTTGAATACTGCCTGCACTAAAAGCGTTTGATCTATGTTTTCTCCTCCTTCACATCTCTTCATTACACGCCTGGCCTGGTATATTACTGATTACTTTCTCTTTTATACTGATCACTTTTTCTTTTTGCTGACCCCTTCATGGTACAGATGCAATGATTACACGACAGTTTCTCTTACTTTATTGAATGTCCAGAAGATAGAACTTAGTCCTGTCTGTCTATAGCCTGATGTGGAGACTTTGCCATTTATTTACCAATGCTTATTGCATGTTGACTGGGTCATACAAGTTCACCATTCTCCATAGATATAACAATGGAGTGGGATAAACTATCAGCTCACAGAGGTGACATTCTGAGGTAGAGGGAAGATGGCTAATAAGCAAAATAAATAAGTAAAATCATATGCACAGAGTTGCATGTGTGGATATGTGTGCACGTGCACACACAGAGCACAATGCTTGGAGGACTAAATTAGCAAATGCACCCCTAGAAGGGACAAAGAGGCTGGGGTAAAATTAATTGAGAATGGCAGGTTCTGATGTAAAGCAGCTCTACAGAATGTCATTCTGGCCATGCTGTTCTGCATACAGAAGAGGGTGTGTGTGTGTGTGTGTGTGTGTGTGTGTGTGTGTGTGTGTGTGTGTGTGTGTGTGTGGTGTGTGTGTGTGTGTGTGTGTGTGTGTGTGTGTGTGTGTGTGTGTGTGTGTGTGTGTGTGTGTGTGTCTCTTTGTAGGGTAGCAGAGATTGTATCCTCATTCTTGTTTACCAAATTACAAGAATGATTTAGTTGAAAACATACAAGGCTACAGCATTGTACTTTTCTAATGGATGTTAGTTTGTGCTTAGTAATAAAGGTATTTTCCCCCTGAGTATTTGCAGTGTGCCAGGCACTGCTTTGAACTTTTCTCCTCACATGGAGATGGGGAAGCCCCAGCTATACCAACTTTCCAAAGGGGAGGGCCAGGCCAGAGGCCGCTTCTGCTGCTTATGGCAGTGTTATGCAGCTAGAAGATGACAAGTGGTCCAACCCCAGTATCTCTGCTGTGATTCTGGTGTAGAATCTACAAAATCAGAACCACCTCCTTTTTCTCTTCTTCTTCTTTTTGGCAGTACTAGGATTGGAACTCAGGGGTCTTGTGCTAGCTAGGCAGCATGATACCACTGAACCATGACCCTAGTCTGGTTTTCACTGGTTATTTTTAGGCTAGGGTCCTGCTATTCCAAACAAAAACCTTCAGTTCAAGCTGTGAGTTCTCTGCTGGAAGACAGTGTCATTGCTGGTCACACTGACCATAAAGATGTGCAGGTCTGCCATCCCAGCTACGTCCTAGGGCTCTGGGCTTATAAAAAAAAAAAAAAAAAGACCCTATGTTGGAAATGAGCAGTATAGAAAGGACCTGGCAGTGTAGCTCACATGGTAAAGCACCTGCTTAGCAAGCATGAACCCTGAGTACCTCCAATAAAGAAATAAAAATTACAACTTTATTGAGATATGTTCCAAGGCCGCCAGAATATACTTTTAAAGTGTACTTTACTTGCCGGGCGCTGGTGGCTCACACCTGTAATCCTAGCTACTCAGAAGGCTGAGATCTGAGGATCTTGGTTCAAAGCCAGGAACGTCCCTGAGACTCTTATCTCCAATAAACCACCAGAAAACCAGAAGTGGTGCTGTGGCTCAAGTGGTAGTCGCCTTGAGCTGAAAAGCTGAGAGACAGTGCCCAGACCCAGAGTTCAAGCCCCACAACCGACAAAAAATTAAAAAGTACTTTATTTTTTGTTTTTTTTTTTGTTTTTTGGTGGAAAAAGTATTTATGGAATTGTGCAACCAGAAACACAATTAATTTAAGAACATTATCATCATCCCATTATAAAAAAACAACAACTTGTACCCATTAGCAGTAGCTCACCATTTCTCCTTCTTATCAGTTTTTATGTATTTATTTGTCTTTTCTGGACATTTCCTGTATGTGGGTCCACACAACATGGGCTCTTTCATGTTTGGCTTTTTTTTTTTACTGAGTGTAATACATTCAAGGGACATCTATACTATAGCACCCACCCATGCTTCTTGCTTTGCATTTCCTAGTGAACGGATGAACAGGCCTCATTTTGTATGGCCACTTATTCTTAGAGATGGGCATGGGTCTACTTGTAGATTGTTAATAAACAATGTTTCTGTACACATGTATATACATGTTCTTCATATGGCATATGTTTTCAGTTCTTTGGGCATGTTTTCAGTTCTCTTGGCTATAAACATAGGAATGGAATTTCTGGGTCCTATCCACTGAGTTTAGTGTTTAAATTGACTTCTTTTTACTTGTGGGATCTGCATCCTTACTTTTTGCAAGTGAAAATAAATTTACTTCCTTGGTGCTGAGTGTTGTCAACAGCTTGATATAACATGAACACATCTGGGGCCCAGGTTAAGATTCTGTAGCGAATCATGTAATCATAAGTATGTTTATTGTATAGAGTTGATGCTTGACTATATTTGTTTTGTTCTCTTCCTAGCTTCTTCTTACTCTAATATTCACCCATTTTTTTCTTTTCTTTTCCAGAATCGCAATGAAATAAAAAACGGCACTATCCTTCGATTAACCACATCTCCAGTAAGTTGATCTTAGTTGGTTATTTCATCTTAAGCTGCCTACCCTCTGGGTCTGCTGTATGTGCTTATAGAATGCTGTTTTTTTGAGAGTGACTGTACTCTAAAACAGAAAGTCCCTGGGATGTCCTCATGGGCAGAGTTTAGTTTAATTGGAAGTCTCTCCAGTTTATTTCCCATGGCAGAGGAGGAAGGAACCACTGTGAACAGAGAATGGATTGGGAATCATGGAATTGGAGTTTGGTGGCCATCTCAACAGCTCTTACATTACTGATGAATAACTTGGCTATGTAGATTTTTTTTTATCATCTTCTCTGAGCAAATTCAGAGAAACAAAGCAAGCCAAACCAAAAACAGGTTGTTTCTTTATTTAAAGTCTATGGAGGGGGGGGGAGAGAAAGGTGGGTGGGAGGAAGAGAAGGAGGGGGAAAGAGAAAGACAGAGACAAAGACAAAGACAGGTTGAATTTAAATATTTCCTAGTGTTGGTCAGTGATGATGAAAATTGATGAAAAAATGGATAAAAATTGATTTCAAATAGTAAATGTTGGGCCATTTAGGCTGTTTCATGGATGCTAATCAGAACTCATGCATATCTGCGCGTGAAAGCTGTTGAACAAGGTGCCTGTGCACTTGGCAGTGAATGGGTGGCATCCTGGTCTTTCTTGTTTCCTGGTCTAGTTGGGGTAGTAACATTAGCATATTTGAGCCATATTTTTCCACACTGCATTTCCTTGCCTTCCTAAAAAACACAAGCAGCACAAAATATACCAGGTATTACTATTTCCACCTGCACAGTTGAGGAAAACTATCTATCATTTCTAGTTGTCACTAAAGCCATGTGGTAGGCTAAAAATAAATTTCAAAATGGAGGAGAAAACATCTGGCTAGAATTAAACTGTGGGCAGTATAACTACCACAGATCCATCTTGTTGAAAATTACATTAGAGAAGTTTAAAAACTGCTAAGTATTTTGCTTTCATTTAAATTGGTCTATTAATTTTTTAATTTTTATTTGTACTGTAAGGCAATGTGCAGAGGAGTTAGAGTTACATGAGTCAGGCATTGATTACATTTCTTTTTGGACAGTGTTACCCCCTCCCTCATTTTTTCTGTTTTATTTTCCCCTCCTCCGCCCCCACCCCGATTCCCCACGTTCTATAGTTCATTTCCAACACAGTGTCTTGTGAATATCACTGCTGAGTTAGTTCACCCTCTATCCCAGCATTTCTGTGCTTCCCTTTCCCCTCACCAAAGCTGATAAACTTACGTACAAGACGTAAGTATTTTATCCTAAGACATCTCCAACCTAAACATAGGGATGGGCTCAGTAGACAGAATGACTGGGTTGCTGCAGCCATTGCCCGGTGCCAACTTCCCTGCTTCACAAAAATGATAGTTTGCTGTCCTTTTTCTGTGGTTGTACAGTGGGTTGAGTCATTTTTATCTGACTTCCTGGAATTAATGTGAATTAATACAAACTTGACCCTTGGAGGTGAGCATTTCATTTGTGCTTTGCATTCCTATTTTTCCTGCTCAAAGTCTTTCATCTGCTTGCCAGGCAGGGAAGTGCACACCGTGTCTTTTGTTTCCTCTTAGAAAGGCTCAGCTTTTTCTCTTGGCCATCTCCAAGCCAAAGAAAGAATTGGTTCCCCTCACTGGGGATTCAGTCGCTCTTAGAAAGGAGGTTCAGTGTCAGGGAGGGGAGGGTGGTGTTTACAGCATCTCCAGGGTGGCATTATATATTTTATTTTTTTACATTTGTTCATTTTTATTCACAACCTGTTTTTCAGTACAATTTTCCACCTGTTCCCATTTCCAGTCGGGTTATACAAGTGCTAAGTGGCAGAAATTTCTGGAATAACTACACCAAGAAGGAAAACAAAGCAAAGCTGTGAGATAAGTGGCATGTAGCAGGCCCCAGAGCAGCATTTTAACTCTGTGGAGATCTGTCATCTCAGAGCAGGGATTTTGGAAAATATCCTTCACATTCCCAGCTCTGTTAATGGAAAGATGGTAGAGATAGCAAGCAGGATGCCGCTACAAGACAAGACTGGCTTATGTTTCCAAACCTGGGGCAGTTGTGGACTTTGACCTGCAAGTGTGCAGGCCTTGGGTTACATGTCTGAGACAGCACACCAGACTCTGCATTTGAAACACTGCCTTGTGCTCTGTGGATGGACACAGAGTCTGGAATTGGGCATTATGTCACAACAAAATAATTGGGATCTGAAAATGTCATTAATTGCTAGATTACTTTCTGTAATTTTGTTTAAAATTGAAAATTGAATTGAGAATTAAAAAATATGGGTCACACATGGTAACTTGTGTGTGGGGGTGGGGGGGGGAGGGGTTCTTGGGGCTTGAATTCAAGGTCTGGGTGCTGTCCCTTAGCCTTTTCACTCAATGCTAGTTTTCTACCACTTGAGCCAGAGCTCCAAATCCAACTTTTTAGTGATTAATTGGAGGTAAGAGTCTCATGGACTTTCCTACCCAGGCTGGCTTTGAACTGAGATCATCTGATCCCAGTCACCTGCATAGCTAGGATGAAAGGCATGAACAGTTGGTACCTGGTTAATTCATTATTATTTTTTTTTTTGTGCTTACCTTGAGGCTTGACCTCAGGGCCTGGGTACTATCCTTAAACACTCTTTTGCTTAAGGCTAGTGCTCTACCACTTGCACCACAGTTTAGCTATTGGAGATGAGTCTCATGGATTTTCCTGACCAGGCTGGCTTAGAACTGTGATCTCCAGATCTCAGCCTTCTGAGTAGTGAGGATTACAGGTGTGAGCCACCTGTGCCCATAGACAATAAAAATGAATTAAAAGTGAATTTATCCATCCATTTTAAGAAAAGATTACTGGGAAGAACACAGAAGAAGGTCTTTTGCTACTTCAGGATTACAGGCATGGGCCACCAATGCTCAGCTGTGCTAATATTTAAAGTTCATGCACCTAGCAAGCTGAGTTCCCCCTCCTGGGAGATAAGACATTAGCATGCATACACCAGTACACACACACACACACACACACACACACACACACACACACACGCATACACCGGTACACACACACACACACACACACACACACACACACACACACACACACACACACAATCTTAGGTAACGTGGCCATGCTGAGTTGTGCTTCTATTCTGTGGAGGTGGTATTTCCATTTAAGCATTTTTTTCCCTTTTAAAGCATTTGTTTCCTTTTAAGTAAGTGTTTCTGTTGGTTGGTCTCCCATTGAAGTGGAATGAATTAGGTTTAAATTCTGTCTACCTAGCTTCCTCTTCGTTTATTGACATTTTTCTTAGCAAAAGTTCATTTGGAAAGGTACATATATAGAAGAGCCAACAAAATGTCCTTTGCACACTAGACCAGGCAGGACTTATTGTACCCCAGCTGGGAAGTCTAGGGAGTGATTCGGAGGGAGACAGAACTGGGGTTCTTCCAGTCTTCACACAGAGAGGGTACATTCAAAGTGATTTAGAAGCCAGGTTCTGGTGGCTCAAGCCTATCTATAATCCTAGCTACTCAGGAGGCTGAGATCTGAGGATCACAGGTCACAGTTTGAAGCTAACCCTGGCAGGACAGTCCATGAGACTATCTCCCCCCCTCCCCCCTTCGGTCCATTATGGGGCTAAAACTCTGGGCCTGGGTGCTGTCCCTGAGCTCTTTTTTTTTCCCCCCTCAAGGCTAGTGCTCTACCACTTTGAACCACAGCTCCATGTCCAGTTTTCTGGTGGTTAATTGGAGATAAGAGTCTTATGGACTTTCCTACCTGGATTGGCTTTGAAACCACCATTCTCAGATTTCAGTCTCCTGAGTAGCTAGGATTATAGGTGTGAGCCACCAGTGCCTGGCCTCCAGAAGTGGAGCTGTGACTCAAGTGGTATAGAACACGAGCTTTGAGCCAAAGCAGCTCAGGGATAGTGCCTGGACTCTGAGTTCATGCCCTAGGACTGGCACCAAAACAAGCAAACAAAACAAAAATGTAAAAAGCAAAATTATTTAGAGCCCTGGACCTCTGCATATAATTAGAGACATGCTTCAAGGGCATGCTTTCTGGGACCTCACTCAGGCTTTGGACACAGGAAACCCTTGAGATGGCCTAGGCTTGTGTCTTAAAAAGCCACATAGGGTTCTAGTGTATGTGCAGCCATTAAGATCATAGTGAGTTCTATAATAAAATAATTTTCAGTATTTTCTGTCTTATTCTTTAAATACATATGGGAAAAATATATACTTGGGAAAAATGGGAATGAAGCTCTCAGACATAATGTGTAGGCTGTGATTACTCAAAGTATTGGCTGAAGAGATGGGTACGAGGTCTGCACTTATGTGATTGCTTAACAAAGCAAGTAGCTTTTAGTTACTTCTAGATAAATGATTGGGCTTCAAAAGTAAATATCTGCCTCACCCCTTATCCTATCCCCCCGCCCTGATCAGTTTCTGGGGCATCAGTGTTCTTCTGACCTCACTTTGCTTTTCTTTGAAATAGAAGGTGAAATGGACGGTCAGTGTGCTAGCCCTTACTCTCACACCTGTCCGTGAGAGACGCAGGCTATCAGGTATTCTCAGACACATTGTCCGCTTCTGGATGCTGGCCTTTATTTTTCAGGGATGCTGTCATTTCTGTGATGTTGTAATTTTCCTTTTGAACACTGTTGTCTTTTTTATACCACCTCCACCCCTCATAAGGCTCAGAATGCCCAGAATGCCCAGGATGCTCCATGAACGCATCCAGTCCTCAAGTCTGGATGCCAAGCTGGAGGCCCTGAAGGACTTGGCCAGCCTGTCCCGGGATATCACATTCGCCCAGGAATTCATCAACCTGGATGGCATCTCTCTCCTCACCCAGATGGTGGACAGCGGCACTGAGTAAGTAGCTGGTGTCCAGCTGGTGTCCACACAGGCAGGTACACTGGCAGGTACACTGGTGTTTCTTGCACTCCTTACTCCTACGTTTCTCAGTTTTGAAGAACAGAGTCTTGCCTAGATCAAGATACCATCCCTGGAATAATTTTTGGAAAAAGAAAATGGGCCAGGCACCAATGGCTCATGTGTATAGGTATAGCCTAGCTACTTAGGCAGCTGAGATCTGAGCATCATGATTCAAAGTTCAACCAGGAAGAAAAGTCTCTGAGACTCTTATTTCTAGTTAACCACCCAAACCCCCCCAAAATGGAGCTGTAAACGTCATACAGTGCTAGCCTTGAGCAAAAATGCCCAGGAAAATAGTGCCCAGGCCCTGAGTTCAAGCCCCAGGAAGAGCACACACACAAAAATAAGGCAAAACACATGTTTTAAAAATGCATAGTATGGTTTAAACTTAAACACAGTAAGCATTTATAGAGTACCTAACTTTATAGTAAGGAGTAGGAAGTGGTAAAATTGTCAAAGATAAGGGTCATACCTTGCAAACATGGATAGAGACTGTTTTATGGGCAGAACCCAGTTGGTCAGTGTTGAGGAACTGGAGGCAAAAGACTGAACACGTGGGCCTCCCCGGGACTTAGAGCCTGTGACAGTGGCTAGGGAGTGGGGGGAGCAAATTCTTTTGTGTTCAAGGAAGGGACTGGCATTTGTGGTATGGGAGCCCACCTTCTCATGACAGCTCTGGTTCTCTGGTGTGAGTGGGCAGTAAGGAGGCAGGTGGGCCCGAGGATGCAGCTCTGGCTTGTGTGGGGGCCCTGGCCACTGAAGGCCGGGGTGGTATGGAGAGCATACAATCAGTAGGTGAGACTGCAGAAACAGTTAATGACTTTCTAACAGTGAAGTCATAATGGGAGGGTTCTCCGTAGATCTGTATTGAAAAAGGGTAAATCTCATCAGGGATGGTAGTTTTGGCGTGGGTCCTTTACAGCTCTCTTCAGCATTCCAGGGACACAAAGAATGAATAACTTGCATAATGCATTCTCTCATGTCCCTCTCTCCCCATACTACCACTGGGCAGATTTAAATTGCAGTTTTATTTTTCTCACTCAAAGATGGCACATTTTACAACAGTAGGACTCTTTCCAATCTGAGAATGTTCCATGGAATTTGGAATCTGGAGTCTGTCTTCACAGACAAGTAGAGAAAAGTCTCTAAAATGAAATCCAAGACCACTGACAAGCTTGGGCTATCTGGAGAAGGCCAGTGGAAGACATAGCCATTGGGATTTGTGTGTGCCAATCCTGGGACTTGAACTCAAGGCATGGGCACTGTTTTTAAGCTTCTTTTAAAAATATTTTATTATATAGAAGCTGTACAGAGGGGTTACAGTTACATGAGTAAGGTAATGAGTACATTTCTTGTCAAGCATTGTTATTCCCTCCTTTGTTGTTCTCCCAATCTCCCTTCCTTCCCCTCCTCCCTCACCCCCCCCCCACCAAAGTTGTTGCAATGGGTCATCCTGTGTCCTTGTGTCAGTGTTTTGTTATTCCCATCCCCTCCCCAAATTAGATAAATGTATATATAAGATGCAGGGTACCAAAATCAAGTGCAGTGACAACAAGGGATATACCATAGGGAGAAGAACATACAGAGGAAACCAAAAAAATCACCAATACATTAAAAACAACAACAAAAAAGAACGACCTAGTACATAAAAGCAACAACAAAGAAAGACCTTGTGTGTCCATATCTTGGGGTTCATTTCACTTAGCATCATCTTATATGGTCATATGTACCTAGCTTTCCTAGATGTATACTAATTATTGTAAATGAGGGAAACCTTGGGACCTATATTTCTTTGGGTCTGGCTTACTTCACCTAATAGGATTTTTTTCCCAAGTCTTTCCATTTCCCAACAAATGGGGGCAATGTCATTCTTTCTGATGGAAGCACAGAATTCCATTATATATACATATATGTTATATAAATATATACATATATATTATATATCACATTTTTGATCCATTCATCTAATGAGGGGCATCTGGGTTGGTTCCATATCTTAGCTATGGTAAATAATGCTGCAATAAACAAAGTTGTGCTGGTAGCTTTAGTATGGCCTTGTTGGTGATCATTTGGGTAAATGCCCAGAAGTGGGATTGCTGGGTCATAGGGGAGATCTATGTGGAGTCTTTTGAGGAACCTCCATACTGCTTTCCAAAGTGGTTGAACAAATTTACATTCCCACCAACAATGCAGTCGCATTCCCTTTTGGCCACATCCTTTCCAGCATCTGTTGTTATTAGATTTCTTGATTATAGCCATTCTTTCTGGGATGAGGTGGAATCTCAGTGTTGTTTTGATTTGCATTTCTTTTATGGCCAGAGAAGTTGAGCATTTCTTCATGTGTCTATTGGCCATTCTTACTTCTTCTTCAGAGAAGTCACTCTTTAAGTCTTTAGCCTACTTATTAAGGGGCTGTTGTTTCTTTGAGGATTTGTTTTTGGAGGATTTAATATTTTGAGTTCTAAGTATATTTAAATATGAAATCCTTAAGCTTTTTTTTCCCCCTTAAGGTTACTTGAGGCATAGCTCTACTTCCAGCTTGGATATAAGAGTCTTAGGGATTTCCCTGCCTGGGATGACTTTGAATCTCAGATCTCAGCTTCTTGAGTAACTAGGATTACAGGTGTGAGCCACCTGCATCCAGCACCCAGCACCATTTGGAGTTCTAATGAATGATGACTGAAGTTAATTGTAGCAGTTCTCCAGCACATCATCTGACAGTGGGACAAAGAAACACAATGTCTGGATGTTACTAGACGTGGAAACAGCTGGAAGTAAGCCCAGTGAGAATGAGTTCGGAGAAAGGAGAGACTGCTTCCTGCCTGGGACAGAAGTGGGGGCAGTAGGGACAGGGTTCTGTAACCACCAACACTTCACCTTCAACCTGGGGTCACTGCGCATTGCCACCTCCTGTGGTCAGCATGTGCCACATGGTGACACTACTGCTACCTAAGGGACAGAAATATGTGGGGCTTGTCACCTCAGTGATTGTGTTAAGTGAAATCAAATGCACACCTGCAGGAGTCTATTCACTTCATTGCTGGCTGTCTACTTACCCAGGGCAGTGCAGTGCTGGCTGCTAGGTGTAGGGGTTGTGCACAGGCACTCCCTGCTCACAGCCATGCACAAGGATCTTGTATAAATACTTTGTTTCTTCTTTTAGAGTTTTGGCAGTACTGGGGTTTTGAATTCAAGGCCCCATGCTTGCTAGGCACGTACTCTACCACTTACGCCACACTCTCATCTTTTTTTTTTTTGTCTTACTTCTGTGTCTCCTTCAGTTCTTCCTTCACTGTTTTATATAAGTTCAAAGCCAAGCTGCTTTGGAGATGGGGGAAGGAGGAGCTGAGCCTCAGGTTACCTTTCTTGTCTTTTGCAGTCCTCAGAGGTGGCTCATTTGATCCAAAGCGATTTATCAGAACTTTTGCTCAGATTTAAAGAAAAAAAAAAGAGAGAGACAGAATGAAAGATATTTTTTCTTATAAGGCAACCTGGCTTCTCAGTTAAATTAAATAGCAAGACTTTAATTAATTGCCAAGAACACTTTGGAACAGACACCACAGATTCTAAATCACTCTTGCATTTGGAGAGGTCTTTAGTGAGGACTCCTGGTCCTGGGCATCTAGATTTCCATGTGGGAAGGAAGAGAATCCCTCTGCTGCCCAGTCTGTGGAAAAGTTTTCAGAACCACAGAGAAAACAGAGTTTGGATTTCCTCCCTTTAGTAATAACGAGACTGAGTGATTGCTTGCCTGCCTACTTGTCTTCACTCAAGGCTGTGTGTTTCCATATCTTTGTACAGTTACCCAGAGAGGCCACAATGCATAGAGCAATGATGGAGTAATTGGAAAATGTCCATCCCTGTGGTATTTGCTAGTTGCATTATTATTTTTTTCTCCTGATATTGAGGCTAGAAATTGGGGTCTAGACTCTGTCCTGGAGCTTTTTTGCCAAGTGGTAATGCTCTACCTCTTGAGCCACACCTTCACTACCAGCTTTTTGGTGGTTAATTGGAGATGAGAGGTCTCAGAGAATTTCCTGTCCAGGCTGGTTTTGGACCATGATCATTAGATCTCAGCCTCCTGAGTAGCTAGGATTATGGGCACCCCACCATTCCTAGTTTCTGATTGACACTGAGGTTTGAAAAGCAAGGAGAGTTCTGGGGAAGGCCATTGCTCCAACCTCAGCACAATTAGGGATGCTGAGGAGGAAACAAAGATGATCATACAAAGATGTTTCAGAAGGAATTGATCTGATCTGATTTGATTTGAATGGGAAAACGGGGGCCCTGCAACTCCCAAGTGTCAAGGTAGGGACTCTCTCTGCTCTTGTGTGGCTTTATGCACAGCCCTGTGGGTTTCTGAGCTCCCACACACAGACAATTGGGCTGCTTCCTCTGAATCCTTCTACTGTTGAATAGTCAGTCTATCATCCCTGGGACCCAGAGCAAAGAAGTCTCCTAGAACAAAGGGCAGTCACTTAGTTCCCTTTCCAGTTGGCTCTGTGTCAGGAAATGACACCACTGGAAAATGATTCACCCCACAGCCAGATTGGAAAAAGCAAAATCCCTGTTTCCAAAGAGCTCACAGTCCTTTTAAAGGAACCATCGTTCCTTCAGGAAAACAGACAGGAAGCATCAAACAGAGGAATTCTTTGTCATCTGTGCTCCCTGCTCCCCACAGCCACCTGTAAGGTCTTGTGTGTGTGTGTGTGTGTGTGTGTGTGTGTGTGTGTGTGTGTGTGTGTGTGTGTGTGTGTGTGTATTTTCTATTTTATTTTACTTTTGTACTAATAATGGGGTTTAAACTCAGTGCCTTGTGCTCTTGCTTGGATTTTTTTTTCATTTTGCCTAAGGCTAACATTTTTTAGTTACTTATGTTACGCTTCCACTTGGAACAGAGATCATCAACTATCAGCCTCTTGAGTAGCTAGGATTATAGTGATGAGCACCCAATTTTATACGACTTTAAGTGTACACAAGATGTACAAAAGTAGAATTGTAATATTGATTCTCTTTATAACTTGCTTTTTTTGTACCTACCAAAAGTTCTATGTGATTAAATATTCCTACCACTGTTTTTATTACTTGTGGATGGTTTACAGCTGTGTAGGCCTTTTGTGTGCTTCGGGCCCAAGGAATGGCGTTCCCAACATGTACCCTCCAGGGAAGTTCTCCCCACATTGGACCAGACAGCGGCTGGAGTAGGCCCTTCTTTGTGTGTGCACTCCTCTGCACTCCTGTCCTCTGAAAGTCCATGCCACCCTGGGAGGATTGCTAGGCTTTCTCTTTTGTCTGGTGAGTTCTGTTCTGCCTTTCAATTCCTGTTGGGACACAGAGACTTGTGACTTGAATCAGAGCCTATTAGAACTACTAAGAATACTAGGTCTACTAGCACTACTACTATAACTATTATTATTATTATTATTATTATTCCTCCTGCTACTACTACTATTACTACTACTACTACTACTACTACTACTACTACTACTACTAGGAGGGCAGATAAGGAGCCACCAGGGAGGTAAGGAATGAAGACAAGGGCAGATTGACAAGTCCCTTGGCTGCCATGAAGCAGCAGCAGAGGAGTGGGGAGGTCCAGTTAAGGGGAGTGGTTGAGGAATGTGCTTCCTAGTAGACAGTGCCAACTGCTTGGCCACCTGGGAAACCACTGGAAGCCACGGAGTGGAACGCTCTTTGTTTGTTTCATGAGAGGACCTTGTGTGCCTTTTGATCTTTTTCAATAAACTTTAATAAATAAGAGTAGATAAACAGGGGGTCTAGGTACTGAAGGGAGATGATTAGTGATAACCAGGGCAGGTAGGGGTGTGGCAAGGGCTGCTCCAGGTGAAGGCTTCATTGTGGCATGGTGTGAAGAGGCCTTTGGCTGCTTGTTTGTGGTGAAGGCATTGGTCATGCTGGCTTTGGTCTGGCCAGTGGCACTGGCGGAGCGCAGTCAGCAGATGTTAGCACAGCTGGGCTGGAGCTGGCCCCGCAGCTGCAAGAGGAGCAGAGCAGGTATAGAGCCCATGGTGGAGTCGGGACACAGCCCTACCTGCTGCCTTGCAGACCGAGCTCTGCCCCCTGAGGCGGCCCAAGGTGGATGGAGGTCCCTAAGGCATCCAACAACGGATGGTTCTGGGTCTTTCCCAGATGTCGGGCCTCCTCTCCATACACACACACTGTGCTCCAGATCTGGCCCCCATATACAACACACTGTCCTGTGCCCTTGTACAAGCCTGAGTTGCATGTGACTGTGGGAGTGCACTTGCATGCATGCACGCTCGCTCAGGCACCTGGGCTCATGGGTGTAAGTAGGACAGGCTATCCCTTCCTTGGAAGGAACAGCTCCGGGGCCAGTGTCCCTCACCTGCAGCCTCTGCATCAGTAGCCTCCAGATGATGCAACCAGAAGGGGAGGTTGGGAGTTGGCATCTCCATAGGAGAGAACAATATATCCGGGTGAAGCCAGGCCTTGCCACCATGTGGTGGGGCAATGTAGTCAATGTGGTGCAGGTCTGAAAAGAGAGGAAGAATGGTCAGGAGGCCAGCAAGAAGCTTAAGGAGGGAAAGAAGGGAGGCAGGGAGGAAGACAAGGGCATGACAAGTGGCCACTGTTGAGGCTGGGTGTGGCCCCCTGGAAACGTTGGGCCCTAGCATCTCCCCAGACAGCACCAAGCCCCACGCCTTGCAGGGCTGCTGGCTGGGCAGTTAGTGAGTAAGTGTGCCACAAGGTTTGTAGGAGGAGAGGTGATGGTGAGGCCAGGATTGCCTCCGAGTCTAGAGAGAGGGTTCTGGGTCTGGGGAGTCCTCCCGCCTGCCCCTGGGGAAGGAGGACGAGGGCACAGTAGGTGACTCACAGGCCTTGGCTGGTCAGGGCGAACCACCACAGGGCTATGCAATGGCAGCGACAGCTGCATGCACGAGCACCCTGTGGTACAGCTCCCTATGGGCATCAGGAGCCCATCCTTCCGTCTACACGGACTGTGGCTGTGGAACCAGTTCCGGCTCAGCAAACCGAGGTAGGGGTGACAGTCAGCCACCAAGCACCTGGAGGAAACGGCAGTCAAAGAGGCCACAGCAGACTGAGGGTCCTGGCAGTTCTTGCTCCACACCCACCCTCCCAGCTGCCCGGGTGAGAGCCTGGATGAGCTGTGGCTTGCCCGTGGCAGCCAGTGCCTTGCAGGATGAGGCTCACCTGGTCACAGGCAGGGCCTCTTGACTGGAGCACAGTGCCTCCCTTGGTCCCAAAGATCCCTGGCTGTGCAGAGGGGCCGGTGCCCGGTATTCAATGCCCTGCAAAGACGGTGTCATCATGCACATTTGCCATAGGTTGTACAAATCCTCTCTGCTCCAGACCAGCATAATGTTTTCAGCCTGGGGAGACCGCAGAGTTGTTTGGTTTTTCAAAGAAGCTATAATCAACCTGCTCGAGGCTTGGGGGTGGGCTAGAACTCAGAACAAACTCCCTGCCGTAGGAAGGCGTGGGAAAGGCAGGCATGTGTTCCCTCTCTCTGTCTCTATCTCTGTTTGTCTGTCTCTGTCGCTGTCTCTCTGTCTCAGTCTCTGTCTTTGTCTCTCTCTCTCTCTCTCTCTGTCTCTCTTTCTCTGTCTTTCGAACACATACACCCACACCCAGCACACACATGTTCTCCCACTCGCACACCACTAGTCTAGCTGGAATCCACACATACACAAACACACACACACACACACACACACTCACACCGGGAGCCTGCAGCTGTAAGTGAGCACTTTGAGTTTGCTTAAAGTGAGCCTCCAGCCTGATGATGAATGGTGAAAGCACACAGAAAGTGCAGAAGCTGTTAGGTCCCTGGCACAAGGGCTGAGAGGCAGTGGGTGAACCCAGGACCAGACAGGAGGGGAAATGTGACAATTGGGCCAAAGCCCAAGAGCTACATTTGGGCAGCGAGCCGCTTTCACGTGTGGTGAGTGTCAGAGTTGTGGGTAGGTGTGGTGTGGCTAGAGGGCATGGAGATGGGGGCCTGGATTACATTGGGTGCTGAACTGTTTGGCAGCAGTGTCCCTACCAAGGAAGTGCTGGGGCTGGAGGGTGACACATGACTCTGTCCAAGCCCAGCCCAGTGTGAGTGTGTTGTGTGGGTTGGATGTCCTTGGAGGAACCAACACGCATCAACACTCATCCACATGATTGACAAAGCCAGGGCCTGACAGTGATGCTGTATGTGATGGAGGTCCAGCTGCGGTTGTCCTGAATCATGTCCTGTATGCAGGTCTGCAAAGACAGGGATGGCCAGCAAGAAGCCAGCAAGAAGCATGAAGGTGAAAGTGGGAGGGAGAGAGGGACATGGTGTATGGCCAATGTTGGGGCTGTTTATGGCTGTTTATGGAAGCTTTAGGGACTAGGCACTTCCTGGACAGCAGCGGGCCCCATGGACCGGCAGGGCTGATGCCTGGCCAGTGAGTGTGCCAGTGTGTCCCAGGGCTTGCAGGAGGAGAGGTGATGGTGTGGCCAGAATTGCCTCCTAGAGAGAGGGTTCTGGATCTGTGTAGACTGTCTGCCTGCCCCCAAAGGAGGAAGGATGAGGGGCCCAGTCCGGGACTCACCGGCTTTGGCTGGTCAGGGCTGATCAATGGCAGCAGCTGCATCAGAGACCATTCTCTGGGAGAGCTCCCGATGGGCATTTGCAGCCCACATTGGCATCCATCTGGCCTGGGGCTAAGGCTCAGCAGCACCCAGCCAGCCACCGAGCACCTGAGGAAAAGGCAAAGGGGCCACAGCACAGTGAAGGTCCTCCAGTGCTTGCTACACACCCACCCTCCCGCCTGCCCAGGAAAGAGTCTCGCTGAGCTGTGGCTTGCCCATGGCAGCCAGAGCCTTGCAGGATGATGCTCACCTGGTCACACTCACAGCCTCTAGCCTGGAGCACAGTGCTTCCATGGGGGCCAAGGAGCCGCGGCTCTGCAGAAGCCCAGGTGTTGGGTCCACAACCCGCTGGGAAGAAGTAATCCTCATTTGCCAGCTCCAAGAAGTTTCCTCCAGGCTCAGGACCAGCAGCCCGTTTTCAGTCTAGGGAGATACAGAATTGCTTGGATTTTCGAAAAAGACGGGAGAACCCCGCTGGAGGCTTGGGGGAGAGCTGGAGTTCAGAACAAACCCCACTGCCTTAGGAGGGCATGGGAAAAGCGGGCATGGGTTTTTTCTCTGTCCCTGTCTCTGTCCCTCCCTCTGTCTCTCTGTCTCTGTCTGTGTCTCTTTCTCTCTCTAACACATACATATACCTGCACACCAGCACACACATGCACTCCTGCTCCCATACACACAGGCTAACTCGAATACACACACACACACACACACACACACACACACACACACACACACACACACACACACACACACACACACACACACACACACACACACAGGACACTGGGAGCCTGCAATAGTATGTGTGCCCTTTAAGTTGCTCGAAGCAAGCCTCCCACATGATGATGGGCAGGGAAAGCCTACCGAAGGTGCAGAAGCTGTTAGGTCCCTGGCACAAGGGCTGAGAGGTGGTGGGTGAGCCCAGGAGTAGGCAGGAGGGGACATGTGGCAATGCAGCCAAAGCCCAAGAGCTGCCTAGGTGCACATGTGGGCAGCCAGCCGCTTTCTCGTGTGGTGAGTGTTAGAGTGGTTGGCAAGTGTGGCTAGGGGGCATGGAGCTGGATTACACTGGGTGATGGACTGTTTGGCAGTGGTTTGTCCCTGCCAAGGCAGTACAGGGTCTGCAGTGGGAGCTATTGCTTTGTGGGGCTGGCAGAGACAGCCCTGCATGACTTTGTCCAAGCGCGGCCCAGTGTGAGTGTGATGTGTGGGCTAGATGTCCTTGGAGGAATGGACACACATCCACACTCACCCGGGTGACTGACCAACGCCTGCGCCTGATGGTCCGGGTGTACGTGACGTTGGTCCAGCGGGTGTTGTCCTGGCCTAGGTCCCGTGAGGAGGCCTGCAAAGACAGGGGAGGCCACAGGGTCAGCAAGAAGCGTGAAGGTGAGGATGGGAGGGAGGCAGGGACGTGGTGTGTGGCCGCTGTTGGGGCTGTTTGTGGCTGGGTGGAAGTCTTAGGGACCCGGCCCTCCCTGGACAGCAGTGAGCCCCATGATCTTGCAGGGTTGATGGCTCTTAGGCACTGGCAGGAGCGGGGCAAATGAGAGGAGGGTGGGGACAGCTCAGGAATGTTTCCCTCCTAGACACCCGTGGCAAGGTGCCAAGAGAGAGGGCTCTGGTTCTGACAGGCCCCTGTGCGTTATCAGTCATCCCTGTGCAGACCCCATGGAGGCCCACTGCTGCCCAGGCCTGAGCACAGTCACACCCGGGCCTGGGCAGAAGAGGAAGGACTTGGAGTTGATCAGGGCACTCACGGTGTTAGTCGCAGGCTGGCTGTGGCGAACCTCCCCGGGGCTGAGCAGAGGAAGCGGCGCCTTGGTGGAAGAGAAGCTGTCAGAGCTGTGGCCCTGATAGTCTGGACCAGCCCATGAGCGGTGAACCTCCCCCGGACTGAGTGGAGGCAGTGGTTCATCCGTGGAATTGAGGCTATCAGAGCTGTGGCCCCAACTGTCTGGCCCGGCCCATGGGACAGCCATGTGGTCTCCACGGGGCAGGGCATCCTCTGGGCTCAGGGTACTCACAGTGGTGGGCTGGCCTCGCCGAACCTCTCCAGGACTGAGCAGCGGTGCCGCGGTCATGGGTAGCCCGACAGAGCCCAGGCCTGGTCCGTGACGATCGGCCCGTACGTGGGCCATGGGGCGTTCAGGGCCCGACACATCCCGTGGGCTGTGTGATACGCGTGAACGCCGCCTGCCAAATACTCTTGTTGGCGTGGCGTGTGATCTGGCCCACTGTCTCAGGCGCTGCGGAGCGCTCTGAGCACGAGGAGCCTCGTGGCCACGTTCGGGGTGGTGGCCACGTTCAGGGTGTCTCCCACGGCCTCTAAGCCATGGACAACAGCAGCTAAACATAGTCGCCTTTCCCTCTGTGCAAGAGAAGGCAAGAAGATGCCGTCTCCTCAGTCGAGGGCAACTGGGGTTCTGAGTTCTGTGGCTGTTGGTCACCAAGGAAGTGAGGTCACGTGACATCACAGGCCCTCCCCCACCCCCCCACTCAGCGATGCCCAGTCCCCATTGACCTCACCAACCCATAGGCCCCACGCCCTCTGACCTCTTGACCCTTTACGGCCTTTTGCCTTCATGAGCACACAGTCACGGTGGGAGTCTGGGGGTTGAGGGGCGCGTGACCACCCTTCCCACCTGGCAGGCCGGTGTGCACCCAGGAGACCAAACAAGCTTTCCACTCCACATCTCCCTGGGAATCTGAAGGACCCTATACAAGGGGACATTGTGTTTCTACTCTAATTCTGATTTTTTTTTTTGAGGGGGGTTCCTGTCGTGGGGCCTGATCTCTGGGCCTGGGCGCTGTCCCTCAGCTCTTCAGCTCAAGGCTAGCGCTCTACCACTTGAGCCACAGTGCCACTTCCGGCTTTTTTGCCTTTTTGGTTATGTGGTGCTGAGGAATTGAACCCAGGGCCTCATGTCCTTTGGATCAACGGGCTCTCCTTTTCTCTTTGCCCCTCATGGATCCCTGAACAAGACAGCTGCTGGTAGGCCTTTTGTGTGCTTCGGGCCCAAGGAATGGCGTTCCCAACATGTACCCTCCAGGGAAGTTCTCCCCACATTGGACCAGACAGCGGCTGGAGTAGGCCCTTCTTTGTGTGTGCACTCCTCTGCACTCCTGTCCTCTGAAAGTCCATGCCACCCTGGGAGGATTGCTAGGCTTTCTCTTTTGTTTGGTGAGTTCTGTTCTGCCTTTCAATTCCTGTTGGGACACAGAGACTTGTGACTTGAATCAGAGCCTATTAGAACTACTAAGAATACTAGGTCTACTAGCACTACTACTATAACTATTATTATTATTATTATTATTATTCCTCCTGCTACTACTACTATTACTACTACTACTACTACTACTACTACTACTACTACTACTAGGAGGGCAGATAAGGAGCCACCAGGGAGGTAAGGAATGAAGACAAGGGCAGATTGACAAGTCCCTTGGCTGCCATGAAGCAGCAGCAGAGGAGTGGGGAGGTCCAGTTAAGGGGAGTGGTTGAGGAATGTGCTTCCTAGTAGACAGTGCCAACTGCTTGGCCACCTGGGAAACCACTGGAAGCCACGGAGTGGAACGCTCTTTGTTTGTTTCATGAGAGGACCTTGTGTGCCTTTTGATCTTTTTCAATAAACTTTAATAAATAAGAGTAGATAAACAGGGGGTCTAGGTACTGAAGGGAGATGATTAGTGATAACCAGGGCAGGTAGGGGTGTGGCAAGGGCTGCTCCAGGTGAAGGCTTCATTGTGGCGTGGTGTGAAGAGGCCTTTGGCTGCTTGTTTGTGGTGAAGGCATTGGTCATGCTGGCTTTGGTCTGGCCAGTGGCACTGGCGGAGCGCAGTCAGCAGATGTTAGCACAGCTGGGCTGGAGCTGGCCCCGCAGCTGCAAGAGGAGCAGAGCAGGTATAGAGCCCATGGTGGTGTCGGGACACAGCCCTGCCTGCTGCCTTGCAGACCGAGCTCTGCCCCCTGAGGCGGCCCAAGGTGGATGGAGGTCCCTAAGGCATCCAACAACGGATGGTTCTGGGTCTTTCCCAGATGTCGGGCCTCCTCTCCAGATCTGGCCCCCATATACAACACACTGTCCTGTGCCCTTGTACAAGCCTGAGTTGCATGTGACTGTGGGAGTGCACTTGCATGCATGCACGCTCGCTCAGGCACCTGGGCTCATGGGTGTAAGTAGGACAGGCTATCCCTTCCTTGGAAGGAACAGCTCCGGGGCCAGTGTCCCTCACCTGCAGCCTCTGCATCAGTAGCCTCCAGATGATGCAACCAGAAGGGGAGGTTGGGAGTTGGCATCTCCATAGGAGAGAACAATATATCCGGGTGAAGCCAGGCCTTGCCACCATGTGGTGGGGCAATGTAGTCAATGTGGTGCAGGTCTGAAAAGAGAGGAAGAATGGTCAGGAGGCCAGCAAGAAGCTTAAGGAGGGAAAGAAGGGAGGCAGGGAGGAAGACAAGGGCATGACAAGTGGCCACTGTTGAGGCTGGGTGTGGCCCCCTGGAAACGTTGGGCCCTAGCATCTCCCCAGACAGCACCAAGCCCCACGCCTTGCAGGGCTGCTGGCTGGGCAGTTAGTGAGTAAGTGTGCCACAAGGTTTGTAGGAGGAGAGGTGATGGTGAGGCCAGGATTGCCTCCGAGTCTAGAGAGAGGGTTCTGGGTCTGGGGAGTCCTCCCGCCTGCCCCTGGGGAAGGAGGACGAGGGCACAGTAGGTGACTCACAGGCCTTGGCTGGTCAGGGCGAACCACCACAGGGCTATGCAATGGCAGCGACAGCTGCATGCACGAGCACCCTGTGGTACAGCTCCCTATGGGCATCAGGAGCCCATCCTTCCGTCTACACGGACTGTGGCTGTGGAACCAGTTCCGGCTCAGCAAACCGAGGTAGGGGTGACAGTCAGCCACCAAGCACCTGGAGGAAACGGCAGTCAAAGAGGCCACAGCAGACTGAGGGTCCTGGCAGTTCTTGCTCCACACCCACCCTCCCAGCTGCCCGGGTGAGAGCCTGGATGAGCTGTGGCTTGCCCGTGGCAGCCAGTGCCTTGCAGGATGAGGCTCACCTGGTCACAGGCAGGGCCTCTTGACTGGAGCACAGTGCCTCCCTTGGTCCCAAAGATCCCTGGCTGTGCAGAGGGGCCGGTGCCCGGTATTCAATGCCCTGCAAAGACGGTGTCATCATGCACATTTGCCATAGGTTGTACAAATCCTCTCTGCTCCAGACCAGCATAATGTTTTCAGCCTGGGGAGACCGCAGAGTTGTTTGGTTTTTCAAAGAAGCTATAATCAACCTGCTCGAGGCTTGGGGGTGGGCTAGAACTCAGAACAAACTCCCTGCCGTAGGAAGGCGTGGGAAAGGCAGGCATGTGTTCCCTCTCTCTGTCTCTATCTCTGTTTGTCTGTCTCTGTCGCTGTCTCTCTGTCTCAGTCTCTGTCTTTGTCTCGCTCTCTCTCTCTCTCTCTCTCTCTCTCTTTCTCTGTCTTTCGAACACATACACCCACACCCAGCACACACATGTTCTCCCACTCGCACACCACTAGTCTAGCTGGAATCCACACATACACAAACACACACACACACACACACACACACACACACACACACACACACACACACACACACACACTCACACCGGGAGCCTGCAGCTGTAAGTGAGCACTTTGAGTTTGCTTAAAGTGAGCCTCCAGCCTGATGATGAATGGTGAAAGCACACAGAAAGTGCAGAAGCTGTTAGGTCCCTGGCACAAGGGCTGAGAAGCAGTGGGTGAACCCAGGACCAGACAGGAGGGGAAATGTGACAATTGGGCCAAAGCCCAAGAGCTACATAGGTTCACATTTGGGCAGCGAGCCGCTTTCACGTGTGGTGAGTGTCAGAGTTGTGGGTAGGTGTGGTGTGGCTAGAGGGCATGGAGATGGGGGCCTGGATTACATTGGGTGCTGAACTGTTTGGCAGCAGTGTCCCTACCAAGGAAGTGCTGGGGCTGGAGGGTGACACATGACTCTGTCCAAGCCCAGCCCAGTGTGAGTGTGTTGTGTGGGTTGGATGTCCTTGGAGGAACCAACACGCATCAACACTCATCCACATGATTGACAAAGCCAGGACCTGACAGTGATGCTGTATGTGATGGAGGTCCAGCTGCGGTTGTCCTGAATCATGTCCTGTATGCAGGTCTGCAAAGACAGGGATGGCCAGCAAGAAGCCAGCAAGAAGCATGAAGGTGAAAGTGGGAGGGAGAGAGGGACATGGTGTATGGCCAATGTTGGGGCTGTTTATGGCTGTTTATGGAAGCTTTAGGGGCTAGGCACTTCCTGGACAGCAGCGGGCCCCATGGACCGGCAGGGCTGATGCCTGGCCAGTGAGTGTGCCAGTGTGTCCCAGGGCTTGCAGGAGGAGAGGTGATGGTGTGGCCAGAATTGCCTCCTAGAGAGAGGGTTCTGGGTCTGTGTAGACTGTCTGCCTGCCCCCAAAGGAGGAAGGATGAGGGGCCCAGTCCGGGACTCACCGGCTTTGGCTGGTCAGGGCTGATCAATGGCAGCAGCTGCATCAGAGACCATTCTCTGGGAGAGCTCCCGATGGGCATTTGCAGCCCACATTGGCATCCATCTGGCCTGGGGCTAAGGCTCAGCAGCACCCAGCCAGCCACCGAGCACCTGAGGAAAAGGCAAAGGGGCCACAGCACAGTGAAGGTCCTCCAGTGCTTGCTACACACCCACCCTCCCGCCTGCCCAGGAAAGAGTCTCGCTGAGCTGTGGCTTGCCCATGGCAGCCAGAGCCTTGCAGGATGATGCTCACCTGGTCACACTCACAGCCTCTAGCCTGGAGCACAGTGCTTCCATGGGGGCCAAGGAGCCGCGGCTTTGCAGAAACCCAGGTGTTGGGTCCACAACCCCCTGGGAAGAAGTAATCCTCATTTGCCAGCTCCAAGAAGTTTCCTCCAGGCTCAGGACCAGCAGCCCGTTTTCAGTCTAGGGAGATACAGAATTGCTTGGATTTTCGAAAAAGACGGGAGAACCCCGCTGGAGGCTTGGGGGAGAGCTGGAGCTCAGAACAAAACCCACTGCCTTAGGAGGGCATGGGAAAAGCGAGCATGGGTTTTTTCTCTGTCCCTGTCCCTGTCCCTCCCTCTGTCTCTCTGTCTCTGTCTGTGTCTCTTTCTCTCTCTAACACATATACCTGCACACCAGCACACACATGCACTCCTGCTCCCATACACACAGGCTAACTCGAATACACACACACACACACACACACACACACACACACACACACACACACACACACACACACACACACACACACACACACACACACACACAGGACACTGGGAGCCTGCAATAGTATGTGTGCCCTTTAAGTTGCTCGAAGCAAGCCTCCCACATGATGATGGGCAGGGAAAGCCTACCGAAGGTGCAGAAGCTGTTAGGTCCCTGGCACAAGGGCTGAGAGGTGGTGGGTGAGCCCAGGAGTAGGCAGGAGGGGACATGTGGCAATGCAGCCAAAGCCCAAGAGCTGCCTAGGTGCACATGTGGGCAGCCAGCCGCTTTCTCGTGTGGTGAGTGTTAGAGTGGTTGGCAAGTGTGGCTAGGGGGCATGGAGCTGGATTACACTGGGTGATGGACTGTTTGGCAGTGGTTTGTCCCTGCCAAGGCAGTACAGGGTCTGCAGTGGGAGCTATTGCTTTGTGGGGCTGGCAGAGACAGCCCTGCATGACTTTGTCCAAGCGCGGCCCAGTGTGAGTGTGATGTGTGGGCTAGATGTCCTTGGAGGAATGGACACACATCCACACTCACCCGGGTGACTGACCAACGCCTGCGCCTGATGGTCCGGGTGTACGTGACGTTGGTCCAGCGGGTGTTGTCCTGGCCTAGGTCCCGTGAGGAGGCCTGCAAAGACAGGGGAGGCCACAGGGTCAGCAAGAAGCGTGAAGGTGAGGATGGGAGGGAGGCAGGGACGTGGTGTGTGGCCGCTGTTGGGGCTGTTTGTGGCTGGGTGGAAGTCTTAGGGACCCGGCCCTCCCTGGACAGCAGTGAGCCCCATGATCTTGCAGGGTTGATGGCTCTTAGGCACTGGCAGGAGCGGGGCAAATGAGAGGAGGGTGGGGACAGCTCAGGAATGTTTCCCTCCTAGACACCCGTGGCAAGGTGCCAAGAGAGAGGGCTCTGGTTCTGACAGGCCCCTGTGCGTTATCAGTCATCCCTGTGCAGACCCCATGGAGGCCCACTGCTGCCCAGGCCTGAGCACAGTCACACCCGGGCCTGGGCAGAAGAGGAAGGACTTGGAGTTGATCAGGGCACTCACGGTGTTAGTCGCAGGCTGGCTGTGGCGAACCTCCCCGGGGCTGAGCAGAGGAAGCGGCGCCTTGGTGGAAGAGAAGCTGTCAGAGCTGTGGCCCTGATAGTCTGGACCAGCCCATGAGCGGTGAACCTCCCCCGGACTGAGTGGAGGCAGTGGTTCATCCGTGGAATTGAGGCTATCAGAGCTGTGGCCCCAACTGTCTGGCCCGGCCCATGGGACAGCCATGTGGTCTCCACGGGGCAGGGCATCCTCTGGGCTCAGGGTACTCACAGTGGTGGGCTGGCCTCGCCGAACCTCTCCAGGACTGAGCAGCGGTGCCGCGGTCATGGGTAGCCCGACAGAGCCCAGGCCTGGTCCGTGACGATCGGCCCGTACGTGGGCCATGGGGCGTTCAGGGCCCGACACATCCCGTGGGCTGTGTGATACGCGTGAACGCCGCCTGCCAAATACTCTTGTTGGCGTGGCGTGTGATCTGGCCCACTGTCTCAGGCGCTGCGGAGCGCTCTGAGCACGAGGAGCCTCGTGGCCACGTTCGGGGTGGTGGCCACGTTCAGGGTGTCTCCCACGGCCTCTAAGCCATGGACAACAGCAGCTAAACATAGTCGCCTTTCCCTCTGTGCAAGAGAAGGCAAGAAGATGCCGTCTCCTCAGTCGAGGGCAACTGGGGTTCTGAGTTCTGTGGCTGTTGGTCACCAAGGAAGTGAGGTCACGTGACATCACAGGCCCTCCCCCACCCCCCCACTCAGCAATGCCCAGTCCCCATTGACCTCACCAACCCATAGGCCCCACGCCCTCTGACCTCTTGACCCTTTACGGCCTTTTGCTTTCATGAGCACACAGTTAGTATTGCAAGTGGCTGCATGCAGTCCTGTTTTGCAGGGTCAGGCAGACAGACACAAGGCCAGATCTTTGGAAGTGTTACTGTTTTGCATTGTTCTCTTAGATTTTCCCATCATCCCGGGTTCCTGGGAAGGATTGTCTTACCTCTGGGTCTCCTTCAGTTCTTCCTTCACTGTTTTATGTAAGTTCAAAGCCAAGCTGCTTTGGAGATGGGGGAAGGAGGAGCTGAGCCTCAGGTTCCCTTTCCTGTCTTTTGCAGTCCTCAGAGGTGGCTCATTTGATCCAAAGCGATTTATCAGAACTTTTGCTCAGATGTAAAGACAAAAAAAGAGCCAGAATGAAACATATTTTTTCTTATAAGGCAACCTGGCTTTTCAGTTAAATTAAATAGCAAGACTTTAATTAATTGCCAAGAACCCTTTGGAACAGACACCACAGATTCTAAATCACTCTTGGATTTGGAAAGGTCTTTAGTGAGGACTCCTGGTCCTGGGCATGCAGATTTCCATGTGTGAAGGAAGAGAATCCCTCTGCTGCCCAGTCTGTGGAAAAGTTTTCAGAACCACAGAGAAAACAGAGTTTGTATTTCCTCCCTTTAGTAATAACGAGACTGAGTGATTGCTTGCCTGCCTACTTGTCTTCACTCAAGGCTGTGTGTTTCCATATCTTTGTACAGTTACCCAGAGAGGCCACAATGCATAGAGCAATGATGGAGTAATTGGAAAATGTCCATCCCTGTGGTATTTGCTAGTTGCATTATTATTTTTTTCTCCTGATATTGAGGCTAGAAATTGGGGTCTAGACTCTGTCCTGGAGCTTTTTTGCCAAGTGGTAATGCTCTACCTCTTGAGCCACACCTTCACTACCAGCTTTTTGGTGGTTAATTGGAGATGAGAGGTCTCAGAGAATTTCCTGTCCAGGCTGGTTTTGGACCATGATCATTAGATCTCAGCCTCCTGAGTAGCTAGGATTATGGGCACCCCACCATTCCTAGTTTCTGATTGACACTGAGGTTTGAAAAGCAAGGAGAGTTCTGGGGAAGGCCATTGCTCCAACCTCAGCACAATTAGGGATGCTGAGGAGGAAACAAAGATGATCATACAAAGATGTTTCAGAAGGAATTGATCTGATCTGATTTGATTTGAATGGGAAAACGGGGGCCCTGCAACTCCCAAGTGTCAAGGTAGGGACTCTCTCTGCTCTTGTGTGGCTTTATGCACAGCCCTGTGGGTTTCTGAGCTCCCACACACAGACAATTGGGCTGCTTCCTCTGAATCCTTCTACTGTTGAATAGTCAGTCTATCATCCCTGGGACCCAGAGCAAAGAAGTCTCCTAGAACAAAGGGCAGTCACTTAGTTCCCTTTCCAGTTGGCTCTGTGTCAGGAAATGACACCACTGGAAAATGATTCAGCCCCGCAGCCAGATTGGCAAGAGCTCACAGTCCTTTTAAAGGAACCATCGTTCCTTCAGGAAAACAGACAGGAAGCATCAAACAGAGGAATTCTTTGTCATCTGTGCTCCCTGCTCCCCACAGCCACCTGTAAGGTCGTGTGTGTGTGTGTGTGTGTGTGTGTGTGTGTGTGTGTGTGTGTGTGTGTGTGTGTGTGTGTGTGTGTGTGTGTGTGTGTTTTCTATTTTATTTTAATTTTGTACTGATAATGGGGCTTAAACTCAGGGCCTTGTGCTCTTGCTTGGATTTTATTTTTCTTTTTGGCTAAGGCTAACATTTTCTAGTTACTGAAGTCACACCTCCACTTGGAACAGAGATCATCAACTATCAGCCTCTTGAGTAGCTAGGATTATAGTGATGAGCACCCAATTTTATACGACTTTAAATGTACACAAGATGTACAAAAGTCGAATTGTAATATTCATTCTCTTTATAACTTGCTTTTTTTGTACCTACCAAAAGTTCTATCTGATTAAATATTCCTACCATTGTTTTTATTACCTGTGGATGGTTTACAGCTGTGTATGACTACACTTGTTTATGATCACAGCCATGTATCTTTACAGCTTTACTGACATACAAGGGATTCACAATATAATAATTGGAAGGATATAGACACTGTAATTAGCCATGACCTTATTATAGGACATTTTATATTGTTATTTTTTGAAAGATTTTCTAATCTGCCTTTTCAGCACTATAACTATCTTTTTTGTTGTCGTTGTTAGTCATGGGGCTTGGGCACTGTCCCTGAACTTCTTTTGCTCAAGGCTAATACTCTACCACTTAAGCCACATTACCACTTCCAGCCTTTTCTGTGTATGTGGTACAGAGGAATTGAGCCCAGGGCTTCATGAATGCTAGGCAAGCACTGTACCACTGAGCCACATTCCCAACCCTCTAATCTGCTTTAACTAAAAGCTAGTGACTCATAGAATTATTTTGAAAAATGGATTGCTTACTCAGAAGGATATACATTTTAAAACTTAAAAAACAAACCAAAAAACATTAAGCTAGACAGGTGCGAGTGGCACATGCCTGTAATCTTACTAACTCAGGAGGCTGGGATCTGAGGATCATAGTGCAAAGCCTTCCTGGGCAGGAAAGTCTGTAAGACTCTTATCTCCAGTTTACCATCAAAAAGTTGGAAGTGGAGCTGAGACTCAAGTGGTAGAAAACTAGCCCTGGGCACAAAAGCTCAGGGATGCTACAGGCCCTGAGTTTAAGTCCTTGGACACACACACACACACGCACACACACACGCACACACACACACACACACACACATCACATCCACACACATATAAAGGATACAAGACAGTATATATTAGTGCTTATTTCTATTGATACTGATTTTTAAAAAGAGTCTCAGATTAAACTTTTATTATTCCAGTTGTCTTTCACACCAGGTATGTGTGAAAACTACCTTCATTCCCATGCATTGAACTTTGGTGTGCCCTGGTGTCTTGGCCCTTACCTTTGAGAATGGGATTGGAGCCAAGTGTATATTCTTTGAGTACCAAATTTTATCTCTGACCTTGAGTTAGGCCTGGCACAGGCAGGAGGGATGGGGGGTGGGGGGAATGGAGAGGGGGAGAGAACCCCAAGATGTGTGTGACAGTAGGCTTGGCTTTGGTTGGCACTTTTTTGCGAGCCACTGTCAGTGTTCATGGAAATCACTGTTTCTCAGAGGATGCATCTGTTCTGGGAGGTCCAGGATGGGTTAAGTGGCTCTGTCTACTATTTAGCAGCAAAGCCTGACTCACCCGGCAGGTGTTGCATTTCTTAAAGAGGCCATGACCAGCGCCAGCAAACCCCAGACTGAGCCAGAAGATGCTTCTGTGGTCCTGTGTTCTGCCCTAGCTGTGAGGTTGCAGCATCTTTCTAGCTCCCTCTGCTGGGGTGCTAGTATGCTAGGGGTAAAGCATGGGGTAGTCCTGATTGGAGTTGCCCCTCTCTGCCTCTCGGGGGCCCAGCCAGGAATTTCCATCACAGAGGCCCAAGAGGCCAGCCTAGGCAGGCTTTGTCTAAGTCCCCAGAAAATCCCTTTATAGGGCAACCCCTCCCTGGCTAACCTTTGCTGTTGAAAGAGGAACAGTGACATTCATTCCTCAGGCTGGAGCAAGACATTTTTGACCTCTGGGAAACCTTAGCCTTTCTACCAGCTGCAGATTTTCTGCTCACATTTCTTTGTTTTCTTAAAAACATAAACTGTACTTGGAAAGAGACAGAAAGAGGAAGAGGGAACACATGCCACAACAGAACTTTTTCTGAAGTCACAGCAAGGATGTAGGGTTTGGGAATGTGGGAAAACATGTTATTGGGGGAGGGGGAGAGGTGAAAATCCCGGAGTGATTCTTGGTGTCTAAAACAAAGAATTGAATGGCACATGTTGCATGGACATGCCCACATGTGTGCGGTGCACACAAACACACATAAGTAAAAGTTGCAGAGCAAGGAAGAATGTAATACAGAAAACACAGCATTGAGGGAAATAGCAAGCAGGCTTGTATTCTGTGCTCCTTTAAGAGGAAACATGTGCTTAGCTTTCCAGGATTTGGAGAGTGTCGGGAGTTCTCTGTATGTACAGTGGGCTGATCTTAGGGAAATGAGCAACAGTGACTCACCACACTGGTCGATGGGATCTGCGCATGCACACAGCTGTCATCCCATAGTTTTAAGCACATGTATAAGATGCAGGGCATGTGCAAGAAGCCCTGCATAGGAGTTTGTTGGGCAAAGGTGAGGCTAAGGATGCACAAGGATCTGCTGTGAGGTGGCTTCATCTTGGTTGGAACTGGCCAAAGGTTTCCCTACCACTAGGAAAAATCCCAGCTATTAACTGAGCACTAATCACCCTCAAGATTAAACTGCCGTAGTAGGGGCTTGGAAAGAGGTAGGAGTGGGGCATGACTAGAGAGGGTGTTGGTTTCAGCGTTCTTTCCCTAGGCTTGCCTGCCCACAGTCAGGTGGTTTGCTGTCTGCACTGGTCTCCAGAGGACATGAACACATAGGACCCCATGGATGCTCTGGTCTCAAGCCAGAGCATATCTTTGTAATCCTGGCTTGATATTATGTGTAGAAACTTCCGTTTCCACACCTAAGGAAAATTCACAGGAACAGAGTGGGGAACCTCAAGGTGTCTTTCACCTGCAGATTCCACTCAAGTTTTCATTCACAGGATGGTGTTCTACCACTTGAGGCATGCCTCTAGTCCCCACTCAAGTTGTACAAGTTGTCCTGGGTGCATCTTATGGTCTAACTCCCCCCAATAGTTCAGTCTCCCAGTCTGAAACTCTTTCATAGTTGTTTCTTTCTTGGATGACTTGGACATTTTTTTAAGACCCTAAGTTAGCAGTTTAGTAGATTATTTGTCTGTCTATCTGTCTGTCTGCCTGTCTGTCTGTCTGTCTGCCTGCATGCCTGCCTGTCTGTCTGTCCGTCTGTCTGTCTATCTGTTTGTCTGTCTGTCTATTTGGTGACAATTGTGGGGTTTGAACTCAGGGCCTGGATGCTATCCTTGAACTTTATTTAATCTTTTGTTCAAGGCTAGCTCTTTTCCACTTTAGCCACAGTGCCATTTCTGAGTGGCTTTGGCCCATATTCCTCATATCTCAGCCTCCTGAGTATCTAGGATTACAGGCATGAGCCATTGGTGCCGGGCAAGTAGAATATCTTTCAAGTGGGTTTATTAAAAGATAATTTGTTAAAGATTATTTCCAGAGAAAATACAGATACACATATGAACATGTGTTAAAAGAATTTAGCTATTTGAAATGAGAGAACTAGGCAGAAGTTATAATAGTTTCAAGAAAAAAATCAAAAGACTATAAGTTATATATGGAGGAAAGAAGATGGAGGTGAATTGCAATTGGAGGCCAAACTGGTTTTCTATCATCAGGCAGAAGCCAATTAAATCACTTTCAGAGGGGATGGATAGAGCCAGGGATTGATTCCTTCCTTCCTTCCTTCCTTCCTTCCTTCCTTCCTTCCTTCCTTCCTTCCTTCCTTCCTTCCTTCCTCCCTCCCTTCCTTCCTTCCTTCCTTCCTTCCTTCCTTCCTTCCTTCCTTCCTTCCTTCTTTCCTTCCTTCCTTCCTTCCTTCCTTCCTTTCCTTCCTTTCCTTTCTTTCCTTCCTTTCCTTCCTTTCCTTTTTTCCATTGTCTATCCATCATTTATTTGCCCATCCATCTGTTCATCCATCCACCATCCATTCTTTTATTTCCCTCCCTCCCTCCCTTCCTCTCTGACTTCCTTCCTTCCTCCCTTCCTCCCTTCCTCCCTTCCTCCCTTCCATCTTCTGCCTGCTTGCCTGCCTGACTGCCATCTACCTACCTATACATTGTAAAACGGCTCAAAGACAGTGGGACTAGAATCTGATGACCCAGGATGGTATGTTACAGATACTGCAGTTTTGCCATTGAAACATACACATCTTCCTACTGGTTTGTATCATTTTCTCATAACTGGACCCATATTATATCTTTGGCTAGACTTTCACTAGTACCTGTGGGTTCAGATTATTTCTCTTCCACTATGTCCTATTTGTGGCACATAAGTACAACAGGTATTTTAGCAAACTGCAGGGCCTTCTCTTACAAGACCAAGACAGTCAGCTGGCATATTACAAGAGAAAGCTACTCAGTCATTGTTTTAAGTCCTGTTCCTTTGGACTTCTTATTACCCATGGGGGTTTCTCCTCATCAACCATGAACCCAGATTGGTTCAAATAGAGCTACTTGTAAGTAAATGTGATGGCTGGTGTAAGTAATTAGTTTGTTCCTTGTGTTTTTGTTGCTTCGTATCATGATTTAATGCCCATTTATCCCTTTGAATGATGTATTGAAATGCACTGAGTGGCTGAGGAGCAGTTTGGCCCTCCTGGTTCTAATCCTGAGTTTTCTTCCAGATACATGTTTGTATGAATTGACTATTACTGCCTTTAAACATGCTCCTCATGGTTGTTTTTAAATTTTACAGCCAATACCAGAAATTGCAGAAGATTATGAAGCCTTGGTAAGAATATATGATTAAATTATGTTATAATCTTAATACTTCCTTTTTTCCTGTCTGCATAATTAAAACCTGTCCTCTGGCTTACTTTATAACTATGCATCTACATATTTTGAGTAAGTTACTTTTTTCCTTTTTGTTCAATGTTTTTAAAACAGTTTTTTTTTAATGAATCTACTTCCTTGTTTGTTTGTTTTTTTCCCTCGTGGCAGAGAGTATTTATTGTTGGTTACCACTAAATGATTACACAGGCTTTCCTCCCTCTTCCCTTCCCCTATAGCACTTCTGGGTAGAGTTTTGTATATGACTTTAAGCCGAGCTTTCTTCTTTTGTGGCTTATGTGATGTTCAGAGATTGAAGGCTTTGGTTTTTATCAGTGACTCAGAAAGAAGGAAAAGCACTACATCTAAAAAGTATTTGAGACTGATGCATAGATTGAAAAATATTTGTTCTAGATCACTTGTGTGCTGATTCCACTCCTGATAATTCTCCTCTTCCATGTGCTCTTCCTCCTTCTTTTGTGTTGCTACTTGAGTTTGAACTTAGGACCTTATGCTGTTGCTTAGCTTCCTTGCTCATAGCTAGTACTTCACCGCTTGAGGCACACCTTCATTTCTGGCTTTTTATTTGTTAATTGGAGATAAAAGTCTCATAGATTTGTCTGCCAGGGCTGGCTTTGAACCGTGATCCTCATATCTCAGCTTAGTGAGTAGCTAGGATTACAGGCATGAGCCTGTAGGATAGGTTTAAAAGTTGCCTTTCCTTTCTTTTCTCCAGTCTGTATTGGGTACATCATTCCATAGAAACATTGGGATGCACTCTGCTCTGAAAAAGTTGGCAGCATAAATTTAGATGCTTGTTTTGAGACTGGCTGGATTTTTCTGGAAGGAAGATGATCCCTAGTAAGTTGAGAAACATTTCATTGAGTCATTGCAGCACACATGGTGTGCAGCTGGCTGTGACAGAGACGGTGGCCCAGTATGTAGTTTGCAGACGCTTCCTTTTGTGGCAGTCACTACTGTAAAAGTCTTTAGCCTAGCACATAATAAAAACAAATAAACCCAGTAAATAAAAATGTTCCAGAATGTGCCAAGTGCTTGTTTTTCTTTTATAGTGCTTTCCAAGCATGGTGTCCGATACAGATGGAGTGTGGAGGTCGGAAGCTGGCTTCTGCCTTCTCTCCTGGGAGTCTGAATCTCTCCTCTCTGGAAGTGGAGATGGATACCCGGATGTGAGGGTTCCAGGACAGCTCTTCCAGCCACCTTATTTGAAAAAGGGCCTTTCTTTTGAAATGTAACCATATTTGAACATGCCATCCTTTTCTTGTTGCTGAAGGTTTGAAGTTGAAGTCTGAAAAGCTCTTCCTCAGGAAAAACATAACTTATTCCAGGGAAATAGACGTTTAATATAGAGAACTACATACAGTGTATTATATAATGTTCTATCACACATATGTGTATTATGCATTTTATTATGTAGTATATGAACATTTTACATATTTTTATATTGAATGTATTTTGTGTCCTATATGCATATGTATGTATTTTATAGGAGGTCATATAATTCTAGTTACCATTTATGTATACCTATCATCTATGTATCTATGTAACATCTCTCTTTTATCATCTACAAATCTATTTTCTATCATTTCTATCTTGGATCAATTCTTTCTCTGTCTCTGTCTTCTATCGTCAATATGTCCCGTCTGTCTGTCTATCTCTCACATTACTGAGTGGACCAGGTCACTTCCTGTGACCTCCTCAGTGGGTGAGTGACATGAAATGCCCTTTCTCCCACTTGTTAATCACTCACAGAAATGGACCACTGTAAGTATGGAGAGCCTTACCTGCCATCTCTGAAACAGTGTTTCACTTCCTTGATAGCCATAGAGAGGGTATCCTGATCCCTAACACCACTTGGAGATCTGGAAAACACATGATGTTCTTCCTACTTTCCATCCCACCCCCAAAGGTCCTTAAAGCCTGCCTGGAGAGTCTATAGACAAACTGGATTTCTTTAGGGCAGATTGATTGTCCTCAGATGGGCTCCTTCTGGCCATTTAGATTAGCCTTTCATTGGGCAGGTAGGTAAGAAGTAGAGACATTTGCTTTCAGATAATTAGAGGGAAGACATTTGCTCTTAAAGTAGCTACGGAAGACTAATATCTGGACACAAGTTTATTTGTATTCCCAGGCCAGGTGGCTAACTGGGAATGTCAAGAAACATTTGAGCCAGGCACAGTAGCTCATGTCTGTAATCGGAGCTACTCAAGAGGATGAAATTGGGAGGATTGTGATTTTTGGTGGCTACTGTGGTCAAAAAGTTCTCTGTACTCCTTTTTAGCCAATGAAAACCTGGGTATGGTGATATCATCCCAGGTACAATGGGAAACATGAACAGAAAGTTTGTCATCCCAGCCAGCCTGGGCATAAATGTGAGACCCTGTTTGAAACATGACGGTAGCATAAAGGGCTAGGTATGTGGCTCAAATGGTGGAGTGCAAAGCCCTGAGCTCAAACCCCAGTGCTGTCAGTAAAACAAAACAGAAGACCAGCTTGAGCCCAGTTGTGGGCTCATTCCTTTTCTTTCTGTTCTCTCCTGGTTCTCTAACTGCTGTCTCTAACCGCTGACACCAAGGCAAAGATCTTGGTCTGAGTGGAGTCTTTGGCAGGTATGTGAAGAACCTGTAGCATTTCGAATCCTATTATGTCAGATATGAGCAAATGCCAACTATTCATTATTATGTGATTGTTTTTCTCTTCGTGCATAAGTTAACAAAGTATTTATTGCTACTAATACATTATTATGTAATAATGTTTTCATAGTACTGTAATACTGACTCCTGCCCAGTCTTACTAATTGCATTTATTATCTTATTTTTCCTAAGGCAGTTTCTGTTATTTTTGCACTCTAACATTTGTTCTCTTATAACTCATCCTTTGTAGAGTGGATTATCCTGGAACTTTTATTTAACCTTTCTTGCTACTGTTTTGAGTCATCATCCACCTTGCTGTCTAGTTATTTGTTCTCTCCGTCATTTTAGTTTCCTGTTGGGAGCTTGTCTTTGAGGCCTGGCCTCTGGTGCCACCTAGGGCCCCTGTGAGATTGGGACTGCCTGTGTGCAGGAAGCCAGAGACATGGGCTGCTTTTCCATCTGGTTTTTCCATCTGGCTTTTCCATGTACTTTTCTCCCTTGTATGTTTTCTCCCTCTTGACTTTTTCCACATTGATGGCAAAACGTTTGAAAACCAGGAGCTTCCTGCATCCACAATGCTACTATTATGCCGCGGTCCCAGGTAATAGGCACATGGCTGTTAACTTAGCACTTGCCACATACTGTTCCTGATCCCAGGACTAGGCTAGCTCATTTTTTTTCTCCAGTCTTCTTCTCTCTGAATGAAGATCACTATTGTCCTCACCACCACGATCATCATCCTCATGAATGGGGAGACTGTAGTGTTGGAGAATTCACTTAGAGCTTGATGTGGGGGCCCCTATGTGTGGCTCCAGAGATCACCCCATAGCCATGTCTGTCCAGTGTGTATCCTCTCCTCTGGTCTCTGAATCACGGTCCTCCTCTGAGAGTCATCTCCCCTTGGATGGGCTTCTGCCAGTATCAAGACCGTTGAAATAGAGCAGAATTTCAAAAAATCATTTTATTTTGAGACTGGGCTGAGTAGAAGAATAGCAGGAAGGAATACTGTGAAGCTATTTTTTAAAAGAAGTATAAACCTAAATCCAAATCTGAATCTGTTAGCAGACTTTGTGATATAGCAATAATGGGATGTCCGATCCTCTAGATTAAAAATTGTAATGACCAGGCTGGGAAGGTGGCTCAGTGGTAGAGCACTTGCCTTGCTTGCCTGAGGCCTGGTTTCGATTCTTAGCACCACATAAGCAAAAAGAAAAAAGCCGGAAGTGGCACTGTGGCTCAAGTGGTAGAGTGCTAACCTTGAGCTGAAGTGCTGAGGGGCAGTGCCCAGCCAGGCCCAGGATTCAGGCCCCACGATCGGACCTCCCCCCCAAAAATATTGTAATGTCCAGCTTCATTAAAAAAAAGTAGCTGCTGGGCGCCAGTGGCTCATGCTTGTAATTCTAGCTACTGAGGAGGCTGAGATCTGAGGATTGCAGTTCAAAGCCAGCCAGGGCAGGAAAGACCATGAGACTCCTATCTCCAATAAACCACTAGAAAATCAGAAGTGGCGCTGTAGCTCAAGTGGTAGAGGGCTCGCCTTGAGCTGAAGAGCTGAGGGACAACGCCCAAGCCCAGAGTTCAAGCCCCATGACCACCAACAACAACAACAAAAAGTAACTGAGTGTAGGAATCTGTATTATTGTATAATGTAGTATAGAAATCCTATAATTCTATCTGCTGGTAGAGAGATTCTTGATGGTTTGGAGTTACTATAGATGATGATGATGATGATGATGATGATGATGATGATGATGATGATGATGAAGAAAATTTATAAGAGTGAAAATTTCTGAGATGTATAAATGACTAAGAATGGTTTTGAAATTGTCAGAACCTAGGATGAACCTCTGATGAAGGTATTTTACAAAGATGGCTCTTCTTCCTCCTCAACATCCCTCCCCTGCCTCCCCACCCTCTGGTCATAGGCAACTTTCCATCACTATAGTCAGTACATGACTAGGTTAACTTACAACCAGAGGTGATTTATTGTGGCTCACATTTTAGAGGTGTTAGCCTATGATGGGCTGGCCCTGTTGCTTTGTGTAGGCAGCTCATTATGATGGACTGAAAGCCCTTACTCCATGGCCAGAAAGATAAAAAGAGTGATTCTAAGACCTATGCAAGGACGCACCCCCAGTGACCTAAAGATTTCCTACTAGGCCCCACCTTCTACAGTTTCCATTGCCTCTCACCAGAGCTGCACCTTGAACACGCAGGACTTTGTGATTGACACAGACCATAGCATCCCCTAATTGCTCTGAATCTATAAACCACATATCAGACCCCCCTAATGAATGATGGGATGAGCAAACCCAGTATATGGAATCATAATATAATCATCATAGATAGTCCCTGAAACCCATTAACTCAGAACAGGATGCTGGCCATTGTAACATCAAGGTGAATATGCTTATTTATCATGCTTATGCCATTTTTGTTAAAGTTATATACAGAGGCTCTGAATCCTTACCTAAGGGCTGTTATGCTAATTGAATCATTTTGGATTATCCCTCTTGATTCTTCTGGCTTATAAAGGGAGCATTTAGGAACTTTCACTGACTGAGATGCTCCTTACTAAATACTGATATGCTACCAACTTTATTGAGTGTGCTACCTAAAGACTTGCCGTAAAGAGCCATTATTTACTTCCTAGCTGAGAGCACAGAGGCTCAGAGAGGGCAAGTGAATTGCTCCGTGTTTCTCAGATCCCTGGCTGGCGGCAAGCACCTGTCCCTTCCTGTCCTGTTTGTTGCCAGCCTGGCACTTGAGCTGTTGACTCTGCCCAGCTGCTGCCCAGTGGAGTGGGTCTGACTGCCCAGCTGCTTGTCCAGAGGTCTGGGTCTGCTTCCTAAAGCTGGCTCACTTGTGCACTTCCCCACTGCCCAGCATTGACTCTGTGTGTTCCCCCCCGTATGTTTTACAGCTTTGGGGACATGCTGTCCTTCACATTGATGGCCTTTGTAGAGCTCATAGAGCATGGCATCGTGTCTTGGGACACGTTTTCGGTGGCGTTCATTAAAGAAGGTAAATGCAAACTGCTTTCCTAGGCTCCCATCACTCCCTCCTTTCAAGGGTACCATTCTCTGCTTTGAGGATTATTTTATCATTGTTTCCTTGGGTTATGTTAAAAGATAGGGGGGTGTGCATGGGTGTGTTTTAAGTAGGCCTATAAATGTGGGGCTCTGAACATTCTGGGTGAACGTGACCTTTTGTCCCTGCAGAGAACATAAAATGTTGTGTGGATGAGAACCCAGAGTTAAGGGAAACTGTGTTGTTGCTAAGGACACAGTGTCTTCGGATGCGCTACTGCATGGCTTCAGAACTCAAGAACTTGGCCGAGATGCCATCTTCACTATCCATCCCCAACCCCATGCTCAGCGACAGGGAAAGAGGCAAAGGAAGCTGATGTCCAGCACTCATGGGCTTAATGAGGAACTGAGGAGACTGAGGGTCTGCTTCAGGTGTCTTAGGTAGGGTCCTTCCTGCTGACTCATGGTCTTGGTGTAAGAAAGATTGCAGGTATTAACCACTTTTTTTTCCCCCTCATTTAAGATAAACTTTATTCCTAATGATAACAATTAGCATTTTTCTTGAGTATACATTGACGTCAGAAAGAATGTAAGGCACTTCACGTCTGTGCCAGACTGGCAAGTTTTCTTTTTTTTTTTTTTTACAGTTTTTTTTTATTGTGAAAATACTGTACAAAGGGGTTATAGTTACATGAGCAAGGTAATGAGTACATTTCTTATCCAGCATTGTTGCCTCCTCCTTTGTTTTTCCCCTATCATCCCTACCCTCCCACCTCCTCAGCGTAAATTGTAAAGTTTGTTTTTCGACATAGAGTCTTGTACATCTCATTGTTGCAAAGGGTCAATCTGTATCACTATTTAAACAATTTGGTTTTTCCCCTTCCCTCCCCAAATTATATCAACACCAAATACAGTGAAAACAGAAGTTAGACCGTGGGGGAGGGACATACAAAGCAACAAAAAAAATCATATGGTACCTTATAAAATACGTTAGAAATATTAGCAAGGAAGAAAAAAACCACTTTTGTCCCTATCTTTGGGTTCATTTTGCTTAACATCATCTTTTCTGAGCTTTTCTGCTTGTCCCAGACATAGAGTAGTTATTGCAAATAAGGGAAACCTTGGGACCTATGTTTCTTTGGGGCTGGCTTACTTCTTAATATAATTTTTTCCAAGTCTTTCCCTAACAAATGGGGCGATGTCATTCTTTCTGATGGAGGCATAGAATTCCATTGTGTATATATACCACATTTTCTTGATCGATTCATCTACTGAGGGGCATTTATGACTGGCTCTTCTTTCCAAAGGAATCAGGTAGAAGAATGGGCAGAGATGGGAATGTGTCGTCAAAAACTTCACTTGAGAGCTGGGTTTCTTCAAATGTTGGGAGAACATGGCAGCTGTTCCATTTTCTAATGAAAATGGTTTGCCTTTACTAACGTGAAATTTTCAGAAACCCACTTTAATTCTCAGGAAGCAAACTAAATTTAAAAATTGGATATATTTTTTAAAAGCAACTTGTTCCTGTTTCCTCATTTCCTTTGCCTTGCCACTTACAAAAAAGTCTCTTATATGACTTTGAAAATTAGTCACTAGAAAATTACTTACAGTTTTTGGGTAAGGTTCACTTTTTGTTAATTAGCTGGACCGTATTCAGCATCCTGACAGCCTCGGGTTTGTGCTGGCCTCTATGTTTTAAATGGAGCTTTATCTCGACAAAAATAATTAGGAAAAGCACTGACAAAAGGTGCTTCTCTCTGTGATCTTGAGTTGGCTTCTGATTGATGCCAAGTTCAGAGTACTTTGGAGAAATATTGTTCTTCTTGCCAGCCCTCTCTCCATGTCTGTTCTCTTTGTTATGTGTGCATTTAGATTTGAATTTACCAATTGTAGCTGCAAGAACTAACACTATTTCCTAAATGCCATGGAACATGGAAGCCCTTGATGCTAGTATATTGTAGCGGTTTTTTTGTTTTGTTTTGTTGTTGTTGTTGTTTTCTGTGCTAGTCCTGGTGCCTAAATTCAAAGCCTGGGCTCTGTCCCTGAGGTTTTTTCCCTCAAGGCTAGCATTCTACCACTTGAGCCACAGCTCCAATTCCAGCCAGCCTGCCTGCCTCCCTCCCTCCCTCCTTCCCTCCCTCCCTCCCTTCCTCCTTCCCTCCCTATTTACTTCCTTCCTTCCTTCCTTCCTTCCTTCCTTCCTTCCTTCCTTTCTTTGTTTCTTCTTTCTTTCTTTCTCTTTCTGCCTTTCTGTCCTCTCTCCCTCCCTCCCTCCTTCCTTCTTTCCTTCCTTCCTTCTCTCTTTCTCTCTTTCTTTCTCTCTTTCTTTCTTTTCCTTCCTTCCTTCTTCCTTCCTTCCTTCCTTCCTTCCTTCTTTTTCTTTTTCTTTTTCTTTTTCTTTCTCTGGTAGTTTAGTAGAGATAAGAGTCTCACAGACTTTCCTGCTAGGGCTGGCTCCAAACTATGATCCTCAAATCTCAGCCAAATCTCAGCCTCCTGAATAGTTAGGATTGTAGGAGTGAGCAACTGGCACCCTGCTATGGAGTTGCTTTTTAATGACTTGGCTACTTAGAAGAGGGAAGGCCTGAAGAGAAAAGAAAGAGGACTTCCTGTGTTCTGAGTTGATTTTCCTCTAGCCAAGCATGGCCCTAGTGCCTAAAGAGGACTTCCTGTGTTCTGAGTTGATTTTCCGCTAGCCAAGCATGGCCCTAGTGCCTTCTCTCGGAAGGGAAGTTTCCTATGCATTCCCCTGAGGCCTTTGTTTTGAGGAGGCTCTGGCTTGCTGGGAAGATCAGATGATTCCACTGCCTAGACAACATCTAGCCATTGGGCTTCAATATTTTGTCTTCTAAAACTTGGAGAGATTTATGAACCTCAGCCAGATGATTTAAAATCAACCATGCAGCCCCATGGTTCTCTTCTGCCTTGATAATGTATGAGAATTTTGAGATCTACTTCCTCAGCTTCTGAAAACTGACCTAAGTAATTCTCTGATTTCGGGATTACTTTGTTTTGCTTGTGGTTGGTGGTACTGGTTTTGAACTCAGGGTCTCACATTTGCTAGGCAGGCGCATTACCACTGGAACCATGTCCCCAGTCCCCTTTTCCCTGTTCATTGTGTTTTAGACAGGGCCTAGCACTTTTTTGTTCTTTCTTTGTCTTGGCAGTG
This sequence comes from Dipodomys merriami, assembly GCF_024711535.1. Classification (NCBI taxonomy): domain Eukaryota; kingdom Metazoa; phylum Chordata; class Mammalia; order Rodentia; family Heteromyidae; genus Dipodomys; species Dipodomys merriami. The sequence goes on from NW_027206601.1 coordinate 103,407, forward strand.
CTACGGTTTCAACTCAGGACCTCCTATTTTCCAGGCAGGTAGCTCTACCACTTAGCTACTCAACCAGCTAAGGCCTTCCATTTTTGCCCAGGGCTTACCTTGGCTCACAAGGTGAGATCCTGCTACCTATGCAGCCATTGTAGCTGGGATCATATGGTTACATCACCATACACAGCTCTTTTTGGTGAGGTGAACAGTTGAGCAGAGAGGAAACTGAAAAGATGGTGTTTTAGGAACCCAAGGATGCAATGGACTGGAGGGCCCATGTTGTGTGTATGTACCGTTGGAAATATCTCAGGATATTAGAGTACCACACAGGAATCAGGACACCTGCTCAAAAGGAATTCAGCGAGGTTTTTCTTCCACAGAAAGTCATGATGCTGACAGGATGCCAAGTAAGCAAGTGGCAGGATATCTGCGCAGCTGTCTTATCTCTACTGTATTACAATTCTTATTCATTTGGTCAGAACTTAGTGTCACAATCTTGAATGAATGATTAGTTTGCAAAGGGTTAAAAGTTTATCTGAGCCATCAACTGAGACCAGGACTCCTGACTGAAGCCAGAAGTTGTGAGGAAAACAAGGGAAGTGGCATAGTTAAAATAGCTTCTTGTGAGTTGGTAGCAGCTATTCTTAACATGGTGGTGCTTGTGTCCAGCAATCACTCTACAGAAAAGATTCCAACTACTACATCCACTGAGTTTGTGCCCCAAAGAAAAATATCTCAAATGCATTCTCATGTTACTGGGGAGATTAAGCACTTAATGAGTATGGATACTTGAAAAAGTGAGGCAGTTAGGAAGGGAAGAAGAAGACTACAATGATACTTTTTCATACCATTTAATTTTGGGCCTTGTTGGAATAACCAAATGGATCCATTTAGATACTGAGAATGCTTACTTCGAGTAATTCATAGTCAGTGCTTTTTAATCTGTCCCTGCTTTAAATGAAATACCTGTGGGTCTTGCTCATCTTGGTGTCTCTGGAGGACCCGCTGTGTGGAACCAGGAATGCTTATCACTGAGGGCTGGGAGTTGGTAGTGGAGTGGGGGCTTGATAAAGTTAGCAAGCGGTGCTCACCTGTGAGACCCCTGGACTTTTGTCACATCCAGATTCTATATACAGAGGCAGGAAGGGAGCGAGCAATGAGGAAGAGCCCTTGGTAGAGAGAAAGTTAAGAAGTTCCGATCAATGAACTTTCTTGTGGGTTTTTCACTTTCCTTATGCCAGAGTCAGGAATTATACTGGAACAAGTTGGGCCCTGGCGGCTCACACTTGTAATGTTAGCTACTCAGGAGATTGAGATCTGAGGATCACAGTTAGAAGCCAGTCCTGTCAGGAAAGCCTTTGAGACTCTTCTCTCCAATTAACCATCAAAAAGCTGAAGTGGAGCTGTACCTCAAATGATAGAGCACCAGCCTTGAGTAAAAAGTGAAGGATAACATCCAGACCTTGATTTCAAGCTCCAGTAGGGGCATAAAAATTTATTTTTTAAAAAAGAATTAATTGGAACAATGAAAATGAATGGAGTGGGGGGGGTGGCGGATTCAGGCATTTACATTCTTCTTAGAAAAGATGTAATTTACATTAAAACCCAGGGCAGAGCATGATGGCCATTGGATTTTTGTCAGTAGGCTTCCCTTGGTAGGCCCTGTAAAGAGCTTGTTAAATTGCAGCAGATGTGAGGAGCAGAGCTGACACCTGCCTGGGACAATAAACACATTCGCAGGAGAAGAGCCAAAGCAGTCTTTAAAGGATTGTTAACATCCTCATGCCTTTCCTGCAGTTCCTATAGTAAAATAATTGCCTTTTGGAACATGAAACCAGGCTCACTCCTGTTTTTCTGCACCTCATTCTTTCTTACCTACTGAGGTATAAATGAATTGAGGCAGGTGGGGTGTGGAGATCTGAAGTAGGCTCCTGTTTGGATCTGTTCCCCCATTCTGGCTCCCATATGGAGGGTGTGGACTGCAAGTATGGGATGGTAGCTAGAATGGTGTGTGTACACTGGCATTTCACCCCTTTAGGGAAGGAGGGAGCCTGAGGGGAGGGCCTGACTGGACCACAGAAGGGGATAAATTTGTGTTTAAGTGGGACTCAGGGAGTGGTTACTTGTCACAAAATAATGATGGCTTTTAAGAAAGCCATCATGTTGATACAATAATGGCCTTTTTAGTGTGGGTTGTCAACAGATTGTAGTAAATCTTAATGAGGTGTTTAAAATAAAACCTTTATGGTAACCATGTGTCTGGACTGCCTTGCTCCATTATCGTAACCCTTCTTTTATTTTCCTTTCCTATTATATTGTGGTTGGTTGTAGTTAGGGATTCAAGGATTGATTTCCCCTTAGGGAATGCATTTGAGAACTTGAAACTATTACATTTTTTAGCACTGCTAATTTAAAGAGTTTTCTTTTTGCTACCTGTGGGGGAGATGATAATTTTTTTAACCCTAGAAGGAGAGGTTTTCTTCCCTCTTTTCTTCCTCTTCCTCCTCTTCCTCCTCCTGCGCCTCTTCCTTTTCCTCTTCCTCTTCCCCCACTTCCTCCCCCTCCTCTACTTTCTCATCTTTATAATTTGGAATAGCCAGCTGCTGAAAACTTGCCATTTGAATTGCATTGATGAGTGTGATTTGTATGTGAGGAATATATCAGAACATAAGAGTTGTGGATGGAATGAATGAATGAATGAAGGAGCAGCCTGGGGAGGGGAGAGGAATGGCCGTGCTTTACACTGAATTTATCCCCTCAGAGAAATGCGCCAGTCCGTGTAACGTACATGATAAAATTGTCTGCCTTGGAAAGCTGAAACTCAGAACACAATAGTCTGGGGGAAACCAGGCAGAATAATTCTTTGAAGATACCCAGTAAAGAAATGTCCAGTTATCAGTGATTATAAGAGAGGTTTCTTTGTGTTTGGTAGGATTTCACCAATCTCAATGGGGACTGGGTGTATTTCTTGCTACTTTGAATTATGCTCCATCCTTAGAATCAGATATCCTCGCTGAGTTCCTGATGTGCTTAATTTTTTTCCTCCTTTCCCTGTTGACTCTATGAGCCATCCATGATGTACTTCTTGGGTTTTCAGATAGCAAGTTTTGTGAACAAGTCGGCCATGGACATCTCAATCCTGCAGCGGTCCTTGGCCATTTTGGAGTCCATGGTGCTCAATAGCCATGACCTCTACCAGAAGGTGGCACAAGAGATCACCATTGGCCAACTCATTCCTCATCTTCAAGGGTAAGCATGCTGCTCTCCTGGGGAGAGGCTGTTATCTCTGGGGAAGGAGCTGTTCTCTTTGGAGAGGGGCTTCCCGTAGCCACAGAGATGCTGCAAATTATTTTGTACTATTCTACTAAATATACAAACAAATATCCCTTTCCTTTTTTTTTCGGTTGTATTTACTGTACCACTTGAGCCATACCCCACCCCATTTTTCCTTTATCTGCTTTTGTTTTTGTTTTCAATAAAGTCTTGCATTTTTGCTCAGGCTGATCTTGGACAGTGATCTTCTTTCCTATGGAGGCTAGCTGGGGTTATAGGTATGAACCACCAAGCCCAGCTTATTTGTTAAGATGTAGGAGTTGCTGACTTTTTGTCTATGTTGGCCACAAACCTTGGTCCTCTTGATCTCTACCTCCTGAGTAGCCAGGATTATAGTATGTCACCACACCTGGCAGCCTTGGTTTATGGTGAGTCATGCACCTCTCTCTCCCCTTATGGCAAGGTGACTTCTTATCCTTGAGGACTGCTTTGTCTGTCCTTGGCATTGCTCTGTCCACGGCCCCTTGCCCTGGGAAAACCTTTGGCTTTTAACCTGTCTTTGTGGCTATCAGTAGAGTTTTTCTTTTTAAGGCATAAAGCAATTTGCTCTCCTAAGTTCTTAACCGAGGGTGACCTAACTGTATAATGTTTTCTGTAATATCATCAACACCTTCAGAATTCATTAGAAATTTTATGCTAGACATTTTCAAGCAGTCTTTCCTCCCTTCTTTTGATAGAACTGAACTAAGGCTTTATGCTTCTAAACAGTCTACCACTGAGCCACACTGTAACTCTTCACTAGGAATCTTTTATTGTAGTTATTTGAAGGAGTTTCATTTCAACCTGCCAATTTATTTATTTTATTTTTATTTTTATTTTTTTGGGTCCGGTCGTGGGACCTGAACTCTGGGCCTGGGCTCTGTCCCTCAGCTCTTCAGCTCAAGGCTAGCGCTCTACCACTTGAGCCACAGTGCCACTTCCGGCTTTTTTCTTGTTGCTTATGTGGTGCTGAGGAATCGAACCCAGGGCCTCATGCATGCAAGGCAAGTGCTCTACCACTGAGCCACCTTCCCAGCCCTCAACCGGCCATTTATGAGTGTACAACATCTTGGTTTGTGTCACCTCTTCCATCTCTCCCAGCCCCACTCATCCACTTAAGTTTTCTGGGTCCATCTTCACAAGTGTACATTGAAAATTGTGACTGTATTTACCTACCCTTCCTCTCTCTACTTAGCTTCCTTGTATTCCTGATATTAAACTGTAGGTTAATTGTTCAGAGGGGTTTCACCCCTGTACATATACTGCTCTCAGCACTGAGTGGTCACTCATAGCAGTTGTGCATCTGTTGTTTCCAGCTTAGGGGTGCTGGAAGTCTGCTCTCAGTGCTCACTACAGGTCTACAGAGGATCCTCCCTTTTCTTCTCCCCGTGGGAGGAGCCATGTTGCTGTGTAATGATGAGGTTTATTATGGCCTCCCTCTGGGCTGGCTCACCTCATCTGAGTTCTGCTGCCATTTTAATTTTGCAGAACCGATCAGGAAATTCAAACCTGTACCATCGCTGTCATCAATGCACTCTTCCTGAAAGCTCCTGACGAGCGCAGGCAGGTGAGCTGTGTTGCTTCCATTTTTGTGTCCAGGGTTGGGAAGTGTTTGTGCAGAGGATGCCTTCTCCTTCCTCTCTGGGGGTCTTGGAGGGCTGCTTTGTGGCTCTGGCTCCTGCCATGTCACCAAGCAGGGTGTAGGGGAGGGAGGAGGTGGAGACTTGGGTAAGCCATTGACTGAAACGAGTGTTTGGCCCTAAGAACCCTTCCCTAAAATCTCAGAGCACACAAAGATGGGAGCCTGGCTGATGTGATGGCTCTGAGGTGGAAGCCCCCAGGGTCTTCTGTCATCTAGTCATTCACCAAGGCCAGGGAGGTGTCGTCCCCATTTTTCAGAGGTGTCCTGCCTGCTCAGGAGAACAGTAGATGCGAAAGCGAGAGAACGAGAGGGGGCAGCTGAAGATGATGCTTGTGGTGGAGATCACCATGCTCATGTATGAGAGGTGCTCTTTGCTTGGTCCTAGATCTTCTGACCCTTGGGGTCATGGGTGGGGGAACTGAGCCGTTCATTTGTATCTTTGTGTATAGAGGGAAGGGAGAATCCCTTAAAGGTACACAGAAGAAACCTAACTTTTGGGGTTCTTTGGACTATAAATTCTTTGATTCTTTCTCAAATAGGGGATGGAACAGAATAAAGAGTTTTGGTATGTTTTGGAATTTAGCTTAGTCCTCAAAGACCATTAATTTTTTTTTTAATTCTACCTGCATAACATAGAATGTGTTACCCTGACCACAGTTCACTGCCATAGGAGTTCACTAAGGAGATCATGGCATCTGCCAGGAAATTTTTCACAAGAGTGTAGAAAGCTAACCTGCTACATAATGCTGTGCATAGAATCAGACTTTATTTATCCTATTTATCTTATCTTCATGTTTCCAAGGATTTTAATATCAGTTATTAAATGTGAGGGATTCTGATTTGTTTTCCATTTAGGATTGTTGGTTCATTTCTAGGAGTTACATTTCCATGGTTTCATTATTGTTTTGTTTTTGTTTCCCTGCTGGGCCTTTCCAAGCTCTGCCACTTGAGCCATACCTTCACTTCTAGCATTTTGCCAATTATGTAAAGATTAGAGTCAATGGGAGGGGCTGGGAAGGTGGCTCAGTGGTAGAGCACTTGCATGCATGAGGCCCTGGGTTCGATTCCTCAGCACCACATAAGCAAAAAGAAAAAAAGCCAGAAGTGGTGCTGTGGCTCATGTGGTAGAGCACTAGCCTTGAGCTGAAGAGCTGAGGGACAGCGCCCAGGCCCAGAGTTCAGGCCCCTTGACCGGGCCCCCCTTCCCCCCCCAAAAAAAAAGAGTCAATGGGATTTTTCTACTCAGGCTGATTTTATATTATGATTCTCATATTTCAGACTTCTAAATAGCTTGGATTATAGCCATGAGCACAGGCATTGGGCTGTATTTGTAGTTCCTAAAATTTAATTATATTTTCAGTTAAAAGAGTTGGTTTAAAAAAAAGTAAAAAAAAAAAAAAAAAAAGAAAGAAAGAAAGACCAAAAGGAAAGAAGTGTGAAAGCTTCTTTCATTACCTTCCCAAAGAGAGACTTGCTACAATTTCATAGTACCCATGTACTTTCCATGGCTGTGGGTCATCCTGCTTTGTTCTATGCAAATATTTGCCTAGTTGTGTCTTTTGTTTTGTTTGTTTTTGGTCCGAGACCAGGACTCGAACTTGATATCTAATGCTTTTGTTCAATGATGTTCACTTTCTACCAATGGAGCCACTCCCCCAGCCCAGAGTTTTGTTTGTATTTTTAACCAACACTCGGCATACTACATGTACTGTCTTTATAGAAAACTTCTGTTAAGATTAAAACTATGTTGTAGACATCATTCCGTATTGGTGTATCTATCTATATATTTATATGTTTCTGTCATTTCAGTGCTATGAAAATCTCCCCATGGACTCTCATGTTTACTCAAACTATTCCCTAAGACAGATATCTCTCATGTTCACAAAAATCCTTCTGTTTTCTCTCTGTTCTAGCTTCTGTTTCTTAGGAGAGTACTATCAAATATTCAGTTGTTCCTTAATGAAATATTTATTGTCATCTTCTGCTTGCTGAATATCATGCCTGGAACTTGGGATACAAAGAAGCACATGGAGTCCACTGTGCCCCCAAGAACACACAGTCTTATGCATATATATGTATATGTATATATATATTTTTGTAAGTAGATAGTCAATGACTAGTAGCTGTTGGACAGGAAATAGCCTTCTAACTATTGGCGACTATCTTGTGGCTGTCTATGTGTATCTGTAATTATTCTACATTTCTATCATTTCAATGTTATAAAATCATATTAACCTATAGATGAAATAGGAGCACAAAGCATATTTTTTATTTTCTCTTTTTGGTGACTATTGGGCTGCACTTTTCATTTGCAAAAGGAATACAATATTTATAAAAAGCAATATTGGAGATGTATGTATAGAGGTCCTTTCGGTCTTTTGTTTGTTACCTGCTCCAAAAAAAAATCAAACCTAACCAAGCCAGATCAACCCTCACCCAAGAGCTACTGTATTTAGCTGGGGAAGAATCATGTAGTAGAGATGGCCGATGGTGTTTTCTGGGCTTGCCTTCAGCTTGTGTCTCAAGATGTGGTTGCCTTTGCTTTCTTGTTTTTGAGGGCAGGAAGATGACCTGATCATGGATTTCCATTTCTATGTCTTCTGGTCCCATATAAGTGTAAAAGGTGTTCACAGTCCTCCCTAGGCAGTGGGTTGGCAGGGCATTGCATCAAAGTTGCCAACAGCTCTGAATTTCCATCTCTTCTTCTCTCTTGCTTGCTCTCCTTTCTGTGGTGGCATTGGCGCTGTTAGGTTGATGTAGACAACAATGTTGACATCCTTGGGTGTCCTCTGACTGTAAGTCATCCATGTTCCCTCTGTGGACCCTGCTGTCTCAGTCTGCCCTCATCCATCCTGCCTGTACCCCTTACATCCCCTCGAGTTCCTTTCCTCATGTTCTTCGCTCCCCTGGCTTTCTGTACATTTATTTTCACCTTAGTAGATATCATGGTTCTGTTGTTTTTCATTGTAGCTTAGTTTCTTCTCTATTCAGTACAACTCGTAGCACCGAAAAAAAAAATCCCCAGCACAGACTGGCATTCTAGTGTCTTCCTGCATATGAGCAGTATTTTGACTTTTTCTTAGTGTGTCCCAAGGATGTGGCTTGACTATGAATTTTCTCCCTTATTCCTTCCAAAGAGGGCCTGTGAATCATTTCATCTCATAAAACCATCCTCAAGTACTCTGCTGAGGCCAGGAGAGGCTGGAGCACAACTTATATCATGCAGAAGCCAAGGGAGAATTCCACAGCATCACATCTGGCCAGATATTTGTCCATCTGAAACCCCATGTGGTTCATTTGCATAGCTTGCTGATCCAGCTCTGGGGTGTATGCCATTTGCCCTTGGTTCTGCACGCAGGTAGATGAACTTGCTTTTAGGTGAGTTAGGGATTTTAGGGTGATGGTTCTCCAACATCAGGATGTCCTTGCTGTGGGTGTGTGTTGTCTGGTCATCTTCATACAATCTAAGAAAAGCGGGTACAGGGTCCTTCCTCTACCCACTCAACAGCTCAAAGCTAGCTCTTTACCACTTGAACCACACCCCCACTTCTTCTTTTTGCTGGTTAATTGGAGATAATTCCAGTCTCCTGGGGCTGGCTTTAAACCAGATTCTCAGATCTAAGACATCTGATTGGCTGGCCAGAATTACAGGTATGAGCCACTGGTGCCCAGCCTCTGATGCACTTTTTGAGTGGAAAACCATTAGTTTCTGGAGAGTGATTTTTCTAGAAGGAAAAAAATTCCATATATATATATACACATATATATATATGTATATATATGTATTCATATATATATGCCTTTGTACTTGGCTTTTATAATCCAAATGGAATATCCAGCCTTATCATGGAATACTAGTACCTTCCAAGGCCACAGTTTTCTAAGAAATACTGCTGATATCCAGGCCCTGAAGCACACGGGAAGAATGACACTTGGTTGTGTGGAAAGCATGCCTGTCTTTCTAACCAAAGCCTTTGTGTGGGGTGTTTTTCTTCCCCAGGAAATGGCAAATATTTTGGTTCAGAAGCAGCTGCGTTCCATCATTCTAACAGTGAGTACCTAACTGGGGAGGAAGGGCCTGGTGCAACTTTAGTGTCCCTTCTGTGACTGATCTGCACTTTGTTCTCCACTGTTTGGTGAAGGCTAGGGCTAGGAAGGAGGGAAGATGGTGGGCTCTGAGAGTCAGAATCAATATTTCTGTCCCACAGGAAGCATCCTTCATAGTGGACCTACTGTAGGAGTAAAGATGACATGATTGGGCCTCTGGGCTGGAGCCCGCCTTCCTGTGGTGGTTTTCTACACATACGGTTTAGCTTTGTAAGGAAAGGAATCAGAACTCCACAACTTCTAATACCTAGCACCATGGTGCTGCCCCAGTTTTTCTGGGGGAAAGCAGTTTACTTTTCACTGAGTTGTGAGCTGGAGATTCAAGCACTGAGACAGAGGTAGCTCCCTGTGCCATGATGGTGTTGGCTTCTGGCAGTGTTCCTGCACTGAGTTTGCTTCTGTAGGGTGGGAACAAGGTTGCTTTAGTTCTTGGAAGTTGGATGCGTGGGTAGGGGACTATGATGGTGGTGACACCATTTCCCCCCCTGTGACCTGGGGGAGCCAGGGCCCGACCCTTTCCTTTAAGAGCCTCCCCACCCTCTGTTTCGTCTTCTGCACACAGAAGATCTTTTCCTGCCTCTGAGTCATCAGGGAGAGCTCTGAGCTCACATGTATGTTGGCTTTCCTTCTGAAGGGTGAGCCACCAGGCTTCATTCCTGGTTGCATCTAGATGCAGACTGCCCAGCCTCCACTTGGGCCTGTTGATGATGTTTAGTTTGTGGTCTGCCGTTTCTTTTTTTGGTAAGTATTTTAACAAAGTATTTCTGCAGCATGTCATCCTTGCCCAGCGGGCCATCAACAACGAGATGGCCCACCAATTATATGTTCTCCCAAGTGCTCACCTTCAACCTCCTGGAAGACAGTATGATGACCAAAATGGACCCCCAGGATCAGGTAGGTGTGCATCTAACAGCAGTAACATGTGACAAACAGAAAGTGCAATGCCACCAGCCATCTTTCTGCTAGCAACTCTGAATCTTGGAGTTTGTGAGGATCCTATAAGTATTGTATTACTTTCTTAGGGCTTGGGGATATGGCTTCTCAATATAGGTGAATACCTATAGATAATAAAACCAATTGATCATAGCTGGATGCTGATGGCTAACAATTGTCATCCTAGATAGGAAGCTGAGATCTGAAGGTCCTGGTTCAAAGCTAGCCAGGCAGGAAAATCTGTGAGACTCATACCTTCTATTAACTAGCAAAAACCTGGAAGTGGAATAGCTCAAGTATAGAATGGAAGCCTTGAGTGAAAAAGCAAAGTAAGAGCATGGGGATTTGAGTTTGAGCCCCAGTGCTAGCAATAAATAAAGGCTTCCATTAGGCCCTGAACATGCATGTGGTTTTTTGTTTGGTGAATAAGGGAGTAATTTTAAAGTGGAAGCTCACTGGCACTGAGTATATTCACATTGTTATGAAAACATTACCAAGTATCATCAGGCAAAACTGAATTTCTGGGTCCCCTAAACAATAACTCCATTTGAGCTATCCTGCAAGCCCTGGCCAGCTTGCTCCATTTTGCTTCCTGTTGCTGTGGTGTGGCTACACAGAAGTATTCTAGGCAACACTTGTCACCTATTATCTGCCTTATTTCACTCCACCTAGTACCTTTAAGGTTTGTCCTTGTGTATGCTGTCCCTGACGTTTTGTGCTCAAGGCTAGCACCCTATCACTTGAGCCTCAGCTCCACTTCTGGCTTTTTTGGTGGTCAGCTGGAGATAAGAGTCTCATGGACTTTCCTACCTGAGCTGGCTTTGAACTGCTATCCTCAGATCTCAGCCTCGTGAGTAGCTAAGATTACAAGCCTGAGCCACTGGCACTATGGAATTCTGTTCCTGCTGTTTGTGAATGTCATGTGCTCATCCATTTACTATGGATGGACAAGGAAGGGCACAGGGGTTGGTTCTTCTTTGGGATCTTCCTTTTATTTTGGTTTCCTGTTAGTTTTGATGATGTGTCCTTGATTAGTGGAGTAAAAGATCCATTGCGACTGCAGAACTGCTCACGGGCCTTGTGAGCCTCTTGCTTTGTAGGTAGCAGTGGGCCCTCCCAGACTCTACCTCAGCCTACGCCCCTCACTGCCTCCCTTCGCAATTAGGGCCTCATCTAGGCCAGGTCCCTGGCAACTGGTTACCAATATTCCATATGAGATGGCAGCTGGGGTCACTGGAGAGATGCCAAGCTTGAGAAGCCGGGGGAGGGGCAAAGGGCAAAATGTGCTCAGCTCTCATTTAGAACATGGCTTGACTTTTATCTGGTTTTCTTTTACTCTAAAGCATGATTCATTTGGACTCTGGGGGTGAAGAAAAAGAGAGTTGATGTCACTTTGCACAATGACAGCAGATTCCTCTCCCTCCCTCAATCTAGGCTCAAAGAGACATCATATTTGAACTTTGAAGAATTGCTTTTGATGCAGAGACTGAACCTAATAATAGCAGCAGCAGCTTGGAGAAATGCAAGTCCATGTATACCCGGGATTACAAGAAACTTGGCTTCATTGTAAGTGAGTTCTCTCCTTCCACTCCCTGGGTGACCTCAGCCGCTGCCAGAAGCTTGTGGTCCTTGTGTGCTCTGTAAAATCGCTTCCACATTTCCAGATGTTAAATAGCATCCCATGACAGTTTCTTCTGGCTGCAGGGGATGGAATAAGTTGCACAAGTGTGAGTGAGTGCTGCGTTTGTTTACTCGGTGGTGATTAAGTGTAGCCAAGAATAATCAGTCTGGAACACATGTGGCTTTCCTCAGACCTGCTCCTTCAGATGGGGCTGAGGGATGGAGACAGTTCTGGATGCGTCTTACGATTTGGTGTGGGACTGAATAACTTACACACGTCAAGTCCACATCGGAATCCAACCCAGAGTCTCCTGGAATGTATGTAATACATCACAAGATTTGTACAATTTATGTTTTCCTGAGAGCTTTGTCTTGCTGAAGACACCAATATGGTTGTTCTCCTTTGGGCATTCTTGTTGTTGTTGATTATTTGTTTTTTTCATTCTGTGAATCTGACCCTAAGGTGTCCAGAACAGCCTCTTTTTTTCCCCTCAATAACACCACTTTATGCATGCTATAAAAACTTTACAGGAATGTGCCTCTACTTCTTGACTTCTGTACTTTATAATTTATCAGACTTTTTACTTCATATATATGTACATAAACTATATACATAAACTATGTATGTATATCCTTACATATGTATGCATACACAAAGTATAAATTTTATATATAAAGTACAAATTCTGCCCTATAGTTTACTTTAAACCACTGTCTTTTGAAAAGGCTTAAATCATAAGAAAAAGTTCCATGCACTTACACATGTCGTTGGCATGTCTATCTCCATTTCTAACTGTTCTGATTTTCCCTAAATTTCTTATGGTGTGACATACTCTGTCAGCTTTTGTTTCTGAGAGTTTCTTTATCTTTCTCTTGATTTTTTTTTTATTTTTGTCGATCATGGGGCTTGAACTCTGGGCCTGGGCGCTGTCCTTCAGCTCTTCAGCTCAAGGCGAGCGCTCTACCACTTGAGCTACAGCGCCACTTCCTATCTTTTCTCTTGAAAGTTATCTAAACTTGAAAGTTACTTTCTCTGCACATAGGATTCTAATTTGGTCCCTGCCTCCCCTCTCCCTCCCCTCCCCCGAAAATGTTGCCGTACTGTCTTCTCACTTGCTTTTGATGAGAAATATGCTGTTCTCCTGTTGCTATTTTCTGCTGCCCTCAGAATCCCTGAGGGGCTTGATTATGATCACTTTTGGTGTCTTTTCCTTTGCCCCCAACCTGACCCACACACATGCTGTGTACTTAGATCTGTGTGTTCATAGTTTTCATCAAGTTTTTGAAATTTTAGCTTTATTCAATTCTTTTGCCTCTCTCTTTGAATAGAATCCTTAACTTTTTTTTTTTTTGTAGCAGTCCTGGGGCTGTGTGCTGTCCTTAAGCTTTTTTTATTTTTTCTGACTCAGTGTTTTAAAACCACCTACTCATCTGCAATTACAGTACTGCACCCATTATTTATGCACACATAACCCTGATTACATTATTAGGATGACTTTATAAAACTCATCTTTATGATAAATATTTTCAAAGCTTTCCATAGAGCTCAGTTGCTTCCAATAAACATCTAGTAATTCCATGGTCAAACTATCTTAAAATCCTCTCCTTAGTACCTCTTTCGTTAAGAATTAAGTTTGTAGTGTTAGTCTCAATGTCCTTCCTAATAAGGGATTTTTTTTTACGACAATGATACTCTGACATCATTTTTGTTCTATCATATCCTGAATTTTGACCTGGGAGTTCCATTTGACTGTTTAGTTGAATTGAAGTTCAAAATGCTGGTGAATAGGGTCATGACTGACAGGACAGGTGCAGATTTGTGATGATGACCAAGCTGTTCTTGCTCACCTGACAGAGCTCTTTCCCAGACATTCAGCCTGGTGAAGAAGGGACTTCACTCCCCTGCCTTCTAAGTTTACTTTTGTGTCCTGAGCAAGGCATGTCTAAATTCCCTGGAAGTTTGCATAATCCATATTCTTCAAGTCAAATTTCCAGAGTTCAAGGCCTGTGCATTTCAGCATCACTCCAAAGTGATTTTGCTGCCCTCTTCTGGTGCATGGGTGGCCTTTGGGTTCCTCTGTGCTACTGTAGCTCCACTGTCATCCTTCTGCCACTGCTTTGATTTCCCACGAACTATGCCAAAAATGTCTGCCATTTTCAGGGCTGATTGTATTTCTGCTCTAGTCCTTCGTGATTGGCAGCAGAGAGCAGAGTCATAGGGAAAGGAGGGTGTGAAGATCGAACAGGCCTAGGCTTGTAAATGGGAAGGGAGTGGGTAAGATAGCTCTTTTTATTTCCAGACTTGGTCCTTGTATAAAATCACCAGTTTCTACCATGAGTCAGTGTGGCTCCGTCTATGTCAGATGACTCTTACTTAGGGTGTTGGGACATCTCTGTCTCTGTTTTCTATGCCTGGAGGGTGCCGTGTCTCATGACTGCTGAATGAAGAGTGATGTAGGGTTTCATTGGACATCGACTTGGTCTGGTTTTCTGGCCTGTAGAATAATTTGAATCTCTAATGTTGTGGGTGTGGTAATGGTGTGGCTCAGGCAGCAGGGGTCATGGTCTGAGTGGTAGCTTGCCTCCCTAGCAAGCAAACATGAGGCTCTGAGTTTACAACCAGTACTTCCAGGGGGTGGAGATGGGAGGGGTAGAATTTGTAGGACTAATTCTCCCCTTCCCCCCCCCCAACATACACTTTCCTGCAACAACTTGTAAAGTTATTTTGGAAAAAAAGTAGAACTCATGGACAATAACCAACAGGAGACATAGGGTTTTCTTTTTAAAATTATTATTAGTATATATGATACTCTTTCAGTTTAGATATTTAGTTTAGATATTCATGATGTTCTTTTAGCTTTTAATTTTAGAACTTCCCCAAGGCCAAGATCTTGATCAGACAGTTGAGAAGCTGGAAGGACTGTTGATTAATGATTTATAGGGCAGCAAGCCAATAACTTTAGAAAGCTGCTTTCACTTTTACACACCCAGCCAGGCAAACTTTCTTAAGTACTAGGAGCAAACTCATGTGTTCACTCTGCTACCTACAGGCCATGTGGCAGAAACACTGTCAGCTGGCTCAGGGTAGGCTGGGGGCACCCTGGAATTGTACGCAGAGTTCTGCCTGATTCTCTGTTCACCAAGCAAGATAACCTTGCCTGTTTCCACTCACTGTCCTGGTCTGAGATTAGAGATTCCTTTTGAGATTTGCATGATGTTGTTTTGCCTCCAAGCAGGCTTGGGAGTCCAGTGGATCTAGATTAAAATTTTAGCTGTCTCCCTTCTGGCCCATGGGCCAGTGGTCTGTCCTCAACCTGTGTGCCCTTCGCTTTCTTCAGCTGTGAAACTGGCAACAACTTTGTGAGTTTAGGATCATTGGAGACCTTGTGAGATTGTGGACTAGTGGCCAGCATAGGGCCTGGGCCTAGGGAGTACTTGGCTGATGGTCCTCACTCCAGGGAGCACTTGGCCAGTGGTCCTCTTCACTCCAGGGGATACTTAGCTGATGGTCCAACTCCAGAGAGCACCTAGCCCATGTTCCTTCTCAACCCAGGGAGCACCTTGTCCATGATCCTTCTCGTTCCAGGGAGTACTTGGCCGATGGTCTTTCTCACTCTGAGGAGCACCTAGTCAATGTTCCTTCTCATTTCGGGGAGTAGTTAGCCGATGGGCCTCCTCACTCTCAGGAGCACTTAGCTCATGCTCCTTTCCACTTCTTCTCTGGGAGCACACATTAGAAAAGCCACAGGTAGCTTTTGGATTTGCTCAAAGTGGAAGTGAGCATCTCTCCCCAAGGCAGGGGCAGTTCATCAAAGGAGATAAACAAGTAGATTTGGCTGTGGGAGGGAGGGAAAGATAATGGAGAATGTTAAATTCAGAAGGGTTTGAGATATGCAGTCAGTCCTCATGACTCACGGATTCCTGTACTTGCAAATTCCTCTACAAAGAAAAATGTTTGTAATCCCCCAAATGCATAAACTTTAGCTACCAAGACTTCCAGGCCCTTGAGTGATCTGTAGGAAATGTCTGCATGGGACCATCAAGTGTAGCATTTGAAGTCAGCTATTAAGCCCAAGGTTCCCTTGGGGGACTGGGTAGAGGGTTTCAGACATGCAAAGGCTGCTGTGTGGTTCATGCTGGGGAGCGCCTTGCACATGCAGTGAGAGCTTTCTTGTCTTGGGAGCTTGATCTCAGGATTGGCTGCCTCCTCCATGCTTCAACTGATCACACATCCCCCATGCTCATTTGAAATGCTGCAGACCTAGTTCTAAGGAGATCTAGGTACTGTTTGGCTTCCTTGACAGATAACACTGACCTGAAATTAAACAGCCACCAGGTGGTGCAAGAGCACAGCCATTAGACCTTGGCCCAGAGCTGGCTGGGGTGCCTGCTCCATTGTAGGCTGTCCTGGGAGCCTGTGGGGTTTGAAGTTGAGGGACCTACTCATGGGCCTCAGAGTCTCCTGCATCAGTGTCTATTTGGAATTAGAAGCATTCCAAGATGCGGGGATGAGGGAGGCGGTGGTACCCATTCAGTGGAGTGTGCCTCTTCTTCCCTCTCCTAAATTTCACGCCTAGTGACTTCTCTTTATGATGTTGTTGGAAGCTTATAAGCATGGCATAGCCCATCAGGATGAGCTAGTGCATCGAAGACCTATTTGAACATTAAGTATTGAAAACAACAAAAGTGAAAACATATTTGAGGATTTAAAAGTTTGCATAGTTGAGTATATTAGCTCCCACTTGTAATCCCAGCTACTAGGGAGGTTAAAGGTGAGAAGATTATGTGTCAAGGCCAGGTTGGAGAAAAAAAATCAGGGAGACCCTATTTCAACGCTAAAAGTTGGCTGTGGTGCCCTGGGCCTCTCATCCCAGCTCCATGACGGCACGAGTCGGGGGATTGATATCTGAAGCTTGAGAGTAAAGCAACACCTTGCCTGAAGAGTAAATGAAACAAAAAAGAACTGGAGATATAGCTCACATACTAAGGGACCTGCCTGGCAAATGTGTGAGGCCCTGAATTCAAACTATGGCACAAATAAGCAGATAATGAAAAAAGTCTAGTCCAAATGTATACCAGTGATGGCTTAGAGAGATCAGGCTGGTAAATGGAGTCGCAGTGAACTAGAGTTGCTGACAGGGAATACTGGGTGTGAATTCTGGTGGTCGTATTGGAAAGTAAGTAGTGACTTGCACGCTGTGTATATAAGTGTGTCATATCTTTCTTGGGTGTTTTTGGTGTCATTGTGCAGGTCATGGTACTCTGTCTGTTTGGTTTCATATGTGTTGACTGCAGGTGTCTGAAATGTACAGCCACAGGAAGTTGTAGCCAGTAGGAGAAAGGAACTTTGGAACTGATGTCCAGCTTTACTTCCTGTGGTTGGACCCTGCTGGATGGGCTCTGGCCCAGGGCTCTCATGAAGCCAGGGTAGTGTCAACATATTTCCTAATGATGCCAGTGGGGAAATCAAAAGTGCCACAGGTCGGATCAGGCCTGGCGTTGCACAAATCTGTACTCCCAGCTACCAGAAAGGTAGATATGGGAGAATTACCAGGCAAAAAAGTTAGTGAGAGCCTGTCTCAGAGAACAAGCCAGGAATGGCGATTCACATCCATAATGCCCAGAGGCACAAGTAAATGGATCATGGTCCAAGTGTGAGACCCTATCTAAAAAAATAACTAAAGCAAAAAGAGGTTAGAGGGGGTGGTAGGGTGCCTGGCAAGCAATCACAGGCCCTGAATTCAAAGCCCAGTAACACACACACACACACATTTACACAATACATGCATGCACATAGATGCATGCATATACACAGTACACACGAGCACACATGTACACATCTACACACATGTACACACGTACAGATGCATGCACACTCGTACATGTATACACACATATATATGTGCCCACACAAGCTCTATTTAGAATATTTACAGGTTTTTTTTTCCCCTTGACCCATCTTGGGGCAAGTAGCTTGCAGCCGCATTGTCCACTCGCAGTGTGAACACTCTGGCTGTAGCTCACCTGGCCTGCAGTGCCCTGATGGCAGCTTCTGTCTGGTGCTTTTGCCTTTGTGTTGTGTTGATTCTCCTCTTACCTAGCAGGGGTAGGGTACGAAGAACACAGGAGAAACAGGAGAGTGGAAGGGTTCCATCCCAGAAACTCCCACAACAACCTGTGTGTCCTGCAGAGGGGACACTTGGATAACTGTGGTTTTGAAACATTCGATATTTTTTAAGGAAATACTTGAAAGGACTTCTGAAAACTTGTTACAGTTCATTGCTGGGATGATACTCGAGTTTCATTCTCCTAGGGTTTTTTTTTTTTTTTACAAGTGTGATTAATTTCAACTCCGGATAGAATCAGTCTGAGCTGGTTATTGAAAATGAGATGTGTAGATCCCCAGGTTTCTTCTGCTCCTGGTTTTCCTTCCCTTATTCCCCTTTGCAGTTTGCTCATATTGGATCCTAGGAGACACAACTGGAGCTGCTCTGTGGCCGCAGGGGGCATGCGTAGCCAAAGCATGGGAGCCCACAGCTGCTCTTACGAAGAGCAGCTCAGGTATGTTTCACAGTGTGGAGAAGTTAGCCTTCTACACGTGGGTAGGAATTTTCCCCAGATAAGTCCTTCCTTGTTCCATTTTTAGGTTAAGAGGCATAGGAACTCAGTGCCCTTTAAAATGTGGCGGTGGTAGGAGGTAACTTGCTAACCGGCACAATTATCTACCTCTTACTGTACCATGCTGACCTTCTCCCACGTCTCCCTTTTGAGAAGAGTCTTGCTATGTAACACATGCTGGCATCAAACTAATGTCCCTCCTTCCTCAACTTCCCGAATGCTAGGATTATGTGCCACACCATCTCCAGCTTTTGTGACACTCTCTCAAAAGGGTATGGACCAGTATGTCTGATGAGGATCTGGACTTGGATGAGAGCTTATGGGCCTCTGGTTCTGATGACAGGGCTTCATAGGTGTCCAGAATCTCTCCATGGGAACTTTGTTGCCCTGGGAGGATGCCCTGAGCATCTCTGAATACATTGTTTGAATTTGAGCATCCTTGAGAACAGTGTTGGTATTTGAGGGTAGCTGAGACAAAGAGAATGAAGAAAAGGTCTATGAGAGACTTAGGATTCCCTTGGCCCTGACCACGACACCTGGACCTGTGCCTTCTGTATTTGTCTTTATCCTGAGACCTTATGTAGTCACAGTAGTTTTTGTTTTTGTTGTTTTTTTTTTTGGGGGGGGGGTCAGTCATGGGGCTTGAACTCTGGGTGCTGTCCCTGCATTCTTCAGCTCAAGGCAAGCGTTCTACCACTTGAGCCACCAGCGCCACTTCTGGTTTTCTAGTGGTTTTTTAATTGGCGATAAGAGTCTTCCGGACTTTCCTGCCTGGGCTGGCTTTGAACCACGATCCTCAGATCTCAGCCTCCTGAGAAGCTAGGATTACAGGTGTGAGCCACTGGCACCTGGCTACAGTCACAGTAGTTTTTATTCAGTTTCCATCGTTCCAAGAATGCAGCATTGCCCAAATGTCCTACAGAGCTCTGAATTCTATGTGAGATGATCTTGGGGGAGTGGTGTGTGCCTACACATCTTGCCACACATACACTCGGATGTATGTGCTTTGAGTCTGTGAGGACGCTGTGTATACTCCACAAGCCACTCCCTGGCGAGGGATTCTAATTGTGGACATGACATTCGGTCTCTGTAGGAATTCAGATTACTGAAATCTTCCAATGGGAAAGGACAGAACTTGTCAGAGAATCTCCCAGTGACATAAGAACTGTCCCCAGGAGGGCATCACACCACACTTTTCATTTGGGGTGGAGAGGAGACAAAGATGGAGAAAGAGAGAGACAGAGACAGAGGGACAGAGAGAGAAGGTGGGTTTCCCATTTCAAGGGGTTAATGATCTCCCCAAAAGGCTGCCATGTTGCGTCAGGACTTACAGACATACTTGCTTTTCATTGTTGAGTTGGTTAGCTAACACAGATGAAGCAAATGGAGCATGCCTTGGCTATTTTGAAAAGTGTGTCTTTTCTGCGTCCCTCCCCCTTCCCACCCAGATCCTCTAAGGGGACACCAGGGACATGCTCCACCCAGAATCTTTGAGAAAACCAACACAGGCTTGTTTAAATTGCCATGGGTTTGTCTTGCTGGACATGATATGGCCACTCACCTGGGTTGTACTCTTCCCCACGCCCAACCTTGCTTCTCCAGGGACTGGACAGATATTCTCCATCTGAACCCAGCAGGAGCAGGGCCCCGTTCTTATCTGGGGTCGGAAGCAGAATGATGCTTGCTTCTCACTGAGAAATGCACTTTTGATTTTCCAAGGGCTCTGGGAACTTTCCCAAGTGTGCATGGCAGCAAGTGGCACGGCCAGTGTGTGGCCAGCTCTGCCCTGGTGTGCTGTGCTGTCTGCAGGCTGCTGGCTGAAAGGCCTCCATCTCTCCGCAGAAGCTGTTGCAATGGGTGCTCTTAGGCCGAGCAAAGTGATGAGGGAAGATCCAGTTTGATGATCAAGGTTCTGCATGCCCATCTTTTTGATTCCGGGGGAACCCCAAAATTGGCCTTTCTCCCATTTTCCATGGAGCCTGAAGCAAGACATTGTGATTTAGCTTCTCTTGGCCTTCCTAATTTCTGTATTTATGGATCTCATCTATTAAGACATGTTCTTCTTAGCTCCCCAGAAAGGTTTGCTTGCATCCCTCCTGCAGCTGCTCCTTCATTCCTGAGCACTACGGGGAAGGAGGAGGGTAGGTACAGGCCACTGGAAGGAGGGGGAGACCTACTGATCTGAGGGGATCCAGCCCAGGGACTAGGATTGGGAGCAGGTCTCATAGAAGAAGAGCCAGTCTAGTGAGCCCAACTGGGAATCCACAATCGGTATCTCAGACATGGAGGGGAAGTTTGGGTTACAGAGGTCTGGCCTTCCATTGGTCATTTGTAGGAAACTCTGAGAAAGATGGCCTCCCATTGGTCATGTAGGGCATGTTCACAAAGCAGAATAGAGCCAGTCTACCAGAGACTAATGAATTGATTGATTTGTGACTGTAGTTACAGGAGATGTATTATTTAGGGCATGGTGCCAGTGAGCTTGAAGTCACAGGGATGAGTTAGGAAGAAACCATGGCCTTCATGATATTACTGTTAGTGAACTTCCTGTCACTCTGGACCTCCATGTATATGCCTCTCTCTCCGTCCCAACTCTCTTCTCTCCTCTACAGTTCCCAGCTAGTTCCATTGTTACTTCTTATAGGTGACTCTGCTGGGAACTGTCCTAGCTCCAGGTCCTTTCAGTGTCAGCATAGGTCACCTGGCATGGTTCTTACTAACCTGACATGAGTGAGTCAAATTAATGATCTTACCATTCAAAACCATAGATGTGTATTTGTGTGTGTGTGTGTGTGTGTGTGTGTGTGTGTGTGTGTGTGTGTGTGTGTGTGTAATCACTGGTAGCAGTTTATATATATTATCAGAAAAATACAGATTTTGGAATGCCCTTGTAATCTGTCAAGGGAATATGAGGACTTTGTTCATGGAACCTGTGGGATTTCCTAGTGGAGGGGGGATGATAGAGATGAACCTCAAATAATGCTTTTTGCAGGAGATGGGATTATTCCTTTTTGCTCCTCCCCCACACCCCTAAATATTATGTTGAAACCTAATCCTTAATGTGGTGATATTAAGAAGTGAGATTTAGCTGGGTGCTGGTAGCTCTTGTTTGTAATCCTAGCTACTTGGGAGGCTAAGATTGGGAGAACTGTATTTTGTAGCCAGCCTTCAAACATTTGTAAGAGTCCATATTAGCCATCAGCTGGGCACAGTGGCACATACTTGCTATCCCAACGATGTGGGAGGTTGAGATCAGTAGGATTATAATCCTAGGCAGGTTTGGGCAAATAAAGTTTGTGAGATTCTACTTCAAGAGACAAAAGCTGGGAGTGGTGGTATGTGCTTATATTTGGTTTAAATAGGAGGATTATGGTTCCAGCTGGCCTGGGCAAAAAAGTGAGGCCCTATATGAAAAATAACCAGAGCAAAAGGTGACTAGAGATGTGGCTCAGGTGGCAGAATGTCTGCGTAACACGTGAGAAGTCCTGAGTTCCATCCTGGGAACTACCAAAAAACGAAAGAAAAGAAAAAGAAATGCGATCTTGGGGAGGGGACTGATGCTTCTATAAAAGAGGTGCAGGGCACTTCACCCATCTCCTTATGGGGAGGGAGGGACTGTTGAAGACACCATTTGAAGCAGGCACTGAATCGGCTGTGACCTCCACCTTGGACATGCAGATAGATGAGAGATGGATTTCCATCGTCATAGCTGCCCAAGTAGACGGAGACACTTGAATTACCGGTGTGGCGGTTAGTTGGAGGTCCATTCAAAATAAAAAATAATGCTTAGCACTCAATATTTGCTTGAAGCATGCGATAGTGATATCTGAAGCTAAAGAAAATTCAGCTAAGAAACTATTTTGAACAGAGAGGGAAAAGAGTTGTGCTGACATGGAGCTCCTGGAAAACTTCTCCTGTCTTTCCCCATCAAGTCCTAAACTTGGGTTTGAGAACTTTCCAGGGGGATCCAGACCCCAGAGCATTCTGGGTAAGGAGTGCCAGCGATGTGGTTACACCAGAGAAACACTGTTTGCTACAGCAGAAGCGTGGAGAAGAAAGGGAGGTCACAGCCTCTTGGGTGGGAGATTGAAAACCCCAGCCTTCAGGTGGGAGGGAAGGGGAAGCCCATCAGGAATGTTGCAATGGTGGTAGGCCAATGAAGGTGGAGGGCTGGTAGTGGAGGGGGTGCTGTCACAGAATCGAGTTAGGATATGCAGAGCTGAATGCAACCAAGAGACATAAGGACGGAAGGAAGTCTGGAACACAGGGAGCATGCTGGCAGGCCAGAGTCAATCAATTAAAAGTCTAGAGGACTTCTGGATGCCTAAGCATGTTTGCTTGAGACAAATTGTATAGGAGACACTTGAAATCTAAGAGCATATGGTTCCAAGGAGACTGCCACTGAGAAATACCACTCAAGGTCAGGATTCACTGAGTTCAGTACTGAATAACTGCAGTACATAACGCCACCCAGCTCCCACTAAAAATGTGCATGTGTGCATGTGCATGCACACATGCAAGAGGCTATGTGTTTTAATGTGCATGAATATGAATGTGCACTCTTGCATGTGCATGCACGGGGGATGTGTGTTTACATGTGTGTGCATGTATTAGGGGGTATGTGTCAGTGCCTGTGTGAAGTGTATGAGAGGATGTGTATGCACACTCATGCACACACAAGGGTGTGTGCACGTGTGCATAAACAAGGGTGTGTGTGTGTGCATGAAGCTGTGTGTTTGCATGTTTGCTTGTATGCATGAGAGTGTGTGCACCCCTGCACCACCAGGAGGGAAAGTGTGTAATGGGATAGCCTGGCAGCATAGGGACTCTGACTGTTGTAAGCTAGGAAGCTGAAATGATACTGCTCCTAGAAAAAGCGTTTGCTGCAGTCTTATATTTAGGGTTTCCTAGTGACTCAGCACTGTGTACACACTGCGGCCTTATTTTTAGTCTGGATTCTAAGCAAGTGCCTCAGGCTGGGGCTCCCAAGGAGGCCACCCACTCCTGAGCTCCCGCCCTGCCAGGGAGCTCGGGTCACTCTTTGCCAGCAAGTCCCCCACAGAGCCTTCCCCGCCTGCTTGCTGCTTATGTAATAGCTTTCATCCCCACTCACTTCCCATGTGAGAAACATTACCCCTTTCTTCCAAGAGAGCTCTGTAAAACTACCAGCCAGCCAGGGGCCTGGGTCAGGTGAGCATGCAGGCCTTTGACAGCCTAGCCCCTGCCTGGAGCAAGAGTTTTAAGCTCACTTAGTGTCCCTCCTCCTGTGAATTCCTGCCTGCCTCTTGAGGAAACCAAAGGGAATCATCTAATCAACACACTCATGAGGTCAGGTTTTAAAGGAGCTGGGAGAGGTGCAGGTATTGTTGAGTTCGGCAAGTCCCTCACCAAACTTCCCTCTTCCAGGCCAGCCCACTGCAATGTTTTCTTTCATGAAGTCTTCCTCCTCCTCCTCCTCCTCCTCCTCCTCCTCCTCCTCCTCCTCCTCCTCCTCCTCCTCCTCCTCCTCCTCCTCCTCCTCCTCCTCCTCCTCCTCCTCCTCCTCCTCCTCCTCTTCCTCCTCCTCCTCCTCCTCCTTCCTCTTCCTCTTCCCCTTCCCCTTCCCCTTCCTCCTCCTCCTCTTCCTCCCCCTCTTCCTCCTCCTCCTTCTTCTTTCCTCTTCTTCCTCTTCTCCTCCTCCTCTTCCTCCTCCTCCTCCTCCTCTTCCTCTTTCCTCTTCCTCTTCCTCCTCCTCCTCTTGCTGCTGCTGCTGCTGCTGCTGCTGCTGCTCCTCCTCCTCCTCCTCCTCCTTCTTCTTCTTCTTCTTTCCTATTCTTCCTCTTCTCCTCCTCTTCTTCCTCCTCCTCCTCCTCCTCCTCTTCCTCCTCCTCCTCTTCCTCTTTCCTCTTCCTCCTCCTCCTCCTCCTCTTCCTCTTTCCTCTTCCTCTTCCTCCTCCTCCTCTTGCTGCTGCTGCTCCTCCTCTTCCTCCTCCTCCTCCTCCTCCTCCTCCTCCTCCTCCTCCTCCTCCTCCTCCTCTTCCTTTTTCTTCTGAGACCAGGATTGGAGCTCAGGGTATCATGCTTGCTTGGCTGCACCATTGAGCCATACTTCTAGCCCAGTCTTTTCAGGCAGGTATGAAACTATGATAAGAAAGCGTGGAGACTTCTGCTCTTACCTTGGTTTTGGGGTTGGTAAATGATGATATTAGATTATATAATGCTGATCTGATTTGAGAGGCCACAGCCACCTGCAGAGCAAAGCAAAAGCAGTGTCTTGGAGGGCAATGAGTTTTTGGTGATCTATAGTCTGTCATTAGATAGCATAGCATAGTTGATTCATTTATTGACTTTTTGTTATCACCTCAATTGTGGTTTATGAACAGTAAACTATTCATCTTTTCTGGGTTTTTCATCAGCCATGAAGATTTCTGATAAATATCATCATTCCTTTCTTTTCTTATATAAGTGAAGGGCAAAACAATAAACTAAATCTCTAGAAATCTGATGATTTCCTTGTAAAGAGATTCAGGATCTAAGACTGTTTTAACTTCCTGAAATCCTCAGGCTATTGTAGAGGGTTACAGGCCCACTTGTTCATACAATCTACACTGATGACATGATTCTTTAAAATGAAAACATAGGCTGACTTGTGGTGGCACCTGCCTATCATCCCAGCGAGAGGTCAAGAGGATCATAGCTTGAGACCAACCAGGGAGAAAAGTTAGGGAGATTTCATCTCACAAAACAAGCCAGGTTTGGTGGTGCACATCCTGTAGTCCCAGCTACAAGGAAAACACAGATAGGAGGGTTCTAGTCCCAGTCTGGCGTTGGGCAAAAATGTGAGATCATAGCTGAACCAATAAACATTGCAGAAAAGGCCTGAGGATATGACTTGAATGGTAAAGCACCTGCCTTTTTATATATATGATACACACAGTATATAATATACATATATATTCTATACTCTGTCAGTCCTTGTAGACAGTTTTGAAAGTGTCTGTGACAGGAGCAGCAGCGGAGCTCTTCTTCATGGCAGCTGTACCAGGGAAAGAGTGGCTACGGTTGATTGTGTCAGTGTTACACATGCTAGTGCCTTTCTGGGGTATTGGATGTACTTTCCTACTTACAACTCACTACTAAAAAATAAGTGTTTTGCTCCGTTACCTTATGCCTGAAATACGGAGGGTCAGTACCTGCCCAGAGTCTCATGTGATCATTTTATTTCATAGTGTTATGTTTTCCTTGTGTTTTTTCCTCCCCCCTAAGCCACACTGTCTCTTTTTGAAATAAAAATATGTATAAGCAAATTCAGAGGGCCGAATATTACATGAACAGAACATGACGGAACTGACCAGACACTGTTTCAAAACAAGGCCGGGGGAGGGGAGGAGAGAGAGGTTGCATATTGCATATCACCATGAAAATCCCCTTTGCACAATTAGTTTATGCTGAGGCATGTGGTAAGCAGCACAACCAAGAGCCCCTCTGCGTGATTAATTGGTGCTAATAAACACTAAAGGGAAGAGAACTCCAGGATAGAGAAGCTCGGGCTGCTCCTCTGCCTCAAGAGCATGTTGGATGAACAGGGACAGAGTTTCTGTAGAGGCTGGTTTGAATCTTTCCACTACCTCTGCTCCTGTGTAGGACACTCAGGGCCCCAAGATGCTTTGCCTCTGTTACCCAAGCGTTGGTTGTATTACCTCTTGAAGCCACCAGGAGGCAGCATCTCCGCATAATTTTGTGCATACTCAAGGGCTCGAAAAGAATCCAGTGCTGCTCTGGAGCCCATAGAAGACCCCTATTAGCTGCTATCCCTCTTCACAAACAAATGCAAGACAGTCTCTACTTTGTTGACATTTGGTTTTTGTGTTTTTGTTTTATTTTGCCTTGCTTTTATAAGAATGGGGAAATGGGAGCTGAGTGTCGGTGGCTCACGCCTGTAATCCTAGCTACTCAGGAAGGTGGGATCTAGAGGAGTCAAGTTCAAAGCTACAGTTCAGGCAAGAAAGTCTATGAAACTTCATCCCCAGTTAACCAGAAAAAAATCCAGGCTGGGGCGGCATGGCTCAAGTGGTAGGGTGTCATCCAAGAAACAAGTTGAGTAAGCTCAAGTCCCTAGGAACACACACACACAAAGAAAGAAGAACAAACAAACAAAAAAAAGAGTAAATATAATTTGCACATTTCATGTGTTTATATTTGGTACTGTATAAAGGGAGTGTGTTTGTGTATGTGTGTGTGTGTGGTTCTGACCTCTATTGAAAGAATAAGTTTCTAGGGGCTGGGAAGGTGGCTCAGTGGCAGAGTGCTTGCCTTGCATGCATGAGACCCTGGGTTCTATTCCTCAGCATCACATAAGCAAAAAGAAAAAAAGCCAGAAGTGGCACTGTGGCTCAAGTGGTAGAGCGCTAGCCTTGAGCTGAAGAGCTGAGGGACAGCACCCAGGCCCCATGACCGAATCCCCCCCTCCAAAAAAAAGAAAGAATAAGTTTCTATTCCTCTCGTCACATCTGCTTTGCTCAAGATTACTTGTCTCCCTGACAAGAAATGTGGCAGTAACCAGGCACTTGTGACTTATACCTGTAATCCTAGCTACTCAGGAAGCTGAGATCTGAGGATTGTGGTTCAAAGACAGCCCGGGCAGGAAAGTCTTTGAGACTCTTTATCTCCAATTAACCAGCAGAAAACTGGAAGTGGAGCTATGGATCAAAGTGGTAGAGCTCTATCCTTGATCAAACGAGTTCAGGAATAGTGCCCACACACTGAGTTCAAGCCCCACAGCTAACAACAACAACAACAAAAAAAAAGACAAAAGAAAAATAGTAATTGGAGGTCCATGGTGCGGTGTTGACATGGCTTCAAGGTCCCATTCAAGATACTGAGTTAAGTATTACCTGACTGCTCTTCAGAGCCCGGTTTAAATCACGCTGTTGACCTTGGGTAAATCACTTCACTGCTCTGAAGATGACACACTCATCTCTGGTACATTGCAGTTTCTCTCATCCAATAAATATTTATGGAGAATTTTTCTTACATATAGAATGTACTATTATATACTAGATATAATGCTATTTATTTTTATTTTTATTTTTGCCAGTCATGGGTCTTAAACTCTGGGCCTGGGTGCTACCACTTGAGCCACAGCACCCACTTCTGGCTTTTTTCTGTTTATGTGGTGCTGAGGAATTGAACCCAGGGCCTCATGCATGCAAGGCAAGCACTCTACCATTGAGCCACCTTCCCAGCCCTATAATACTATTTTTATATACCTCTCTTCAGTATAAATTGGCCTCTTGTTTATATAATTAGATTTGTCTTCCTGTCAGGGGTTCTGTCAGATATGGGAGCTGTAAAGGTAATCAAATCTGAGAATGCGGGACAGCGCTGTTTGTGGTGAAGGCTGAGTTATTTAAGCTGAGAAGAGGGGGTGGGGGAACCTACAGATAGCCGCCATGGTGGATGTGGGAGGGGCGAGGCCCTAGCCTCCCTTCATGCCTGCGCATCTCAGGACCTAGAGGTGAGCCCTGCCTCAGCAGGCTGCCTAAGGCCACTGGCAGTGAAGTCTTGTCAGTCCCTTCTTCCCCCTGAAGTCTGAGCCACTGTGGCCCAGGATTAGGGATCCTGAGTCTCTCATTACTTGTACTTGTAACGAGATGAACAAGGTTTAATCTAAAAACTAACTTTTAGCGTGGACAACTTGTTGAATATACTGGTCATGTGGTCCACATACCCTATCCTGTTAAAAATTATGATACAAGTTTGAGATAACTTTATTCCCTTTTTGCTGGCCCTGGGGCTTGAACTCAGTATCTAGGCTCTCTCCCTGGGCCACTTTTTGCTCAAAGCTAGTGCTCTACCACTTGAGCCACAGCACTGCTTCTGGCTTTTTTGAGTAGTTTATTGGAGATAAGCTCACGGGGACTTTTCCACCTGGGCTGGCTTCCGAACCTTGATCCTTAGATCTCAGCCTCCTGAGTAGCTAGGATTACAGGTGTGAGCCACTGGCGCCCAGCTTGAGATCATTTTAAATTAGAGTAAGGTTCCAGAACTCAAACAAGGAGCCTCTGCATAACCTCAGCCTTGCATTGTTGCTATTTACATTGCCTATTCACTTGATAGTGTGGTTCCTATGGTATGTCTGTCTGACTTTTCTCCATTATCTATCTCTGCCATCTGTCAGTCAATTATCTGTCATTTATCAATCTCTCATCGGCCAATTCATCCACCTATCATCCATCCATCCCTCCATCCATCCACCCATCCATCTGTCTGTGCGTCTGTCTATCCATCTATCTGTCTACCTATCTTAACTCATCTGTCTGTCTGCCTGCCTATCTATATCTGTTTATTTATTTATCTACCTATTTATCTCATATCTGCCAATTCACCCATCTAACATCCATCCGTCTGTTTATCTGTCTGTCTGTCTGCCTACCATGACTATCTATATCTGTTTATTTATCTACCTGCCTATCTCTCATCTGCCAATTCATCCATCCATCATCTATCTCATCTATGTATCCAACTCTATCTATCTGTCTTTCTGTCTGTCTGTCTGTCTGTCTATCTATCATCTAAGTACACCCAAATTCTTTTCCCCAAAGCATTTGCAAACAGGTGGAGACCCTATGTTTCCTTAGGGTCTATAATAAAATTTTGAAGATTCAACATTAACACAGTACTATAGTCTAATCTACAATGACTCCTCAGATTACATCCAGTGTCCTTTTCCCCCATTTTTAACCAAACCAGGACACAATCCACAGACCACATTGCTTGTCCTTCTCTGCACCCTCCTTTAACCCAGAATAGTCCATCCATTGCCTCTTTTTTTAATATACAAATTTTTTGCAATTTTTTATTGTGATTAAATGATTATATAAATTTCACACATTTCACAGTATTGTGGGATAGTGATAGTTACAGTCACAAACACGTTCTAACCTTCTTGGGGCAAATTGTCTCTATTATTGTCTATAAAGTTTATGAGTTCTGTGAGCTTTGACAATACAGTTATTTGTTCCACGTCCAGTGATATGTACATTTCTTTCCTTTGGCTTAGTGTCAGCTGTTCCCTCTTTCCCACTCATTCCCTCTCTCCTATCACTGCCATTGAGTTGCTTAGTCGTTTTAATCAATATCCAGTGCAGCTGATGGGTCCCACTCTTGTATGTTTTCCCCTTGCCTCTTTTCTTCCACCTTGACTTTTCTGGAAGTGAGTGGGCCAGGGGGATGTGCATTGTTCTTCTCAGATGAATCTGTGTAATGTTCATCATGATAGTCTTCAAGCTCTTGCTATCTTTTAGATCTTTTTCTCCCCATGGAAACACGAATCCTGATTTCCAACTGTTAATCTCATGAGCATTATTTATTATCCTGTCCCTTGAGAAGGCCAGCATTTATTTGGATGGCACTCTTTGAGTTCATAGGTGAAGATGTCCTTGTCCTGTGGGCTGAAGCAGTCTGTGCTTTTGTTTCCCCGGCACCACTGGAGATGCCGAGCTAGAGCATCGGATAGTGGAATCACTTCCTAGTAGGTTTATAGCTCCTCACCCCCTAACCAGGGATAGACAAGCAAGTTGTGTAGCCCACTTTGTCAAAGTCATTGTCTTGGTATTGTGAAGCCACGGGGAATTTGCTGTGAGTTTATTCGCTTGTCAGATGTGGAGTTAGAATGTGACAATCTGCAATGTAAGTGGTCACCATAATAAAGTCAGCCTGGAAGTCAGCCTCCTTCCCCTCTCTGGGCTGAGTGGATCATTTCATTTTCTCTGCATGGGGGGCTTCGCTCTGCCATGCCAAACCATAGAGCTACCCTGAAATAAGCTGACCACCAGCTGTGACGTATGGCTGATGTCCTATCAATTATGATCCCTTTACCTTGCATGTTAGAAGCAGACTCAGGAAACAGTGATTTGCACTTTTCATTTTTTCTCCATTCTCTTTTCCCAGCTTCAAAATCTTTGCTTCAAAATCTGACCACAACCAGCTGTATTTCATAATTCAACTTTCTTTTAAGACTTTTGGCTGTGTGTGTGTGTGTGTGTGTGTGTGTGTGTGTGTGTGTTTGTGTGTGTGTATGCATGTGTTCAGGTACTATGGTTTGAACTCATGGCCTCGTGATCTCACTTATTTTTGCTCATGGCTGGTGCCCTAGCATTTGAACCACACCTCCGCTTCCAGCTTTTTGCTATTAAGTGTCTTATACTTGTCTGCCTGGGCTGGCCTTCAACCTTAATTCTAGATCTCAGCTGCTTGAGTAGCTAGGATTAGAAATATGAGCTACGGGTATAGCCTGGCCAGTTGTAACCTTTGTTGTAAAAGTTGAAATGTAAAAACTTGTGCAAAGGTGTAGAGATTAAATGTGGATTACTTTTAAGCCACATTACTTTTAAGACTTAAGACCAAATTCTTCTCCCCAGCCTGCTCCTACTAAGGAACTTGTCAGTTGCCTTTACTTTTTTTAAAAAATATTTTTTATTGAGATTATGCGGTTACATAAATTTCACAAATTTCATAGTATTGTGCAATAGTGATACTTAGTTAAAGTCACAGACACATTTTAACCTTCACAAGGCACATTGTCATTATCATGGTCCATAAAGTTTGTGAATTATATAAGCTTTGACAATATAACTATTTCTTCCACATCAGGTGATATGTACATTTCTTTCCTTTTGCTTAGTGTTAGCTGTTCCCTCTTTCCATCTCATTCCCTCCCTTCCATTGCTGCCCTTGAGTTGCTTAGTTATTTTCATTAATGTCCAGTATAGTTGATGGGCATCTCTGTTGTATTTTTCCCCATTTCCCTCTGATTCTGTGCCAGCAACACACATACACACGCGCATGCGCGCGCGCGCACACACACACACACACACACACACACGGTCAAGAACATGGAGTCATTTAGAAATTACACACACACACACACACAGAGACACACACACACACACACACAGTCAAGAACATGGAGTCATTTAGAAATTATATGACAGAGCCAGGCTCCCGTGGCTCATGCCTGTAATCCTAGCTACTCAGAAGGCTGAGATCTGAGGATCATGGTTCAAAGCCAGCCCGGGCGGGAAACTCTGTGAAACTCTTATCTCCAATAAACCATCAGAAAACCGGAAGTGGTGCTGTAGCTCAAGTGGTAGAGCGCTGGCCTTGAACTAAAGAGCTGAGGGACAGCACTCAGGCCCAGAGCTCAAGCCCCATGACTGACAAAAAAAAAAAAAAATTATATGACAAAATAAGCAGATGTCTTTTGTTTCTTAAGTCCTGTTTACTTTGTCATATCTCTTGTGTTTGGATTTAACATCTACATATCAGGGAGACCATGTTGTTGCTTTTACTTTTAAGATTTTCTTTTGCAGGTGAAGGTAGTGCTGGGGTTTGAACTCAGGGCCTGAGTATTCTCCCTTAGCTTTATCGATCACGGCCAAGCTCTACCACTTGAGCCATAGCTCTACTTCAGGATGTTTTGGTGGTTAATTAGAGATAAGAGTCTCACAGACTTCGCTGCCTGAGCTGGCTTCAACCGTGACTTTGAGATCTCAGCCTCTTGAGTGGCTAGGATTACAGCCTGTTTATAAATCTACAATATAAACCTTCCTTTTAAATATAAGGAGCAACATAAATTGTGGATATTATCTCAGTTTCTCTAACTTATGAATTCTGCAGGAGATATGTAATGTTAGGTAGTGAGTTAAAAATGAAGTCTGCAGTAAGCCACAAAGTAAATTCAGTCTATAAGCACCCACATTGACCCTCATAGGTGTACTCAGTCTGTAAGCACCCACACTGACCCTCATCAGTAACATGACTTAGAAATCCATGCAGGATTGTTTTCATCAACACAGACTGAAAGGAGTGAGGTATAACACAGAACAAAAGAAAACAGACACAGGTAGTATTTTTTAAGTGAAAGTCCATCTTTACAAGATCATTTCTGTTTACTTCCTAAGTTTTAATATTATGTATAATTCTTAGTACATATTCTGAATTATTGGGCTGCATCTTAGATAGTGGAAATTATCTAAGCATCCAATTGGAAAAAAACCACAGAGAGACAATTATCTCTGAAGTTTGAGAACTATTGAAGTTAGAAATATTATCTTACTACAGCTCTGTACTGTTTTTTTTTAACCGGATGATTTTAATTGCTGGTATTTCTTGGTCGATGTGTGAATGTGTGTGACACTCCTTGCCATAGACTTGAGTGTTGAGAGCTTTCATAAGCCACTTATGTGAGAAGGTTTCCTGACAGGACAGAGAAAAGAAAATCTCAGCTTTGCTACGCCCACCATGTTCTGCTAGAGCCTGCTATGTTTGGAGCTGTTGATGGTGGTGTCATCACGAAGGCGATTTCATTGATTCCTTGGCCTTGTTCTAGACATCCCAGGGATGCCCATTTCTGTGTGAAGTCACCTTCCTCTCAGCTGGGTTCCAGCCACAGTCCTTTCTAAGATTTGTGTTTGCACTAGCATCTCTGTAGTTTCTCATAGACTTGTGCCATCCTGTTAGAATGGCTTGGCATTGATTGTGTATACTTCTAAAAGCTCTGGACGTTTCCTCATTTTCATCAGTTATTTTCTTCTAATTTTGGTTACAGTGTAACAGGATTAAGGAAGTATAAGAAGAGTCAGTTCCAGGTTCTCATTGCAGTGGGCCAACTATTTTTGTTCTTTGGTTCTTTCTAGATTTTGGTCACAATGATTAAATGATTGCACTGTGAGAAGAGAGGTGGTTCGATATTTTCCTTGATGTGTGATGATGGAAGAATTTCTTCATGTTGTTACACCATGATCACATTTATGGCTTCCTCACATTGGGCACTAGTATAGATTGTGCTATTTTTAACTACTGGACAGGCTACAGTACCAACATTTTTCTATTTCTAAATGACTATCCCTGTCTGTTCTTAGAGTTTTCTCTTTCCTTTTGAGTTATTGCATTGGAGTAGATCAACGTGTTTGAGGATTTTCACAGCTCTCACACTGAAAGTTGCCTTTTATTTTCTTTATATTTGTTGGGACGGGGGAGGACCTTTGTCTACCCACAAGAGAAAGGTGAGGAGGAAACCCCTTGCGGGCAGCCCTCTTGTGTGAAGTTATTATTGGGGTCTGCAGGAAGTTCTTTCGAGGAATAATGGTGAATGTGATACTGAAAACCTGCAACACCTGTATCCTGTCCTTCATCTTTCTGGAATGAATCCACACACACAGAAGGAGAAGGAAAACAACAAAGATTTATTAAAGAAAGATAAGCAGAACTCTGGCTAGACAGGAGAGGTCTCAATGAAGGCACGGCCTGGGGTACGTTGTGCAGGTGTTAAAATGGTGTCAATAGGAGTGAACAATGTGACTGTTGAGATCATTGGACAGCCTGTGGGACATTTCTGTCCCCAGGCCCAATCAGAGGCTCCTCGCAGCCTGTAGGAGCTCTCATATGACCTTTAGCCCCGCACCCTCCTTTTTTATTTTTAAGTCGGTCGTGGGGCTTGAACTCTGGCTTGGGCTCTGTCCTTGCGCTCTTCAGCTCAAGGTGAGTGCTCTACCACTTGAGCCACAGCACCACTTCCAGTTTTCGAGTGGTTTATTGGGGATAAGAGTCTCATGGACTTTCCTGCCCGGGCTGGCTTTGAATGGCGATCCTCAGATCTCAGCCTCCTGAGTAGCTAGGATTACAGGCGTGAGCCACCGGCGCCCGGCCCTTTAGCCCCTTTGACCAGGCTCCTGTCCCAGTGCACACCTCTGGGGTTCAGTCAGTTCACTGCTTACATGCAAGCGTTTCAAAGCCCCTCCTTAAAATGGGCTATGCTGTGATGCCCAGGGCCCAGCATGAGGGACTGCTCAGGGCCATGGTAATGTGGTGTCCAAGAGCCTGCACACAGGTCTGCTCAAGGCCACTGTGAAGGATGCAGAATCTTGAATGGAAAGAGGATATTTGCCCTGGTTGCCCAGCCAGGCTCCTTTTCTGCTCCCAGCCACTGAGTCTCTAAGGGAGCTGTCAAATTGTTAGGTTGTTACTAGGCCATCTTACAATCCTTTGATGTAATCTTCTATAGTCTTTGTTCACTGAAGTTCCCGCTAAGAAATAATTGTGCAGTCTCAACCATGTCCAATGACTATTAAAACTAGCCTTGTGTCTTACTTTAAATATCACATGGAAGGGCGGGGAAGTTGGCTCAGTGGAAAGTGCTTGCCTTGAATGCATGAGGCCCTGGATTCCATTGCTTAGCACCACATAAACAGAAAAAGCTGGAAGTGGTGCTGTAGTTCAAGTGGTAGAGTGCTAGCCTTGAGCTGAAGAGCTGAGGGACAGTGCCCAGGCCCAGAGTTCAGGCCCCACTGACTGACAAAAATCAATCAATCAATCCATCAATCAATCAAATACCACATGGAAGTTTTCTTTCATGTCTAGTTTGAATCCAGGCTGTCACGGTTTGCCAGGAGATACTGTCTACATGACAGGGCTGGGGTGCATTTGTTGTGGTTTGAGTTGGACATGGTGAGGGGTGAATGCAGAGGCTTATGAAATTTGAAGGTGACCCTCTGTGTGACTCCAGGGCCACCTGGACCATCTGCCGTTGCTTTGTGACATCTGAATAAGAGGGCTTGCCGGAGGCCTGACTGCTCTCTGATGGGCTAATGCTGTCATCCACTCCAACAGGGTGGTGAAAATTTTCTGAGCCAATTTAACATACTCCATGTGGGTCGTGACTGATTTGTTATATGGCAGGAGGTGGCGATTGTTGGTGACAGCTTGCTCTGAAACCCATATTCAGAATTTGGAAGGGACAAATGCTTCAGGAATATCTGCACGTCACAAACACCTTCCCTTTTTTCTTTCTTGTTTTTCTCACTGTGTCTTTTGCATTGTGTCAAATACTCGTGTGTGTGTGTGTGTGTGTGTGTGTGTGTGTGTGTGCGTGTGCGTGTGCGTGTGCATGTGTATGTGTGTTGCTGGCACTTGGGCTTGAACTCTGAGCCTGGGTGCTGTCCTTTGACTCCCTAGTGGCTAGGATTACAAGTGGAAGACATGGTCACTTCACTTCAAATGTTCTTTTGCTTCCCCTTTTATCCCCTCCCATTTCTTTTTCAACATTATTTCTCTCTCTCTCTCTCTCTCTCTCTCTCTCTCTCTCTCTCTCTCTCTCTCTCTCTCTCTCTCTCTCTCTCTCTCTCTCTCTCTCTCTCTTTCTCTTGTGATTTGAGTCCTAGGTTTTTCTAAAAACCTTTCTTTACTCTTCCTTTTCCATTGAGAATGTAGTTTTCAATGTGGAATGTGCTAAGAAAATGTCATTTCCTTTGGGAACAACTGCAGGACTCGGGGCTTTCATTTGTGGCATATTAATAGAAGTGAGGCCTAGAAGCTGGTGCTGAGTGATTTAGAGGTGACAGCACAGTATGTCAGATGGACTTGATTATGATGGGGATAGCCAATTCCATTTTCACCAGATTTTGACCTCTTCATGCCATGCAATTAACAGCATGCCAGCCACAGACCATAACGTCAGAGTGGTGCACTGAATAATAGCCTGGAATCTTCCCTACCCAAGGACCCAGCAGGTATGGGGCATGCCTGGCAATGGAGCCAAGAGTGGCATTTCCATCCAGCCTGATGCTAGATTAAGTGAACTCTGCCATGTGTCCGCAGACAGCTGCTCCATGCAGATGGCTGATAACTTTAAAAAATCTGCAAGCTGATGTATCCAGAAGCCTAGGGGGCAATGGGCCCTTTGAATTTTGAGATAGATTGTCTATGTTGGCTGTTTAGAAAACAATCAGAAAACACTTCACTTTTATTGTTCAGCTATAGCTTAGAAGGCTCAAGTTTGGGCAATGAAACTAGATTTCAGAATAGATTTCCACAAGTCTCAGACACGCTGGACAGAGCCTTATACATAGAAATAGCTTCCCCATCTCCAGATGAGGGCCTTGCAGTGGCTGTGTGCTGAGTAGCTCATGTGTTGCTGACATGCATGTGGTAAGTCAGTATCAAATGGGAAGGGTATTGGAATCTTTAAGGATTAACCACCCCAATTGTTATTCCATTTTCTTAAAGAATCAGGTGATGGATCAGACTGATGTAGAGTGCAGAGCTGGACAGGAGTGTCAGGATCTTCCAGTAGGCACTGAGGCATTATTCAGAGCATGAACTTTGGGACTTTAGTGTCCTCTGACAATGGGCAGGCTTGGCCATGGTGAACTGGAAAAGCCACCATCATAGTTGATCTTTGTCCAGCATCACAAAAGCCAACTGAGCTGGTGCTGCACTGGCTCTCTGGTGTTGTGGTGGTGGTGGTGCTGAGAGGAGCACACAGGACAGAGATGGCTCTTAAAAGGATTATTTCTTTTCTCTCTTCTCTGTGGGTTTTCCTTGTAACAAGCTGAGAGCAAAGCAGACTTCCTCTAGGCTCCTGCTTTGAGCCTCCCTGAATCAGACGGCTATCACAGGTCTGGTGGAGTTCCAGAGGACAGGAGCCCCTGGCTGGCTCCCAGCTTTCTTCAGATTCATTCTTTTAATTACTTGTTCTAAAGCAAACACATGACTGGGCATGGTGGTTCCCACTTACATTCCCTACACTTGGGAGGTTGAGGCAGGGAATTGTGAGTTTCAAGTTAGTGTGGGTTACCCAGGGAGGCCCAGCTTCAAAAATAACAATGGAATGAAAACAGTCACCATGGCCAAGGTATTAGTACAGATTTGCCATGGCAGCTTGACTGCCTGATATGAAGCACCTTCCCCAATAAGTGGTCCCGTGTGGGAGCAAAGGCAGATTTGAAATGACAGGATGAAAAGGCAAGTCAAAAGGCATTTCTACACTCATGTTCTCTGCTGCCCTCCTTCAACGATGCTTGGTCAATGGGGTCCTGCATCCCTGCTTCTTTTCTTGGGAATTTCGGATGGTGATTCAGGGCTAGTGGATGGGGCAGCACACATTACCAGGTGCCTCCACTGGTCAGGTCAAAGATGGCAGGGGTAGTATCTTAGTCCCTTACTTTAGGGACAGAGTGCAACTCTATAGAGTTAAAAGACTGCTTTAAATTCAGTGCTGTGGCCAGTGATGTAATTCCTAGAGACATTTTATTAGGCGGATTAAATTACCATACAGGAAATGGTATTTCACATTTCATTGTGGAGGAAAGTCAAGTCTTGTGAAGGTCTTTACTGGAACCGGAGGCTGCTGCATGGCTTCTTGGACTTCATTTTCTCATCATCGCAGGCTCCAGAGTTCTTTGCTTCCAGAGTTCTTTGCTTCCAGAGCGCTAGCCTCGAGCTGAAGAGCTGAGGGACAGCGCCCAGGCCCAGAGTTCAGGCCCCACGACCGGACCAAAAAAAAAAAAAAAAAGATTCTCTGCGTTTTTCTGCCCAGACTGTCTTCCAACCTGATCCTCAGATCTCAGCTTCCTGCATACCTATGATTATAGACATGAGCCACCAATTACAGGCATGAGCCACCAGTGCCCACCAGCACTTTTTCTTTTAATTATGTGTGGGGGACAGTGGCTAAAGATCAAACTCAGTGCCTTGTGCATGGTAGGCATGCATTCTACAGCTAATCTATATGGAGGACTCTGCCTTATCAAGTGTGAGGTAATTATATGCATACTTAGAACCTGCTTGGTTAGCTTTGATGTCAAAGTGAAGATAACCATTTCCTTCTCTGTATCTTTCCACTAAATGGGTAGGCATTAAGTAGTTGACTTGAGTTCTGTATTGTTAATCATGTTTCTACCTACTGATTACAAGCCAGCCTTTGGCTCTAATTCCCATCAAAGCTAATATTACCTCACAGCATAGCTCCTCCTTTTGTATCAGTCTGATTTGAAATGCTTCCTCTTCTTTGGTTCACTGATGAAGTCTCCCCAAGGATGGGGAGAATAATATCATCAGCTGTTTTGATGGTGTAGCGTTTTGTATGGAGTTGAGGGAAGGAAGTGAATTGTGAAATGTTTTTCAGAGAGTATTTCCTTTCATCCCCTTCTCTCCCCTCTGCTTCTCCTCTTCTTATGTGTGTGTGTGTGTGTGTGTGTGTGTGTGTGTGTGTGTGTGTGTGTGTGTGTCTGTGTCTGTGTGTGTCTGTGTGTGTCTGTGTCTGTGTGTCTGTGTCTGTGTGTCTGTGTCTGTGTGTCTGTGTCTGTGTGTCTGTGTCTGTGTCTGTGTCTATGTGTGTCAGTCCTGGGTCTTGATCTCAGGGCCTGGGGTTTATCCCTGAGATTTTTCACTCAAGGTTTCACTCAAGGAGTCATAGCTCCACTTCCTAGTGGTTAATTGGAGATAGGAGCCTCAGGCACTGAGGCTCAGCCAGCTCTGGCTGGCTCTGAACGGACATCCTCAGATCTCCACCTTCTTGAGTAGCTAGGATTATAGATGTGAGCCACCAGCACCAAGTTTTTCCTTCATCTTTCTTAAGTTAAAAAGAATTATCTAGAGAACATTTCCTAGATATTCCTACTAAATTTCTATTCTGAAATGTCTTAAGTAGTTCAGAAGGGGACTTCATTTTGGAGTGAGTTTATTTTTCAAACCAAAGCACAGCCGTCAATCATTACAGACTTTCCTGGAATGGTGAGTTTCAGAGGAGGGTGGGAACAGAGAGGAAGCAGACAAGGTAAGCCAAGTCAATGAAAACTTCCCTAGGGAATTGACTTTCCTGCTGATAATGCCTGCCATCTGAGTCCTAGGAACTTGGCCAGCTGAGATTTTTTTTTTTTTTAAGAATTTATTTCATTGTAAAGATGCTGTACAGAGGGGTGACATTTACATGAGCAAGGTACATTTCTTGTTGAACATGGTTGTTCTCCCACTATCCCTTTCCTCCCCCCTCCCCCCAAAGTTGTAAAGTTCATTTCCAACATAGTGACCTGTGACTATCATTGTTGCAATAGGTCATCTCTTGTATTTCTTTCAGCATTTTGTTATTTCCCTTTCTTTCCCACAATCAGATAAATGCATGTACAAGATGGAGGGCACCAGAACCAAAGACAGAGATTGCCAGGGACAAACCAATGGAAAAAGATAAATGAAGTAAAATAAGAAGAAAGAGCTAGCTATAGTACATTGTCGACATCAAGGTTGACAACTTAAAAAAAAGACCCGTTGTTTCCATGTCTTGGAGTTCATTTCAATAGCATTTTGTATGATCATATGTACATAGCTCTTGAGCTAATATGATTCCCTGTCAGGATTAACCTAGGTACATACTACTTACTACAGATGAGAGAAACCATAGAGCCTATGTTTCTTTGGGTATGGCTTACTTCACTTAATAGGATTTTTTCCCCTAGTCTTTCCATTTCCTTATGAAAGGGGTAATGTCATTCTTTCTGATAGAAGCATAAAATTCCATGTGGTAAATATACCACATTTTCTTGATCCTAATCTATTGAGGGGCATCTGGGTTGGTTCCATATCTTAGCTAATGTAAATAAGGCTGCAATGGACATAGTTGTTCTGGTAGCTTTAGTGTGGCCTAGTTTGAGATCATTTGGATAAATGCCCAGGAGTGGGATTGCTGGATCACAAGAGAATTCTATGTTTAGTCTTTTGAGGAACCTCCATACTGCCTTCCGGAGTGGCAAACCAACTTATATTCCTACAAACAGTGTAGTAGTGTTCCCTTTTGGCCACATCCCCACCAGCATCTGTTATTATTTGTTTTCTTGATAATGGCTATTCTAACTGGGTTGAGGAGGAATCCCAATGTGGTTTTGATTTGCATGAGAACTTTAAAAACTTTAAAAAGGAAATTACAGATATTTAAAGAAGTGGAAAATCTCCCACATTCCTGGATTGGGAGAATTAACATAGTAAAAATGGCAGTACTGCCCAAAACTATCTACAGATTTAATGCAGTACCTATCAATATCCGAACAACATTCTTTAATGAAATAGAAGAAGCAATCCAAAAATTCATATGGAACAATAAAAGACCCTGAATAGCAAAAATAATCCTTAGCAGGAAGAATAGTGCTGGAGGAATATCATGAGGATCAATGGAATAAAATTGAAGACTCAGACATGATCCCACGGACTTGTGGCCACCTAATCCTTGATAAAATTGTCAGATGGAAGAAAGGTAGTCTCTTCAACAAATGGTGCTGACAGAATTGGCTACACACATGTAGAAAATTTTAGCTAGATCCTTACATATCACCCTGAACCCAAATCAACTCCAAATGGATCAAAGACATTAAGTTTGTAAAAGCAGAGATCCTGAAAATATTACAGGAAGGGATAGGGGATTTGCTAGGGCTTCTTGGCACAGGATGAAACTTCCTAAATAAAAATCCAGGAACACAACAAATCAAAGAAAGTCTGGATAAATGGGATTACATTAAACTGCAGAGTTTCTGCATGGCAAAGAACATAACTAGCAAGATAAATAGAAAGCCCACAAATTGGGAGGAGATCTTCACTAACTATACAAAAGCCAAAGGTCTCATATCAAAAATACACAAAAATTAACTCCCCCCATAACAAATCCCCAAAGAAACAACTACCCTATTAAAAAGAGACTTCTCTGGAGAGGAAATAAGAATAGCCAATAGACATATGAAGAAATGCGCAGCGTCATTGGCCATAAAACAAATGCAAATGGAAACCACATTGAGAAGGCTAGTTTGCTATTGTTGTCTTTTGCTTTTTATCATCTCAATAGTGAAAATGTATCCACCCAAATGACATATTTTTACTTTACAGGTATGTTTCCTGGTTTTATTTACACATTAGACAGATAATGTTTTGTTCCCAAGGAACAAAACGGTGAAAAGGCTGAGCACAGTAGCTCATGCCTATAATAGCTACTCAGGAGACAGAGATTGGAAGGATCATGGTTTGAGGCCAGCCAAGGCAAAAAAGTTGTTGACTTTCGGTCCTTAATTTGAATCTGCTTGAGTTCAGGAAGCGATGGGGCATAAGTACTTTCATCAAGTACTATGTCTAAAATGTGTTTGAAGAGAAAGTAAGGCTTGGTTATAGGAAGAAACTAATGGATTTTTTTTATATAGCTGTTAAGTTTACCTAGAAATCGTCCAGGGAAATCTTACTGCTGCATCTACATTGGTATAGCCATAATTTTATTGTTCAAGGCTACTGGTTGGCAGATGTACATTTTATGTATATCAATG
Organism: Dipodomys merriami; assembly: GCF_024711535.1. NCBI lineage: Eukaryota > Metazoa > Chordata > Mammalia > Rodentia > Heteromyidae > Dipodomys > Dipodomys merriami. The sequence continues at coordinate 144,741 of NW_027206601.1, forward strand.
AAAGGAAGGGAAGGAGAGAGAGAGGAGGGAAGGAGTAAGAGAAGGAAGGAAGAAGGGAAAGAGGAAGGAAGAAGGGAAGAGACAAAGCAAAGAAAGAAGGGAGTCCAACTAGTTAAGCAATTATCAAAGGCCTCCATTTTTAGGTATTTAACAATAGATTGTAGTATATGCCAGGTGCTGGGGGCTCATGCCTATAATCCTAGCTACTTGAAGCTAGCCTTTGCAGGAAGATCCATGAGACTCTTTTATCTCCAATAAAAACCCACTCATAAAAAGCCAGATGTGGTGTTGAAGCTCAAGTGGTAGACTACTAGCCTTGAGCAAAAGAAGCTCAGGGACAGTGTACGGGCCCTGAATTCAAGGTTTTTTTTGGAAAAATATAAAAAAAGATATGTTGAAAGAGTACTACTGGACTTAATGAAATGTAAATACATACACGCTTATGCATGTACACACGCACACATACACATACACACACACAGAAATACAAGGGGAATGCATGTACAAGGGTCATTCCTGAAACATCTACCTATGGAGCCAAGCTATCTTGATAAGCTTCTGACTTGGCCACATATTTTGCCACTTGTGTTGTCGATAGTGTTGGTGACTCAGGTAAAAAGAAGCTGAGAAAGAGGGAAACTTCCCAGTGCTTAAGCTACTGGTCATGTGCTATGTTATTGTTGGGGCTTTGGTGGCTGCTGGCTGGGGGATTCCACTCCTTTATAGCTGTACAGTCATGTCCAGTTTGCGGTTAAAATATGCCCTGGCATCTCCTAAGGCTTTCTCCGGAGCTTGCAACTTATTCTTCTCATTTAATGGTGCCAATGTTAATACTCACACATTCTGCAGTGAAAGTTACTCCATGACAGCCATGCAAAGATATCATCCATTGAAATTCTTCACAGACTTACAACCATTAAAATTTGGAGCCAACAAAAAAATATCTTCCTAGATTGAGTCAATAAAAGATGCTAATGTTAATTCCAAGGCCTGTTAATTAAAAATAGAATTTACAGAACATGAGAATTCCCTAAATTGTCGATTTTCATATAGTCATAAATCAAAGTCCTAAGCCCAGAGCCTTGGGAATTTGGAATTCTTCATTTTCTGTGACACCTCCCTCCTGAAATGTTCATAAATATTAACAATACATTTCTCTTTCAAAACACATCTAAAGTGACTCAATTTGACTATGAATGGCAAGTTACAAATCTTCTTCTTTCCTCATGAATCATCTGCTTTAGTATAAGAAATCTGACTTTAGAAGATAAAAAAAGGATATCCTTCTAATTATAAGAAAAAGCAACTGAAAAGTGCCTGCATTTGCAGCCCAGCATGACACGTCAGAGCTGTCTTTCCCTATCTTTGAAAATGTTTAGCATCATAGCCATAGGTGAAGAAAAATTATTCAGAAATGGAAATAGAGCAGAAATAGTAGGGTGACATATTCTCTCAACGTCATGTGGAAACGTTTTTGAAAACAAGGCTGACCAAGGAGTATTGACTTTTCCCAGAAAACATCTTTGTGCTCAACTTCATTGTAAACTATTCCCTGAAGTCAGACAGCTGAGAGTTAGATGCTAAGGTGCAGATTGTTTTTTTCTTTTTGTCAGTTGTGGGGCTTGAACTCTGGGCCTGGGTGCTGTCCCTCAGCTCTTCAGCTCAAGATGAGAGGTCTACCACCTGTGCCACAGCGCCATTTCCGATTTTCTGGTAGTTAATTGGAGATAAGAGTCTCATGGACTTTTCTGCCCAATCTGGCCTCAAATGTTAGCCTCCTGAGTAGGTAGGATTATAGGCGTGAACTAGCTGAGTGCCTAGCTGAGTCTTGTATTTCTTTATTGATATATTTAGTCAATATTTTTATGAGTCCCTTTAGGAAAATATTGCTTTCTTGGAATTTAAACCTCTCAAGTCAAATAGTTATTTCCAGTCCTAATGGTCCATGTTTGTAGGTTGACAGGCATAGTAAGTTGGTGTGTGTTCTAATTCAAAGGAACCTGCACCCCCAAGAATGTATGTTCAAAAGTAGAGGCTGAGAGTGAGTTCAACTTCTTTCAGGAATTCCAAATGGTCATCAGCTGGTGATTCTTTGAGGAGTTGGAAAGTATAAGGACTTGATTTGAAATTATAAGACTCCCTTCAGGAAAGCAGCTTGGGGGAGTGGGGTGGGGGATACAGGGCTGGCCCTGGAGCCAGCTATTTGTGTTTGCTTCTTAGTGCCTGCTATGATTAGAAGTCTGCTCTCTTCACCATGTGTGTAGGGGTATCCTGAAGTTACCACTCATCTGCCAGGAACTTGGAACAATTCCTCAGTTCTCTGAGACTTCAGAAACCCTTAGTCAGAACTACAGAATTGTGTGTGAGAGACATTAACTCTTAGTTAAAAGACTGAATACAGTAGCTCACATCTATAATCCTAGCTACTCAAGTGGCAGAGATTGGGAAGAAATTTGAGACCTCATCTCAGACACTAAAGCGAAGTGTGGTGGTTCTTGCTTATCCCACCTAACTGAAATCTTGAGTCAGAGGAACATGGGCTAGGCCAGCACTGGGCAAAAACATGATAACGTATTTTTAAAAATAACAGTAACTATAGCCCAAAGTGATGGGGACTTGGTTCAAGTGGTAGAATGCCTGCATAGCGAGTACAAGACTCCTGAACTACCACAAAATAAGCCAACTTAGCTAGACTTCCCCATAACCTCCTGCTAACTGTCTTCTTATCCCTCTTTTCCTGTTAATCCCATTACTCTTTCTCCTTTTATTCTCTCTCTCTCTCTCTCTCTCTCTCTCTCTCTCTCTCTCTCTCTCTCTCTCTCTCTCTCTCTCTCTCTCTCTCTCTCTCTCTCTCTCCTTCCTTCCCTCCTGCCCTCCCTCCCTCCCTAGTTTGCCATGCTGGGTGTTTAAGTGACACAGTTATTTGATTGCCTGGAGGTTTTCCATAGTGCCTTTATGAAATCTTTTACAGCACGTGTTGAGCAAGGTAACAGAAATCAGTGAAAAGACCTTCTTTCTGCTCTTTTTGCTGTTTTCCTAAGGTGCTGTGGCCTGAGCATCCCTTACCTGAAAAGCTCCTGACTGGAAGTTTCCAGAGCTCAGAGGTTTTTAGACTTGGAGAATAGTTGCATAGACTTGATTATTGAGCATCCTTTGATCTGAAACCCTAACTGCCTCAAAAGGGCTCCAAACGTTCCACATGTTGGAGCGTTTTCTGAGTTTGGCTTTTCAAACTGGGAACGTTCAACTTGTAATTCTGCATAGGGTCAAGTGCTGTGTGGTCCCCGAATAACCAAAGCACAGTGATGTCACACCTTATGTAACTCCGCACCTGGAAGTCAGGTACCTGCTGTAGAATGTCTGAGTTCCTCCATTTTGGTAGAAATGCTACCAAATCTCTTTGCCAGAAATCCTTATAAATAGAACAGATGATCATCCTGGTAGCACACTGGAAATGTCCATGCTTGCATGCAGGGAAATAAAGGTTGGATGTCCCTACTTTCTTTGGGGACTTTGGATTCTTTAGTTTTGCCTGGTCTGTTGTGCAGAGTGCTGGGGTCGGGGGCCTGGTGGCAGCATTAGGAAGGAGTCTCCTGAGCTCAGTATATGTGAGGTGGGCTCAGAGTACGCTGTGAAATCCAAACCCTAGGTCAGGCAGGAAGACTGACTTCCTGCTGACACCTGGAGGTGCAGAGGGCTGTGCGGGTCCCCAGGGCTCTGGCCTAGAACAAGAGGGAGGCTTTTCACAGGAGAGTGCTGTGGATGCACTGGGGTTGAACCTTCCTTTTTCATGGGCCATTGACAGCTGCCATTGATCCAGGGTCCACCTGGTGCTCAGAGCATTTTCTGGGTAACATCTCCGTGTACCTTCCCGCCAGGCCAGTAAGAGCGGTAATTCCTTCACAGTGGGGCAGGAGGAACTTGTGACTACAAAGGTAAAATTAACGTTGCCAAGAGCAGCATTTCATGTGGAAGATTGGGTTGGAATGTGTCAGGCTGCCTTCTGCACTGCTCCTTTGTTCCTGAATTTATTCCTTCCCACCCTCCACACCAGGCTGCCCAGGAAGGGGGCACCTGTACCCACTTGGAGATAACAACTGCCTTTGGGTGCTGTCCTGACCACGTAGGATCCCCACAGAAGTTTCCACAGTGAGAGCATGGGGGTGGAGTGTGGGGGGGTGATCCTTGACTAGAAAGAGAGGAAGAGAAGAAAGCATGCTCTTTGCAGACAAGAGGGGATTTTTATATAAATGTGTTAAGAATGGTTTTACAAGGACTGGACACGTATTCCAATCTGCTCAGGAAAGATTTGTGTGTGGAAGATTATGATGTTCATGTTAGTGTTTCTTATCTGAGAGAAACAGAGGCATCTGCTGGAAGCCATGAAATGTAATATGAAAGCTGATCGCCAAGGATCTGGACTGTTTGGCTTCCTCTTGTGCTGTTGAGGATGGATTCCAGCTGTCCCTTACTTAGTGTGGCCTTAGCCACAGGGACCCCTGCAGAGTCAGTAGGAGAGGTGTCAAATGGAAGCAGCCATGTTCCCAGCCCAACAACCACCATATTATTCGATAATACTTAGAATGTGAAGTCCAGAGGTAATTAAACTTCCTTGCATTTGCTGCTGTCAGATCCTCATTTAATTATGCATTAAGTAACAAAGTATAGATTTTCTAAATTAAAGATTTCTTTATGAAGTATTTTTACTGCAGAAAGAAATTGGCAATCAAGTCTGTATCACCACTCAGATTTTGTTTTTCTTTTCCCTTTCCTCCTCCTCCAGCTCCCTCCCTCCCTCCTTCCCTTCCTCCCTCCCTCCCTCCCTCCCTCCCTCCTTCCTTCCTTCCTTCCTTCCCTTTTTCTCTGTCTTTCTTTCTTCCTCTTTCTCTTTTTCTCTTTTATATTTTTCCACTAATAATGGTGCTTGAACTCAGGGCCTCATGCTCTCCCTTAGTGAATAACTCAAGGCTGGTGCTCTATGACTTGAGCTATGCCTCCATTTCCAGCTTTTGCTGGTTAATTGGAGATAAGAGTCTCACAGACTTTTCTGCCCAGGCTAGCTTCAACCACAGTCCTCAGATCTTAGCCTCCTGAATAGCTAGGATTATAGGTGTGAGCTGCTAACACCCAGCCCACCTCTCAAATTTAAGAGAGACTAGCAGTGTGCTGTGCTTTCTTCAAATGTAACTGTTCTGTGACAGTTAAAGAAAATGGGCCAGGCAGATACAGGCAACATCTAACCCCTCCTGGTTTGCTTTCTTCTTTTTTAACATTACATTTTTATTTAAGTAGTTGTACAAAGGTGTTACCATTGAACACATCAGTTTATCAGCACAATGCGTCTTGATCATGTCACCTCTTTCATCATCCATCCCTCCACCCCTCCCAACCCCACTCCTTCCCTCAGTTTTCTGAGTTTCACTGTCTCTCCCTGTGTTCATTCCCTTCCCTTCTTTCTCCTGTCATAATGCTGAATTATATTACTCTCCTGCATGTTTTTTTTTTACTTTGGAAAGTGATTGTGGAAATATTAAGCTGTGTGCTAGCTAGTTATTATGGTTGAGGTTTAAAAAATATTTAAGAATGATTTGACAAAGAGAGACAGAGACAGAGACAGAAAGAGCCTGGCTCAGCGTGCAACAGTAAATGTGGCATAAAACCTCCAAACCTGCCCCTCAGCTTCCACTAAAAATGTCTCCTGTCCAGCCACCAGGTAGGGTCCACAGGAGCTCAGGGATGAGCATTTGTGATTCTTCAGACCTTCTTTTTCCCCTCTGGCTTGAAGGAGCATGCCCACTAGGTTCTACGCCATCTGAGGTTACCTTAGATTCTTCCTGAAGAAGGAGGACCCCAGATACCACTGTAGCTCAGCTAATAGGTCACCCTTGAGTCTCCCTAAAGGGGAATGCCCACTGTGTACCTCTTCATTACAGACCACCCCTGAGACCGTGCTCATCAGTGGTTTATCAGGACAGCATCTGTCTGTCTGTCTGTCTGTTTATCTATGTATCTGTATACATACATCTATTTGTGTATATATATTCCTTTGTGTGTGTGTTAGGGGCCCTAATCTTATGTTGCTTATGTAACGTTACCAGTCCTTTTCATCTTCTGGCATTTTATTGCTTTTTGTTGTTGTTGTTTTTGTTGTTGGTTGTGGGGATTGAACTCTGGGCCTGGGTGGTGTCTTTGAGCTCTTCAGCTCAAAGCTAATGCTCTACCACTTGAGCCACGGTGCCACTTCCTTTATTGCTTTTCTTATTGGTAGTTTTTTCAGAGTCTTATTATCGTGGCTTAGAAAAGCACAAGACACTGTACACAGGGCAAATTGTGTGGGCTAAAATAAAACTAGTGATCTTGAACAGGTAAGGGAAAAAGAGCTAATTTGATACCCATATTTGCCAGTTCTTCAGAGGGGGGTGTCACAAGATGCAATTTAAAAAGTTAAAAGTCAAGTTCAGCTCTGAATTTCAGTCCAGCAGTGTAGCAGTCTTGCTGGTCATTTATCCTCAGCTTTGACTGATTGTTTCTACCCTTCCTGCCATTTCTTCAGAAAGCTACTGCCCCTGAGCGTTCAAGACCACATAGAGGGATGGTATGCATTTAGCTAAGCTTAGGTTGAATTGGGAAAAATTCCACTTCTGTAGGTAAAAATTGGCTGCCTATCAGCAGCTTGGTGGTTTAACTCTGTTTATGGAACAGAGTTATTTGTAGGTTGGAGGGTTTTGGAGCTGGATCCCATCAGAACCAAATCATCTACTACTTCTTAACAAAGGCAGGAAACTACCCAGGGCTGGGCTGTAATAGCCCTGCTGGTGACAGAGATAGCACCAGGGTGATATCCTGATCTCATGGTCCCTTGACAAACCGTGGAGCTTGTGTGGAGCTTTTTCTCTGGGCTGTGAGTTGAGCTAACACCCTGTCATGTCCCAAGACCAAGAGGCTTCAAATGCTGAGATTTGTAATTCTGAAGATGTGATTCCAACAGATCCTTTTCCTGCCACTGTCTTTGGTACTGTAGGGTGTGGCCCATGGTTCCTCCCTGCAAATGGGCTTACTTACCAGGTGGCTGAGTCTTTATGACAGGCACAGTTGGAAGCTGACCTTCAAGGAAAAGCCCAGTAAATACTGGAGCAGGGTTATGGATCAAAGTCCGGACTGTTTCTCATGTTCTCCTATAAAATGATTTTTTTTCTTGTTTCATGGCTGTGACATACACCTAATCAAATGCAAGTACAGAAAAAAAAAAAAAAAAACAATGTGTCTTCATTAGGAAAATAGAGGCAGAAAAATAATTGCTTATCTTTTCACCTCTACAGATTATTATTATTAATCCTCTGGTTGAATTTCTTTCCAGTTTTAATGCATCTTTGAAGTGCATAATGATGATGAGTCTATGTCTTGATTTATGTAATGAAGAGAATATTTTGTGAAATTATACATAGACTGGAATATATACTAATAAGGAAATTATATACAGTATATAGTTAACATAAATTTTATATTTCTATCTTTTTACTCTAGATAACTTCTCTATGTACATAATTTTAAGATAGTAGGGTATTTCCTTGAGTAGATTGTCTAACGTGTCACTAATTTTTCTTTTAAAGAGGTAGTTTAGCCGGGCGCTGGTGGCTCACGCCTGTAATCCTAGCTACTCAGGAGGCTGAGATCTGAGGATCGCGGTTCAAAGCCAGCCCGGGCAGGAGAGACCGTGAGACTCCTATCTCCAATAAACCACCAGAAAACCGGAAGTGGCGCTGTAGCTCAAGTGGTAGAGCGCTCGCCTTGAGCTGAAGAGCTGAGGGACAGTGCCCAGGCCCAGAGTTCAAGCCCCATGACCGACAAAAAAAAAAAAAAAAAAAAAAAAGAGGTAGTTTAGAGCACTGATTCTGGACTATTGAGCCTAGTTATAGGAAGAAACTAACAGATTATTTTTACCTAGTAAGTTTACCTAGAAGTCACCCAGGTAAATCTTGCTTTATCTACAGCCATATTTCATTGTTCAAGGACACTGCTTGGTACTGATTGATTGGTACTATTTTTGTGCCAGTTCTGGAGATTGAACTCAGGTCCTATGCACTGTCCCTGAGCTTTTTTGCTCAAAGTTAGTGTTCTATCACTTGAGCCATAGCTCCATTTATGGCTATTGAGTAGTTATTTGGAGCTAGGAGTCTTACAGACTTTCTTGACTGGGCTGGGTTTGAACCATGATCCTCAGATCTCAACCTCTTGTGTAGCTTTGAGCCACTGGTGCCAGCATGATTGGTACATTTTATGTACAACCAATGAAGGAAGGGAAAGGAAGGGAGAGGGAAGGAGGAAGGAAGGGATCAGAGTAAAGGAGGGGGGAAGGAGGGAAAGAAGAAGAGCAAGAGGGAGGGAAGAAAGAAGGAATGAAGGAAAGAAGGCAAGCCAACTGTTAAGCAATTACCAAATGCCTCCATTTTTAGGTATTTAAAATATATTTATTGAAAGAGCTCTACTGGGCTTAATGAAACATAGATGTTTATATTTACATAACATTGATGTCAACATAACCTTTTTACACCTCAGTTAATTAATATTTAAGTGTACCCAAGAATGTCACTTACCTTGTTTGAGAAAAGCTATTTTTTGTGTTGTCTGAGGTCTCTGTGACAGGTGACAGTTGCCATCGGGGAAGGGCCTGGGATCTTGCAGTGATCAGTGCAGATGATGGGAAACAAAGACTAAGATTTGCAGGACTCAGGGTTGGCCCAATAAACCATCTGAGGATCTATGAGATTCTTACAGTATCTATTGATTAGAATAAGACCAACCAACATTTACAAAGAGGTCAGGTCATGATGGTGTCCAGGAAGCAAAATACTAGGATTTCTTTGCTAGTTCAGAGTTTTAGCATTTGCTTACCATGGACTTGCTTTCTAACCAACTTGTAAGATGGGAAGGGAGGGGAAGGAGAAACAAAGGAGGAGGCAGCAATGCTTGATAAGAAATGTACTCATCACCTTGCCCATGTAATTGTATCCCTCTGTATGGTATTTTCACAATAAAAAACAAAAGTGATAAAGAGGTGGGAAGGAAGGAGTCCTAAAAGGGCAGAGCAAATGGGCTGGGAAGGAAGGAGAGAGGAAGGATGCTGCGGCCGGGGGCCCATATGTGCTGGGCTGAGGAAGAAAATCACAGGAACCTTTATAAATGCCGACAGCACTATTTCATTATTCATAAAGACGGGTTCCAAAACCATAACTAGCTTTTGTTTTCAAGGAAGTTTATCCTCCAAGACATTTTTTGTTAATTGAGTTTTTATGATAATTCTATGTATTATAGACGATTGAGCCAAACAAATTGCTCACATTTGTCCTTTTGCTCAGTGAGTTTTAACTCTACTTTTCCCACCTAATGAAGTCATAATCAACCTAGATTTCCAGAAAGATTGTGGGGTAGGGCATGACCTTTCCCGACTTCTCAAGAATAAATTGTAAGGGGAAAAAAAACCCTCAGAATATTCTTTTGTACCTAAGAAAATTTAGTTTAAATCTGAAATTTGGGGTGTGAGAGTTTTTTTTATTTCTGTAGAACGTAGCTCTATTAAATATGTTATTTATTGTGAAAATACTGTACAGTACATTTCTTATCAAGCATTGTTGCGTCCTCCTTTGTTATTCCCCTACATCCCTTCCCTCCCTCCTCCATAACTACACTCCCCCTTTCCCCCGTCCACCCCCAGGCCTCCCCCCCCCCCCGCCTAAATTGTAAAGTTTATTTTTCGACATAGCATTTTGTACATCTCTTGTTGCAGTTGGTCAACCTGTATCCCTATTTAAACAATTTGTTTTTCCCCTTCCCCTCCCCAGATTATACCAATATCAAATACAGTGCAAACAGGGGTTATACTGTGGGGGAGGGACATTTAAAAAATCATGTGGTATCTTATAAATCCATTAGAAACAATAGCACTCTTGGGGTTCATTTCACTTAACATAAACTTATCTGACCTTTTCTGCTTGTATCAGACAATATACATATAAGGGAAGCCTTGGGACCTATGTTTCTTTGGGTCTGGCTTACTTCACTTAATATAATTTTTTCCAAGTCTTTCCATTTCCTAACAAATGGGGCAATGCCATGCTCTTGTGAGGTTATCTGAGTGTGTGTGCATGGGTCTGTGCATATGCATGTATGTACATGTGTGCATGTGTGTATCCTGGTACACAAACATTAAGGTTTTCGTAACTCACTTCTGACGCTTGAAGGCAGGTGGTCTGTTCTTTACTATCTGGCTCAAAATTTCCAAAGTTACAGAGCAAGAGGAATGAAACGGGCTGGGGCCTAAGTATCATTGGCTGTACCTGCAGCCCCTCTTTCCATGCTGAGCCTGCTAGCTGCAGGATCACAGAATTAGCTCAGCTTTCCTTCATATGTCTGGAGTTAGTAGATGGTCTACCCACACTCACCATACCCACCCCGACTACCTCATGTCTTTCCTCTGTCCAGCTTTCCTGGACAGCTTCTCTGTTCTGACTTTTCTATGTACTGGCTGTGACTCTCCCAGTGGCCTTTATAAAAACTCTGTGTTGTGTCCTGAGAAGGCCTGCACCAGGCCAGGCACTGTGGATGTTGTGCACCAGCCTTGGCACAATGGACCTTCCTTAGTCCTCATCACTGTGCTCCTATTCATGCAGCCGGACATCTCAAGCCCTCTGGCTGCCATATGATGGTGACTTCTCTGGGCTCCCTGGACTTCTTAACTCTTAGCCATGTTGATGGTTCCACAGTGTGCTTGGCTGTGGACTGTTTCCAGGGAAAGCCCCCCTCAGCAACTTGAACACCCAGAGCTTTGTGCAGTGGGGGGCTATTGTCTGACAGCATGGGCTTGACATGACCATGTCGGGAAATGTAGGGCCAGGCTACAAGGTTGGGGGGTGGCAGGTGGGGAGAGGGAATGAGAGAGAGCAGGCCAGTCAGTCCACTGGTTTGGACTCTTACCAGCTGGCGTGTTTCTTTCATGAGTCTCCTTTGTGCTTTTTACCTGAAAGAATCAAATTTTAATGATGGGCTGTTGGGTTCTCATGAATTATTTGTAATCCAGATTTCCCTCAGTCTGTAGATGTGGGCTTACGTTTCTAAAACCTTCGTGTGTGTGTGTGTGTGTGTGTGTGTGTGTGTGTGTGTGTGTGTGTGTGTGTGTGTGTGTGTGTGTGTGTGTGTGTGTGTGTGTGTGTGTGTGTGTGTACACTAATGAAGCCTATATTGTGAGTGAGTCTCTGAAGACTTTTTGCACCTAAGGAAAAAGAGCTGTGTCAGTGTAGAGGCGCCCCTGCACCCAAGAGCTGTGACCTTGTTGTTAATGCTGGCTGTCACCTGGCTAGGAATGGAGTTCAACCCCACCGGGGAGCCAGGCGCTTGGCCTTCCTGTATGATGGTATCACTGTCGAGGCCTGGCCCCAGTAGGCTCTTGCTCCCCACCACTTCCCACCTCCCTGTCTTAGGTTGGATTTGATCATCCATCTTGTCTGTTTTCATCTAGACTATAGAGATTTTTATTGAGTCGAATGGAGAGACCAGGGCTGGAACCAGAAGACACCTTAAGGTTGCTTGGTGGGGTCTTTGGGGTCCGGGTCTGTGTGGGGTCACAGTCAGAAGCATTCAGAGCCTCACGGTATAAATGTGAGAGGCAGCTGGGGTTAGAGAGGCCTGAGTTGGGTCCACTGAGAGAACACAGGAGCTGAATAAAACCTGGCTCCCAGCCCAGGTCTTCAATGGACACAGGTTCCTAACATCACTTGTACTGGGCTGCTATAGGTTCAAAGCTGTGGCTTCCCTCATGCAGCACCGGGGACCCTGTGCCAAACCCCAAATGCTATGGAAGAAATTACTCTCTCCAATAGTTGTTCAAGCTGGAGAACCACCGGTGTGGGAAAGCAGAGATCCACTGCAGCTGAGCTTAGACAATCATCTCTGGGCAGGTTTTTCAGAATTTTCCCCTTTGAAGTTGCTTAGCTCCCAGCTGCAGAGTTTCACATGGGACTTCTTTGGGGTCCAGCCTGCAATTGAGGATTTGGAAGAGCTCACCAGAGATTGTTCAGTGTGGAAAGCATGTGCAAGCACCAGCATGCTCCTGGTGTATATGAGTGTGTGTGTGTGTGTGTGTGTGTGTGTGTGTGTGTGTGTGTGTGTGTGTGTGTGTGTGTGTGTGTGTGTTTCTGTGTCTGTGTTTTGGACCTCATATGTAACTCTCCTGCCTCTTGGAGATGGTGGCTTCAAACTGCCAGACTCTAGAGATAAAGGCTTTTTCCTAGTCAAAATGTGTATTCACTCTGCGATTTGTGCTAAAGATTGCTTTAATACCCTATTTGTTGAGCCAAATGTAGGCACTCACATAGCACAAATACGAACTCCTAAATCCTAGAAGGCTTTCCTGCCATATGCCACCTGGCAGGCATTATCGTAATCATCTCTTTGTTACCCACATGAACGAAGGACTAGTGTGGCCTTGGTAATTGAGCACCAGCCCCTTAAACATCCTGTGAGCTACTGCCAGCTCTGCTTCCCCAACCAAGAACCAAGAAGCCCTCTAAAGCACCAAGTACCAGCAGATTTCAGCTTCCTATGGAGGTGCTACTGTGGATAACCATAGCTAGAAATGTGAACCACAGAACAAGGGAGAGGATGCTGAATTGTATTTCCCATTTCTGAACGAAGAAGTCGGTTTCATCCATGAGAGGTCTGAACCCAAAGCAGATGAAGGACAAGGGATTCAGTTGTTGAACCTGAGAGTCAGTTATGTTGTAACGGACACTATATGAGATCCAGGAAGTGGTAAATCCAGGTTCTAGAGGATCTTCTGTCATGACCTGCGTTAATGGACATGAGTCAGGCATTCTCCCTTCCAGTGAGTCTCAACCTGTGGCCCCACCATTACCATTTACTCCACCTGAAAAATGGTTAGACATTCAGATTCTCTTTGCTTTTCTCTTCCCTTCTTTTTCTTTCTTTTCTTTTCTTCTCCCCATCCCCCGTTCTTCGCTCCCTCCTTCTGTCCCTTCCTCCCTCCTTCCCTCCCTCTCTTCTTTCGTTGGCAATACTTAAGTTTGAATTCAGGGCCTTAAACTTGCTAGGCAGGTGCTCTATCATTTGAGCCCTTTTTGCTTTTAATCATGTTTCAAATAAGTTTTTGCCTGGGCCTACTATACCACTCTTGTAGCTGTGATGACAAGTGCATACCATGGTACCCGACTTGTTAGTTGAGATCGAGTCTTCTAACTTTTTGCCCTGGCTGTTCCTGAACCATGCGTGACCCTCTCATCATTGTGTGCAGAGTATCTGGGATTAGAGACATATACCACCACTCCCATCCAGAGCAGCTAAGATGACAGGCGCCATTCATGGCCTTTAAAGATACAAATTCTTGATCTCACTTCAGGCTTAAATAAACTAGACATTCTGGAAGCAGTTATAACTTTCCCTTGGATGGATGGTTGGAGTAAGTCAGTCTTGGATGATGGTTGGAATAAGTCAGCCAGAAAGCTGGCATGTAGGTGACAGACAGATCCCGATGCATAGGACTCAAACACCAAATGACTTCAGATGCTGGCTGGAACACAGCCCATGGTCTCCCCAGGGTCTGATCCCCATCTTCCACTCCCACAGCCTCCCTCCGGTGCCCTGGAATGGGACATAGCTATTCCCCTTCCCCAGTGAGCTGTCCATTCTGATTCACAGAGCCTGACATCCACAGGACCCAAGAATGGTGTCTTAGAAGGATGTACACAGGCTTTGCAGTAAAAGTAGGGGGACATTTTAAGCCATTTATCAAAGCTCTTGCAACTTCCATTCCAAGACAGGTGGAAAAAATAGCATGGATACAGAAAGGAAAATAAATCTGTACCCAAAGCAGCTCATAAATAAGGAAGGAGTGGCAGAGCCTTGGCTGGGTCCCAGAGTATTTTTGTCACTGTACAGAAGCTTCCAGATATTTCAGCCTGTAATCCTTTTTTCTTAACTACAATTGTAAATAACGACAAAAGACCCACAAACAACAACAACAACAACAGCCAAGAAAAGTAACCAAAACACTCATTTGAAGGAAAGAGGAGGGGCTGGAAGAATGAGAGCCAGAATCAGAAAGAGACGGAACATAGCTCATTCCCAACTAGAAAAGGTTAGTTTAGTTTTATATAAAAATGCACTGATGTTTCATAATCTACATCAAAAGCAATTTTCAAATTGGCTTTTGTGTGGCAAGAGCCTGTTTGCTGGAGACAGTTAGGACATGGTTCATTGCAAATATGAAGGACTTTGGTCTGGTGTCTGGTGTTTGTGGCGGGGGGGGGGGAGGGTTGGGAGGGCAGCAGAGAAATTACAGCTTTGATTAGAAAGGACAGATCTAGGCTTACTCTGCATGACACAATGCTGTTGACTGAGCAGCTCAAACTGAGCTAGAACTTGAGTCTGATGTTTGTTTGAAATTTGCTGGGAATTCCAACTGGTCAATCAGATGCTACAAAATTCTGCTTCAAAATCTGCACCCTGAGTTTACCCTCTGATTATGATTCCTGCTGGTTTTATATACATTAAGCAGCTTTGAAATTTTGAATGAGCTACAGGAACTCCAAAATGGCTCAGTTTTCTATCTTTCTTCTTTCTTTCTTCTTTTCTTTCTTTCTTTCTTTCTTTCTTTTTTCCTTTCTTCCTTTCTTCCTTTCTTTCCTTTTTTGGTCAGTCGTGGGACTTGAACTCTGGGCTTGGGCGCTGTCTCTCAGCTCTTCAGCTCAAGGCGAGCACTCTATCACTTGAGCCACAGCACAACTTCCGGTTTTCTAGTGGTTTTATGGAGATAAGAGTCTCATGGACTTTCATGCCTGGGCTGGCTTTGTCAGATCTCAGCCTCCTCAGTAGCTAGGATTACAGGCGTGAGCCACCGGTGCCTGGCTGGCTCAGTTTTCTTGTTGGGAAAGGAAGAGAAAGTTCATGTTGACCCTGGAAGCATTTGATGAGGCCTAAGGGTTCGAATATGCAAGACACTTTACATAATACCTGCCACATCATAGACACAATTTTAGTAGCTCCACTTACTAACTTGAGGATGAGGACCTTACACATCAATTAAAGGGGGCCTTCTGCATCTGTGGGTTTCTCACCCACAGATTCAACCAGCTAGGGATTGAAAAGTATTTGAAAGGAATTCCATCTGGACTGAAGGTGTACAGGTTCTTTGCTTGCCATCATTCATTCCTTCAACGGTACAGTATAACAGCTACCTACACAGCACTCATGTTATATTGGACATCCATTGGGAATCTAGCAAAGGTGTAGAGAACATGGTGGAATTGAAACCCCTTGCTACAACTTCTTAAAGATAATTAAGAATAAAAAGTAAAGTATGTGGAGGATGTGTGCAGATGCTTTGCTATATAGAGAAGGCACTTGAGCATCATGAGGTTTTGATAACGGATGCAGGATCCTGGATCCATTTCTCCACAGATCCTAGGGCACTGCACTATGGTTTTCTTTTTCCTCCTTTTCGAAATTGTTACCATAAAAGTGATGGACAGATGAGTTACGGTTACATGGGTCAAGTGATAAGTACATTTCTTTTGGGACATTGTCACCCCTTCCTTTGCTCTTTCCCAGTTTTTCCCTTCCATCCCCATCCACAGGTTGGAAGAATGAGAGCCAGAATCAGAAAGAGACGGAACATAGCTCATTCCCAACTAGAAAAGGTTAGTTTAGTTTTATATAAAAATGCACTGATGTTTTATAATCTACATCAAAAGCAATTTTCAAATTGGCTTTTGTGTGGCAAGAGCCTATTTGCTAGAGACAGTTAGGACATGGTTCGTTGCAAATGTGAAGGACTTTGGTCTGGTGTCTGGTGTTTGTGGCGGGGGGGGGTGAGGGTTGGGGGAGCATAGTGTCTAGTGAGTACCACTGCCCCATTTGTTCACCTTTTGTCCCTCTATTTCTGTGCTCTCCACTTACCCTCCCAAATAAAGAAACAAGACAAAAAGGAAAGAAAACAAAAAAGCAACAAAATACCTCTTGTTTCCATTTTCTAGAGGTCACATCGATAAATATGATTTTATATGATCAGATATACATAGGCATTGTGCCTTTGAGTTCCTCTCCCCTAAGAATATCCTCCTTTGGTCTTGCTGTATGTGAATGTTTACAGTCCTGTAGCTATGTTGGTTTTTAATTGGAAGGATCTTTGGAGAACAGTTGTAACTTCTTTGATCACCCAGGTGCCCAAGGATGGGTGTGATTGATGCAAGGTATCTTCACTGGGATTGTAAATGCTAAACTCAAACAAGTTTGATGGTGGCTGAGCCATGGGGATTTTACATGGTCATCTTCATCTACCTAGTGTTTTAGAGAGTTGTTGGAATTAGATTCAGAGAAATGTATTTTTCTCCCCTCATTTCCATGTGTATTTATTTTGGGATTACATTGATAAATCGATACTAGCAGTAGGTCTGAAATAAATGTCACGGTTTTCTCTTTTATGTCTGACGCCCTTTCCTTTACTGGCTGGCCTGTGCTTCGGGATGGCTCGTATTGATTAGCTGATGTCAAATAAACTTTTGTCGGTCTATGAAAGTCCAATGTTGGCAGTGCCAAAATAAAATAAATGCATCTGGCTTGTCATACTGGTAGGAAGGGGAAAAGTAGGGACAGGAGATGGATGGTTGAAATGCATTGTCTACAGAAGTCCTGTGTACTTGTTCACAGACAAGTAGGGAGGGCCGGGAGCTGGTGAACTTGGTTTCCTCATCAGTCATGTGGATACCACAAGAGGACCAGGTGGCTGCGTTATTCTGAGTCTTCACACATGTCAGGTTCTCTGCAGTGGAAGCCCTCAGAAAGGCAACTTTTCTATGTCACTTAGGTTCATGAAAATCTCATGCCTCCAAGTACCAGTGTGTATACAATGGGAGAAATTCTACTAAACTCTACTAAATCACTCTGCCTAGGAGATCATTTAAGTACAAATGGCTCTTGTGGTGAATTCTCTGGTTGTCCATTTCCAATAATGGATATTGTTTCCCCTGTTACCGCTATAGTATAGGAGTTGGTCCTTCACCACAGTGAATGAGGCATGTCAAACCCAGCTGAACCACAGTGTGACACACTGTATGAGACACACCGTATGATTTATGCGCTCTCTCTCTCTCTCTCTCTCTCTCTCTCTCTCTCTCTCTCTCTCTCTCTCTCTCTCTCTGGTCATAGTATTTGAGTATTCTAAAAACTTTCCAACATTTTAATAAATGAATGAGGAGGAAATGTTAAAATGTAACATATTGTACTCAGTACTTTGGTACTGTTTGGATGTGGTGAACTTGTGTGGTTTTGAAGCAGGAGCTGTGGCCTGGAGCTGTCATTTATCAGCTCATAAGCAAGTTTTCAAATCAGCTTTAGGAAAATAGTTTAGGTGTACACTTTAATAATATAGCAAAGTGTGGGTGGTTTGAACCTTACATAAGAAGGCCTTCCTGTACACAAATAAGAAAAAAAATGCTGTTAGACTAGAATTTATCCCAGCATAAAAGAAAAGGAGGTGGGGAGGGAAGAAAGGAGGGAGAAGAACTCAAAGTGATTATTAAAAATGTAATAAAGAGTCAAAATGAAAATATGCAAGTTTTCCAGATTGTGAGGTGAAAGCAGTTGTCATTAATAATCGTTGAACAGTTTTAAAATATTTTTACACTGACAAATGTCATGTGTGATTTTCTCATGTATAGTATATGTTGAAATAAATAAACATTGTGGAATAGTTAAATCTACTTAATTAACACATGCTTAATCTCACATGGCTGTTATTTTTGTAGTGAAATTCGATACCTCCCCACCCCCAGCTCCTATTCAGCATAGAGCTAGAATTACAAGTCAGAGCAATTAGACAAAAGAAAGAAATGACAGTCATATATACAGGAAAGAAGGAAGTCAAGTTATTTGTAGATGATGCACTTTTATGTACAGAAAAATCCTAATGATGTCACCAAATACATGGTGAGAACTACTAGATAAATTCAGCAAACTTAGATACAAGTCCAATATGATAAAACACTGAAACAAGGACACAGGATGACCCATTGCAACCTTGATAACCACAATACAGTATATTGGAAATGAACTTTACAACTTTGGGGGGAGGAGAGGAGTGAGGGAGTTGGGAGAGGGAAGGGATAGTGGGAGAACAACAAGGGAGGGGGTAACAATGCTCAACAAGAAATGTACTCATTACCTTACTCATATAACTGTAACCCCTCTGTACAACATCTGTACAAGAAAATAAAATTGAAAAAAATGTGTAGCATTTCTACCTACAGTCCTCAACGACAAATTGCCTTTGACTCTGTGCAACACTGAGAATTGAACCAGTGCCTTGGGCATGCTAGGCACACTCTTCTACCACTAAGCTACATCCTCAGCCTTTGTTCTGCTGGCACAGGTTGTCATGATATGGAGCTCCCCATCCGTCTGCCTCAGTCTCCCACACGCTGGGCTTACAGGAATATACCACAGCACCCCACTTGGATGTTCTTTTCATGTGTTCAACAGGAAAAAAAAATGGAAAACATCACTTCCTCTCAATCATTCACTGTTCAGATCTGCTTTTCAGTGCAGTGTTTGGTGTGACTGGTTTTGATGTGTCCAGGCAGAGAGCTGTTTGTTGCCCGAAGAGCTGTCATAGTGTTCATTGATCAATTAATGTCATGCATACACAAATATTTGTCTGAGCCAGGCCTGCTCTTTGGTTAGGCACATTGGTAACATTGGGCCATATGTGGAGTCCATCATGCCAGACACAATCCTCAGAAACATGCTAGTGTCAGCAGACTACACAGGTCAGACATGAGCGCAGTGCCTGTAGAGGCCTGGGGACTGTGTCTCCACGACAGTTTAGAAAGCAGATGGGTAGGCGTGGCCAGACCGACCTTCATGCATAAGCTTGAGGATGGGTCAGATCCGGGAGTAATGGCTCCCTTCAGTCAGCTCCTGAAATGGATGCAGAGTCACTCCAGCCCAGATATTTCTCGCCCTGTGCCACTGGCTTCACTTCAATGCAACTGCTGGAGATTGAACTTGCGTGTTATTTTCTTTTCCTTGAAATGTGACGTGACTAAGGATGATCCTGTGTTTCAATCTTTAACTGGGTTTCCAGCCCTGGGTTATAAAAAGTGATTTAGCTGAGCCCACAGAGCTTGAAGAAGTTCCTCTGCCCATCCCAATAGGTTGACATAGTTGGTCATTGGGAACTTAACCTTCAGTCTTGAGGTGGGCAAGGTGCACCTCCACTGTCTCCCCCCTGCTGTGATTGGCAAAGTCTGCTGAAGAATTAACCTCACCTAGTACTTGATTTTTATTGCAGAATCATGTCAACCCTGCCATGGACTTCACCCAGACTCCTCCTGGGATGCTGGCTCTTGACAACATGCTGTACTTCGCCAAACATCACCAAGATGCGTATATTCAGGTAAGCAAGCCCTGCTTCCTGCTAGAGTTCTAATCTCACACCTACAGGTACAGAGGTATTTGCTTTAGATGTGCAACTCCAAAGTTTTTGCCCCCATCCAACTAAAAAAAAAATTAAAATTTATCATAGTTGATCTGGTAGTATGTAATAGGGATTTTTTTTAACTTTTGGATTTCTCCCTTCAGTGATGTTTAGAAAATTTTGTTGATATCAGGAAAATCTTTTAGATAGATTGCTATTGAGTTATGAAGAAAAAAGACATTTTAAATAACCAGGAAAAGAAACGAAGTGTTTACCAAAAATGTGCACAACCTTGGATTTCATGGAGAGCTCTTTAGACATATTAAAGTTAGAAAGAAGGCTCCAGTTCTTTCTAGCATGAGGTATTCTTCTATGTCTCGTGCTAAAAATGCAACCAAGTAAATAAAAAGCAAGAGGAAAATGGGAGAGGTGGGACGAGAGAAACTTCCCATATTTCCTAGCAGAGTAGTCACACTCCACTGACCAAGTTGTCTTACTGGTGTGGGGCAGGAGAAAGGGGAGGCCATTGCTGCTCCTGTGAAATAGCAGATCCTTCCTATGGACTGGGTGGCCCCCTGGGGGGAGGGCAAAGCGTGAGTGTGGAGCCTCCGGTGCCAGTGACATAGAAGGCTTGTCCAGCAGGTGGCACAGCTGGGAGCCTGAGATTCATGATGCTGCCTCTTCTCTGCCTTCTGGGAGAAGAGCCAGGATGCAGAATGGATCCGAGTGAGATCCGGGAGAGGGAGACACAGATGGAACAAGGGCACTGCCTCATGGACGAGCTACCCTCATAATTCTGTAGAAATGTAGGAAGCATTTGATGAATGCATTGCCCCCAAATTAGAATCTGAGCTCAAAATCAGATTTGCTCATTCCAGCATGAACTCTGACATTGTCTCCTGCTCGGTTCTTTGTGGTACTGGCTTCCTAGAGATCAAAGTTTAAGACTTGAACTGTCCCTGACTCGTTGCCTCAACCTGGGCAATTCCTCTTGTCTGGAATATTGGGAGACTTGAAGGCTTGAAGCTAGGACCACATTTCCCCAGTGGCATGTTTGAAACTTGGTGGGCATTATTTTTTTTTGGGGGGGGGCTACCATGTCTAGCAGGGAATTAATGGTTACAATCTGTAATACAGGGGATCACCCTGCAATGTCTGTGTGTGTGTGTGTGTGTGTGTATCTACCTAAGTAGACAGGTAAACTGACTATATTTTCTCTCTCCCTCCCAGCTTATCCCATTCTACAAGTTATCATTGTGTGTAGCTGAATTGTGTGCTATTGCCAGTAGCATGTCTAATTTTACTAGCAAAATTGAAGTTCAAACCTATAAGGGACTTGCTGTTGTGAGGCTACAGTTAGCCGCATGGTAAGGCAAGGTCCCCCTGTCCATGTGTTCTCCCATGCACCTGGGTCCTGCCTGTTCTCAGATATTCTCTTCATCCTAGTCCTCACAGCACCTGTGATTGCCCACAGCTGGCCCAATGGAAGAAGGGCAGTTTGGCTTTCCTGCATTTAGTGGCATCTCTCGCCTGACCTGGCTGGTATCCCTGTTGGGTGAGCTTTCTCTGGTGTCTGCCACTTTGGAAGAGCAAGAAGAGGAGCAGTATATGCAAATGACTGTGCACCTAGAGACCAAGGACAGATGGTAACTCCTGAGAAACCTGACGAAAAGGAGACTTCGGGCTGTGTCCATTGTATGCAAGGGTGACAACAGAGAAAACCCCAAGGGACACAGCCAGTTGTCCCACCACAGCAGAGCTGACAGCTTGCAAAGACTAGAAATTAGTCCCACTTGTGTTGGCTCCATTGTCCAGTAAGTGAATAGGTGCTTACAGAATTGAAGCATGTTGCTGAAGTCAAGTACTAGAATCTTTACTGTATACTTCTTTATTTGCATACTCAATTTAGAGATTGGCCTCTCACTGCATTTCCCAGGAGGATCCTGATGTAGTTGGCTCAAGTGATCCTCATGCCTCAGCCTCCCCAGTAACTGGGACTCGGGGCCTGCACCCCTGCTCCCAGCTCCCTTCATGTAGCTTTACGGATGAGGAAATGGAGGTGTGAGAAACATCTTGCCATTCTGCAATGCCTCATATCTGAAGACATGATAAACATTCTGAGATAGATCAGACTGTTTATATTACCTAAAGTTTATTTACATCCAATGACTCTTAGCTATCCTAGCCTGTGAATGCAGTCCTGGCTTCTGATGGTGCCGTGGAAGTGAGTGTTATGCCTAGGTTGCAGGACCCCCACCAAGAAGACCACCGAGAGTCAACTTTACAGCTGTTTTGAGGTTTTATTTAGGCGGGCTGCAGCTCGGACCTCATCCTACACTCTGACACAGCGGAGCCTAGGAGAGCCCCAAGTTAAGGATTTGCAGGTCTTATAAAGGCATACAACCAGGTGGTTTAGCACCACGTGTTGCTCTGCTCTGAAACGAGCAACAAATGGTCACTGCCTCAAGGACTTTAACCCTTCAGTGAGCATTCGCATGTTTCCAGTTATTTTCTCCCTCCCTCCCAGCTTATCCCATTCTACAAGTTAGAATGAGACACTTCAGCTCAAACATGGCATCTGTCTGGAGCTTATCATCATACATTAAGAGGTACCGATAACTGTTGTCTTAGGACAGAATTCCTTAAGGTACCTTCAGACAGTGTAGTTGAGTGAATGAGAACACAGGGTGATCATGAAAGTTGCCCATCAAATGCCTAGAAAAGCTGGGGTCATCCTCCAATCCCTGCTGTACAAATGCAGTAGAAGGCAATGTCACAGGAGCACCATGGCCTGACCTTTAAAAAACAAGTAATTGATTTTATTGTATTGTACAGATGCTATACAGAGGGGTTACAGTTACATGAGTAAGGTAATGAGTACATTTCTTGTTGAGCATTGTTACCCCCTCCCTTGTTGTTCTCCCACTATCCTTTTCCTCCTCCACCTCCCTCACACCTCCCCCCACCCTGAAGTTTTAACATTCATTTCCAATATACTGTCTTGTGGGGATCATTGTTGCAATGGGTCCTCTGATGTCCTTGCTTCAATGTTTTGTTATTCCCCTTACCCTCCCCAAAGTAGAGAAATGTATATACAAGATTCAGGGCACCAAAATCAAATGCAGTGACAACAGGGGAAGAACATAGAAAGGAAACCAAAAGATCACATAGTACTTTAAAATTACAACAAAGAAACATCACTTTTGCCCATATCTTGGGGTTCATTTCACTTAACACCATCTTATATGGTCATATGTAAATAGCTTGAGAGGTTTTCTGCTCACCTGATAAAATTATCCTAGCTATATACTAATTATTGCAAGTGAGGGAAACCATGAGATGTCTTTTTCTTTGGATCTCCCTTATTCCACTTAATATGATTTTTCCAGGTCTTTCCATTTCCTAACAAATGGGGTGGTGTCATTCTTTGTAAGCGAAGAATAAAATTCAATTTTATGTACATATATATGTGTGTGTGTGTGTGTGTGTGTGTGTGCGCACGTGTGCATGTGTGTGTGTGTGTGTGTGTATGTGGTGTGTGTGTGTACCACATTTTCTTAATCCATTGATCTACTGAGGGGCATCTGGGTCGGTTCCATATTTTAGCTATTATGAATAATGCTGCAATAAAGATAGTTATGCTGGTAGCTTTACTATGGCCTTGTTTGTAATCACTTGGATAAATGCCCAGAAGTGGGATCCTCATATATTACCCTGCCCCAGAATGGCCTTGTCTTTTCCAGTATTTTCTGACTCAGTCTTTATACTGATTCACTGAAGGGGCAACTGAGACTCAGAAGGTAAGAGACTTCACAAGGAAGTGGTTAGACTTTCCTTGTCTATAACAAGTGACTGAGAGAAACTGTTTCAAGGAGGAAAGGTGTGTTTTGGCTGGCTTCCGGCCTCTTCAGTCCAGGCTCGGTTGTGATAGGCTTGTGGTGAGTCAGACATCATAGCACCAGGAGTGAGCAATGGCAGAGGCTGCTTTCCTCATGCAGCCAAAGCAGGCTGCCAGTACAGGGAGGGTGGGCAGACATGCCCCTACTGACCTATTGTACTAGGACAGAACTGCTTCTTAGGTTTCAGTACCTCCCCAGCCAGGTCCACAAGCAAAGGACCAAGTCCGCATTTCCTATTCAATCACAAACTGATAGAAGCTCTGCAATTCACCTCAGTTGCCTTTCTTCAGCCCTCACGCTGTGTGCATTCTCCCCAGCCATGCTGGAAGCACACAGAAACAAGTACAGACCACCAGTGGTACTGTCGGCGCCTTGTCACAGTCCTCACATGCCGTAGGGAAGATGTGTTGCCTGCACTTACTCCCAAACCCTAGTCCCTCCTAATTCGGTGGCTGTGTTTAAATTTTGTAAAAGTGTGCATTCAGAGTTTGTTCAAGACCAACTCATGTGAATATCCAGTATAGAAGTAGTGACAAAAACACCTGTATCTAGGTCCTCAGGATGCTGTGGAAGGACGATCTCAGGCCTGTGCTCTGCCTGGTTCTTCAGGACTTGCTTGAAAATGGCCACCTCAGCCATGCCTACAGACAGGTGCTGACATGCTGACACAGGTGTGGATGTGGTTGGGCAGCTTCCTGCAAAGAGAAGAATGACCTGTCAGTGCCCTGGTTGGGGAATATTTGCATCTGTAAATATTCCTGAGTGATGCCACAGAGGAGCCCCTTCAGTGAGCCCAGGCCTGGCTGGGACTGGATGGCATCAGTTGCCGTACACACTCAGATCATGAATGGACCAGATCCTTCCTTTAGGACAGAATTTACCTAGGAAAATGTTCTCACTATTGCACAGGCACACATCACAGCTCTTCCCTACTATCCGGAGAGAAACAACCCACAGAAAGGGGTCACAATTTGGAGAATTGACGTTTTTCCTACTTGGATTGTAGGTTTTCAGGAGCTCTCATGTGAGTTTCAGTGGGAAACAGAATGGAAACAAAGGGGTCTGCTTTGGACCCAAGAGTTGGTATTTTCTGGCATGATTGGGTTGAGAGAGTCATGAGAATGTGAGTAGAAGAACACTAACAATTCTTCCTCACCGACTGTTCACACTGCGATGAAGAAGTTTGCACCAATTGCAGGTGGTACTTGGATTGCCTGTCTTCCCTGTGTGAACCCCTGGAAGGATCAGTAAAATGCCAGGTAAAAAGTCCTGACCAGCCTGGTACTGGTGGCTTTGCTTCCTTCTGAAATTCTCGCTATCCAGGTGGTTGAGCTCTCAAGACTCCATTTGAACCCTGTGCCTACAGGAAAGTCCAGGAGACTGTTATTTCCAAATCAACACCAAAAGAGCCATATATGGAGCTGTATCGAAGTGATAGAGAGCACTAACCTAACCTTCAGTACATAGGCTTAGAGACAGTGCCCAGACCCTGAGATCAAGGCCCAGAATGATCACAGAAGAAAAGGCCTGAATGACTAACTTGTTTCCACAAAAGTTATTGAGTCCATTCTGCTATCCGGGGCCAAATATGTCAAGAGCAGATGGCAGCAAAGTTGGAAACACAGTTCACAATGGCCTGCAGTGTGATGGACATTTGGATGTCACTGAGTGACATTGATCCACTGCTGCAAGGAAGGAAGCTGGGTGCACAGTGAGGCCATGTCTGTAGAAGATGGGCCAGCCTCCCCACCTGCTCCCCACCATGCGCTGTCTAAAATGAGGCTTACTCTAGTCATTTTGCAATCTACTAACCTGGCTTGAGGAGAAAGGGCCTGGTTTCCAGAAAACAGACATTTAAGCTTCCATTTCAAATCTTGATCCCTGGAGAATGTACCAAATAGAGGTGTCACGGAGGTCATTTTCCAGAAAGAGCAAGATCTGTTTGTGCAGAAGTTCTCGGGGCAGGTCTCTGAGAAGGGACTGGCTGCAGAAAGGAAGCATGTCCTGCACTGCCTGGTGCTGGCAGAGGGGGTCGAGAGCTGCTGCTGTTTGGAGAAGTAGGAGAGGAAGCGGTGGGCACCGCCAGCACTGCATCACAGTTGGATGTTCTCAGCTGCTTGCCTCCATTCTTACCATTAAACATGTTGGAGAAAGAGGATGAGGATCTTGGTTTTTTTTAATCCAGCTAGACAGTCTATGTCACTTAATTGAAGAGTTAAGTCCGTTAATGTTGAGAGATAGGACTGAGAGGTATTTGGGAGTTCCTGCCATATCATCCACCTTCTTGGGGGCTGCAGCTACTGGGTTCCTCCTATGGTTCTTGGATTCTCAGTTTGGGTGCGGTTTCTTGGCCTTTATTGTGGTCTTGTTGGTTTTCTATGTGTAGGACATCTTTAAGAATCTTTTGTAGGGGTGGTTTGGTGGAGATATATTGTTTGAA
Organism: Dipodomys merriami; assembly: GCF_024711535.1. Lineage (NCBI taxonomy): Eukaryota > Metazoa > Chordata > Mammalia > Rodentia > Heteromyidae > Dipodomys > Dipodomys merriami. The sequence goes on from NW_027206601.1 coordinate 170,563, forward strand.
TTTTTCTTTGCTATGGAAGGTTTTTATTTGGCCTTCAGTTATGAAGGAGAGTTTAGCTGCGTACAGTATTCTTGGTTGATAGTTGTTTGTCTTTAGGGCATGGCATACATCATTCCAGGCTCTTCTTGCTTTGATTGTCTCTGCTGAGAAGTCTGAGGTGATTCTAATTGGTTTCCCTTTATAGGTGATTAATCTTTTTTCCTTGACAGCTTTAAGGATCTTTTCCTTGGTTTGAATTGATCCTGTGTGGATTATACTATGACCGTGGGATGTCCTATTCTGGTCTGGTCTATTTGGGGTTCTAAAAGCTTCTTGTATCTGAATAGGCTTATCTTTTTGCATGTTTGGGAAGTTCTCTGCTAGGATCCTGTTAAACAAATTTCCTAGACCATTAACTTCTGTTTCTAGATGCTCCTCTACACCCATTATCCTCAATTAGGCCTTCTGATGGTGTCTTCCAAGTGTTGGATAGATCTATCATATTTCTTGGACTTGTCTTGGATGGTTGTATGTTCTTTCTCTATAATATCTAGGCTGTCTTCAATCCCAGAGATTCGATCTTCTGCATGGTCTAACCTGCTGTCAAGACTTTCTACTTTGTTTTTTATTTCTTTTCCTTCTAATTGGTCAGCTTTGATGGCTTCAAATTCTTTGTTGAAGCTTTGTTTTAGATCTTGTATGAGCTTCTTTACTTCCTTAATTTGGTGTTCAGTGTTTATTCTCAAATCACTTAGTTGATTGGTTATGGTTTCCTTGGACTCCCATTCCTTCTGTTGGGTTCCATTCAGCATTCCCTTTGTGGTCTCCCTGACTTCCTTCAGCTCTTTGTTAATGGATTCCATGAATGCCTTTAGTGATCTTTGTGTATTCTCATCCTGTTCTCTCAATTCCTGTATTACTCTTTGCTTAGCTTCCTCACGTTCAGGCCATTCCTGTAGTTCCTTTGAGTGTTCTCAGCCTGCTCACACCATTCCTGCCTTTCTCTTTGAGTGTTCTCAAGCTGCTCTCGCAAATCCTCACGCTCATGATATTCCTGTATAAACCTTTGGTTTGCCTCCTCTCTCTCCCTATCACGTTCATACAGAGTCCTTTGTATGTTTTCAATCTTTTCATTTACATGTTTGCCAGCAGTGTTTATAGAGCTATTTGGGAACTCTCCTCTGGATCATTCATTTTCTGTTCTGTCCCCTGATTATCATGAGTGGGAGTTGAGATACCCGGACTTGCCATTTTTCTTGTGTTTTTCCGGCTTACTCTGCCCATTTGGGATGAAAATAACACCAGTTTTGCGCTAGAATAGTATCTTAAGGTAAGCATCAACCAAAGTCTGTATTTGCACAGTCAATAGTCTGCAGATACAATCTAGTTCGACAGATAAATCTATTCAACATCAAACAACTATATATTAATGGGCTACAAAGAATGGGCAAAGAAGAATTTGGCAAACCAGAAATTATTAGGTTTAGGGAGAGATGTGGGTAAAAATAGGAATAGAGAGATGTGGGAAGGCACAGGGAGAGTTAACTAAGTCCTACTCTCAAAGCTTAAAAATTGTACATGTTTGAAAATGAAATATTCAGAGAAGAACGTGGATATAATGAGAAAAGGGAAGGGATATAAAGGAGATGTGAAAAACTTAAAAATAAAACTACTTAAAATATTATATAGGTATAAAGAGGTAGTACTGCTATTAAGAAATTTAAGTCTAAGGTTTTGAATTGAGTAATAAATTTCTGGATTAAGTGTGTACCTCCCCCACAGCATAACCCGTGCTTTCACTGTATTTGATGTCGGTATAATTTGTGGAGGGGAAGGGGAAAACCAAGTCATTTAAATAGGGATATAGGTGGACCCATGGCAACAATGAGAAGTACAAGTCGTTATGTCGAAAACGAACGTTACAACTTTGGTGGGGAGGCAGGGAGGATTGGGTGGGGCAGGCGGGGGGGAGGATGGGAAAGGATGGGAAGGGGAAACAAAGGAGGAGGCTACAATGCTTGATAAGAAATGTACTCATTATCTTGCCCATGTAATTGTAACCCCTCTGTACAGTATTTTCACAACTAAAAAAAAGAGAGAGAGGATGAATATGCTGCTGCCAGCTGTGGGAGTGAGATTCGGGAATGGGGCCCTGGAGGTGGGGCAAGGCAAGTACTTCCCATGGTGGAGCTGAATTGATTGTGTCATACTCCTGGTTCCCTTAGTTCTTCCCCACCGGCCTGGGAGGTGGAGTATTGTCATTGGTATACTAGCTTTGGGAAATTTAAAAAGATTGAGTCTATAGTAGTACAAAATAATAAGAACAAGTGCATCACATCATTTGTCATGGGCCGGGATTCTACCTGCAGCCCTTACACAGTGGTCACTTCCTCAGAGCAGGCAGGAAGAGCCAGGCATTGAGTCATCAGGATAGAGGGCAGGATCGGCGCCATGGTCAGCAGGATCAGTAGCATGGTCCTGGTGGTGGTGGCAGACACCGTGTTGGAGGGTTTCCTCAGGTGCTTCTGCTGGGTAGCAGAAAACTCTGGCAGGAAACTCTGGCCTCCATTTCCTGTGAAAAAGCCTGCACGTGACTCTAAGTTGGGCTGAAGCCAGTCTTCTTGGCCTACATGCGTGAACAATACCAATGAGTATAAATTACCATCCTCAGAGCCTTGGGCACTGACTGTGACATCTTGAGCTAGGTAGACAATAGCACCAAGGAGAGGTAGCAGACTGGGAAGGGCGCACCTAGGACTCTATAGGTAGAAGGACGCCAAGGGTTTCCCTCCCCTGCCAAGATTTCCCTTGGTGGAGGCGCTTCCTGTCCGCTTCCCTGTGGCTTGAAAAGTGAAGGCCTCCCATCTCCATATGTCTCCACACCAACAAACTCCACATCCAAGCTTTAGCCCCTCTCTAACTACTCTCCACATGCTCCATGGCCCCAGAATAATCTGAGCCCTAGGAGCTCAGTAGCACTCATTTCCTTCCAGTAGCCTGATCCTGAGTGCCCTTTCCACTTCTTCCTCAGTGAACATGGTGCAGAAATCACTACCTCTCCATGCCCTCACCCCTGAACGAATGAGCCCAGAGATTGGCCTCAAATCCTGTTGGACATTGGACAAACAGCCCATTCTTTTCAACGTCCCACCTTTCACCCATCCTCTCATTAGCACACAAACATTGTGGCAGGCAGCAGAGTTGAATTCACCATCTCGCTCCAATGCATGCATTTGAGGACATACATGGATGAACATAGTGGTGTGCCACTGTGTCTTTATGGATGAATGTGTATCCGTGTTGTGTCCATGAATGTATGTGAGGTCATGTGTATACCTCTCTCAATAGGTGTGTTGAACATTGGAGTCTCATGCGTAGGCTTCCAAATAGAGAAGACCTCGTCTGTGTCTACACTTGTGAAATTCCCACCCCCATGTGAAGCTCAGATCTTGCATTTCCTTTTTGTTTCTTTTGTTCATTGTTGGCTTGCATGGATTTGAGACAGAATCTCTTGCCTAGGTCAGACTAGCCTTGAACTTGGTATCCTCCTCCAGGAGGCTCCCACTGCAGGAATAAGTGGCCTAGACAAGGACAACTGGTTGGCAGTTTATTCTCTGTCTAGACACAATGTGCAGGGGCTGAATGTCTACAAGAGTGCAGTGAAAATGATGGACACCAGCTGTAGGGTTCCCAAGCCTTGGATGGGCACAGAGTCCTTTCAGTGTATGACATCCTCAAGCAGGTGCTGGGTGGAAGCCCTAGGAGTGAGTGGGTGACTGGAGGAGGCAGGCAAGCACAGGCACTTGTACATGGGGAGACAATTAAACTGGAAGGAGGGATCGGGTGTGAGCCCAGTAAGTGGTCCTCATTACCACGACATTAACTGGACAGAGGACAGAGGTTGGAGTGTGTCTAGTTTTGCTCCTGACGGGGCTCAGCCAGCACCCAGAGGCCATTTGCAGAGGTCTGGTCTGAGGCTGAAGCTCAGCAGAGGGGCCCTCTATTGATGCTGTCATCTCCAGAGGTGTCACAAAGCACCAGGCAGTATTTAGGGATGCTGTGCGGCTGAGCCAGCTGAGTTGTATGGAAAGCTGAGGGGCAGCAGGATGTTCTCCTGCTGCCCACTATTCCGCAGAACAACTCCACTGGGAGAAATTGAGATCATTAGGAGGCGATGGGTCATCCCCTGTCCCGGTCGCCTGAGCAGAACTGCATCTTGCACTCCACAGGTGAATCAAGGAGGAGGGAGGGTGTGGAGGAAGAGTGAGTCCCCTCACCTACTACCTTCTGGCAGCCTCAGATCCCATGTGTATTTGACATTCTTGAGTTCGGTGTGTATACGTGTGTGTGTGTGTGTGTGTGTGTGTGTGTGTGTGTGTGTGTGTGTGCCCCAGACTATTTTCATTGTATGGCCCAGAGACATTTGCTGTTTTGCTGCTGTTTCCATGTTTGAACTGTGTCTCATTTCTTCACAGCAATTACAGTGGGTGTTAGCCCCCACCCTTCCTAATCCCTGCAAGGCAGGATACCTGCAGGGAGGCAAAGTGAAGAAGCTAGTAGACCACTTAGTGCCTGCCCTGCTCTTCGGAGCTGCCTTGTTTATCCCTGTATTTCTGGGGACATATAGTACTTTCAGGACTGCCCATCACGTATTGAAGCTGCTGTATAAAAGGTAAGCGCCAGCTCTGATCCTCGGGACGGGCCCACGGGCTAGGCCTTGGCATGTGCTGCACTAATGCGGATCTGCTTGGATCCTGGCTACTGGCATGCTAGGACCAACATCCTCGCTGCCTGAGGCTGGAGCGGTGGGATGGGCCCTGAACAGGCCTGTCCACATTATGACCTTACACCCCGGGGAGCGCAGGGCTGTGGGCAGAGCTGGGAGAAGCCCCTTCCCTCATGAAGGCCCCCTTCTCTACATTGAGGCCTCACATGGCTGAGACCGCAAGCAAACTCTTTTCCAACTTCACAATGGTGGTATATGTTCCATCTAGGGGTCCTGAACTACCTGAACCTCACTAGGAAGCCCAAGGGAAACGCTGCCTCCCCCGTTGCCCGTTCAGGTGTATGGGAGGAAGCTAGTGGGCTCATCAGCTTGTGTGGGGATGCATTTCCAGACGCTTGACACCACTCAGTGAAAGAACAGGGAAATCCTTGTCATCCTGAGCTCCATCCTGTGCTCAGGAAAACCACTGGGACTGTAGACATCATGTGCAGACACAGTGTGTTTGACATTCTCATGGTGTCCCCTAGATACAGCCATTCCCGTGACAATGAGAAGAAGGAAGGCGCGCAGGAGCACCTGCAGCAGTGAGTGTGCCTGGGGGAGGAGGGAAGGCATGTGTCTTCAGAGTGGGTGCAGTGGAGAGCTGGCCTTGGAGAGGCCTGGGCAAAGGAAATGGCAGCCACTCCTGAAGGAAGACTCAAATCCAGGTAGAAATGTGTCCATGTAGGGAGTTAGTCTGGCTTGTTCTGTGCCTGAGGAGGGTGGAAGAAGCTTCTGGCACCATGACCAGGCAGTCCCACGTGCCTGCTGAGACCTGGGAAACCTCAGGACCACACAGAACGGGGAGGCCTACAGTGTGTCATCATGGACAATCCTCTAGGATTCCAGGGGCCTCCGTGAGTGCACAAGGGCCAGGATGTGCCCTGGTTGAGAGTCAGGCGAAGACCATTCACACATGGCTCTAGGTCATAGAGGTCACTAGATGCTACCTGAGTGACGACATTCTGGGTTCTCGAGACACTATGCATGAGGACAAAGCACCCCAGGGATGACTGTTTGGGGGCATGCCCAGGGACACTAGGAGGTGGTGTGGGTGGGGTGGGTCTCACTGTGATGTAGGTGGAGTAGCATCCCTTGTGTAGACAATGTCTGCAGTGCAGCCAGGTTACCAGGTCTGCCATGGGGTATAGGCAGGAGTAGGCCCAGGAGCCCAGCTCCCACACCTGTGCTTGAGGGGGTTCTGAGAGGAGGAGAGGCCCAACCTCTGACTCTGCTGCTTCTCCCACTACATCTAGAGCCTTTTTTATATTGGACTCGTGGATGAGAGTATACCCAACGTGTTGCACTGAAGCATCGGACACGTCCTGCCTGCAACACCTGGGAACCTATTCACACTATGGCTCTGTGGAGGAGCAGCAGGCCCATCTTCTGCTCAGCCAGCTGGAGCACATGCATCTGAAGGAGCCAGAGCTGGAGGGTGAGTAGCATGGGCTGGCAAAGGAGAGAACAGGTGTGGGATTCCAAGCTTTGTCCACCTGAAAGCAGCTCCCATGCTACCATGGGGCCATCAACAGGACAGCCAGGGAACCTGGATGCCGTGGCATGAAACCTGTCCTGGCAGGGCTTCCTGGGGTGGAGTCCAGGGACTAGGGCTTCTCAGCAGGCAGGGGTCTCGTGGCCGAAGGAATGACTGAGGGGAAGGCAGTGCTGTAGGGGATCTTTTCTTGCAGCTGTTCCACCAACTGCCAGGTTTTATGAGAAAATCACTGTCCAACCACTGGCTCCAACACCCTGCGTAGAAGCAGTACTACCATGTCAATCAGAGCTGGAACTAGCTGTAGCCTCAGAGGCCCCCTCAGCTCCAGGAGCTGCAGTGGAGCTCCAACAAGAACCCCATGCAGACGGATGTTCTGACTCACCTCGATCAACTGTGACCGAAGAGATCAATCCACCTGCAGGTCAGCCAATGGCCCACAGCCTTGCACCATCTCCAGCACCAAGTCTGGATCTTGACCTGCAATACTCAAGTCTTGTTCTATCAAATGAAGGAAGAATGGCTGATCCCTCAGTGCCAGGGGCACTTAGCCCAGTGGTAGCAATGGCTCTAGAGCCAGCCATTGATGCACCAATACATGCCAGTGATGAGGGTATGCCAGTGCCCACTCCAGAAGCCCAGCTGCCTGAAGGCCAGTGTGACCCAATTCTGCAACCCGCCCAAGAAGGAGACGCATCTGCAGTTCAACCAGAGCCCTCCAAACCTATTGTAGTGAGCAGCTCAGGGCCAGAGCTAGAGGCTCCAGGAGATGAAAGCCTGGAGTCTGTTCTCGGTCCATCTGGGGAGCAAGTGGAGTCTCTGGGTCCATCTGGGGAGCAAGTGGAGTCTCTCGGTTCATCTGGGGAGCAAGTGGAGTCTCTCGGTTCATCTGGGGAGCAAGTGGAGTCTCTGGGTCCATCTGGGGAGCAAGTGGAGTCTCTCGGTCCATCTGGGGAGCAAGTGGAGTCTCTCGGTCCATCTGGGGAGCAAGTGGAGTCTCTCGGTCCATCTGGGGAGCAAGGGGAGTCTCTCGGTCCATCTGGGGAGCAAGGGGAGTCTCTCGGTCCATCTGGGGAGCAAGGGGAGTCTCTCGGTCCATCTGGGGAGCAAGGGGAGTCTCTCGGTCCATCTGGGAAGCAAGTGCAGTCTTGCCCCCTTGCTGGAGAGGCTGACTGCCTTGAGTCTGGTGCTGAGCAGCCAGAGCCACCCGCACAGGAGCCTCTGCCGCCCAGCCGGGATGTAGCACCCGTCCCATCTGTGCAGCTGGAAGCTGACACAGGCTTAGGAGGGGACATTCATCCAGTTACTTATTTTGAGCCGCCAGTGGCTGAAGACGCCGATGGTGCTCTGCCCTGTGCTGCTGAGGAAGAGCCTGCTCGCCCACCAGCTAGCGCGGCAGACAGGCCTGCGGAAACAGACCCAGCTCCCTGGGAGTGTGTGGAGATGGAGGATGTGCAGATTTCCTCCAGGGGGCCATCCCGGATGGAATTAGACATGATGGAATTAGACAGTGATGAGGAGACAGGTCGAGTGCTAGATTGGCTGCCCGAAGAGAAGGCAGATCAGTTCTCCATCATGGCCATCGTAAGTAGCTTGACAGGGCTGGGCGTGTGGGCTTTCCTTTGCACCTCTAGTGCCACACCTGCCTCAGGGCAGAGTCATGCTGACCATTCATTTCATCTTTTCAGAAACTGTTCAAAAAACTCCTCCCTTACCACCTTTTGACTTATGTGTATGACCATCCTGACCAAAAGGAGTGTCTGGAGCGCCTGGCACCCACTCTGCTTCCCATACTGGAGCACTGTGAGCAGGTCTCCAGTTGTGTGATCACCACGTGCCTCGGGGACCACAGCATGGAGGCAGCAGAGAGAGCCCAAGTGGTGCAGCACTGGATAGAGGTGGCTCTGGTATGAGCAGGAGGGGCCCTGAGGCTCTTCTTCCCTTTCCCACTCCCACCAGGGGGCTGCCTGCTCCCTCACAGCCTCTGCCTAACCTTACAGCCCTCCTCCTACTCTGCCCTCACTTGGGCTGTGTGCATTCCTGCCCTGCTTCCACTGTCATTCCCCTCCCCCAAGCTATCCCAGTTCAGCCTAGTAACAAAGGCCCAGCCCCAGGCCAAGCAGGAGCCCAGGAGTTTCCTCCACAGCTCTCCTCACCCATTCTTCACTCCTAGGAGTGCCACCTTCTGAGGAACAGCTGCACCCTCGTTCCCATCATGTGTGCTCTGCAGAGCAGCCAGCTCCAAGGCCTGAAGAAGACGTGGAGATTGATTGGCAGGTGGGTGCACCTTTCTCCTGGGCAACCCTTGCTTCCTCAGCCTAGCGTCCCTCATCTGGGAGCCCAGTGGCAATTCCCCATGGCAGGGACTGCGGCTCTGCCCAACTCAGACACCTATGACCTTGCTTAGGATTTGCCTGTGTGGTTGGGATTCCTTTTGTGCCATACTTTTTCCTTCGGACACAACATGCCCACACCCGTCTGTGCAGTGCTCTTCCAAACAAAACCACACTGGAAATTGGGGTGAAACTGGAGGTTTCCCCTCAAGACTTGGCTCCAAACCATGTGACCTTAGGATCACAGTGGATCTCCTTGCACAGCTCTGTTCCCATTAGGATGAAGTCCTGCCCCAAAATGGGCAATGCATTCACACTCCTCCCCTCTCTCGCCCTCTCCCATCTGTCACCTTGTCTCTGTCCCTCCTCCAGGGAGAGTCGAAAGACGTTCCAGGAGCTGAAGAAGATGTATTGCCACGAGCAGGTGTACAAGGTGGTATGAGCCCCGGAATAACTTTTGGTCCAGGGAGGGTGGGCGAGGATTTGCTTTCTGATGGAATTCTAGGAGAGTATCCAACATAGCTTGTCTAGAAGCATCCATCATGGGCTTGGGGCTAGGATAGATTGTATGGGAACAGGAGGCCCCTGGGGACCCAATGGAGTGAGTGGAAGAGGAGGCAAGCTGGGTGCCTGAGGAGGTTGGAGGAAGTGATCGGATTGGGGATGTCCACTTTCCTGTCCAGCTTCCTCCTGAGTGTGGCCTGTGATGAGGCTGCCTCTCTACAACCTGCCTGCCTGGCACCGCCAAGCCAGGCCCTGGCTTGGTTTCTGGGTGGCCTTCCCATCCCAGGAGGGAAGCCTTGCCAGTCACGTGGGTCAGCGGGTTCCTCCAGACCAGGCAGCCACAGAAACATCTTTTAGGGCACGCAAATGTCCACATCCACCCTGGAGACAGGCCCTGCCAGGCTCTCTAGCCTGCCCAGGGCTACAGTGCTGATGGTCACAAGGAGCCTGAGATCTAAAGGCCCAAGCCAAAGCTGTCACACCCCATGGAAAGAAGGGACTCTGGAAGATTGAATGGTTAGAGAATGAAAGCTTTTTACTCCCATGCCCAATGCTGCCAGAGGCAAGAGCCCAAACACAGGACCCTCTGGAAGAAACTCAAGAGAGGCCTCAGGAAGCCTCAGCAACTGGTGAGTAGTGTGCGAGCCTGAGACCAGGGGCTTCCTAGAAGGAGGAGTTGAGGGGCTTCCCCCAACACAACCGACCAGTTGGCCCACTCCCTTATTGCCCCATTACACCCTGCCTCTGCTCAGATGGCATGTTGCAGGAATGCATTGCAGCCACCACAGTAAGGAATGCAAGAGCACAGGAGCAGGTGAAGGGCAGGGCCACAGACCTTGCATGGGTGTCAAGTGTCAGCCCTGGAGGGGACCAGGCCAGATGGATTTCCCCATGCAGGGCTGTGTCTTTGGTATGGGGTAGAGGGTGGATCATTGAGGAGTGAACCTGTCTTCTCCAAGTTCTGCTAGGCAGATGGCTCCATGGGGCTGGGGTAAGTCTGGGGATCTTGGGAGGAGCTTAACAGGACCCTTCTGATCTTTCTGCACCCAATGCCACAGGAGTATCCCGAGGGCACAGTCCCTTACCTGGGCACCATCCTCACTCACCTGGCCTCACTGCACAAAGACCAAGATTCCAAGGATGTGAGTGAACAGGGCCCCAGCCCTGGGAAAGCAGATTGGGGACAAAGAGCCTCTCCCTGCCCCTTGGCCTCCAGCAAGAGCCAACGTCCTCCCCAGCCCCAGAGTGCCAAGCACCACAGCAATCCTACTTATGATGCCCTATGCCCTCAGACCTCAGTGCTGCTGATGACATTTGGCCATGTCTCAGAGGGAGGTCAGTGAGGGTGGCAGTGTGACAGCAGGTGCTCAAGCTGACATAGCATGTGGGAATAGCATGGCCTTGTCCCTGAAGCCTCAGTCTCTGCCATGTCCACAGAGAATTGAGCAGTGAGCAACCTGTCCTCAGGCCCCTGGCATCCCTGCCCTAGACTGAGAGCAATCCTAGTCCAGCTGTGCACCCAGCCTGCCCTCTGCTGGAAGGACTTGGTAGGGCGCCAAGTGGAAACAGCATTTTCTTAGCACATATTCTTTGCTCTGCAGGGCTCTTGGCTGAACATAAAAAGACGACGAGAGGTGAGAAAATGACACGTTCCTCTGCAGGCAGCCAGCTGTGCGGGTCCCTTAGGTCCTTCCTTCCCTCTGATGTGGATGGTCACATCACTTGTCCTCCAGAGGTCAGGAGATGGGGCCTTGAGCTGGGGATCTAGGACAGCTTGCTGGGGTTGGGCACTGGATCTCAGTAGAGAAAGGCGAGTGTGTTGGGGAGAGACAAGAGTGAAGCCAAGTGAAGACCTGAAGTCAGCTGCCTGGCCTACCTTGCCCTGGTCCAGGTCCATCACCACTGTGTCCTTTCTCTCAACCAGGAATTCAAGGTGATGGCCCTGGTCAAGGAACTACAGGGCTCATGTAAGGAGCTCGAGGTAGTTCCTGACATGAAGTTCGTATCTTGGTTTAATAATATGAACCACCTGAATGAATTGGAAAGGTGAGCTGGGGTAGGCAGTGGGGGCAACAAACATGGGAATCCCCAGCACCAGTCCATGAGAGCCTGTTGCCTGAGTCAGCCTCCCACCAGACCTGTTGAAGGAAGGGTGTATGAGCTCCTGAGTCCCCAGGGCCCCTGGGAGGGAACCCCCAGGGTGGAGCCTGCTGTCCAACCAGCTACTTCTTGTCTTAGCTCCAAGCTATCCAGGGAGCTGGAGCCTCCCCGCCGGGTACTTGTCCTGAGCAGGAACAACAAGAGGAGCCCTCCCCTGCGGAAGCGCTCAGGAAAGTAAGTACATTGGCCCAGGGGCCAGGGACTCCCCAGGGTCTGGGTGGTGGGACAGGCAGCCTGATGAGCTGGGGCTGCCCTCCCACCAACTGCCACACAAGCCTTTGTCTGGGTGGTGTGGCCTGACCTCTGCCCACCTCACTTCCTTCATTGGGGTCCCACGGTGGTCCTCAGAGGATTGGGCACATGGCTACTTGCAAATGAACATTAATGAAGGCTGCCTCAAGCCCAGAGGGCAGTGGGTGTGGGACAGCCCTGTGGGCTCAGGGAAGCCCTGGAATTAAGGCAATCTCTCCATTCAGTTGCCAGGCTTCAACAAGAAAGCTCAGTGACAATGGCAGCTCCCAGTGGGAGACAAATGAACAGCTCAGCGGTGGAAGGGGCAGCCATGTACCCAGCGTGCACTTGAGCTGCTCACCCAAGCCTTCTTCACACTGCAACCGATTATTTCAGTCTGCCCCAAATATCTACATGGCAAAGATGACAGAATATGAGGGACTCTTGCCGTTCCTGAGCCCCCAGCCCTCCAAGAGAGCTAGGCATGGGGCTCTATCCTAGGCTGCCCTTTCATCAGCCACAATTTTGCCTGATTTCCAGTAAAAGATTAAATTGAAACACTAATAGTCTGTTTATATAATTTCTCAGCAATAACATGGTTTTTGTGGGTGCTTTTCTTTCTTTGCCTTAGTTAATGGCAGAGACTTCCACCTATCCTACTTGAAGATGAAATCTTTTCAGGCTTGGAGGTCATTTTTTGCAGAATGAGGAAGAACAGGTCCCGCTCGGGGCTAGGTTTGGAAGTGTTCTCACGGACCATTCCACAAGCCTTGAAATCTGAGTGTTGAAACGTCTCCTGTGCAACAGCCTTGATCTATATGGGAAGCTGCTGGCTGGCTTCTGTGCAGGCAGGGAATACACCCTCAATCTGCTGGGAGGGACTGGAGTCACCATGCACAACTGCAGGACCCTGGGGAAAAATCAAAGAGAGGCCACACCAGACCCAGGGCAGTGCTCTAGGGAGGGAGACACTGAGCTGCAAAAAGAGCTAAAGACAGTCACACCAAAATCACAGTTCTTCCAAAGCAAGTACCTGCCTAAATCCCTAAGTACACTGATGAAGGGAAACACAGGGAAACATGGAAATGACCTGACATCACGGAACATAATCAGTCAAATGCCAGAGCCCTAGGTAATATAAATCCTCTTCACCCATCATTTCACTGAGATCAAATAATTCTTCTATAGTTGCCCTCCTGGGCACTTATTCGGGTTACTGGAAGAAGACTTGTCATCTTTGTTCCATTAGACAGTTGAAGATAGCAGCCATGGCAAGAGCATTTCACCTTTATTTTTCCTTCACTATCCCCAAGTTTCAGTGGACAAAATGCCCAGCAGGCCAAGCAGACAAACATGACCAGCAAGGAACTTAGGGGCTGTGCACCTAGAATCCTTCATGGAACATGTCCTGTAGAGGTCACGAGATTGTTACCCAGATATTTGTGGTTTTAATTGATACAGAAATGTTTGTGGTTTATGCACTTGCAAAATAACTGCTAAGGTTCACTTCTCTACACCAGCTTGCTTGCACCTACTCTAACAGAATGCATGTTTAGCCTTTATAAACATGGAGCTACCTGAGTTTGGGGCTGCTCACTCCCAAGTTGAGTTAGCACCAGTCTGTCCATCCAGTAAACTCCAGCTTTTAAAGATAGTGTTCAGCATCACTGAGTTTGCCCAGCGGGTCAGTCCACCTCCACCTGACCCCATTTGTGTTTAAAACTGTGTGAAAACAAGAGCCCCAGAATTGATTCCCCAGGCTGGAGTCAAAACTGCAATTCTCTCAATCTCTGACATCTTAGTGAAGTAGGGATGCTGGGTCTAACCAGTGCCATCATGGCCACATAGTGGATAGCATACTGGGTTTAACTGGGGCCATCTTGACTTCCAGGTGAAGGAAGAGGAATTCCCACCCCCCCCCCAGGTGCTGGGCATGCCTGAAATGGGAGAGGCAGGGGTGGGGACTTGGATGATGTGTTACTGGACCGTGCTCTGAACTTTCCTGTGCCCTGTCCCCTGACGTGACACTATTTTAGGGCAGACAGCTCAGAAGCCTTTAAGCCAGGCCTCATGTGCTGTGTCCATATCCTGACTCTCCTCTGATCAACATGGCCTCCATTGTGGTTCATATGGGTTGTTGGTATGGTTTTTCTGCTCTTTATTTCTTCTCTGGTCTCCCGACTCAGTTTTCTAACAGTGTGAAGTGTATTCACAGGACTGCAAGTCTTTGCGACAGGAGTCTGCCTGCAGATGCCAACTTTTTAATGAAGACTCCCAATTTGGCCTCTCAAAAGGTGGCTTCTCTGGATCTTCCAAGTGGTTTTACTTTACAACATTAGTCCCTCCTCTTGCCTGATCAAGGAACACATCCTGCCTCTGTCATTTCTTCCCAAAAAGATACTGGCAGGAAAGAAACTCATGTGATTAAGTCCTGTCTTGTTATGAGTGTCGATGTATGCAAATTGTCCACAAGAGATAAAATGACCTCCTAGTGTTTAAAGGGGAAAGCAATCAAATCACAAGAAAGACAAATTCTGACCAGTCTTTGATTCTGAAAATAATGGCTTTGTCCTGACACTATTACACTCACCACTGCAATTATGTTTATTAAGACAGTGCCATCTAGACCCTTACCTACCAATGAACCATTCTTGAGTTACAGATATTCAGGTCATACTTCATTTTTGATTGAGAGTCTAGGTGTAGGAGAAAAGAGTTCCTCAACTCCATGTATTAGTTTGCTCATGAGAGGACTTGATTTGACTTAAGACCCTTTTCCTCTTGCAAAAGTATGTGAAAATACATAGCATATAAAGCCACCGGCTTTTGGTTTGAATTGTTTGCTGTGGGAGATAAGAAGTAGCATTCCCTTCATAGTCTTATCTGTAGAAATTAAAGATCCAGGAGATATTGGCAAATAAAAGGGGAAAACATGTAGCAAAGCCTTCTGATTAAGGAGACCACAACCAGGCCAGGATGCCAACATGGCTGTATCTTCATCTAGGTATCTGTTGAGAAGCTACTGTGGGCCATGATCTCTACCAAGTCCTTTATACCTTCCCTAAAGTCTTCCCTACAGTCTGGTGACGTGGACATTGGTATTCCATCTTGCTAAGGAGAAAGTTGTGCCTGTGCCAGCTCACACAGCTTGCCATGAGCTGAAGTGTTTTGGCAGGAGATGGCACAGTTTTCAGGCCCAGGAGGCCAGTGTTGCAAAGGTGAGGGTCTTACTGCAAACTCTTTCTCATTCACACTGTGGCCATGCATCCTGGCACATAGCATCCTGAAGCCCTGAGGAGCTCAGCTCCACACAGTATCCTTGTTCTCACATTATGAGTAAATCATTATAAGATGCATGCACAATGAACCAGATTAACGTAACAGAAACTCAAGCATCTAGTGAAACATTTTGTTTGTTTCAGGGGTTTTTTGTGTGTGTGTATGCTGGTCCTGAGGCTTGAACTCAGGGCCTATGTGCTTTTAGGCCTTAGCTTTTAGGCTCAAGGCTAGTGCTCTACCACGTGAAATGCTGCTCAAGTTCCAGTTTCCTTGGTGGCTAACTGGCGGCAAGTCTCACCTCATCCTGCTCAGGCTGGCTGGAAACCAAGATCCCCAGAACTCAGCCTCCTGAGATGCTAGCGTTACAGGTGTGAGCCACTGGCTCCAGGCTCAAACTAAATTTGAGTAGCACCGTCTCCTATTTCATTGGAAGATTCCAAACTAAATGGGACTGATCTGAAGGAAAGTTAGTGACATGAAATCTCATCCTGTTCAAGCATAGCATCTAATGTAATCTTGCTAAATAGTAAGCCATCACTGGAGAATAGATGAACACATGAAGCCATCCATCTGACATACAAATTATTTTATTATTTCTTCAAAATTAATCAAATTAGGATATGAAATAGAAATTGAACACATTCATGTAATCCCATGTACCCAGGCAGCAATTTGAAACCAGTGACTGAGGGGTTGGAGAACCTGAAGGATCCCTCACTTTCAGAGGAGCCTGGAAAAAAAATTTAGTGAGACCCTGTCTTCATCAAGAAGCTTGGTAGTGCTGAGTAGGGTATTTGATCCCTGCTCTGTGGGGAGAATGTACTCTCGGCCTCCTGGGGTAGCTAGGATTGCAGGCACGGGCCACGAGCCCACACTCCAAATCACACAAAAGGGGACTTTGCACACCAGTTTTAATGGACAGCCCTGGCAACATCTTGTCTCTGGGAAGCAGAGCTGGGCCTCAGGCTTTCCTCAGACTCTTCTTGATGAAGTAGCTCACCAGTCTTTGTGGCCTCTGTTGGTACTCAGCAAGCACCTCGTGGGGGCTGCTGATCTGGTCCCCCTGCAGGCGGTCCAGGAGGGTGACACACACCACAGCAGCTGCCAGAAGCAAAGGCCATGTCAACACCAAGTCCCAGATCCCTAGCTTCCTTCACATGAATCAGACAGAGCAGGGAGCTGTGCGCCTCAGCCTGAGTGTCCCCCTAGGGAAGTCTTCTGTGCTCACACTAACCCAGCAGAAGATGGGTGGATGAAGCAGGCAGGGAAAGGCACTCCAGCCAGCTCAGGAACTCTAGAAGCTCTGCCTTTGCACAAATCACCTTGCCCTATGTCTTACCCATCGCTTTCCTTCGTTCCAAAAGAAAAGTCCTACTAGGCCAGATGCAATGGCTTTTGCCTGTAATCCTAGCCACCCGGGAGATGGACATTAGGATAAAACTGGCGCAAAGCCAATGGAGTAAATGACAAGATCCTATCTCAACAAACAGGTTGTGGTGTTTCGCTGGGATAATCACAGTTAAAAGAAAGATGGAAGATTACAATGCAAATTGGCCTGGAAAAACAACTCCAGACCCTATCTGAGACATATGTAAAGCAATAAAAAGGACTGGAAGCATGGCTCACTTGGTAGAGCACCTTCTTGGCAAAGGAAGGCATGAAACTGTGATTTTACACCCTAGTCCGCCCCAAAAAAAGGAACAAATTTCCAAGTTGATTCCAGGGCCAGCTCCAAGCTGTCCTGAATAGCCTGGAAGGCTACAGGTTGCTAAAGTGATTTGATGCAGGGATTTCTGGGAGGGACAGCTGCATTGAAGACCTCCACATTCAAAAGGCCAGAGAGCATTTAAAGCCAAGGCATTGGTAGGTTCAAGGAACCTTATTAGCCAGCAAGCCTGTATCTGAGCTTATGGATCTTCTTCAGGACCACCTTCTCTGTACTATGGGGAGTCTTTGTCCTGTCACAATCATAGGACGTTGTCCACAAGGGCTCAGTCAGATACTGACTTGTGAGTCAAAGTCGATAAGAGCCAGAAACATCTTGGGCTGGGGCAGGGGGAGGGACCCTGGATTTCAGGATTGCCCTGCAGAGCAGAGATGGCAGAAGAGGCCCCGAGGCTATCCTGTGCCCGCTTACCTCGGAGGCCACACATACTGCACATGGCTGCAAACACTGAAGATTCCATCTCGATGTTTCGAATGCCAGCAGCATGGGCAGCTCGAAGATAGGCCTGCTTGTCCTTTTCTGTGTAGGAGCAGAGGGCACCATCCAGGCGGCCTTGCCCTGCAGCAGACACAGGGGCTCTGTATTGTCAACTGCTACCACATGGTGGTGCTATACTCACACCCAGCATGGAAGCAGGGGAAGTCCACACAGGTCCTGCCTGCTCCCAAGTGCTGTGCATGCTTCAGAGCCACTGTTATAGCCACCATGAAATGCTGAGATTGGGAGACAGACAAGGTGCAGACACCCCAGCCCAGAGAACATGTGAAGCGGGATCAGAGTAGGGCAGGGATCCTGGGTCTGAAGGTTCACTCAGGCTTCCCCCCCCTGCCCCCCCCCCCCGCCACACCTTCGTAGAAGTCCAAGGTGCACATGGTGTTTCCCACCACAGTGGTGAACTCGCTCAGGTCCGCAGAGCACTTCATTAGCTCCTGCACCAGCTGCTCATCCAGATCAGTACTTCGAACCACCCGTTTCCCCAGGACAAGCTGCTCAAACTCTGGCTTGAAGCAGGCATCCACTGCCTGCCGGGTGATGACTACTGAGCCAGGCTCCAGACCTGAGGAAGAAGCAGATGTCACCGTTGTGCCAGAGGCCCAGGCAGTGCACAGCACAGCTCAGGGAGAAAACACTATAATCCATGTGCACCTTGACTGTCCTTATGACTCTGTAGAATGAGATGTGAAGATCATAGTGCAAAGCCAGCTGGGACAGACAAAGCTGAGACTCTTGGCTCCAACTAACCAGCAAAAACTGGAACTAGATGTGAGATTCAAGTGGTAGATTGTTATCCTGGAGCAAAAATGCCAAGCAAGCGCTCAAGGCCCTGAGTTCAAGCCCCAGTACCACCACCAAAGTAAATGGTGGAATGAATGCTTCTCTTAATTATTAATTCACACGCAAACACTGAAGACAATGTACAAAAGCACCAAGAGCGTTGGAAATGCCCAGGAATCTCTACAGCCCCTCTCAAAGGTGTGTCTTCTGGCCCTTACTATTTTCTCCATGGCCTGGCATTCCATCATGAATGTGAACATCACTACTTTGTTCATTCTTGCTTTAGTTCTTTATTGTGTTAGTGTTTAAGCACAGTATAATAAACCCTAGGCATCCTAAAGCTAACTTCATGGTTTACCAACTTCTGACCAACCTGCTTTTCTTCTAGGACTGGTGCATCATTAGGTCCTATTGTGTCTCCAGTTTTGAGCAAACCCTTGTGAACTATTTTCATGTTTATAAGCATGTTATTCTACTCCTTACTTTGTTTGTAGTCACTTTAATGGAACCTAACCACTGTTATGGTGACTGAATGTATGTCTCCCCACATTCCAACTTGTACTTGCAAATCCTACCCAGCCCCCAAGGCAAGGATGGCTTTTGCAGTTTCTGGACATGGGTAGGTCCCAGAAATTTGAGTCCTCATGAATAGGATTGATGCCCTTACAGAAAAAGAACTCAAAGCGGGGGCATCAGTGGCTCACATCTGTACTCCTAGCTATTCAGGAGACTAAGACCTGAGAAGTACAGTTCAAAACCAGCCTAGGAGCTGGGAAAGTAGCTCAGTGGTAGAGTGCTTGCCTTGCATTGATGAGGCCCTGGGTTCGATTCCTCAGCACTACATAAGCAGAAAAAACCAGAAGTGGTGCTGTGGCTTAAGTGGTAGAGCGCTAGCCTTGAGCCAAAGAGGTGAGGGACAGTGCCCAGGCCCAGAGTTCAAGCCCCACAACCAACCAAAAAAAAAAAAAAAAACCAGCCTAGGAAGGAACATCTGAGAGATTCTATCTCCAATGAACCAGGAAGAAGGCAGACTGGATGCATTGCTCAAGTGGTAGAGTGCCAACTCTGCATGGGTTCAAAATGAAGCAGAGTGAAAGTTCAAGGCTCTAAGTTCAAACCCTAGAACTGACACAAAGCAAAATGAAAACAAGAGTACTCAGCCCTGATGTTTCCCTCCACTTGTGTGGTCATAGCAGTGAAAATTCCATAAAGAACGAACTGGGTCTTCATCAGATCTGACTCTCCTACGGTCTTCATCTTTTTTTTTTTTTTTTTTTTTTTTTTTTTTTTTTTTTTTGTCAGTCGTGGGGCTTGAACTCTGGGCCTGGGCGCTGTCCCTCAGCTCTTCAGCTCAAGGCGAGCGCTCTACCACTTGAGCTACAGTGCTACTTCTGGTTTTCTAGTGGTTTATTGGAGATAGGAGTCTCACGGTCTTTCCTGCCCGGGCTGGCTTTGAACCGCGATCCTCAGATCTCAGCCTCCTGAGTAGCTAGGATTACAGGCGTGAGCCACCAGCGCCCAGCTACGGTCTTCATCTTGGACTTCCAAACTCCAGAATTGAGAAATAAATGTCTATTATTTACAAACCAGGCAGACTTCAATATTTGTATAGCAATTCAAATACAGTTCTTTCATGTATTATTTTTGTGTTTATATGTTTTGTGCTCATCTGGGACTTGAACTCAATGCTTCAAGCTCTCACTTTGCTTTTTCACTCAAAATTGGCACTCTATCCCTTGAACCACACCCACACTTCCAGCTTTTTGCTCATTAATTGGAAGTAAGAGTCTTACAGAGATTTCTATCCAAGCTGGCATAAAATGGTGATCCTCAAGATCTCAGCTTTCTGAGTCACTAGAATTATGGGCATGAGCCACCAGCATCCACTGCTAAATATTCATTTTAAGGTCAGGATGGGAGGAGATATAAATCAAGAAACCTTTTCCTAGTCAGCTGGGAGATTTGCCAGTTATTTCCCATGAACCATTAAAACATTTCCAAATACTACACAAAACACAAAAAACATAGCTGATTGCTAAGACCTACTTTCCATCAAGCTTGACTTCCCCTTGCCCTCACCTTTCTGGGCCAAACTGGGCAGCCTGAGCCTCTGCCCAGCCATTCTCCTGAGCCCTGAGGATGGAGCTCTGGAAGAACATGCCAGATGTGCCTTGGACTCACAGGGTCTGGGATGTGCCACTGCTTCAGGCCCCAATGTCAGCTTCTGTGGGCACAATTCCTAGGAGATGTCATTGGCTGTGTGGGGATGCTTCTGTTGTCAAATCTGTCAGATATCTGTAGCCCCAAGATCTTCCTGATCAGGTGCCAATAATACTCAGATACCAGGCTATGATTTATCCCCTAACAGTCACAGCTTGTGAGGACACCATGTCTGTCACACTTTGTTTTCAGTGATGTTCATCAATTTTGGGTTTTGAGATTCAAAGAGAGACTCAAGCTTCATGACTTCTACAAAATTCTTTCTGATCATCAATTAAAAAATACTCCCTCAGGGGCTGGGAAGTTGGCTCAGTGGTAGAGCGCTTGCCTTGCATGCCTGAGGCCCTGGGTCGATTCCTCAGCACCACATAAGCAAAAAGAAAAAAAATGCCGGAAGTGGCGCTGTGGCTTAAGTGGTAGGGCACTAGCCTTGAGCTGAAGAGCTGAGGGACAGTGCTCAGGCCCAGAGTTCAGGCCCCACAACCGGACCAAAAAAAAAAAAAAAAAATACTCCCTCAGAACAAAAACTCAAGAACAGCCATTAGTGGTGGCTCATGCCTTATTATCCCAGCTACTTCAGAGGCAAAGTTCAGGAAGGCCCTAGTTCAAAGCCAACTCACATAAAAAGTTATCAAGAGTCCATCTCAGTCAAAAGTTGGGCAAGATGATTCCTAGGACTGGGGACTGAAGCCAACCTGGGCAGAAAAGCTCAAGTGCATACCTGAAAAATTACTAAAGCAAAAAATGTGTGACTCAAATGGTTGAGTGCCTGCCTAGCCACAGCAAGACCCCGAGTTCTTCTACAAGAAGAACTCAAGAATACCTGCTAGCCAGGTCCTGGTAGGTCATGCTATAATCCTAGCTATTCATGAGGCTGAGATCTGAGGATCTTGGTTCAAAGCCAGTCTAGGCAGAAAAGTTCATTAAGACCCTTCTCTTCAATTACCCAGTCAACAGCCAGACATGGAGGTATGGCTCATGTGGTAGAGCAAAAGCCTTGAGTAAAAAAGCCCTGAGAGCAAAGTCCTGAGTTCAAGCCCTAGTACTGGCATAGAAAAGGAACGAAAGAAGGATGGATTTTCTAGCTGGTCTTCTAGATCTCAGAGTCAAGGTCAGCCTGAGCCTCATACTGAAACCTTACCTCAACAATAGCAAGCAAACAAACAAAAATCCCAAGTAAATTCCCAGGTTTCACATGAGAATTCAATGGGTCACAGGTGGAATGAATATTATTAAAGCTTGCCGGGTGCTGGTGGCTCACGCCTGTAATCCTAGATACTTAGGAGGCTGAGATCTGAGAATAATGGTAGAAAGCCAGCCCGGGCAGTTACGGCTGTGAGACTATTATCTCCAATAAACCACTAGAAAACTGGAAGTGGTACTGTGGCTCAAGTGGTAGAGCGCTCGCCTTGAGCTGAAGAGCACACCAACAGTGCCGAAGCCCAGAGTTCAAGCCCCACAACCAACCAAAACAAAAAGATTATTAAGGAAACTGCATCTGTATAGTACATGGACAGACTTTCTTTTCAAAAAAATGTCTTTCCCTAAAGAACAGAGTATAACAGTCTATACCACCTCTACATCATATGAGGTATGGTATGATTAGACTAAAGTAAGTCAGCTTCTATCAGAGTTCAAGCCCCATGACCAACTGAAATAAAGTTTACCCAGTCTGTGGTCTGTGATTAGTATTAGAGGCACAATTCCACAGTCTTTGGCATTTTTCTTTTTCATTAAATCCTATTATTTTTCACTCTCTTGGTTATTGCTGCTGTTTTGCTGTTCTGGGGCTTGAAGTCACATCCTGGTGCCGTCCCTGAGTCTCTTTGTGCTCAAGGTTAGTGCTCTGCCACTTGAGGCACAATGCCACTTCTGGATTTTTCTGAGTAGTTTATGGGAGATAAGAGTTGCACAGACTTTCCTGCCTGAGCTGGCTTCAAACTGCAGTCCTCAGATCTCAGCCTTCTGAATTGCTAGGATTACAGACATGAGCTACCAGTGTGCCTACTTGGGAAGTTTTGGGGACCTCATTTAAGGACCTTTCCCTTTGTTTTGTATCTTCCTGTCTTTCCCTCTTAGGTTGCTTTGTGATTTTCTCATCATGGGCCCCAAGAACAACAGGGAATGAGTGGAGGACAGGAGAAAGAATAAAAAGGGAACCAGATTAGGGGCAAAGGGTGAACAAATGCAGCAGTGGTACTCACTGGACACTGTGGAAAATGAACAGTATGACTTGTGGGTGAGGATGGGAGGGGGAAATGGAGAGAGTGAGGGAATGGGTGACATCATTCAAAAGAAATATACTCATTACCTAACTTAAGAAACTGTAACCTCAGCCGGGCGCTGGTGGCTCACACCTGCAATCCTAGCTACTCAGGAGGCTGAGATCTGAGGATCGAGGTTCAAAGCCAGCCCGGGCAGTAAAGACTGTGAGACTCCTATCTCCAATAAACCACCAGAAAACTGGAAGTGGCGCTGTAGCTCAAGTGGTAGAGTGCTCGCCTTGAGCTGAAGAGCTGAGGGACAGCGCCCAGGCCCAGAGTTCAAGCCCCACGACCGACCAAAAAAAAAAAAAAACTGTAACCTCTCTGGATATCACCTTTATAGTAATAAAAAATAAAGAAAAAAGGGAACCAGGCAAATAAGGTCCCAAGTAGCCCAGAGGACATACTTCTGTGTGTGCAAGGTGTATCTCCTTTCTGCTACCAATCTCTGTGGTCCAGCTGGAGGACAGGGTAGACATTGCAACAGAACAAGCTTCCTTTCCACTCTCCATGAATAAGCTCTTCTTCAACAAAGCCAAGGTAGGAGACGGTCTACCCAGCATTGCACCATGGTGGTGCTACTACAAGGAGCTCTGGGCCCTCTACAGTCCTTACCTATGCCCCCAGAAGTGCCGATTCGTATGATGGTGACATTGGAACACCTGGCATGGTACAGCAGCTTGATGAGCTCATGTAGCATGATAGAGATGGATGGAATGCCCATGCCATGCTAAAACCAGAGAAAAATGCCAAAACTGAGTCCAGGGCAGTACCTTAGTGCATACACATGTCTCTTCTTAGCCACACAAGATGCAAAACACCAGGAATACCAGCACCCTGGAGGCAGAGGCAGGAGGATTGTGAATCTCAGGCAAGCCTGGGCTACTTGATGAGACCCTATCACAGAAAGAAAACCAAAGAGATGTCATCCTTTTTCAGAAGATAGACTCCGTGCTCTTTTAGTTACCCATAGTCAACAAGAAGGATCAGTTCTGTATGACCAAATATTCTGCAGAAAAGCAAGAGATCAAAATTGAGGCCACATTCACATAACATTTTGAGAGGGCAGTACTGGGGTTGGAACTCAGGGCCTTGCATTGCTAGGCAGGCCCTCTACCACTTGAGCCGCTCCACTAGTCTTTTGTGCACTGGTTATATGGTCTCACTTTATGCCTGAGCCAGCCTGGACTGTGATTCTCCATGTGGGCTTCCTGGCTTCACTGAGATGACCAGGTGCTCACCATAAAACTCAAGTCACTGGTAGAGGTGAAGTCTTCCAAATTGGAGGTAGGGAGGTCAGCAGGGCTGGCCTGGACTTGAACTGTGATCCATCACTCACCCATCTCCAAGAAGTAAGGACTGCATACAGACTTGAGCCACTGAGCCTGGCTTCACATGATTTTGGTTACAGTATATTGCTATAATTACTCTATTATAGGTTATTTTTGTTCAGCTGTTGCTGTGCCTAGTTTATATATCATATAGGAAAAACAAACAGTACAAATAGGGTTTTTCACTCACAGGGAGTCCTGGAGCATAACAGGGGCTGAGGTGACTACTGTGAGCCTAACCTCCTCCACCTTAGGAGCCACTCCACTATCAGAGGCCCTGATGTCAATAAAGTATGGCCTGTCCTGAATCTGGTGACCCAGGCCCTTCCCTGAAATTAGCTGACTCAGGCCTTATCAGGTGACACAGGGCCGCTGCAACCATAAACCTTAGCCCCCCCCCAAAAAAACAAAATCCCCTGCTCTCACACATCTCACAAACTCCACATCCCACACAAACCAGACTACAGAGTACCCCCAACCCTAGTAAAATTCCCCACCTCAGCCCCCTAGCCCCTTGCTCAAGCACAAGTGCTGTCCTGGCCAGAGAGGGTCAGTCTGTCAGCTTGCTGACAATAAACTTTGCTGCATGTTCTTAGTGTACACGTGGTCTTCTGGACTGAGGCTTTCAACTTCTGTGTTCTGTTTATATTTTATGCAGTGCATGCCAATGGAATGAACTTATCACAGTGGCAATAGAAGATGATCTTTAAAGTGGAGATTTACAACTATCTACTTTAGAGATTCAAAATCCTCAGATCTATCCTATACACGACCTCCATACAAAGTTTTGAAGACTCAGTACTGGGGATCTGAATGAAGCTCAGTAGGAAGGTCGCAGCAGCTCCTGCTGGGTAACAAACAGCCCCTTCTGACATCGCAGCTCCTGCTGGGTAACAAACAGCCCCTTCTGACATCGCACCACACTGGTCATTTTTTATCCCCTCAGATTTATCCCTGGCCCCTCTGTCTCTGCCAAAGTAGGTGGCTGGCTGGACACTGCTCACACCAGCCGGACACGTTACTGTGAATGCACATCTGCCATTTTCTCCCTTTGAGGTGTCTGCACAGCCTTCCTCCCACCTTGCAAAACCTTTCCCCCACCCCCAGGATGCCCCTGCCATCCCAGTGGCTATGTAGTAGAGCCCTAGGGGAAAAGGAACCCTTCAAGAATTACAGCCAGGCACCAGTGACTCATGCCTGTAAGCCTAGCTACTCAAGAGGGTAAGATCTGAGGATCATGCTTCAAAGCCAGCCCAGGCAGGAAACTCCATTAAGATGCTTATTTCCAATAAACTACTTAAAAAAGCAGGAAGTCAGGGCTGGGAATATGTCTTAGTAGTAGAGTGCTTGCCTAGCATGCATGAAGCCCTGGGTTCGATTCCCTAGTACCACATGAACAGAAAACGTCAGAAGTGGTGCTGTGGCTCAAGTGGCAGAGTGCTGGCCTTGGGCAAAAGCAGCTCAGGGACAGTGCCCAGACCCTGAGTTCAAGCCCCAGGACTGGCAGAAGAAGAAGGAGAAGGAGAAGGAGAAGGAGAAGGAGAAGGAGAAGGAGAAGGAGAAGGAGAAGGAGAAGGAGAAGGAGAAGGAGAAGGAGAAGGAGAAGGAGAAGGAGAAGAAGAAGAAGAAGAAGAAGAAGAAGAAGAAGAAGAATTTGGCTCAGCTGGGCACTGCTAGTTCACATCTGTAATACCAGCTACTCAGGAGGCTAAGAACTGAGGCTCACAGTTCAAAGCCAGTCAGGGCAGGAAGCTCTGTAAAACTTTTCTCCAGTTAATCACCAAAAAGCCAGGAGTGGAGCTGTGGCTCAAGTGGGAGAGTGTCATCCTTGAGCAGAAAAGCTAAGGGAGATGGGCCCCAAGTTCAAAACCTAGTACTGTCACGTACACACACAGTTGTGTGTACAGTTGTTATGAAGTAAGTCACTCATTGTGCGATGGCAGAGAGGACTGGAGGCCTGCTACCCTAGCTCCCCTTGCACCCTTGCAGCTCCTCCTCCGTTTCCTCACATAAGCTGGGCTCCTGCACTGCCTGCCCCTGCCACACACGCACTATGTGCACAGCATTGTGTTTGGATCTGTGTGCTTAGGTGCTCTGGGAGACAAAGTCTTAAAGTCACAGCCCTGGTCGCATTCATCCCCACTGCTTCAGGCTCACCTGGATCCCACCACTGACAGTCAGCAGGTGGTAGGGCGCCAGCTGTCTGTGTGTAAGGGTGAGGGGAGGCAGGACCCCAGAGCCTAGAGACCCAGCCCAAGGGCGTGGATGGTACTCACGCTCACAGACAGCACTGGTCCAACTTTGTACATGGCATAGCGGTCGGTCCCTGCACAAATGTTAGGAAACTCTTCTCCTGGACGGTCAAGACCCAGCTGTGTGGCCACATACCTGATGAAGGTGTTCATCCGAGAGGGGCTTCCACCAACGCACACAAACTGCAACCAGAGAACAAGGACGCCCTCAGCACAGGTGTTCAGAGCCGAGCATTCTCACCAGGAACTTCAGGGTTATTCAAGAACCTGGTCAAAATGCAAGTTCCCTGGTTCTGCCTCACCTACTGCACTAGGGAGGAAGGAAGGGTAATTGGCTTTAACGAATTGCCTGGCCAGATTCAGAAGCACTGATCTTGGTCTCACTGCTCATGAGAGAGTAACTCAGAAAACAATGCAAAACTCCATGAGGGGTACTGCAGGAGGCCTGAGATTGGGCTGGAGGGTAGGAATTCTTCACTCTCCTCCACTCTTCCTACAACCAGTGTCCTACAGACCATCTGAAAAATGGACCACCAGTTACCTCCTGAGTGCCAAAGAGTCAATGGTCAGAAATAGTTGGGGAGGTTTAGGCAACTGTGGGTATAAACTCAGAGAAGTAAAATCCTTAACTTGTGACGTTTCATGCAAGAAAACATTTGAAAAATATAAATGTATAGATAATATACATTACAGATATATTCATAAATATAAACATATATAGTGATGGAAATGAGAGCACTAGTTTTAGGAAATCTGAAGATAAAAGAAATGGTGTATTCCTTAAACATGAGATATCCATAAGCTGGAATATAAATCATGATAGATGATTTAATGACAGAAGACCCAGAATCCACATGCTAATGGTTCATGCCTATAATCTTAGCTACTCAAGGAGGCTGAGATCTGAGAATTGAAGTTTGAAGCCAGCCTAGGCAGAAAATCCAAGACACTCTATAACCAGCAAAGAGCCAGAAGTAGAGTTGTGACTTAAGTGGTACAGCTCCAGCCTTCAGCAAAACAGAGAACAAAGCCTTGAGTTCAAGCCCCAATACTGAACAGAAAACAAACAGAACACTAAAAAGGGCACCTGGAAAATTCCCTAGAGTTAGACATCAACACTGAACCAATAACAGTACTGGATGTTGAAAGATACCTAGCCCTGGGCTCAGCATCTTTGTACACAGCTCTAGGTTGGATGGTGGAGCTTGACTTTCTTCCAGTTTGCAATTCCATGTGTTAAGTCAGCTTTACCCACCAGAACTAGAGATTTACAAAGTCCTTTGTGAGCAGGAAGGTATCTATGGCTAACCACAATTAGGTGTAGCTAGAAGAGAGGATCATGAATGTTCCCAAACCAAAGAAATATAAAAGTAAGTTATGGATATGCTAAATACCTTGATCCAATCATTATACATTGTAGAATTGTACTGTAGTACCACATTGTACCCTGTAAATACATACAGTCTTTACGTGTAAAATAAAAATCAACTTAGCTAGGTGCTGGTGGTTCACACCTGTAATCCTTCCTACTCAGGAGGCTGACACTTGATGATAGAAATGTGAAGCCAGAGCAGGCAGAAAAGTCTGTAAGACTGTTATCATCTCCAATTTTCCAGTAAGATGCTATCAGTGGAACTGTGGCTCAAATGGTAGAGTCTCAGCCTTGAGTGGACAAAACAAGCAAGAAGACAAGGCCCTGAATTCAAGCTACAGAACTGCTCCCCCCAAAGAAATGAATACATTTAAGAAGATTTTTAAAGCCTATTAGGATAACTCAACACTGAGGAATTTAAGATTTTGTAGACACCTATCCTTGGCAAAATAAGCCCTGAGAGACAATTAACTTAAGAATGTATTAATATGCACCTTAAAGTACAAACCATTGTAATATAAATTACCTATATAGCTATCCCTGCTTCTCTTGGAAATATTTTGTTATCCCCTTACTCCCTATTAAGCATTAGGCAACTTACTCTATTTTATTTTTCTTGTTGATCATGGGGGGCTTGAACTCAGGGCCTGGGTGCTATCCCTGAGCAGTTTTACTCAAGTCTACAACCATAACACTTTGAGACACAGGCCTATCTCCAGTTTTCTGGTGGTTATTTGGAGATAAAAGTCTCATGACTTTCTGCAATCCTCAGATCTCTGCCTCCTGAGTAGCTAGGATTACAGGCATGAACCACCAATGCCCGGCATTTTATTTTTACTTATTCATTCAGGTTTTGAGATGGCAGTATCACTAGGTTGCCCAGGCTGGCTCCAAACTCCTGGTCTCAAGCAATTCTCCTGAGAGCCTCAAAGTAAACAGACCTGCAGTATAAGTCTCTTGGCCTGATTCAAGAAGTTTCCTATCTGTACAGTTCCCATTATATACTAAAGTTGTAAAAGATCAATCGAGGTCAATGCAGCAATATTAGTTTCCTCTACTTCGTATACTTAAGACATTTGTAAAAATCTGATAAACACAAAATGGCATGCACCTGTCACCTCTACTATCTGTGAGCAGGCCTGGCTATATCACAAAGGAGATTACTGTACAGCAAATTGCCAGAATGAAAGCCTGGGCTTTTACCTTGACTTCGCCAAACATAGCTGGGAAGTCATGTGTGCTGGTGCTGAGGTTGAAATGGTAGAGAACATCTTCCTTCATGGTTGCTAGGTTTGGATTGGAAAGCTGAATGAGGCAGTCACTGTTAGAAATAAGAAAATGGGCTTAGAGATCATGGTGCTACTGGCTAGTTTTACTGCAGCAATGTTCCCTGTGAGGCACAATCAGAACACAGTGATAAGACACTCCTATACTGCCAAGGTCTTCACTAGCCCATCTCCTCCCTCTTAACTCTACTTTCTTCTGACAGCCCCTGTTCCAAGGTAACCAGCACAAATTCAGAAGATTCATCACAGGACTGACATCACAGTGGTAAATCACCCACACACAGTTGCTATATATAGCTGACTGTATCCATATCAAGTTCACTTCATACATAAACCTGGAATTTTGGTGTTCACCTTTAGGAAACAGGGATAGAAAAGAAAATCACCCCTACCACCCAGAAATAACCTTTCCAGTCCATGTAGCTCTAACTTCTTTTTCTTGTCTTATTGCTATAGCTACCACTTCTGAATCCACTAGAAATGGAGAAGGAAGACATCTTTTCACTTATTTTGTCAGTGTAGCGCACAATACATTGCTTTAATAGGCGTTGAGAAGCTGTAACATGACTTTTACCTTTACAGACCATTATGTTTCTGTCAAAATCATTCAAGTCTGCTATTGTCTCAGGTACAACACAAACAATGACTGTGTTCCAATGAAATTGTAGTTACAAAAGCAAGTATGCTGGACTTAGGCAATCCCATTCCAGTCTGTCAAGCTCCCTGAAAACCAGAGTTTACTATGGCTTCAGCAACAATGCCTGTCTTCTGATTTCCAGAGGCAGGCAGGGCTCCTTCCCATCAGGAACTGAGTCCCTGAACTCAGAGCAATCAGAGCTTTCTTTTTCCTCCTTCTCCATCTAACTTTATACCTAGAACCAAATGACCACATTGCTTCCTCAATCTAATTCATGAGAAAAGGAAAAGAAGAGACAGCAAGTGTCTCTGCTGCCTGTGATTGGAAATAAGTAATCCAGATTTAGCTGGTTCCACTTGACAGTGGTGTGAAAGTGCTAGACATTCAATAAAGCGATTGAACTTGAACTTGGATCTTTTCTGGAGCTAATAATATGCACTGCAGCCCTTCCTAGCAAGGTTGTGCAGCCTCCACAGCTCTTGATCAGAGGCACCATCACAAGAGGAATTCCCTGACACTGCACAAGGTGCTGTGTTGCTAAGCTAAGCTGTTTGCTAAGTTAGATAGAGGTACTGCAGTTTATGGTACCTTCAACCTACATTAGGTTTATAGGAGTGTAACCCAGTCTTAAGTCAAGGAACACCTGTAATATTACACAAAGTGACTTCCTCAAAGATGTCTCCCTCTCTCCAGAGGATGCTTGTTATACCTTATGCACATTGTATTACAACAATAATGCAAAGCTGGGTGCTTGGCTCAGGCCTGGAATCCTAGCTACTGGGGAAACTGAGATCTTAGGAACACAGGTGAAAGTCAATCCAAACAGGAAAGTCCATGAAACTCTTATCTCCAATTAACAGTAAACAGAAGTGGAGATGAGGCTCAAATAACAGGATGCCAACTTTGAGAAAAAGCTAAGCACCCAGGCCCTGAGTTCAAGCCCCAGTATTGGCACTGGAGGAAGAACGAAAGAAAGAATGAAAGAAAGAACGAAAGAAAGAAAGAACGAAAGAAAGAAAGAAAGAAAGAAAGAAAGAAAGAAAGAAAGAAAGAAGGAAAGAAAGAGAAAGAAAGAAAGAAAGAAAGAGAAATAAAAAAGAAAGAAAGAAAGGAAGAAAGGAAGGAGAAAGAAAGAGAAAAGAGAAAGAAAGAGAAAGAGGGGAGGGGAAGGAAGGGAGGGAGGGAAGGAACAAGGGATGTAGGAAGGCAGGAAGAAAGGAAGGAAAGAAGGAAGGAAGGAAGGAAGGAAGGAAGGAAGGAAGGAAGGAAGGAAGGAAGGAAGGAAGGAAGGAAATAATTAGTATTATCTCCATGATAATTATGTCATAGAGGTCAAGACTACGCCTTATTTTATCTGCATGCAAAACAACATTGAATTGGCTCTGCTCTGTTTTCTAGATTACTTCATCTATTCTTGAATTCTTTCTGCAGTCAGCATTAACAGCAGACACTGGGCCTTTCTTTCTCCCTCTGCCTACATCTGTTACTTTCTTTACTATTTCTCGTTTCTCTTTTGACCCTCAACCACTAGAGTGGTGTCCAGATTAATCCAGCCATGTTAACTTTTTCAAAAGGCAGTTACAGAATAGAAAGTATAAAAGACTAAAGAGACAATTGGTAGCCAGTGGCTTACACCTATAACCATAGTTATTGAGAGCTGATGATGACAGGTTGAAGCCAGCCAGTGCAGACAAATCTGAGAAACCCTTATCTCCAATTAATCAGCAAAAAGCCAGAAGCAGAGGTATGGTAGAGCAATAACCTGAGTGAAAAAGCTAAGGGAGGATGCAAGGCCCTAAGTTCAAGCCCCAAACTCTGGCAAACAAACAGGACTAAAGAGAGAGAGTAAACATTTATACAAAGCAAGCAGCCGACTGCTTTATAGGCAAGTGTGAGGAGATGGTGCAGCATGGGCTGATGGATAAAAATATCGTGAGTGACCACAGGCAGGGACACAGGGCAAAAGTGCTATCCGCTTTGCTCCTAAGGGGCAAGCAACCAGCTCCAGGAAAAGCATGCCTATCAGCTAGGAGTTCTCTTCCTAACAAATTCAGAACTCGTTTTACTAAGGGGTAAGGAAATGGGATGTTTGTTTTTAAAGGCCCAAATCCAGAGGGTTAGGACCATTCCAGAAGGCCTTTTTTATCTCTAGAAAACTCTGAAATGCTGATCTTTATAAAGCAACTACACAGAGCATGTTCAGTGCCTTTAATGACAACTGGCTTTGATATGCTGGTGGCACCCTGGTCTCTCTGAGAATGTCATGAACAAAACCCAAAACCAGCCGTCCATGGGTGTGCCCTGAAATGATGCAACAGGATGCCATGAAGACAACTCAGTCCCGTATTTCAAAACAGAAAACCTTTCTTCAATGCTTGACTCCAGGAAGAGCAGAAGGAAACAGAGTATAACCATGAGATCACAAGGGTTTTAACTACGCAACTTTGACCCTTATCATAATGAATGTAATAGGCTCCCACATACTGGTGTGTATGTGTGTGTGTGTGTGTGTGTGTGTGAGAGAGAGAGAGAGAGAGAGAGAGAGAGAGAGAGAGAGAGAGAGAGAGAGAGACCAGATATGTGCCAGTACTGGGGCTTGAACTCAGGGCCTGGGTCCTCTCACTGGGCTTTTTCTGGTCAAGGCTGGCATTTGACCATTTAAGACACACCTCCACTTCTACCTTTTTGCTGCTTAATGGAGATGAGAACCTCATAGACTTTTCTAACTGAGCAGGCTTGGGACCTCAATCCTCAGGTCTCAACCTCTTGAGTAACTATAATTACAGGTGTGAGGCATCAGCACCCAGCTGTCAAATACTTTTGAAAGGATTTCAAGGTAATGAGGCAAGCGACAAAATGTTCCTTATCTATACACAATTCCAGGAAATTTATCTCTGTATTCATTTAACAAACATTCGCCGAGACTGTCCTATTCAAGCCCCAGCAGCAGGACAGAGCGCCATCCCACACACCCATCAGAAGTGATGGGCAACCAGAGAATGAAGAAAGTACAACAGTCAATGGACTCAGGTCTAGATAGGGAATCTGGGAGTGTGGCCCGGTGTAGAGCACATGCTTAGCATGCTCAAAGCCTGTGTTAAGAAGTTCATACTGGTAATCCTAGTGCTGGTGCTCACACCTGTAATCCTAGCTACCCAGGTTAAGTTTCAGTAAAGTGGCTACAAATAGCAGAACACACACAATTAGGTGTTAAGCTGTCTCATCTTCTGAGACCACAGGTCCTAAAAGTTGAGGGCAGAGACACCAGGATCCAAGCTAGAGGTCTTTTAGGACATGAGAAACATGAGCCCTCCAATCCCTTGATCCCTCATCCTGTGTCATTTGACTTCAATGCTCTAACATATGTTAAGTTCTTAGGAAAGCAAATGGCTCAAAGCATTGCATCATTAAAGACAACCCTACATATCCCCAGCCAACAAGGATCAATCCTTGTTGTGATGATTTTCAAGTTCCTTTTCTTCCACTTTTGCAGCTGCCATCTCTCCCAGTAGCAGGACCTGAAAGAAAAGCATTGCACAGAATAGTCAAGCCACCCAATAGGGAGCAAGGTCGTGTGCAGCTCTGCTAATACTCAAAACATTGGTACAGATGGGCACCAGTGGCTCACACCTGTAATTCTAGATACACAAGAGACTGAGACCTGAGGACTGTGATTCAAAGCCAGCCTGCCTAGGAAAGTCCCTGAGACTATTACCTCCAATTAACCACCAAAACTCCTGAAGTGGACCTGTGGCTCAAATGAGACATGCCAGCCTTGAGGGCAAAAGCTAAGGGACTGTGTCCAGGCCCTGAGTTCAAGCTCCAATGCTGTCTTAAGAGAGAGGGGGTTGGGGAGAGAGTGGGAGAAGACAGAAAGAAAAGAAGAGAAGGAAAGAGAAAAGACAAGACTACTAATTCCAAGTCGGTAGGCTGTAGCCTTTTTCCTGGATCTCAGTTAATAGTCCCACAACCCACTTCACCCCTTGTATCTCACCACTGTCTTAACACCAAAAAGTCCTTTTCAATGAGCTGGATTTTTCATAGTTATTAATCATAATATGCTGGCTATTTTCAGTAAATTCTGAAAACCAGAGAAATGATAGTGGTTGGATCTAGAGGAAAACTACCCCAGCAATCACTGCTTGCTTGTCTTCATCTAAAACACTTTTTTGAAAATGCCAGCGATTAAGACCCTGCCAGGGGAACTTTAAAAGGAGAGTTTGTTGTTTTTTGTAGTGCTGAGGGTTGAACCCTGGACCTCACCCCTGCTAGGGAAGTGCTCTACCACCAGACTACATACCCAGCCTGGGAATGACTTCTCCTAGAAGTACAATCCTTCATCCTGTAACATCAGCAAACAAATCCAAGCACAATGCAGACAAAGAGCATTTATAATCAGTCAGAGGAGCAAAGTAGGAGGCTTTTCCTAGTGTTGAGGAAGAGAGTGGTACTGTGGACAGTGGGGGCAGAGGCCCTGTGCTGGCCCTCAGGAAGGATCTGGGTTGTACACTTCTGGCAATGCCTTCAGGCTTTCTGCAGTACCCACTGACCAGATGCTCCCAACTTTTATGTTATTCTGGATCCTGGGAACCATCAGGAGCAGCACTGTCCACAATGGTCAGCTGGACTGTCCTTCTCTGTGTTCTGCCTCTCCTATAGTCATCACCCGGCTGTAGAATCTGGTCTCTGTTAGGTCTGAGTGGCCCAGGTGTCCTTATCATGGGATCACAGACCAGTGCCTTGACTTCCAACCACTCCTGCCCTACCCTCTCTCCACCTCCCATGCAGCTGGCACCAGACCAAAATTTACTGCCACTTTAAGAGGTGAGGGCCTTAAGCAAACAACACCTCACCCCCCAGGCTGGTCTCCTCCCTACCTCTAAGCTGTGACCCATTTTGCATATTACCTATGTCCCAGGATCAGATACTTTCCTACTAATCTCCACCAGGCAAAACCAGCATTCTCATGGAGTATTACACATGTCCTAACAGGGAAGTGACACATCTCTAGCTTTGGCCAGAGGCTCCCAAGGTATATGTTCTCCCCAATCTGCCTGTGCTGGTGTTGAGCCATCTCTGTCTATTTCTATTCACTGAGAGAAGAAGGGATTGGGAGATCCTGGAGAGTCACAGTCCCCAGGGATCCTTAAGACAGACAGGTGGTCAGAGAAGCCAATTTCCTGGTCCTGGCCTCACCTCTGCTGGCACCTTCCTGAGTCTACTTCCTCCTTCCCCTGGTATTCATTGGACTTTGAGGCTTCCACCTCCTGACCTTCCTCCCTTCATCTCAGCCCTCTGCTTAGCCAGGACTATTTAACAACTTCATGGGCAATGGCAGTTGAAAGCTCGGTTGAGAAAGGGCTAGGGGTGACCATGCACACTGGAGGAGGTAGGGGTGATGGTCTGAGGTTATCCACAGGGGCCTTGAACCAATATAAAGACCAGAGGAGAGAGAAGAAAGATGTCACCTCCTGTGCCAACTGGAGCCTCATGGGATGACAATGATGAACCAATTAACACACCCTGTGAACTCACCTGTCCCCAGAGGCTACCTGGTGAAACGTGAGCTAATAGTCCAGGTGGAATATGGGCACTAGTACAGGAACCCTCTTATGCACAGTGAGAGCGAGGTAGTGACAAGAGCCCTCCCACCTGTCTGTTGCAAGCTGAGAATATGCTGCCCAGGAGACTCAAATATTTGCAAACCTCTCCCCTTAAAATCTTGATTTTTCAGAGTGCTGGTATCTCATGCCTATCATCTTAGCTACTGAGATCTGAGGGTCTCAGTTCAAAGGAAAGAGTCTTACCTCCAATTAACCAGCAAAAATGTTGAAAGTGGAGCTGTGGCTCAAGTGGTAGAGAGCTAACTTGAGCAAAAGCAGCCAGGCCTTTAATTCAGTCTGCTGTGCATGCACACACACACACACACACACACACACACACACACACACACACACACACACACACACACACACACACACACACACACACACACACACACATCAATGTATCACAATGTTCTGTGAAGGAGTAATGGTCCCTTCGTGATTCCTTACTAGAAATCAGACTGGAGAAGCTATGGTGAGGATGACAGAGCTAAGGACTAGTGCAAGGAGACAAAATGCACATAAACATAAACTCTGGGCCCTACCCAAAATATCATTTAAAATTATATTTTTAGCACATGCTGGTGTCTCATGTCTATAATCCTCAAGTCAGGAGGGCTGAGAAAGGAGGATCACAGTTTGAAGCCAGCCTAGGCTGGAAAGTCCATGACTCTCTTATGTCTAATTATCTACCAGAAAACTGGAAGTGAAACTGTGGCTCAAAGTGGTAGAAGAGGGCTGGGAAGGTGACTCAGTGGTAGAGCATATGCCTTGCATGCTTAAGGCCCTGGGTTCGATTCCTCAGCACCATATAAGCAAAAAGAAAAAAGCACTGTGGCTCAAGTGTAGAGCACTAGCCTTGAGCTGAAGAGCTGAGGGACAGCGTCCAGGCCCAGAGTTCAGGCCCACGACTGGACTCCCCCCCCCGAAAAAAAAAGATTAAAAAAAAGTGGTAGAAGGCTGGCTCTGAGAAAAAAATAAATCAGGGCAGCAACCAGACTGAATTCAAGCCTCAAGACTGACAGAAAGAAAGAAAGAGAGAAAGAAAGAGAGAAAGAAAGAGAGAAAGAAAGAGAGAAAGAAAGAGAAAGAAAGAAAGAAAGAAAGAAAGAAAGAAAGAAAGAAAGAAAGAAAGAAAGAAAGAAAGAAAAGGAAGGAAGGAAGAGATAAATAAAGAAGATATTTAATTACTTTGTCAAAAACACCAAGCTTGAAGCCCCTTATGACAAAATGAAACTAAAAGTAGTGAGGTTGAGATGACTATACAAATGACAAACCACGAACTGTCACCATGGAAAGATTTCATTCCCCAAGGAGCCCTTGGTACCTCCCTAGAATCTACCCAGATGTCAAATCATCTGCCCCACCAGAACCATAGCATCTTCTCTTGGTTTATCTGTTCCAAGTTATCACCTTTGAAAGTCACACACCTGAGCAATATATTATTAACTCCCCAATGGCTTAGTGAAGACAACAACCCTGATGTGTAGATTGTGATCACAGTTGCCTGACTTTCTTCAGAAAACTTCTGAAGGCCACTTTAGCTGAAAATACTGAGTGTTTACTAGAAGCTATGGCTATCTGATGGATGGTTAAAGTAAGAGAAAAGCCTTGTAATGCCCATCTTCATCTCATTCTGACCCTTGATTACACTGACCTGTGAGGCAGATCCTACTCAGTAGTGCATGCAGGCAGGTCAATCATTTTTTCCAACACCTTTATACAAGACTATTGTCTGTTAGAGCTGGTCTGTGTTTCTTCTACCACACCCTGGGATATCTGAGTAGCTAGCACTCACAGGCCCAGGCCAAACCAGGAGGTCAGGGTATTACATACAACTATGAGTAATTCGACTATTCCTGGGTTTAAGCATTGCTCATCTGCACACCTCAAGGCAGGATGCTTGCACACAAGAAGGAAAACATCTTTGGCACATCCACGACCAATGGACATTCACCAAACTCATTAGGCATGCTAATTATTGAACAATGAGCAGCAGGTACACATGGTACACTGCTTTATTCCTATAGTGCAAGCTCAAATCCAGTAAAGAGCTGGGCACCAACGGCTAGCACCCCATAAACTTAGCTACTCAGGAGGCTGAGATATGAGAAACTCGGTTAGAGCCAACCTAGACAGAAAACTCATCTCCAATTAGCCACCAAAAAGCCAGAAGTGGAGCTGGGAATGAAGTAAGTCTGTGAAAAAGAGATGAAGAGAAGGTGAAGGATAGTAAAGAGGAAGAGTAAATGTTGAGTGATTATTTTCAGAGTCTAGAAAAACTTGGAAGTTTCACTTTCAGTTTTCTGTTTGGTTTGCATTTTGCTTTTTTACAGTAAGTTATAAAGCTCAGTAGATGTAATCAAAGCACACTTAGACAAAAAAGCCAAGAGTCAGGTGTCAGAGGCTCACACCCTTAATCCTTGCTACTCAGGAGGCTGAGATCTGAGGAACATAGCTCAAAGCCAGCGTGAGCAGGAAAGTCTGTGAGAGTCTTATCTCCAGTTCATCACCAAAAAGCCAGAAGTTGATCTGTGCCTCAAGTGGTAGAGCACTAACCTTGAGCAAAAAAAGCCTAGGTCCTGAATTCAGGCCTCTGTATGTGTGTGCATGCACACCTACACATACACACGGGTGTGCACCAGATAAAGAAATACTGATCTCTTTTTTTTCTTCTGGACTTAAGGCTTAGTACAGCCACTTCTGCTTTTCAGGAGGGAGTTGATTGGAGATGAATCTTACAGGCTTGGATGCGGTGGGCTAGCTTCAAACCGCTATCCTAAGATCTCAGCCTCCGGAGTGACCAGTTTTACAGGCATGAGCCACTTAATCTAGCTTTTCTAGCTAAACTATTAATAATGGCCAGCAGTGCTGTGAATACCTGAACCAATATCTGAGCCTAATGAACCTGCGCTGGATGTCTGCAGACATGGAGGGAGACCCTGAAGGTCAAATTAGCCTCCAAAGAATGGAAAGAAAGAATGGTGGATCAGCTGAGAAGTGAGCCACTTTATTTAGCCCAAAACGTAGGAGCACAAGTTACACAAACGGAAAGGTGAACAGACAATGGCTGGCCCTGAGCATAATCAGAGAAAGCCTGCGAAGAGTGAGCTTTGGATATTCCTTCTAGTAAGGACTAGGGTTTGAAGCCAGACCAGGCAGAAAAGTCCATGAAACTCTTTTCTCCAATTAAGCACCAAAAAACTGGAAGTGGAGCTGTGGCTCAAGTGGTAGAGCACCAGCCTGGTTAAAAAGCCCAGCAAGAGCACGAGTTCAAGTCCCAATACCGGCGTGCGCGCACACACACACACGCACGCGCACACGCGCACACACACACACAAACACACGCACGCACGCACGCGCACAGAGCAGGTGCAGAATGTGTTTGTAAGGAGGGCGCGGCGAGCACGTTGTCTGGAGTCCCGAGCTCCCTCCCCACGCGTGAGCGCCAGAGCTGCTCCCACGGCCTGGGCCTGAGCGCTGCATTCTCCACGCGGCGGCTGCACCACGCGGGGCCGCAGCGCCCACCGGGCCGCTCCACCTCCCCGGCCCCGCTCCCCGCACATCCTCCGCGTCCTCTCGGTCCGGCGATCCTGACACAGAGCTCATGGACGGCCACGCGGCGCTCGGTCCGAGCCCGCGGCCGGCCAGGATCTCCGCAAAGACCCGAGCCCCGACCCCTTACCGCGCACCGGGACGCCGGGCCGGGACCGGGCACGGGGCCGAGGGAGGCCGGCGCGGGGGTCTGGAGCGGCCCCGGGAGCCTGGCGGATCCGCCTGGAGCGGCGGGCGCGCGGCCACCTCGAGACCGGAATCTGCGGTCGCAGCCCGGCGCCCCGCCCGCCCCGTGACCCCGCCCGGGGACCGGCCCCCGTCCGGCTGAGTGCCGGCCCCGCCCGCCCCGGAGACCCCGCCCTCGGACTGTCCCCGGTCCCGGCTGAGGGCCGGCCCCGCCCGCCCCGGCGCCCGGCCGCTCTGCTGACCGCGCCCCGCCCACCTCCCGCTGCCTCGGACCCCGCGGGACCGGGGTTCTAAGTCACCGCTCTTACGCACGCGATCCCCGGCACCGCGGGGACTGCTGGCCGCGGGGCCTACCTGCTGCAGCACGGGGACCTGGATGGGCCCGGTTCTTTTGCTTCCCAAGGTCACCCACCACTGACCAGGCCCCAGGCTGCCCTCTGTCTAGTCGCTCTGTCTGCCTCCGTCTTGTCTGACTGTCTTGCGGTCTGTCTGTCTCTCTGGAGGCGACCCCAGAGGGACCCGCACCAATGGAGTGCGGGAGGGAACTTATAACGTGAACGGGTGAGGAACCTGGGGCTGGGAATGGTCAGCGCTGGTTCCCCCTCCCTCTTTCCGGTCAGTTTCTGGGTTCTCCAGGAACCTTCCAGACCTTGAGAGTTTCCCCCATGGTGGGAGGAAAGTCTGGAGAGAGCTTGCAGGGTGAGGGGAAGTGACTCATCCAGTCACCTCCCAGCAGGCCAGCCTGTCCCTCCAGCCCCAGGCGCTCTCCCCAGCCCTAGGGCCTTCCCAGCACCATCTCCTCACTGTGGTGTCCTTTGCCAGCTTATCTCATTGGTCCTGCCCTGAGGACAACCTGGAGTCTTGGGAAGAGCTGCCAGGTGTACACTTAATTGCTTTGCTCTGCGACTGGAGATTAGGGGTGTGTGTGTGTGTGTGTGTGTGTGTGTGTGTGTGTGTGTGTGTGTGTGTGTGTGTGTGTGTGTGTGTGTGTGTGTGTGTGTGTGTGTGTGTGTGTGTGTGTGTGTGTGTGTGTGTGTGTGTGTGTGTGTGTGTGTGTGTGTGTGTGTGTGGTCCCAGGAGGGGGAGGGGGAGGCCCTGAGGCCCTGGCACTATCCCTGACCTTTTTTGCTCAAGGCTGGCTCTCTACCACTAGAACCACAGCTCTACTTCCCGACTTTTGCTGGTTAATTGGAGATGAGTCTAGGGACTTTCATCTGCCTTGTGCTAATTTTGAACTTGGCTCCTTAGATCTCAACCTCCTGAGTAGCTAGGATTATTGGTGTAAGCCGTCACCATCTGGCCTAAAAGATTTTTTTTTAATTTCCAAGAAACTGCAGAGGCTAAACTCGGAAGTGAAACAAGTATCAAGATTTACTTGTCAGGTTAAAATTTTGCAGATCTCACTGGGCACATGCCTAGACTCCTAGCTACTCAGGGAGCTGACATCTGAGGATCACTATTCAAAGCTAGCTAGGACAGGAAAGTTCATGAGACTCTTATCTCCAATTAACCACTAGAAAACAGGAAGTGGATCTGCAGCTCAAAGAGGTAGAGTGCCAGCCTTGAGCAAAAGAGCTCAGGGACAGCACCAAGGCCCTGAGTTTAAACCCCATGACCAGCAAAAAAAAAAAACAACCTGTGGCTCAAGTGGTGGAGCATTAGCTTGGGGGGGGGGGGGGAGTTCAGGGACAGGCACAAATTTTTTTTTTATGTCACAAACTAGATGCCAATTTTATAGCCATTTTTATGCCTCACTTGAAAATCCTACATTGTCTTAACAACTTCCAGAGAGCGCAAATTCAGATGAGTGAGGGCTACTGCTCTGCATGGCTGTACCCCAAACTCTGATACACACTGAGGGCTAAGGCCCTCCAGGCAGGCTCCTCCAAGCCAGGTCACACCAGGAAATAACACTCCCCTGGGGAATGGGTAAAAATCCACCTCAGAACTGAGGCTGGAAAGCTAGATGAGGCAATAAGGGAAATTGCACTATTTTCACCAAACATCTAAAAGGCAAGACTCAAAAATCAAACCTGGTAGTAAACTAAAAAAGCCTTGAAAGGTGCATACCCTTATAACTCCTTTTTAATGTAAAGCTACAAAAATAAGAGACTTTGAAGGGCGGTCTAAATCTGCCCTTTCCTTTGAAATGTTAAGGGAAAAAGAAGGCTGAAAATTCTCTAGGACAGAGAATAAAGAGGCCACAGTGGCAAAAGAAACTCTTGAAGGTGACCTGTTTATTGGGTAGGGCTCAGCCACCCAGAACCGTTATCCAAGAATTAGACAAGGTATAAAATATAAAGCCTCAGTCTGGTATTGGTGATAGGCCTGAGCACTATCCCTGGCCTTTTTTGCTCAAGGCTGGCTCTCTACTACTAGAAACAGCTCCATTTCCTGACTTTTGCTGGTTAATTGGCGGTGAGTCTTAGGGACTTTTTTCTGCCTTGTGCTGATTTTGAGCTTGGAGCCTTAGAGCTCAACCTCCTGAGGAACTAGGGGGGCTGAGATCTGAGGGTAGAGGTTCAAAGCCAGACTGGGAAAGAAAAATCTGCAAGACTCTTATCTCCAATTAACCAACCAAAAGCTAGAAGTGAACCTTTGGTTCTAGTGGTAGCATGCCAGCCCTGAGCAAGCAAGCAAATACAATGGGGCCCTGAGCTCAAGTCACAGAACTGGCACACACACAAAACAAAAAACAAAAAATACACTTCCTTCCTGGATTCCAAGGTAATTGCTAAATGATTGTAAAGGAAACAGCTTCAATTCAGGAAAATACAGGCTGGAATGCCAAGTTGCTCCTCCTGCTTTTAGTTAATTTGTGGGCCCAAGAAAATAGTGCTTTTTAGCAATTTTTGTTGTTAGTTAACTTTTAGCAAAGGTACTGCTAAGTGCCTGACACAGCTGAACCCGACCACCCACCAGGCCACAAAGCCTCCAGAGGTTTCTTTTCTCAATGAGGAAAATAACTGCTCCCTGGGGACTCTTTCTCATACTGAGATGATGACCAGCAGCCCCTGCTTTGACTATGATTGCTTTATAATTAAGCATACCTTTTACCCTCTTGCCCTAATCCTTCCTCCACTTCAACCTAAAGCTCAAGTTTTACCTGGGAAGATGGGCTGACATGTTCAGTTTCCTCTTCCTAAACCTTTCTGTGCATTTCACTATGGTAGCTTGGGGCAAGTGTCTGGACCTGAACTGTACACTGCTGGAGTTGAGCTTGGGGCCTAAGATTCAGGTTCACCTTAACCTGCTTGTCACCCTTTGCTGCCCCCAGCCTCTGCCTTTACTCCAGCTTTCCACACACTCTTCTACTTGTGTTTTTTATCCTAAATACTCTCAGACTAAAATTCTTCATGAATTCAGGAAGATTGGGAGTTTATTTTCACCTCAGTAGCTAGATTACAAGCATGAGCCACTGGTGTGCAGTTCAGATTTATGCATAAAGGCTAGCTCTCTACTACTTGAGTCACAGTGCCACTTCCAGCTTTTTCTGCTTATGGGGTGCTGAGGAATGGTCGGAGGGCCTCATGCATGCCAGCACTCTACCACTGAGCCACCCTCCCAGCCCTCAGATGTGAGTTTTTAAATGTCATAATCAGTGAGTTCTTGTCAAATTATACCTCCCCCTTCACTCACTGATAGGGTAAATTAGACTTTGCCAGAGAACCAAGCAGACATCCAGATACAGTAAATAATCAACTTCCAGCCCCCTTTACCTTGAGATGGCTCTTCTCCGGGGCAGCTACCACCATATAAGGCAACAAAAGCCGCTAGAGTGACCTCCAGGTCTGGGCAGCTGCGGGACCCTTATCTACTCTTTGGACAGCAGCCATAAATCCTAGTCCAACATGATGAAGCCCCTGGCCCACATGTCCACACCAGGGTCTTCGCCTCCTAGCCCCTTCTAGCCCCTCCTAAACCTCCTGGTTCTATAGATCAACCCAGACAATAGCCGGTGCTTCTTCTCATTCCTCCCTTGTGAGAAGGAGTCTTGCTGGCCCCCTCTCCAGGCAATAAACCTTTCTTTGTTCTCTGTACCTGGATGTCCGTGTGGTTTTCTAGCAAAGTCTATTTAATCTTAATTTGCTAACATTTACTGCATTTACTAAGTGGGCCTAGTGTCGCCTAGAAAGGGAGCATGCTGAGCTGTGCAGAGGGGAAGAAGTATACTAAACTATGGGAAGGCAGCTCATTTTGCTAACACTCACTCCTGATATAGATTAGCTAAATCTCACATGTGTTGCATAGATATTCCTCAGAAATATGTAGAGATAAGCTAGCATTTACTGATCAAGTGCTGAAAGCCAGCGTTGGAAAAGTATTTGGTGAGGACATTGACAGCCAACGAGCCACACCAGATCCTCTTGGGCCCCTGGCGTGCCTGGCCTTGTTCTCAGCACATACCAGGTTCCCACTGAAGGCCCCTCACTGAAGGCCTACTGACTATGCAAATGCATCATTTTCTTTCCTTATTTAGGTCCAACTTGAAGGTCATCTCCAAGAGTAACATATCTTCCCTGCTCCTAGTAATGCCCATGCCCATCTTTGAATCTCTAGCTCACAGTGCCACTTTGCTTCCGTCAAAATTGTACAATATGAAGTTATAAGAAGTCAGGTTTTCTTGTTTTGATATTTGGGTTTTTTTTTGTTGTTTTTTGGTGCTGGTCCTGGGGCTTGAACTCAGGGCCTGGGCACTGTCCCCGAGCTTCTTTGGCTCAAAGCTAGTGCTCTACCACTTGAGCCACAACACCACTAACAGG
The DNA here is from genome assembly GCF_024711535.1 of Dipodomys merriami. Classification (NCBI taxonomy): domain Eukaryota; kingdom Metazoa; phylum Chordata; class Mammalia; order Rodentia; family Heteromyidae; genus Dipodomys; species Dipodomys merriami. Next base: position 213,782 of record NW_027206601.1, read on the forward strand.
TTTTTCTGAGTAGTGTATTGGAGATAAAAGTCTCACAGACTTAACTGCTCAGGTCAGTTTCAAACCATGAAGCACAGATCTCAGACTCCTGAGCAGCCTAGATTACAGGCATGAGCCACCAATGCCTGGCTTGCAAGATGGGGTTTTGATTCAATAAAAATTATACAATATGAAATTGTAAGATATAAAGCAAGGCAGGAGCTGATGGCCCACACCTGCAGTCCTAGCTACTCAGAAGGCTGAGAGCTGATCATAGTTTAAATCTTAGGCAGAAGAATCCAAGAGACTCTTAGCTTCAATTAAACAGCCAAAACCCAGAAGTGAGCTTGGGCTCAACTGGTAGAGCACTAACTGTAAGCAGAAAAGGCTAGGCAAGAGCCAGAGGCTCTGAGTTCAAGCCCTAGAACCAAAGCAAAACATGGTCATGGGACATGTGCTGTTAAGAGGAGTAGTGGGGCTTCAGCTCCTCTCTGTTCTAGCTCTCCTGGCCATGTTCCACCACATGCTCCAGTCACAGGCCCAGAATCAATGAGCCAACTTACAATACACTGGAACTCTCCCTCCCCTCATTCTCTGTCTCTCTCCCTCCCCCACCCCCAATACTAGCTTGAACTCAGGTCTCAAGTTTGTTAGGCAGGTGCTCTACCACTTCAGCCATGGCCTTGGTAAAACTTCGGTCCTTATAAATAAGTTGATCATCTTGGGTATTTTTTTTATAGTTTTAGAAAGCTGAGTAATGCAAATCTTCTACTCTGCAACACTAATGAACTCACTCCAAAGGTTTGGATTTGTTTTTCGTAGATTCTTACAGATTTCCTACAAAGACAATGCAAACAGTTCTGTCTGTCACATTTGTACAGTTTGTTTTCTTGACATGTTGTAGTGGCTAGGCCTATGCTAATAAGAGTGCTAATAAGAGTGTAGTGGCTAGGCCTATGCTAATAAAAGTGGTAAGAATGGTTGGTCATTGGCAATCCTTGCCTTGTTCCTAATCATAGGAAAACATAGCATTCAGTCATTCACCATTAAGAATGATAGCTGGCCGGGCACCAGCGGCTCACACCTGTAATCCTAACTACTCAGGAGGCTGGATCTGAGGATCACAGTTCAAAAGCCGGCCCTGGCAGGAAAGTCTGGAAGACTCTTATCTCCAATTAAGTGGTGCTGTGGCTCAAGTGGTAGAGCACTTGCCTTGAGCTGAAGAGCTCAGGGACAGCACCCAGGCCCAGAGTTCAAGCTCTATAACCAAAAAAAAAGAAAGAAAGAAAGAAAGAAAGAAAGAAAATGATAGTTGGGTACTGGTGGGTCTAATTCTACTCTAATGGCCTAATTATACTCATGAGGCTGAGATGTGAGGATCACAGTTCAAAGTTAGCCCAGAAAAACAAATCAAAGACTCTCCAATTAACAGGCAAAAAGCCAGAAGTAGAGGTGTGGCTCAAGTGGTAGAACACCAGCCTTAAAAAAAATAAAAACAGAATATGGCTACTTTAGTTGTGGCCAAGATTGAGTGTGTGTTGTTTGTATTTATTTATTGGTACCAATACTAGGGCTTGAATTCATGGACTCAAATTCTTGCTTAGCTTTTCCCTTTAAGGGAAGAGCTCTACCACTTTAGCTATACCTTCATTTCTGCTTTTCTCTGGTTAACTGGAAATGAGTCTCATAGACTTTTCTGCCTGGACTGGGTTGGAACTGTGATCCTTGTATCTCAGCCTCCTGAGTTACTAGAATTGCAGGTTGAGCTAGTAGCTACTAGTGAAGCCAAGATTTGTTCACCAGTGCTAACTTTAAATTTGGTCCTCTCCACAAATTATAGATTTCTATTGCTACCTTTACAAAATAAAGAGTTGAACACTACTAATATTTCTTCCTAGTAAAATTTAAATATTTGGGAATGAGGTAGCATTTCAACTAAGAAGGGCAACGGAGGTAATAGAGAAAGGAGAGAAAATATCCTGTGTGGTTTATCATTTTTATTCCATATGTACAGCCATTCCCATTCTTTACATATTGCATACATATTCTTCCACAGCAACATCCTTGTGATTATACAATGGACATGTGAATGTTCCATTAAATAGCTCAGTTAGAGTTCTAATATGAAACTTGAGTTTTAGCTGAGCAAGTGCATGATAAGTCATTCCAGGAAAGAAGGTACAAATGTCTGTGACCTTATTTGGCTTCCTAAAAAAAATTAGCTGTCCAAAAAATTAATGAATTAAAGATATAAAACTTTTAAGTATATTTGAATGCAAATTTCTAATACGCAAGCAATAACTTTTATAAAACTAAAGCATTCGGCTGATTATTTCAAAGCTTTGCTTTAAGTCTATGAAAAGCACATCTCCAATGAAAGGATATAAAATAAGAAATGCTTCATATTTTAAACTGTAGTTATGCTCACAGCATTGGCAAAAAATTAAACTAGTAAATGTTATAATGTTTTCTATTAAGCATAGAAAACTTCAAGGCATAATATTTTTAATACAAACTATGTCATCATATTTTAATTTTTTTAAACAGGAAGAGTGTTTCTACAAAGATCATAGAACCAAACAATAGAAGAACAATGCTGAGGCTTATTCTGTGAGTTTCTTCCTGTTCAGAATCTCAGAGGAGGCACCCACATGGTGATGAATCCTGGAGGTGCAGTTCCAGGATGGCAGGGGGAAATGACCAGTCCTGAGAGGTCGCCAGGCTGGCAGAGTGAAAGGTCCCAGAGATCGTGGTGGTGGCACCTCCTTCTAACCCCGCGTTCAGCACCCCAGAGAAATGGGAGGGGAAAAACCAGTGTTTTCCCTAGCTGTGCCTCAGAGATAGTATGTATGCTGTGAGATATACGGTTCTGTAAGAGTCTATACTAATAAAATATAACAGGTGCCTTATAAACATAGCTTCGACCTAGTCACACCGTGGTGAGCTACTTAAAAAGTTGATCCTGAATGTGACATCTGGGTTTATTTGAGCTCTGCCGGAGTCGATTCAGATGGAGAAGCTCCTGGGCCTGCAATATCAAGTACATACAGGTAAGCATACAATTTAAATATGAAATTTTAACATTCATTTTAAATAGAAGAGTGAATGTATTTCTCACCTTTTGCCTGAGGATTATTCCTGACGTCTACACAGAAATCGAACATCCAATCCTACCTCCCAACACAAATCATGAATGGGAAAACATGTGCCCCAACTTTGACCTTGGAAGGTAAGGACAGAGCGCCCCCTTGTGGATGCTCACGCTTCCACACGTCACTGTCCCAGGCTGGAAAAGTCTCAGCAGACACAGGGACCTAAAGGAACTAAACAGTGAGAGCACCCCCACCAGGGACTCAGGCTGAGTGACCTATCGCATCCTCCTCAGATGGAGACTGGACTCGGTGTGCCACTTGTCGTTCCCCCCCCCACTCCAAAATTCCTCCCCTTCACTAATGTGGACTTCAGAGAAGCGCAGACAATCCAGCTGAGCCCCAGTGGCTCATACCTATAATCCTAGCTAGTCAGGAGGCTGAGATCTGAGCATCGTGACTGGAGACAGCCCAGGCAGCCAAATCTGAGAGAATCTTATCAGTAATTGACCAGTAAATGCTAGAAGTGTAGAGGGCAGGCTCAAGAGGCAAAGGGCCAGCGGTGCATGAAAAAGCAGTGAGAGTGAGACCCTGAGTTCAAAACAAACCAATTAAGATGGGTTTGATGCCTCAGTCCTTTCACCCTAGCTAACTGAGAGGCAGAGCTGAGATCATAGTTGGAGGCCAGCCTCAACAAAAAATTAGTGAAACCCCCATTTCAACCAATAAAAAGCTGGATGTAATGGAAAGAGCTTTTATTCCAGCTAAACAGGAAGCATAAATTGGAAGAGGGAAGTCCAGGGTGGTCCAAGAACAAGCCCAAGACCCTTTCGGGAAAAATAAACCCCAAAGGACTAGCAGCATGGCAACCAAGGGCAAGGCCCTGTGTTCAAGCACCAGTACTACCTAAACAAAACAAAACCCACCAAAAACGAAAACTAGATCAACAACAGGATCCAGCTACTCCACAACTGAGTATCCCTCAAGGGAACTGGACATTAGTAGCTTTTGAGAGAAGTACACTCTGTGTTTGCTGCAGCATCATTCACAGTAGACAAACCATGGAATCCACTCAAGTTTCAATCCACAGATAAACAGAGAAAATGGAGTGAGCATTCATACAGTGTAATACTACTCAGCCATGGAAAGAAGGCAATTTTGTGAAAACATGGATGAACCTGAAAGGCATCAGGAGAAGTGAAATAAACCAGTCTGAGAAGGACAAATCCTTCAGGACCTCACTCATATGTGGGATCAGAAAAAGCCAAACAAACAGCAGAGAGTAGCAGGGGCTGGGATTAACGGACAGAGAAGAGAGAGATGTTGGTCCTTCCTTTCCAGGAAGGAAGAGTTCGAGTCACTGAGGTCCAGCAGGGTGACTACAGTGAGTGACAGGACACTGCACACTTTCCTAGCATGGGTGGCAGGGCTGGGGAAAGGCCCTCTCGCCCTGCCCAGATCTCAGGAGGAAGGACCACATCCATTGGTTCTCTTTGTGTACTCAAGACTCTTTAAACATCCATGTGGGTCGGTTTCTCTACAAATACTCACTTGGAGGAGAAGACTCTGAAATAAAGAATAAGAACAGTGACTTTTCAGTGTAATTAAAAAAGATTAAATATTCACAAAATACAAACTTACTTAAAGTAGTAAAAACTAAGTCTGCAATATTAAAACAAAAGAAGTCATAAAGCACTTTGAACTTTGTAAAGTTCCAAAGGGCACTTTGCTAATGTTGTTCTGGGTTATTTGTTTTGTGCCAATACTGGGGCTTGAATTCAGGGCCTGGGAACAATCCCTTGGCTTTTTGACTCAAGGTGGGCACTCTACCATTTCAGCCAAAGCTCCACCTCTGTGTGTGTGTGTGTGTGTGTGTGTGTGTGTGTGTGTGTGTGTGTGTGTGTGTGTGTGTGTGTGTGTGTGTGTGTGTGTGTGTGTGTGTGTGTGTGTGTGTGTGTGTATGGGGGGGCGGAGAAAGTAAGACTTTTGAATTGCAGTCCTCAGATATCAGCCTCCTGAGTACTAAGATTACAGGTGGCATGTGTCACCAGTTCTAGCTGGGTTTGTTGTTGTTGTTTTTGAGTTGGGGTTTCACTACAGCAGCCCAAAGAGCTGCTTTGAATTTTAGATTCTCCTACCTCAGCTTCCTGAAGACTGAGATTACAGGTGTGCACCACCATGGCTGGCTAAAAGGGCAGGGTATAATTGGTAGGTTCTATTCAACCAAAACAGCAAGCAGCTAGATATAGGAAATAAGGGAAGCCCTGTGAGCAGAGAGATCTACTCACAAAAAAGGAAACAAACACGAAACAAAAAATTCTCATCAAAGAAATGAAGCCCCATGAGAAAAATAAGTTGCCTAGAAATTAATAAAGCCGTGGAAACTGAACGCTAAATATATGCATAAATGAAACACACACATGTATCTATACTCCCAGCTACCCAGGAGGCAGAGAGCCAGAGGATGGTTTCAGGCCAACAAGCCAGGCCTGGTGGCGGTGATCCCAAATACAGGGAGGCATAGATAGGAGGATTGAGAGTTCAGGGAGCCTTGTATAAAAAGTCAAGATACTGTCTGAAAACTAAGTAAAGCACTAAGGACTGGGGTGTGACTCAAGTCGTAAAGCACCTGCCTGTGAGTGCAAGGTCCTGAGTTCAAACTCTAGTAACTCTCCTCCCCACTCAAGAAATATGCATCATTTGGGGACTGTTAAAAATAAAAATGAGTCAGGGGCTGGTGGCTCACACCTGTAATCCCAGCTACTCTGGAGGTTGAGACCTGAGGATTGCAGTTTGAAGCCAGCTTGGGTAGGAAAGTCCATGAAACTCTTATCTCCAAGTTAGCACCAAGAAAAGCCAGAAGTAGAGCTGTGGCTCAAGTGACCGAGCATTAACCTTGAACTAAAGAAGCTTAGGGACTGCACCCACACCCTGAGTTCAAGCCCCAGGACTGGCACAAATAAATAAATACCAATGTGTTATCCTATCTAATTACAGAGAAAATTATAATGGAACATAGTCAAAGCTTTAGAAATGCTGATACTCAAGCAATTTTAAGTTTGAATGCAGCCTTCATGGGAAGAGAGAACTCTGTACAGAACACTAAAACTGATATTAATGGGCACATTCTTTGCACTAAATGAAGTATCAAGATTTTCAACAAATAAAAATGTGAAGTCCAAGAAGTCATGGCTTTTGCTTTCTAATAAAGATGAAAAAGCAAAATGGGCATGATTCTCATTTCCATGGGTAGCCTTAATAGTCCTGAGGATGTCTATAATTTCTAGATTCATGAGCTACATCATGACATAGGAAATCCATCTGCTGACATCACTGTTGTCGGAGCCCTGCATTAAGGGAGGCTCCGTCCAGGGTGCTCCTCACCTTGAGCTTTCTCAGAGCCTTCAGGAGCCTCTGCATCTGGTGTTGCCTCTGCATCCTTGGGCGCTTGGGAGTCCCGTGTGGACTGAGAGGACGACGTCCTGGATGTCTTCGGGGTCTTTATGTCTGAGTCTGCCCTCTGTTGCTGTAACCACTCATCCTTATAGCCATTGCTGATAAGCTTGGAGAAGTTTGTTGGTGAATTGGTTTTTTGACCAGGCCTCCAAAAAAGAAAAATGAATGGTAAACATTAAAAGGAAATCTGATAGCTGGGCACTGGTAGCTCACACCTGCATCCCAGCTAATCCAGAGGCTGAGATCGAGGAATTAGAGACTCAAAGCCAACTAGGACAGAAAAAATCCTCTAGACTCTTTCTCTAATTAACCAGTACAAAGCCAGAAGTGGAGGTGTGGCACACACACACTGAACAGTATTCAGGGAACATAGTAATAAGTTAGATGCACAGCTGTTTCTTGCTCTAGTGTTCTTTCTCCCTCCCTCTCGCCCTCCCTCCCTCTATCTATCTACCCATCCATCCATCTATCATCTACTTAGCTATCCCTTGTCTGTCTTTTTTTTCTCCCTCTCAGTTTGAGCCCAGTACTTATTATAACTGTTTTTCACCCATTTGATGAGACGCTATGTGAAGGATCAGGCAATTCACGGTATTTATTCTCACACTAAACCAGAATTCTGGGAGTAAGGAGATAAAGAAGACCCTGGGGATTTCCTCTCTAGCAAGAAAATCAACAAGGGGCATCCAAGAGCTGCAGATGGGATGGAGCCAGAGGGCTCCAGGCGGAGGCCCTGGGGACAGAGAACACCAGCCCGCAGCACAGGAGCACAGGACTGGGGGGACGTGGCCCAAAGGCGGACCTGCGCAGCATAGCCCGCCCAAGCTGTGAGGACAGGCCCACAATGGAGCTGGCGGCCAGGCTGGGCCGCGTCCGGCAGGGCTGCGCAGGGCAGGGCTGCAGCAAGGCCTCAGGCAGGGGGGATGTGGGCGCTGTCTGGCCGTGCTCAGGGTAGAGGGACAAACCCCACCCCTCCTGGCCTGCTGGTCAGGCAGCTGCTCACGCACATGGGAGGGAAGGAGAGCCGGCTTCCCGAGGATTCTTTGGAGCCCGTTGGGGTCCCCGCTTTGCTGGGGTGCTTTGCGTGGATGGCGGGCAGCTTCACCTGTGTGGAGAGACACAACGCAAACGCCAATCTCACCCACAGCACGTGCGGGACCAGACCTCTGCTGGGAACAGTCACACCAAACCAGGCCAGCACGAATCCCATTCCACGGAAAGCCTTGGCGAAAGGGGCGACGGGTCCGGAGCAGCTGCTGGCCAGGCTCTGCCGCTCACAGCTGAGATCCCAGCCACTCGGAGGCTGAGAGCTGAGGATCGGGGTGGAAGCCAGTCTGCGGAGACAACCTTACCTCCCATTAACCAGCAAAGAGCCAGACGTGGAGCTGTGCCGCAGTCACAGAATGCCAACCATGTGCAAACAAACAAAAACAACCAGGAGCATAAGGCCTTGAGTTCAAGCCCCTGCACCAGCACGTGCACGCACACCCACGCACGCACATGCATGCACACACGCGCACACACAAGCAGTTGCTATATCCAAATAGCCAATTATGAGAGGCAGACTGCACCTTGATCCACAACGAAATACAATCCACCAATACAAGGAGTAGAGTAGACACTGCTGGCTGTTTCTAAAATGCACTAGGAACAAAGGATATAAACTCTGACACCATGAATTGATGCTCTGGAAAAGCTACAAGGAATGAAAGCAGCCAGGTGTCTTAGGAGCTGGGAGTTGGGAGGGGTTGGCCCCAAAGGAGCTGAAAAAATGGGGGGTGGGCTGATGGAATTCCTCTGTACCTCAGTGGTAGTTTCATAATGTATGCCTTGTTACAACTTGTAGAGCAGGTGAGCTTTGCTGCACATAAATTATACCTTATTTAAAAAGAAAAAAAAAACTTCTATATCACTTTTTTTTTTTTTTTGTCAGTTGTTGGGCTTGAACTCTGGGCCTGGGCGCTGTCCCTCAGCTCTTCAGCTCAAGGCTAACCCTCTACCAATTGAGCCACAGCACCACTTCCGGTTTTTCTGGTGGTATATTGGAGATAAGAGTTTCATGGACTTTCCTGCCCAGGCTGGCTTTGAACCGCGATACTTATATCTCAACTTGCTGAGTAGCTAGGATTACAGGTGTGAGCCATCAATGCCCAGCTTCTATATCACTTTTATAATAACATTTTTTAAAAAACTAAAAAGAAAAACAGAAATAAATAGTAAGAGTCCGACACCCATGGCTCACACCTGTAATCCAAGCTACTCAGAAAGCTGAATTCTAAGAATCAAAGTTCAAAGCCAACTCAGGCAGAAAAATTCTGTGTGACTCTTCAATTAACTAGCAAAATATCAGAAGTAAAGTGTGGCTCACGAGGTAGAATGCCAGCCTTGAATAAAAAAAGTTTAAGGGATAGTGCCCAGGGCCTGAGTTCAAGCCCTAGTACTATTACAAGAAATAATTTTTTAAAAAATCCCTTCCAAGATGGGAGGGCAGGGATGGTAGGGGAAAAACAAAGGAGGAGGCAACAATGCTTGATAAGAAATGTACTCATTACCTCGCTCATGTAATTGTAACCCTTCTGGTACAGTATTTTCACAATAAAAACTTACTTAAAAAATCCCTTCCAATTCCCAGTCAGCCAGCAAGTAAGCAAGAACCCCAGGAATGCTGGTAACCAGCAGTGAGGAGCACATCTGCCCTAAGAACAGGCTGGCGTACAGCACACCCCAAAGACAGCCTGGGTGAGGCGAGGGAAGTGCTGATTCCCACCCCTCCCTCAGCGGCAGCAGCACAGGGACGCAGCAGCTGGCTAGGTCCATGATTTCATTCTCATTTAAGGTTCTTACTGTCTAGGCCAAGATGTCTTGCAAGACCCAGGAAGGAAATACAAGAACTGCTGTAATTGAACACACTCCACATCGCCCAACACTGTGTGCCTTCTGCTGGACATAATCAGCGTGGGTGTCTCCAAGTCAGTCATCTACCTCCTTGATGTGGTGGGGGTAGACAGGCTGGCTCTGAGCATTTGTGCAGTTTGTCTTAAGTGGCTACACTAAATCAGTCATTCATTTGGTTTGGTGGTGATATAGCATTTAACACTTTTGCATTTCTCTAGCTTTGCACAGTAAAGTCCTGGGAGCCACTAAGAGGAGGCTAGGGGATAGAAGAACTTCTAATCAAGAGGTCACAACCCATCTACCAGTCAGGGTGTTCTTGAGGTTTCCCTTGGAGAGACAAATGTTCCCTGGGATTGTGTCCTATTTCCAGAGAAATTTCAATTTAACTATAAATAAAACATGTAAAGATAATGAATACAAAGCCTGGCACTGGAGACTCACACTAATCCTAGCTACTCAGGAGACAGAGACCTGAGGATCACCATTTGAAGCCAGCCTGAACAGAAAAATCAGTGAGATTCTTGTTTCCAATTAACTAGCAAAAAGCCAGAACTAGAGCTGTGGCTAAAGTGGTAGAAAGTCAGCCTTGAGTAAAGCTAAGGTAGAGCATACACCTGAATTCAAGCCTAGTATGGGCACAAAAAGAGAAAGGTAATAAATACATATTAAATTCCCTTCCTATAATGCTAGGTGACATGTGTTATACGTTTCCTCTAGGTAAGTATTCACTAGTTAAAAACCACTTTAAAAATGCAGAAATAAGCCAGACACTAGTGGCTCATACCTGTAATTCTAGCTACTCAGGAGGCTGAGATCTGAAAATTACAGTTTGAAGCCAGCCCAGGTAGGAAAGTCTGTGAGACTCTTATCTCCAACAAACTACTTTAAAAAGCTGGAAGTAGCACTGTGTGGCTCAAGTGATGGAGCATTAGCCTTGAGCACAAACAGGCTCAGCGACAGTTCCCAGGGCCTGAGCTCAAGTCCCAAGACCGACTAAAACAAAAAAAAAAAAGCAAAAATAGCCAGGTACCAGTGGCTCAGACATATAATCCAAGCCACTCAGGATGGTTCAAAGCCAGCCTGGTCAGAAAAGTCCTCATGAGACTCTTATCTACAAATAACCACTCAAAAACAGGAAATGAAGCTATGGCTCAAAGTAGTAGAGTGCTAGTCACAAAATTGCTCAGGAACAGCGCCTAGGCCCTGATTTCAAGCCCCATGACTGACCCCCCCCCCAAAAAGTGAAAATACTGGATTGTTGGAGAACTAGATTCTGCTTATTGTATAATCTACAATTATCCAATAAAATATAAGCAAAAAAACCCCCAAAACTGTGTTCTGCCCCATAAAACCAAACCAATGATCAGAAAAGAAAATGATAACTAGACTGTGGCTACTCGCACTGTAGAGATCCACACTTAAAATGAGGACCATGTCAGCAATGTCAGCAGACACACCAGAAGCAGTAAACAGACACACATGCAATCATTCAGAGTCCCAGGAGGAAAGCAGCAGCAGGTGACATACATAGATGAGTTTCTGTCACCTTTTTTTTCTCCTCAAGTTCCTCGGCCTCTCTTTGCCAAACTGTTTTCATGTCGAAATCGAAGGGGCCTCTTCTGGATTCGTAGCTCCCGTTGGCCTGATTGGGGTTGAATTCTTCATACACCATGTAATCTGGCATGGAGACCACAGGGAGGCTGCAGGAACAGCTGGGTCAGTTACAGCCTTGCTGGCCCCTTCTCCCTTGCCCTCCTTTCTCTTGGCTTCCCTGAAGACACAGGTGGGCCTTGCCTTTCTGCTCTTGGGGAACAAATAGCTCAGCCCCTTTCCAGTGCCAGCTTGCAGAATTTCACTAAAATATTATCTACTACTTTGCCCCCTTCAATGAGCTAAAGGCTCTCCTAAATATGTACCACTATGATCCTCTCAGATAGCAATGGCCTGCTTATTTTCTGTGACATGGCCATTTACAATATGGGTACTTGAACTTCCAACTGGTCTTTGGATCAGTGACAGAAAGGAGTCAACCCTAGAGTTGCTGGTCCCCTTTCTAGCAGGTTCTAATCCATTCTGCTTCTTTTTGTTTCTTTTCGAAACTTAGCACAAAGAATTTCATTTTTTTTTAAGCAGGGGTTGGAGGCATGGCTCAGGTAGAACACTAGCCAATGGGCAAAAGCATCAAGTACCAAGTTCATGTCCCAGTCTTGGACCTAAAAACAAAGCAGGGGAAGAGTCTAATATTACATGTTTCAGGCATCCAATAAATTTTGTATATTCATTTTTTTTTGTCAGTCATGAGGCTTGAACTCTGGGGCTTGGCACTGTCTCTGAGCTCTTCAGCGCAAGGCAAGTGCCCTACCACTTGAGCCACAGCACCACTTCCAGTTTTCTGGTGGTTAATTGGAGATAAGAGTCTCATGGACTTTCCTGCCCTGGCTGGCTTTGAACTGTGATCCTCAGATCTCAGCCTCCAGAGTAGCTAGGATTACAGGCATTAGCCACCAGCACCCAGTGTGTATATTCATTTTTTGTTAAAAATAAAAACAGGTCAGAGGCTTGGCTTAGTTGGTAGAATGCTAGCAATCGAGTAAAAGCATCAGGTAGAGAATTTGAGTCCCAGTCTTGGACCTAAGAAAAGATGGCAAAGGGAAGAGTCTAATATTACATGCCTCAGGCATGTAATAAATTTTGCATATTCATTTTCTTGTGAAAAATAAAAACAAGGGATTGGAGGCCTGGCTCAGTGGGTAGAATGCCAGCCAATGAGTGAAATCGTCAAGTACCAAGTTGAAGTGCTGGTATAGGACCTAAAAAAAGAAAAAGAAAAAAGAGAAACAAAAGCTGGGCATGGTGGCTAAGGCCTGCACTCTTAGCTACTTGACAGACTTAGAATGATTTATGGTGGTTTTATATTACAGGCAAAAAAAAAGTCAGAAAGCTGCCTAAAATTAATTTTCATTTCCTTCTCAGTCCAGAAGAGGTGGGCTGGAGGATTGAGGCTGCCTAGTGACAAACAGGAATTCTTAGAAGCCTCAATCACATTGGTGAACAATAGTTTTGCATGGCCCTGCAATTATAGAAATTTAGTGTTGTTTGTATCTCTGGCACTACCTATGACTTTCATCTGTAACAAGAAGAAAGCTTTGGGGCAGACTGCTATTTTATGGCAGATACATGTGACCATGTCTACTTCCTGACCGGCAGCTTAGAGATCCACACAAAATGCTCCATGATTGCCCATCTCTGCTTTTCTGACAGCTTATGTTCCCCCATAGTGCTGGTAAAATAGTACCCAGACTTTTGTAACCACACTTGTCCTCAGTTGAAATTTAAAATTTAACTTGTGTTGGGTGCCAGCATGCCTCACACCTGTAATCCTAACTACTCAGGAGACTGAGATCTGAAGATCACAGTTCAAAGCCAACCCAAGCAGGGAAGTCTGTGAGATTCTTATCTCAAATTAACTACCAAAAAGCTGGAAGTGGTAGAGCATTAGCTTTGAGTGAAATTGCTTTGGAACAGCAATTAATCTAATGAATTTCAACTTGAGCTATTCCCCCCAGATCCCTTACACATACAAAACGTGGCTGCTTCAAGATACTTACTCGCGCTGCTGGGCAGTAGCAGGCTTGCTGTGGTGGATATACCAGTCTGGCAGGGAGTAGGTCACAGGAGAACCTTTCCTGCTCCCAGGAACAAAGTGCGTCAGCAAATCTCAAAGACAAAGGGACAGAGCTGTGTGTGATCCTGCTGTCCTGTGTGGTATCACTAGCCCTCACCAAGGGGAGCTGTGCCATCGCCCTGGGGTGGCCTCTGGGCTGAGCCACTACCGGAGCATCTCTGAGGCTCCCCTGCCTTGGCACAGGCAGACAACTGAGGATCCTGTTTGGCCTCAGACAGGACATTGCTCATGCACCCCCCACCCCCCACCCCTTCCCTCTCTAGCATGGATCCGTATAGTACATCTCAGCCATGGTCCCCACTGGCATGCAGTCTCCACAGACATAATTTCCCAGAGCCCATCCTTCCATTCTTCCAGTGCTTGCTGCTCCCCAACCCTTGGCCGCTCTCCCAGGCCAGTCTCCAAAGCTCACTGTCCTCCTCCAGCTGCTTCCAGGAAAATCTGCCCTCTCCAGGCTCCCAGATGGTGAGTTCCCAGGAGGGATTTAATCATTTAATTTGGAGCCAACTTGGGAGGCATAGCACATGGGCTCCATCTCAGACTCAGGCCAGCTCCAGACACATGTGCCCAGCTTTCTGACTCTGCTCCCTCTCCTCCTGGCTATCAAAGGACAGCTGGTAGAGCTGGAGGCATGGCTCAGTGGTAAAAGTGCCTGCTTTATAAGCACAAGGCCAAGAGTTAAAAACCCCAGTACCATGGATATTTAATTTCCCATTTTGCAGCTTGAAAACCTTTTTCATAGTTTAATACTTTAAACTTAGAGAAAACTTAGAGGAATAAGATGAATTCTTCTATACCTTCCAACCAGACTCTCTCAGAGCTACTTCATTATACTTGATTTCTTTCTCTGTCTGCCTCTCATTATTGTTACTGTCATTATAGTACTTCGTTGGGCCTGTTTTGCAGAAGGCCACACCTCCACCTCTGGGCTTTGGTGGATGTATTCAAGACAGTTCTCATGTCATCACATTGTGATGACCAAACTCAGAACATGGGCAGTGATGTAATACTCCCATCTCATTTTAGGTATTACCAAATTTGGCCAATTTCCCCACTAATTTTATTTTTTGACCAACAGCAGGGGGAAGTGCATCTTAAAAAGAGATGTCTAGCCCTTGTCCCACCTGCTGCAAGCCTAATCAATCAAGAGGATTGGTCTGGGTATTTACTTATCTTTATGTCACTACTGGCGCTTGAACTCAGGGCTCCCATTCTTGCTTAAGGCTGCCACTTAACCTTTTGAGCTATACCTCCACTTCTGGCTTTTTGATGGTTAATTGGAAATAAGGGTTTTCTCAGGCTGGCTTTGAACTGTGATCTTCAGATCTCAGCATTCTGAGTATTTAGGACTACAGTCATAAGCCACCAATGCCCAGCTTGGTCTAGATTATTTAAAATTGAAACTATGGAAATCTTGTTCCCATCTTCCCTAGGATATTCTGAGCAAGGGTAATGGCACCCAGAGGAGAAATAGTGTTTAGATGTCATCTACCCCAAAGGTAGACTGTGTTGTCCCTTAGCCCTCTGAATGTCTATTGAACTCAGTATGCCTCCATCTTTAGTATAGTCAAATATTTAGTGAAAAATAAATCTTGTATAAAAGTTGATTTTCATCAAAGATTGCACATATCCTAACATACTCATGAGCCTAAATTCCCAATGGCCTTTGGCAAAGGTTAGATTCTTGGGAGGCTTGAAGTTTGAATTGAGGGCCTAAGCACTTTTGAGGCCGGTGCTCTACCATCTGAGCCACACCTCCAACTCCTAGAGCAAATTTTTACATAGATGAGATGAGGAACAATGTCCCATCCTTGCTTTCCATGATTGAGCATGCTAGGGGCTTACCAGGTCTGCCACCTTGCTTTGCAAGCTTCACGTATTCGGAGTCTGTTTCTTTTATCCAGTACCTCCGCATCCCAGGCAAGTGTCCATTTTGTGAGTCGCCCAATTTGCTGAGCCCTGGAATCTGAGATGTTGGTGGGGCATCCACGGCCTTCTCAGAGCGCTTCGCAGGCAGGTGGTAATACCAATCTAGATACAAGTGAGGCCAGCTCACTGCCATGCTGGGCTGCAGGACAGCCACACAGAGGAGGGCTCTCTGGTCCTTCCCCATCTGTCTGCTGTGGATATCACTGCACAAGCCACACAGCAACAAGCCAGTTTTTCTATGTGCTGGTACTTGGGCTTGTACTCAGAGCCAGGGTGCTAACCCCTTAGCTTTTTCACTCAAGGAGGGTGCCCCACCACTTGAGCCTTAGCTCTACTTCTGGTTTTTGCTGGCTAATGGGATTCACAATCTCAGGACTTTCAAACTGGTCCTTAGATCTCAGCCTCTTGAGTAGGTACGATTCCAGATGTGAGCCCCCATGCCCAGCCATGGGATATGATTTGATAAACATACTACATTGAAACACTGAGATAAACCAGGTACTGGTGGTTCACACCTGTAATCCTAGCAACTCATGAAGCTGAGATCTGAGAATGATGGTTCAAGGCCAAGCAGGAAAGCTTGTGAGACTCTTGTTTGCAATTAACTACCCAAAAGCAGGAAGTGGAGCTGTGTCTCAAGTGGTAGAGCATTAGCCTTGAGCAAAAACATTCAGGGATAGTGCTCATGCCCTGAGTTCAAGCATACTGGTATACATACAAGAAGGAGAAGAAAGAGGAGAAAGAGGAGGAAGAGGAAGAGGAAGAGGAAAGAGGAGGAGGAGGAGAAAAGAAAGAAAGAAAGAAAGAAAGAAAGAAAGAAAGAAAGAAAGAAAGAAAGAAAGAAAGAAAGGAAGAAAGAAAGGAAGAAAGAAAGAAAGAAAGAAAGAAAGAAAGAAAGAAAGAAAGAAAGAAAGAAGGAAAGAAAAGGAAGAGGAAGAGGAGGAGGAGGAGGAGGAAGGGGAGAAGGGGGAGGGAAAGGAAAAGGAAGAAGAAGAGGGAGGGGAAGGAGAAGAAGAGGAAGAAGTAGAAGCCCACTGAGATATAAATTGTGTTACAGAAACAACAACCTGATTGAACATGTTTACCCATTTTATTAGAGCAGCAGAAAGCAGGTCAGAGTGAGGCCAAGATGCCCCACCTATTGAAGAGCAATACTGAGAAGCCACTGGCCAGGCCACCTCCCATGCTGCCTAGTGCCCACACCAGCCTCTGGCAGTGGCTCTACTAAAAACTGTAGAGGCCACAGGTGAAAGGTGTCAGGGTCTGGTGTTCACTGAAGAGAGCAAGGAGGGAAGGATGAGGTACTTACTTGCCCAGACTCATCACAGGTTAGGGATAGCATTTTAAAGATCCCTAAGAACTACTTAGTGGGAAAGA
The DNA here is from genome assembly GCF_024711535.1 of Dipodomys merriami. NCBI lineage: Eukaryota > Metazoa > Chordata > Mammalia > Rodentia > Heteromyidae > Dipodomys > Dipodomys merriami. The sequence continues at coordinate 230,192 of NW_027206601.1, forward strand.
TTGAGTTGAGGCATGATGATTATAAATGGTAGGATTTTTCTCATCAAGAAGAAACTAGGTGCAGTAGCTCAGGGGAAACAGAAAGGAGAAGAAAATGGAGGAGAGCTTGTCCTCTGATCTCCATGGTGACATGGGCCCCATGCAGAAAAAAAGAGGAGCTGAGCATGGGCCCAGTGGGGTAAGGAGGCTCTCCAAGCCTTGAGGGGAAGGTGCCGAGGATAGATGTTGCCACCCAGCTGAGGACCAGCCACGAGACTCCCTGGAGGTATTTAGTCATAGGCTGGGGAGTTCATATCAAGAGCTAGAGAGATCTGGGTGCTGGTGGCCTGTGATTCTAGCTGCTCAGGAGGCTGAGATCTAGGGATTGTGGTTCAAAGCCAGCCCAGACAGGAAAGTCTATGAGACTCTTATCTCCAGTTAACCACCAGGAAACTGGAAGTGGATCTGTGGCTAAAGTAGTAGAGTGCTAGCCTTGAGCAAAAGTACACATGGACAGCACCCAGGCCCTGACAAAAAAAGAACTAGATGGGTTAGCAAAAATCCCAAAGGCCTAGAGTTATTAGTACCTATTTATGACCCCACAGAGAGAAGAGATGTGGGGCGTTCAGGCTGTGGGTGCTTCAGATAATTCCTTCCATCTGAAATGAATTAGGCAGATGCTCAAAATAAGAGCCCACAAACTATTTTACAGCTGATTGAACACAAAATCTAGGAAAAGCAAAATAAAAAGGTATAACTCATGTAGCATACTCACTGGATATATTTAATAGCATCTATCAGCATGTACTGACATAGATTTAGAAAACTCACAATCAGACACAATGCCTGCTGTGTGGTAGATGGGATGGCAATTTTATGTGTTCATTCGGCTGGAGCACTGTACCTACATAACAGACATCATTCTAGATGCATTTGTGAAGGTAATTTTGAGATGAGATTCATACTTAAGTCAGTGGACTTTGAGCAAAGCAGATGGCCCTCCAAAATAGGGATGAGCCTAAATTTAACAGTTGAAGGTCTAATTAAAAAGAATGCGATCCCCCAAGGGAGAGTGAATTCTGCCTGCAGATGGACTTCAAATCTGAAATGCAACTTACTGCCTCCCCTGGTCTCCAGCTCACCACAGATTTCATATTTGTTATTCCCTCCCCATGAAAACCAAGTCTTTAAAATAAATCTCTGGGCTGGGAAGGTGGCTCAGTGGTAGAGCGCTTGCCTTGCATGCATGAGGCCCTGGGTTCGATTCCCCAGCACCACATAAGCAAAAAGGAAAAAAGCTGGAAGTAGCACAGTGGCTCAAGTGGTAGAGTGCTAGCCTTGAGCTGAAGAGCTGAGGGACAGTGCCCAGACCCAGAGTTCAGGCCCACGACTGTATCCCCCCAAAAACCCAAAACAAACAAACAAAAAAAAACAAAATAAATCTGTGTGTGTGTGTGTGTGTGTGTGTGTGTGTGTGTGTGTGTGTGTGTGTGTGTGTGTGTGTGTGTGTGTACACGTGTGCTAAATGTGCTGGCTGACCAGGATTCTTCAGAAGCAGAGTACTGAATATACCAATTAACCATAGTACACAAACCAAGTCATCCTGTGAATCTTTCTGAAAGTTTACACATTGACTTTGTACTTGGAATCACAACTGCATAAAAATGAGTGGTATTTAACCTGGAAAATCTTTTAAATAACTGAAGGATACTAACCAGCTAAATCGGCTCCTTTCTTAAAAAGAAGAAGAAGAAGAAGGAGAAGGAGAAGGAGAAGGAGAAGGAGAAGGAGAAGGAGAAGGAGAAGGAGAAGGAGAAGGAGAAGGAGAAGAAGGAGAAGGAGAAGGAGAAGGAGAGGAAGAAGGAGAGGAAGAAGGAGAGGAAGAAGGAGAGGAAGAAGGAGAGGAAGAAGGAGAGGAAGAAGGAGAGGAAGGAGAGGAAGAAGGAGAGGAAGAAGGAGAGGAAGAAGGAGAGGAAGAAGGAGAAGGAGAAGGAGAAGGAGAAGGAGAAGGAGAAGGAGAAGGAGAAGAAGAAGAAGAAGAAGAAGAAGAAGAAGAAGAAGAAGAAGAAGAAGAAGAAGAAGAAGAAGAAGAAGAAAGAAGAAAAGAGAATGAAAAAAGTTTAGAAAATGGCACAAAGATCAGAGAAAATCAATTTAAGGATTAGGAATCAGAGTTTAACAGCTCAAATATTCCTCCTTTAGAAGAAGGGCATTCAGTTTGTACTTTATTTTTCCTCTCTCTGTTTTGCTTACTAATTAATCCACAGAGAACAGTGTGTCTCCTACCCTCTCATTACTGGAAGATTTGAATTCTAATCCATCTCTAAATGTATGCAAAGGAGGAGAGCTCAGAAAGTGAGGGCTCAAGTTAGAAAGAACCTACTCTCACAACCTAACAGAGAGACCGACAGACAGAGAGACAGAGACAAAGACAGAGAGACAGAAACAGAGAGAAAGTTAAAGGGATCTTTGAGCTTTTATCACATTTGTATAACATTAGATCATTTACTGTCTGATTGCTTGTCTTTCTATGACTTTCCCTTCATACTCATAAGCTTTATAGTAGCGCCAGTGCTAGGTGCTGTCCTTCAGCTTTTTTTGCTCAGGGTTAGCACTCTACCATTTCAACCACACCTCTACTTCCAGCTCTTTGCTGATTAATTGGAGATAAGTGTCTTACAGACTTGTCTGTGATCCTCAGATCTCAGCCTCCTGTGTAGCTAGAATTACAAATGTAAACCACCAGTGCCTGGCTTCCCTTATTTGATCAGTGAAGAAATACAGACTATTGCGAAAGAGAGTCAAACTTAAGATCACCTTGCTCTTCTGGTGCTCACAGGGGACCAGGCTGCTTTATCTAGTCTGTGAAGCCTCAAACAATAAGTTATTTGCTTGGTGTATAATATATGCTGCATTTTCCTGGTCAAAAAATGGGGTGGTAATCCCTGAGAGGTGTCTAGTGAGGTTCAATGTACAAGTGTATATAAAGTCCTGGGAGCAGCACCTGGCACATGTTAGTATCTATTAGTGGTGTTCATATAGATGAGACCTCTACCTAAGGCATCAAGAAATCACAAACACCTGGCACCGCTGGCTCACACCTGTAATCCTAGGTAGGTACTCAGTACACTGAGATCTGAAGACTGAGGTTTGAAACTAGCCAGGGCAAGAGAGTCACTGAAATTCTTATTTCAAATTAATTACTAAAAAATCTGGAAACAGAGCTGTGCCTCAAGTGGTAGCATACTAGCTTTGAGCACAAAAGCTTAAGGACAGATCTGGAGTTTGAGCCCCAGGACTGGCACAAAAAAAGAGAGCAAGGAGAGAGTGGGGGAACAAATCCCATGAAGCTGTGCACAGTGGCTCATGCCTGAAATCCTAGCTACCGAGTTCTAAAGATCCCTGTTGGAAGCCAGCATGGGCAGACAAAACTGGAAGTGGAGGAGTGGTTCAAATGGTAGAGCACCAGTCTTTAGCAAACATGCTCAGAAAGAAGAGGCCCTGAGTTCAAGCCCCAGTATTGAGAGAGACAGAGACAGAGATCTAGATCGATCACAGGAAGACAGGAAGGCTCCAAAAGCCAAAGCAGGAGATATGAACAGGTCAGACCTGATGAACAATGCACCACCCCCAGCTGGGTTTCCAGCACAGCCATGGCACCACCAACATTGGTCACAGTCAGAGTCCTGACGGTGCAGTTAAGTATGGAAGGGTCACATTTTGTTTTCCTTCTGAACAGACTGTGCAGATGTGGTTGGCTCAACTGATCCCTCTCAGCTTAGCCCTCTTCTCTACTGTCTGTCTCCAAGCCTTCTGACTATGCAGAGTAAAAAACAAAACCAACAAATAAAAAATGAAAGACAGCATATGGAGGCTTCTTCCTTTCCCTCTCAGCTTCAAACTGTGTACATAAGAAGCCCTGGACTTCCACTGGATTCGCCTTTCTTGTATCTAGCTGTTTGAAGCAAGAAACATTTAATTTGGTTGAGTCCTAAATTAGAAGCAAAAGCTAGGGAGCCAATGGGGCTGTGTAGCTGAGAAAGTTCCTTAATCAACATTCAGGAAAACAGCATGAGCGTTACACTGGGTTAATTTACGACCCAAACATTTCCAAAAGGTTCTTATCCATAGCACCATGGGGGGGGGGGGGGAGGGAGTGACGGGGGCGGCAGCTCCGATCGCTCCAACAACCCCCGAATCCACACTCACCGCAGGGAGCATAGCGGTGAGTGGTGCTCTGCACTTCCTTGCTGGTATTCCTCATGGCCTGGCGCTGGGAGCACTTCCAGAGGAGCCCGGGGTTCTGGGGTTAGCTGGGCTCTGCCGGCCCCACCCGCTGGTAGCTGCCGCCGAAGAAGCGAAGTCCACGCCCCCTCCCCGTCTTCCGGCCTCCACCTGACACACCTGCACACGCCTCCGGATCGGCGAGCAATGCACATACAACAGGGCACGCTGGAGGCAGAGCAGGGGCGATCAGGCCGGGGGCACAGCGGGCAGGGGGCACGGGGCACGGGGCTCAGAGGGCAGGGGGCTCAGGGGCACGGGGCTCAGAGGGCAGGGGGCTCAGAGGGCAGGGGGCACAGCGGGCAGGGGGCTCAGGGGCACAGCGGGCAGGGGGCACGGGGCACGGGGCTCAGAGGGCAGGGGGCTCAGAGGGCAGGGGGCACAACGGGCAGGGGGCAGGGAGCTCGGGACTCAGAGGGCAGGGGTCTCAGAGGGCAGGGGTTCAGGGGCACGGGGCACAGGGGCACGGGGCACAGGGGCGCGGGGCAGAGCGGGCACGGGGCTCAGAGGGCAGGGGGCACAGCGGGCAGGGGGCTCAGGGGCACAGCGGGCAGGGGGCACGGGGCTCAGAGGGCAGGGGGCACAACGGGCAGGGGGCAGGGGGCTCAGGACTCAGAGGGCAGGGGGCTCAGAGGGCAGGGGGCTCAGAGGGCAGGGGTTCAGGGGCACGGGGCACAGGGACACGGGGCACAGGGGCGCGGGGCAGAGCGGGCACGGGGCTCAGAGGGCAGGGGGCACAGGGGCGCGGGGCACAGGGGCACGGGGCAGAGCGGGCACGGGGCTCCGAGGGCAGGGGGCACAGCGGGCACGGGACACAACGGGCAGGAGGCACAGCGGACACGGGACAGCCGGACACGCAGTTTGCTGGGTCCCATGCATGCCGGGCACACGGTAGGGGCGCGTCGCGACGGGTAACCAGCCGGGGCCACGCACGCAGGTGTACCAAGGTCCAGCTTGAGGTCTCCACCGATTCAGGGCAGTGCCAGGGTTCACCTTCTCGCCGAGGTTCTCGGACGTGCGACCTGTGTGCCACCTGCAGCTGGAGTTTGTCCCGGGCGGGCGGCGGGGGCCAACCCCAAACTCCCAACGCAACGCGGAACCTCCACAGCACGCGTCTCCAGGGCAACGGCCGAGGGGCCGGCCGGCGGGCGCGGCGGGAGTTCTGCAAGCCAATAGGGATAGCAGCAAGCGTGACAGTAAGCCAATCAGAGCCGGGCATAGCGCGCAACCGCAATCTGCCAACTGCCGGGAGCCGCGGCGGCGCACCTTTGGTGCTGGGGGCGTGGCGAGACCTGATGGGGCGGGGACACGGACCGGCTGACCTAGGGGGTGGACTTAGGGGGCGGGACCAGAGACGGGCGCTGGAGGTGCGGCCAGGGCTGGTGCTTGCGGCTCCTGCCGTTCTCCCCCATGAAAACGAGTTACTTCTGTAAAGCTCTCCGAAAAAACCTGGAGCGTCTACCACCATGTTTTCCGGGAAACAGTCTCACCTTAACAAAGAACATTAGTAACTGAAAATATTATGAGTCACACTTCACAAAAATGGAGATTACCTGCATGTGCTTGAGAGGGCCAATAAGAGCTTTGACCCAATTCCGTGGGAGACACTTTTGTTACTCAGAAGGTTTCATATGAACCTGTCTCAATAGTGGGCATCATTACTCATTACTTGTGCTAATTACTTGTGAGAGTGAGGGATAAATGATTAGAGCATCAAAGGAACACAAGACCTTGACTTCAATCCTTGTGTGTGTGTGTGTGTGTGTGTGTGTGTGTGTGTTTGTAGCACCAAGAAATTAATTCATTTCCAACAACTGAGATAACCCTGATTAGCCTTAATTTTTTTTGCTAAAATTTTTGTTTTTTAATCAAGACATTTTAGCCAGGCATCAGTGATGTACACCTATAATACTAGCTACTGAGGAGATTCAAAGCCAGTCCAGACATACAAGGCTATGAGACCCTTATCTCCAACTAAGCAGAAAATAAAAACAAAAATACAGAGATGGTATGGCTCACATTATAAAGGTTCTGCTGTGAGCTCAAGGCCCAGTACCAGAACAATAAAAATGACTTTTTTGGCTTACATGGATATTTGACCAGGTAAGCAATACAAAGTGCTGTTTCGGTTATGCAAGTATCACCTTGGAAATCAAGTGAAAGATAATATCAATGTGCAACAAGGATGAACACTGTATTTTATCTAGCTGTAATATAATATGGCGAGTAATTCCAAGGATCTTCAGCTGGCTCAGTCAGGTAGGTCATCAGCACTTCATACAGCACCTCCGGAGAGCGAGACAATCCATCGAGGCACAGAAAGTGAAAGGTGGACAAAAGTTTATTTACACTATTTACAGCAGAAAGGGGTCTTGAGACTACCTTGTCCTGGGCTGGATAACCCAGAGCCAAGAGCAGCCTCAACCACCAAACCTCCAAGCCTCCAATAGGCAGCCCTGACCCCAAACCTTTATTAATCGGTCTGCAAACCACCAACCCCAGACCTCCAAAGCTCCAAAGCTCCAAAGGGGAAGGCTCTTCCCTTTCTTCCCCTCCTCCTCCACTGCAAGCCTCTCCACTCTCCACAGGCCTGCGCTGCCCTGCTCTGGCAAGCTTTCCCCTCCTGCCGTCTCTCCTCCACTCCTTCTCCGCACTCCCTAATGGTGACCCCCCTACCTTCCCTCTACCTTCTCCTCTCCGCTCCTCCGGACTGGGGTTTTTTTCCTACTCCCCCAGCCTCGGAGCACGCAGCCTATATATTACCTAGATAGGCTGCGTCCCACCCCTCCACCCCCCACTAACAGTTTCAATCCACCATTCACGCTCCTCCCCTAAGCTTCCCCCTCTCCAATCCCAATCGGCAGCTCACCATGTGGGCTCGATGCCCCACCCCCTCCAGCGGCACACTCCGCCCCCTTTCCGCGGCACACTCCGCCCCCTTTCCGCGGCTTTGCCCGCCCCTTTCCTGGGCAGGGCTCACCCCTCAGGCGTGCTCCGCGGGGCGGTGACGTCAGCCTCTCTAAGCCCTGCCCCTTCGCCTGGCCTGGTCTGTAGAGAGGTGAGGCTCGCCTCCTGATGCCCCGCCCACTACAGCAGGCCGGGCCAGGGCGCCACACTATTGGGCCCCGCTGATATCCGGGCCCTAAGGGTTATGACAACACAGCAATGCAACATATTTGTTCCTTTTATATGGAGAGGTGCTTAGGCTATCTCTCACATCATGAAGTGCTTCTTTCGTGGGAGTGTATTAGAAAACATTTGATCGTAGTAACTGAGACTGTGATGACTTAAAGGTGTCTTATCCTATTTTTTCAATTGGATTAGCAAAAGAGTGCAGGATTTACCCAAGCAAACAGGTTCCATACTAAATGAAATCCTGAAAAGAAAGCATTACTTACTTTTGAAGTGTTATGAAATTGCAAGTATTTGCAGATCAAACAAGAATCCAGGTAACGATGCAATGCAAATGAAAATAAGACTGAAGGATTATGAGAAAAATCTCAGTGTCTTCGCCGGGCCCTGGTGGCTCATGCTTGCAGTCCTAGCTACTCAGAAGGCTGAGATCTGAGGATTACAACTTGAAGCCAATCCAGGCAGGAAAGTCCATGAAACTCTTACCTCCAAATAATCACGCAAAAGCAGTAAGTGGGGCTGTGGCTCAAGTAGTAGAGTGCTAGCTTCAAGCAAAAAAAGCTCAGAGACGGTCCCTAGGCCCTGAGTTCAAGCCCTAGGACTGATTCACACACACACACACACACATCTGAGATTTGATAAGAGCCTCTTGGGTTTATCTGTGTAGGCTGGCTTTGAGCCATGTTCCTTAGATCTCAGTCTCTTAAGTAGCTAGGAATTACAGGTGTGAGCCACTGGTGTCTGGCTTGCTGATAACTTTTATTGAATACAAATATTATACTTCTTAAACCTTTTATACTATTAATGTCATACTTTATTAAATTTTTATTGTCTTTAAATAATTGTACAAAGGGGAGTCAATTCAACATGTTGATTGATGAGTACAATGCATCTTGATCAGTGTCACCCCTTCCATCATTCTCTCCCAATTTCTTCCAACCCCACCCATCCACTCAAGTTATCTGGCTGCATTTTCATGTTTGTACATTAAATATTATGGTTTTTATATTGTGTATTCATTTTTATATTTTATATGCAAAACATTTATATTTTATGGTATATCTATTCTTTATTGTGTAATAATATTTTATATAATATTTTTGCATTGTGTATTTAAGAAATTTCTGTAGATATAAGTATTTTAATCCTTTTATTTTTCTAACTTGTATGCTAGAGTTAAAAGTCTACCAACTTTAGGATTACAGGTGTGAGCCATGGGTGCACGGTTTTTTGTTGTTGTGGTGTTAGTGGAGTTTGAATTTAGGGCCTCGTGCTCTTGCTTAACTTTTTTTGCCAAAAGCTGGTACTCTACCACATGAGCCACACTTCCACTTCCAGCCTTTTGCTAGTTAATTGGAGATAAAAACGTCTTGTTCCCTGCCGCTTACCCCCCCCCCCCCCCCACAGGGCTGGCTTCAAAACAGGATCCTCAGATCTCAGCCTCCTGAGCAGCTTGGATTACAGGTGTGAGCTGCTAGCTCTTTTTCCTCTCCTGTAAGGCAAGTCTTTTTTTTTGGGGGGGGGGCGGTGTCCAGTCGTGGGGCCTGAACTCTGGGCCTGGGCGCTGTCCCTCAGCTCTTCAGCTCAAGGCTATTGCTCTACCACTTGAGCCACAGTGCCACTTCCAGCTTTTTTCTTATGGGATGCTGAGGAATCCAACCCAGGGCCTCATGCATGCAAGGCAAGCACTCTACCACTGAGCCACCTTCCCAGCCCCTGTAAGGCAAGTCTTAACAAGCTATTACATATGATGACATCCTCAGCTTTTCAGGTATAAGAATGTTTTTATCTTGTTTCTGAAGGCTAACTGCCTAGGGTAGTGTTCTTGATTAACCACTATTTTTCTCTTTGACCACTTTGAATGTACCATTTACTCTGTTTATGCCAGTAAACTTTCTGCTGAGAAATCTGCCAATGTCTCACACAGTCCACTGTATGTAGTAAGTCGCTTTCCTCTTCCTGATTTCAAAATTCTCTTTTTGTATTTTGAAAATTTGATGATAATATGTCTCTGTGAAATCTCTGTGGAGTTTATCTTAATTGATGGCTTTTAATCTCCTGAGTCTAAAGTCCACACACATGCATGGGAGGTTTTCAGTCATTATTTCTTTAAATAATTTAAATTTAAATATTTTATTTCTTTAAATTTCTTCCTCTTTTTTTAAAAGAACTTCCATAATGTAGTAATGTATATATTTATTCAATCATTCTGTGGGGTCTTACAGGTCCTGTATGCTTTCTTCACACTTTTTTTGGTTATCTTTTTCTCTCCTGACTAGCTTTAAAGGACATGTCTTTGAGTTCACTGACTCTTTTGTATTCACACTTGCAATTTCAATACATCAAGTTGGAGTGCTCTATAGCAATCTGGCAATGTATCCTTTTAGTTAAAGATTTATGATTAGTCCATTTTCCACTGGAATTTTACAGCTTTCTACCTGAATCCTATCCAAAAGGTACTTTTTCCCATGGTGTCTACCTAATTACTGTTTCTGGAATAGGGGAGGATTGGAAGTGAGGACCTTCTATTCAGCTGTCTTTCTAATGGTCCTCTAAATGCTTCACCCTTTAAAACAGATCAAAGTAAGATGCCATTAAGTGCTGAGATAAAATAATTACCACACTCCAATTTTACACGCCAAACAACCTAGTTCTTCCTTCAATCTAGCCATTCTGTTTTTAGGTGTGCATCTAGGAACAACCTTTAATGTGCATAAAAATATTCATTGTATATTATTGTATTGCAGAAAGATTATACTCAGTACATAGCTATAGAAAATAGGAAAAGGGATTTATATAGATGTAAATATGCAATACATGAAATATATAATATATATTATATAGTATTATATTACATATATTATATTGCATATGTTTATAACACTAATATTTTACATATGTAATATATATGTATGTAATAGATAATAAAATACCATAGAGCAGGTAAAATGAGCATATTAGGTTATCTTGATAGATATGTCAAAATAGTAGCATATCACATATTTAAAGCAGTGAAAGTATTACACTTAATACATATATATGCAGTAAAATATTTTTTAATAGATGGGAGTGAAATGTATTAATTTTTCCGTTGTAGTTTTCTAAGAAAAAAAGGGAGATGTGACTGGGCAGTATTGGGGTTCTTCCAAAAGAAATATATATATATATATATATATATATATATATACATATATATGTATATAGCCAGTCCTGGGGCTTGAACTCAGGACCTGAGCACTGTCCTCAAGCTTCTTTTGCTTCTGTTTGAGCCACAGTGTCACTTCCAGCTTTTTCTGTGATTGTGGTACTGAGGAATTGAACCTAGGGCTTCATGCATGCTAGGCAAGTCTCTACCACTAAGCCACATTCCCAGCCCCCCAAAAGAATATTGCTGATGCTTTATTAGTTTTTTCCAAAATAGCATTGAAACAAGCACACAGAACAAGTATCTAGATTGTCTATAACAAAGCAGCAGACACATAGGGGGACCTTCCGGTGGGTATAAAATAAGGTGCAATGGAAGGGAGATGAGAGCTGGATCTGTGTTCAGCACAGATCTGCCTGGTGGCAGATCTGCCATTATGAGGTGTCACACAGAATGATGTAATAGAAGGCTCAGAGGCTTTTCAGAATCTTCATAGTCTGATTCTCCCTCTTGCAGGAGAAACACTCATGAAATAAGACACAAATAAAAATTGTTATGTGTAGCTTCAAGTCTTCCATGAAATAGGAAAGAGCATTTCCACTAGCTCTTTGCTCCTTGGTCAGGGGAAATGAGTGGAAGACCAAAGCCGAGGATGGGTACGCGTTTTTTCCCAAGCTGCTCGGAAGAACCCAGCAGCACTTCCAGTATTGATGACTTGCTGTCAGAGAGAGAACTCCCTGATGCAAATGGGTATGGTTTTCTGAAACAGTTTGGTTACACAGATCATATCTTTCACGACTGCTGTCTGCAAAATAACTCGTTCCTTTCCTGTTTTGAAAAAACATTTCCAACCATTTCTCTCTGGTGCTTTCTTTTCAATTACAGTACTTCCTATGGCATACCATTCTCTTTCTGTGTCAATGACATTTAGATTAATTACAGGGGACTGGGGAGAGAGTATAAAAAAGAAACCCTAACTTTATAGACCATGATAATGACAATTTGCATTGTGAATGTTAAATGTGATTGTGACTTTAAGTATCACTAGCCCATAATACTGTGAAATTTGTGAAATTTATGTAATCACTTAATCTCAATAAAAATTATTAAAGAAACCCTGCCTTTTGTTTTTGTTTTTGTTTGTGCTGGTACTAGGGCTTGAACTCAGGGTCTGAGCATTGTGTTTTGTTTTATGTTAGTACTAGGGCTTCAATTTGGGGCCTGAATGCTATCCCTTAGCTTTTTAATTCAAGGCTGGCACTCTACCACTTGATCCACATCCCCTTTTTCCAGCTTTTTTGTTGATTAAGTGGAGTCTCTCATATTTTCCTTCCCCAGGCTAGCTTCAAAATCTTCAGGTCTTATCCTCCTGGGTTGCTAAGATTATAGATATGAGCCACCAGTGCCCAGTTACCATCCCTCTTAAAAAGCAGTATTGAAACCTGAGAGATTACTCAAGTTTTCTTCAAAGTACCAGTTGATGCACTTTGATGAGTGGAGCTTGATAATAGACTTCAGACTCTATTGTATTACACACTTGTATGTATTACACACTTGTTTGGAATAGTAGAAACAATTTCATAAATGGATACATATTTTGAGCTAATAACTATGTTTCCCTTGACAAAATGTTACCTGAAAGCAGGCAGGGCCAAATGGCCACTTAGCTGGGTCAATCAAAGTTACTGCCCATCCAAGTTGACCACAAGAATATAATAACACAAGAGAGATGGGTGACAATATTGTCAGACACTTTGTACTCATATACTCTTTTGTAGAATGAACTTCTTTGTTCAACTACTTAAAGATGATTAAAAAATTAAAAAAAAAATAACACAACCATCTCAATAGTACCAATGAAGCACTTGTATAGACACAAAAATATCCAGAAAAATTAAGAGATTTCTATAGATTTGTCAGGACAGGAGGAACAGCATCTGAACAAAAATCAATCAGGCTCACCTTAAATGGCCAAGTCCTGAGGCTGGGTGAAGGCCTAGGAGGGTTTTTTGGGGGGGAGGTGGTTGGAAAGGAAAGAGATAATGAGAGAGAGGGAGAGACAGTCAGAGACAGATAGAAACAGAAACAGATACAGAGAGTGAGACAGAGGCATAAACAAACCTTTTGTATAGTGAGGTAATCATGAATCATCTTCATTTAATTCAGCCCATGAAGAGAGGCCATATCTAGGTGCTGGTGTGTCACCCCTGTAATCCTAGCTACCCAGGAGGCTGAGATCTGCTAATTACAATTTGAATCCAGTCTGGGCAGAAAAGTATATGAAACTACTATTTCCAGTTAAACAAACACAAAATATCTCCCCCAAAAAATCAAAACAAAAAAAAACAGAAATGGAGGTGTGTTCCAAGTGGTAGAGCACCAGCCTAAGTCAGAACTTGGATAGGCCATGAGTTCAAGGCTCAGTACCAGCATACATATACAAAAAAGAGTCTTCTACCTGAGGTTATTTAGACAGTGAACCCTCCACCACTCTCCATGTGACCAGTACTATTTAAATGGAGTTTGGTTTGAAGCAGAAAGTGGCTTGGGAAAAGTTCACTCTGCTGCAGCAATGACCTGTTGTTCTGGCTGGTGGTCATCAAGGTTGATTTATGGAGGGTGCATAAGCTATTGAAAGGTTCAATATGAGGTCATTGAAGTTTCCCTATGGTGTTAAGCTGTAGTTTTTCAACATCCCTTTGCCATTACAATTTGAGCCATTATGATGAGAGTTAAATCCATACATCTAGCCAATTAAGTTATGAATATTCATGTAATTAATCTCTTTTCTAATGATTATGCATAATTTCATTTTAATTTTTAATTATTATTTGTGCCCCTCACTCTTGCTTAGATTTTTCATCCAAGGCTAGTGCTCTGCCACATGAGCCATACCTCACTTGTGTTTTGCTAGTTAATTGGAGATAGAGTCTCATTGATTTTTCTGCCTGGGCTGGCTTCAAACTGAGATCCTCAAATCTCAGCCTCCTAAGTAGCTAGGATTATAACATGAGCCACAAGCACCTGGCTTTTGTCATAGTTCTTTAGCTTGATACTTAATTTCTACCAAAACGAAAACTTTTTTTTTCCTTTTGCTCAATCTATACTTGAAACTTCCAGATTATGTATTTTTGTTTTCTTCTTGCAAGCATTTAAACAATATAAATTAGACATAAAGAACTTCAGAGTTCTCTCTCTCTCTGTACAAACATGAAAACTTTTCTCTTAATTTCAAAGATAATAGGTTATAAAGTAAGTGAATTTATAGACACAACCTAGACTTGCATGCAATAATTAAGTCCGAGTTAAAGGTTAATAGTAATGGATTACCATGTTAAATTATTTTTTATGGCTTTTGCTTTTATAGGTTAGTGAGATCATGGAAGATTATCCTAACTCTCGCATTTACATTGACTTTTCTTCTCGTTGGTAAGTTTTCCCACTAATCATAAGAAAGCTTTCAACACAATGCCTCCAGTTGAGGGAAGGGGGTCTACAGAAAGCAGAAACATGGAGTTGCATATTCTTGAAGTATTTTCATCACTTATCTGTCATAAAATTAATATGAGCTTTCTACAGAAAAATTTAAAAGTGCTCCTTTCTCTGAATTATACATTGAAATCACAAAAGTTGTAGTCAACTTAAGCAGAATCCCTAATAGATCACATTTTACTTTGTATAAATTTGAGTGGCTCAGATAGGGAGATTTTGACAACCAAAACCTTTTCTTAATAGTTGAACCCAGGACCTCATATTTTTTGGGCTAATGCTTTCCTACTTGAGCCATTCTCCTTTGCCATTGGTTTTCTCTTATTTTCTGTTCTGTTTTGTTTTTGTTTTCCACTGGTTATTTTCAAGGTAAGGCCCCACTTTATGCCTTGACCAGCCTGGACTGCGATCTTCCTACTTGTTTCCTTGTGTCACTGGAAATGACAGGCCAGTATCACTGTGCCCAGCTATTGATTGAGATGGAATCTTATAAACTTCTTTATTATCCAGACTGATCTTTAATCACCATTCCTTAATCTCTACTTTCCAAGTAGCTAGAAATAAAGGCATGAGCCAGTGTACCCACTCAAAACTGCATCTCATCACATGGTCCGAAAGATACCACTGTGTAATGTCCTGTTTGTGACTTCTGACCTGTCTTTATGACATGTGCTTGCATTTCCTAGTTTCCACTTTAGTGACTTGCTCAGGAAGACCCAGCATTGACAGTAGATCTGTTTGTGTTCAGGACTTTTTTTTTTTTTTAAATTTTGCCAGTTCTGGGTCTTGAACTCAAGGCTTAGGTACTGTCCTTGAGCTTCTTTTGCTGAAGGCTAGTGCCTACCACTTGAGCTATGGCTCCACTTCTGGCTCTTTTGGTAATTTATTGAAGATGAGTCTCATGGACTTTCCTGCTCAGGCTGTCTCTGAACTGCAATCCTCAGATCTCAGCCTCCTGAATAGGTAGAATTATAGACATGAGCCACTGGCATCTGATAATTAGACCTCAATTTCCTTTGACATCTATTAGTCACCTTTACATTCCTGTAAAAAAAATCCTGAGAGAATCAACAGAAAGAGTTTATTTCAGGGCTCCGGGTTTAAACGATTTCACTCTAATCATTTAGTCCATTGCTTTTGTGTTTTCTCTCTCTCCTAGAGGACATGCATGTTACCCCAGGCATAGGCTAAATCACTTGGTGATGACCCACAGGTCTCTTAGCTTTGGCTTGGCTTTCTTCTTTCTGTTCCTCTAACTAAAAATAGTCCCTTCTTCAAGTTCATGGATCCTTTCAGCTCAAATCTGCTGTTGAACAGAGTTTCAGACTTGTAAAACAGTGGATCCTGTAAGTCTTTTTCTGTTTGTCTTTGAATAGAGGACTGCCCTTAAAGTGTCTTACTTCCACCATCTTCATCTTCCATGATATCACCAAAGGACATATTACTTTTAGGAATGTCATCTGCCTCCACATAAAGTATTTTATAAATATTTACCAAAAAAAGAATTTTTCTTTGTTTTGCAACTTCTCAAGGCTTTAGAATGTGAGTATGAGTTACATAACAAAGCCTTTGCTGGATCAAACTACTGTGTCATACCTTGGGCAGGGTAATTTATAAAAAACAGGAATTTATTACTCCTAATTCTGGAAACTGGAAGTCTAAGATCAAGGCAGATTCACTTTCTGGGGAGAGTTTGATCTCTGCCCAGATAGCACCAATTTGCTGCATATTTACGAAGTGGAAGGAAAGCAAGGCAACTCCTTTCAGTATCTTTTCTAAGGGCATTAGTCCCACTTATGGAGATGGAGACTTTGGGACCTAATTATATATACCCCAATAACTTCTTCCAACATTGGGTATGAGATCCCAATATATTAATTATGGGAGATACTAACATTCCATCCACAGCAACACTGTTCAAGGAGGATCTCATGTGACTGCTTCTGACAATATTTTTCAGAAAGTACTGACAGAATAGGAAAAACACTTTTGGGTCCGGTCGCGGGGCCTGAACTCTGGGCCTGGGCGCTGTCCCTCAGCTCTTCAGCTCAAGGCTAGCGCTCTACCACTTGAGCCACAGTGCCACTTCCGGCTTTTTTTTCTGCTTATGTGGTGCTGAGGAACCGAACCCAGGGCCTCAGGCATGCAAGGCAAGCGCTCTACCACTGAGCCACCTTCCCAGCCCCAGGAAAAACACTTTTGAAAATTAAGAAGTTGACTTTAGTTAGGTTCCCATAATCCTAGATACTCAGGAGGTTGAGATCTGAGGTTTGTGGATTGAAGGCAACCTCAGCAGATTCTCAAGATTCTAATTTCCAATTAAACAGCAAAATGGGGCTGTGGCTCAAGTGGTAAAGCATCAGCCTTGAACAAAAAAGCCAAGTAAGAGCTCCTAGCTGGCATTTTACCACATGAGCCATAGCACCATTTCCAGCATTTTGCTGGTTAACTGGAGACAAGAGTCTCACAGACTCTCCTGCCCTTGCTGGCTTCTAACTGCGATCCTCAGATCTCAGTTTCCCAAAAAGCTTGGATTATAAGGGTGATCCTAGTTCATTGCTTTATTTTTTATATTTTCTGACAATCAATCTATTTGGGCAATGTTCTCATTAGTTCAACTTCTCCCTATATTCTCCCTTCCACAACAGAACCTTTTCCTCTTTCCAGATAATCTTTTTAATCAGCTTTGGCTTTTTTTGTTTGACAGGATTTAGACATCATGAATGGCTTAAAGAAACAGAGTTTCCTCAAAAATCCAAACAATTATATGCCATAATTGCAGAATACAGTTCACGGCTGCATCATTACCAGGTGATATTTTGCTGAATTATAGTTCCAACTCATTCCTGTGAAGTTTAGAATATGATCTCAGTTAGTAGTATTTTATCTTTGTCTTGTGTTGAGAATATCTAAATAGAAATAACTTAAGGGCAGAAGTTATTTTAAAATGTGATCATTCAAAGTTCTATAAACATTCTCCATAGTCTCTGATCCCCAGAAGAAACTCCAGCAAAAGGAAACCTGCAAATGTATCTTTATACTGCCACTCTACTCAGTGTAATGCTCTTCTTCGCCCCAAAGAGAGTTAGATCTCAACCCTGAGACTGAAGCTACCACTTAATGTCCCCCTATGGCCCACCTAACATTCCAGACTAAGCCTTGTCCATTTCATGCTAGATCTCTGGAAGTTAGAGGCAGAGGGAGAAGGAACAGTGGCCAAGGTCACCATGCCTCCAAAGGAAGGAGGAACAAACAAATGGAGTAGATTGCACACATGCATTGACTTTTCAACACTCAGTGGCTTCATTCTTGGATCTGATTGGCTGCATAATACTTCATGCCATTTTCCCAAGGGCCTCTGAAAATGTCTGCTTCTCTGAACATCCAGAAATTGCTTCATTCCAAAATCTCTTGCCACATGGAGTCCCTAAAGGGCAGAGGCTGCACAAATATGTTCCCTGCAGCATCCCAGGCCAGTAAGGAACATCCCCCCTGGTTGATCCCTGGAATCACTCAAACTCCTAAAGACACCAATGGCCACATAGACTGGGAGCCTGTCAGCCTACAATATTATCTGTCCTAGGCCCTAACAAGAAAGGTAGTTCTCTTCTGACATCACATCCCAATCCACTTAAAGATTAGGAAGGTGAACCAGAGTGACTTGTGCAGCAGCCTGGGGCTGGCTGCGTGCCTCCAACTGGTAGAAGCTGAAATCTAAACCCAGACTTGGCTGAGTTCACTCCCTGCTATGTCCTGAGAACAACATCATATCGTCTCACACACAGCTTAGCCTCAGTGGCCCTAGATGATCACAATGAAGAGTTTAAGCCCAAAGACTTCAAATTACTTGCTCCAGCATTTAATGGATTTACATCTAAAATCCTATATTAAGCAGCAAACTTAATTTATTCAGCCAGATGTATAGACTACCAGTATTCTCTTCTAATATTCACTTAGAAGTTATTTAAAAATGAGATATTTTCATGAGTTTTGCTGAGGGGAAAAAAGTTAATGGATTGCATCTCACTGATTTAGGCAATGGTAGCTCACTCCTGTGATGCTTGCTACTCAGCAAATTGAGATCTGAGGATCTAGGAAGCCAGGCTAGGCAGACAAACAAGAGGCACACAGCTCTCATTATCAAGCAAAAAGTTAGAAGTGGATGTGTGGCTTGCTCAAGTGGTACAGCCTTGAGCAAAAAGCTAAGGGAAAGTGAGTGCAAGGCCCTATGTACCAGCACAAAAAATTAAATAAAAAGACATTAAATTGCTCAGCAGGAGAAAAGATACAGGATATTTTTCTCCTACATTTCATCCTGTTTCCATTATAAAATTAGTACACATCATACAACAGCTTCTGTAAAATACCCTGTACACTGTTCTGTTTGGGGCAGAGTAAGCTGATAGAAGCTGACATTTTTGTTTGTTTGTTTATTGTGCCAGAATCCTGGGGCTTGAACTCAGGGCCTGGGCATTATCTCTGAGTTTTTTCCGCTCAAAGCAAATGCTCTACCACTTTAGCCACACCTCTACTTCCAGCTTATGCTGGTTAATTGGAGATAAGAGTCTCAGGGACCTTCCTGGCTGGCTTCGACTGTGATCCTCATATCTCAGCTTTCTGAGTAGCTAGGATTACCTGGCATAATTAGGCTCTTGAGATGAAATCAACCTGACTCACTGTCCTTCTCACTTGTTTTTTCCCTTCTTTGATTCCTTCAGCCTCAGACTCTGGAGGCGGCCATCTTAGCCCTTGCTTTGAATGTCCCACTCTATTTAAAAAATCAAGGAGCCTCATTAGCGCAGTAGGTAGCGCGTCAGTCTCTTTAAAAGATCAGGGGTCACCTCTATCTTTCCAGGTATAGCGGTGTAAGTCCCCTGAGGAAGGTATTCCTGTATCTCATGGTGTATATCAATTTTGTGATTTCAAAAGAATGACAACTCAATCTGAATAGGCAGCATTCAGAATGATTTTATCTCTTTTTCAATTTCCCTCCCCCCCACCCCAGGCCAGATTTCGTATGCCTAAGGAGCAACTGGAGCTTTTAAAGTGAGTGAGATTTTCTGCTGTGTATGGTCAAACATGCTGAAATGGTTTGATAAAACTATAAAACCCAAGTGGTTTCTCTATAGTAGAGTTGACTGCTCTTGTGTGTCACTTACGGGCCATTTTCTCTTGTCCTCCTTAAAAATGCAAATCTGCTTACAATAGCACATATAGCTGGGCATGGTAGTATGTACCTATAATCCCAGCACTGGTGATGTTAAGGCAGGAGGATCATAACTTTGAGGATTAGTTAGCAAGTGCCCGGCTATATATAAGATTCTGTCTCAAAGATTAAATTAATTAATGAATTACTTAAGTAAAATAGCAGAGATATGTATACACACATGTATGTGTGTACGTGTGTGTGTGTGTGTGTGTGTGTGTGTGTGTGTGTGTGTGTGTGTGTGTATTATGTATTCACCCCAGTTAAGACAAGTTAGAACCAGCTCTGTGTTCCTTTGCTTCTCTTCTTTGGCCATAATGGCATTTGCTGTCTTTCCTTTATTCTTTGTTTTGAAATGCACAGAAACCAGATACTTCCTTTTATCTTGTGATTCTCCATGAACAGGAAGGAAAGCCAGACTTTGGAGAACAATTTCCGTGAAATTCTGTCTTTAATTGAACAAATTGATGTTCTGAAGGCATTGCTTAGAGATATGAAGGATAGCTCACAGAATTATAGCTGGGCTAGTGCTGGAGATGCCTTACAAGAACAGGACAGCCCAGAAGTGCTGGATGAGGCAAGTGGGCAGGCTGTGGGAGGGGGGATGGCATGGGGATGGGGTGGCCTTGTGTGCCAGTCCCATTCTTTTGTCTGTGTGCAACACGGAGTCCTCACTGCTGAGTGGCTCCAGACTTCTTTGAAATGCTTCCTTTCTTTCACTGGAGCTTGCCCTGGAGACTCACTCCTTCTTCAGACTGTGCCACAGAGATGACTCTGCATCCCCAAAGGACTTACTTCCCACAAAAGGTATAGTGCTTCTGTCCTCAGCTTCGGCACCAGCCGTGGAAGAGGAGTTTTAGGTTGTGGAGTGGGTTTTTCAGGGTAGAGAAAAGCAAGGACCATGCATTAGGCTAAACTCACATTCATGAAGAATCTTTTTCTCCAAGGGCCATTTGGATACTTATCATTTGATGGCCATTATCAGTACAGCTGGGCACCAGTGGCTCACACCTGTAATCTTAACTACTCAGAAGGTGAGATCTGAGAATCACAGTTCAAAGCCAGCCTGGACAAGAAACTCCAAGAAACTTATCTCTAAATAACTATCAGAAAGCTGGAAATGGGGCTGTGGCTCAAAGTGGTAGAATACTAGCCTTGAGTACAAAAGCTCAGGGACAGCATCCAGGCCCTGAGTTCTAGCACCAGGACTGGCACACACACACACATACACACACACACATACACACACACACACACACACACACACACACACACACACACACACACACACACAATTATCAATATAGGCAGACAGCCCCAGGAAACCATATAAAACACATGCAGTTTGAAGACTACAGTTCAAAGCCAGTCTGGGCAGAAACGTCTGCCTCTTATCTCCTACTATCCCGCATAAAGCTAGAAGTGAAAGTATGCCTCAACTGGTAGAGTACCAGCCATGAGCAAAAAAGCTAAGGAAGAGCAGGCAGCTCTGAATTCAAGCCTCGGTATCACTATTCACACACAAAAAAGAACCTTATGTTATTTTAATAGATAAAAAAATAACCTCCTCCCTTCGTTCCTTCTGCCCTCACTCCTTCCCTTTCTTTCTCTCTCCCTTCATCCCCCGTCTTTTTCATGGTACTAGATGTTGAACTCAGGGCCTGTGTGCGCTCTGAGTAATCACTGTGGTGCAGTGGTTAGGGTTTTGGAAGAAGCAGCCAGGCCCACTGTGCGAGGCAGCTGGCAGAGATGTGGTTCCCTCCTGTGTTCCCACATTCCAAACAGGCAGAGTAGCAAGTTAGGCATAGCAGGGGAAGCACTGAAACTGTTATTTTGCCAATTGCATTGGGCCTAAGTCCAAGTCAACAAAGCAAGTGGTCAAAAACCAAAGCAATGGTTAGAAAAATAGTTAACTGAAAACTGCTCTGGTAATTATTGCAGGAAATGTCAAACTTGGTACATTATGTACTTAAGAAGCTGAGAGAAGACCAAGTTCAGATGGCTGATTATGCCCTAAAGTCAGCTGGTGAGTATGGAGAAATGAAAAGATGACTGGCAAAACACATTTCAGAAAGAACACATCAAAGTGGATCACAATTTTTATTAGGAAAAGATGTTCCTTCATAGGGTAGCCAGAGGAGCAAATCTATATGACAAAGAACTTAGACATGGTTGTTGATGCTGCTGCTGCTGCTGCTGCTGCTGCTGCTGCTGCTGCTGCTGCTGCTGCTGCTGCTGCTGGTGATGTGTGTGTGTAGGCCTGTTCTGGGACATGATCTCAGGGCCTGGGTGCTGTCCCTTAGTTTTGTCACTCTACCACCTGAGCCACACCTCCTGTTTTTTTGCTGGTTAATTGGGAAGATAAGACTTTCCCGCCTGAGTTAGCTTCAAACTGCTATCCACAGATCTCAGCCTCCTGAGTAGCTAGGATTACAGGCGTGAGCCACCAGATAGAAATGGTTGTCTTGATTGATTTTTGAATACAAATTTCAGAGAATAAAAATTTGCAACTTCAATGTTGACTTAAATGACAGACAAAGAAAACTGAGACACAGAATGAAGTTTGGGGAAGGCAGAAAATAGTTTAAGCATAGCAGACTTGACCACATTTTTTATTACATACAACAAATCTCACACATTATTAGTGATCAAATGGCAGGGTTTAAAGGCCACTTACTATTCTAAATATTTTCCAATTTAATTTAATTTTAATATTCAAATCACCCTGTCTTGGTCTACAAGCAAGATGTGTTTAATGAGCGGTGTTGAAGGAAAGAGGCAGGGAGAGTATGAAAGAGAACTTAGGGGAAAAAATGAACTAATTTCTTGACTATATAAAAATAAGCAAAGAAATTGAATATATCCTAAAACCCCTTTAAAAAGGAAATTCTAAGCTAGGTACCATGAGTTACATCTGTAATCTTAGCTACTAAGGAGGCTGAGACATGAAAGATGGAAGTTCAAAGTAAGCAAGGCAGAAAAGTCTATAGGACTCTTATCTTTAATCAACCAGCAAAATGCCACATTGCAGGCATAACTCAACTGGTACAGTGCCAGCTGTGAGCAAAACAGCCAGGTGAGTTGTTAGCACTGAGTTCAAGTTCTGATTCTGGCAAAAAAAAAAAAAAAAAAAAAAGCCAGGCACCAGTAGCTATAATCCTAGCTACTTAGGAGACAGAAAACTGAGAATCATAATTTGAAGCCAGCCCAGGCAGGAAAGACTGTGAGATTCTTATTTCCAATTAACCACTCAAAAACTGGAAATGGCACTGTGGGTCAAGGTGGAAGAGTGCTGGCCTTGAGCTCCAGAGCTCAAGGACAGCGCCTAGGCCCTGAGTTCAAGCCCCATAACCTGCAAAAAAAAAAAAAAAAAAGGAAGTTCTAGGGCTATGGCTATGGCTTTAGTGGTAGAGTACTTGTCTAGCATACACAACACCCTGAATTTGACCTCTTTTTTTGGGGGGGGTCCAGTCATGGGGCCTGAACTCTGGGCCTGGGTGCTGTCCCTCAGCTCTTCAGCTCAAGGCTAGTGCTCTACCACTTGAGCCACAGCGCCACTTCCGGCTTTTTTTCTTTTTTGCTTATGTGGTGCTGAGGAATCAAACCCAGGGCTTCAGGCATGCAAGGCAAGCGCTCTATCACTGAGCCACCTTCCCAGCCCCCCTGAATTTGATCTCGAGCACTGCATTTATAAGTAAAAACAAAAACAAATGTACTTACTGTCTTACCTGTATAACTGTAACCCCCCGGCTCATTACCTTTTCAATTAAAAAATAAATTGTGTATATACTTATATATGTCTATATTTGTAAGTATAAAAATAAAATATAAATCTCAAAGCTTAGATGTTTCATTGCTCTTTTTAGTTTTAATAAATAAATTAATTCATTTAGTGCCAGTACTAGGGCTTGAATTTACAAGCTTGAACTTTTTTTATTTTTTTGTGGCCAGTCCTGGGGCTTGACCTCAGGGCCTGGGCTCTGTCCCTGAGGTTCTCTGTGCTCAAGGCCAGCACTCTACCACTTGAGCCACAGCACCACTTTCAGCTTTTTCTGTATATATGGTACTGAGGAATCAAACCCAGGGCTTCTTGCATGCCAGGCAAGCACTCTACCACTAAGTCACATTCCCGGGCCCCACTTACACTCAAACTTGTCACTATACCACTAGAGCCACACCATATTTTCAAGTTGTTGCTCTTTAATTGGAGATGTTTATTAGCTTTGTCTGCCCGGGCTGTCTTCCAACCACAATCTTGAGAGCTCAGCCTTCTGAGTAGTTAGGATTATAGGTATGTGCCACTGACACCCTATCATTATTTAATTTCTTTGTCACGAATTGGTGCCAGAAATTTTGTGAAAATACACAAAGCAAACAGGACTTCCTCAAAATGATTACATTGCAGAAGAAATGAAATTTGACATACTTTTTCTACCTTTTTCTGAGTATGAATTTTACTTTGCTTTGTAAGTTTTCCCATAACAGGTTTTAAAGGTCATCATTAATTGCAAATGATATGTGTTGAACTGTGCTTGTTCTTTATTTTAAAAATATTTTGTAATTTTAGGAGCCTCTATCATTGAAGAAGGGACCTCAGAAAGTTACAAAAACAATAAGGCGAAACTGTATTGGCATGGGATAGGGTTCCTAAATTATGAGATGCCTCCTGATACCATTCTCCAGGTAATTGAGATTGACATTTTCTAATTTAGTACTCGGCTATAGTTGATCACGAAAATATGAATGTTTAAAATGGAGGCAATGTAAGAATATTCAGACTTGTTACCCAACCTGAGATCTCCTTACCTGACTTAATTATTCCACTGCACAAATTATTTGTGTTGGTACATATTGTCTATTAGTAGTTATAAGATGAGTTTTCAATCCAACATGTCAATTTGTGAGTACAATCCATCTTGACCAGTGTCACCCCTTCCATTCTGCTCCCTTATTTGGGATAGATACATCCCCTCAAGTCACTTAATTCATGTTCACATATGAACACTGAATAGCACCACTGCATTTGCCCATCCTTCCTCTCTACATTCCTCTGCCTCCATTTCCCTTCAGTTCTACCCTCCTCAGACAAAACATGTTTCAGTTTCCTGGTATGCATTTTGTTAAACTGGACATTAATTGTTCAAAGGAGTTACACCATTGGAGTCTACCCCTGTGCCCTGTTGTATTCCATATTTTAGTCAACTTGTTTGTGTAGATATGCATATGGTCCTAAATACATTTTTGTATAAATTGTAATCAATAAATCATGGTTGATTCATTTATTATTATATATTCTTTAAAAATCAGTAAACTATGGGCTTGGAATGTGGCTTAGTGGTAGAGAGCTTGCCTAGTATGCATGAAGTCCTAGGTTCAAGGCCTCAGTACCACATAAATAGAAAAAGCTGAAATATCACTGTGGCTCAAGTGATAGAGCACTAGCCTTAAGCAAAAAGAAGCTCAGGGATAGTGCTTAGACCCAGAGTTCAAGTCCAAGGACTGTCAAAAATCAAACAAACAAACATCTATAAGTTGTTTTCTGGCCTCTCTTTTCTATTAAAAATCTCAATCATCCATCAAGTAATTGTGAAAGTGCTTGTCCTATAAGTACCAATACAAGCTGATTGCTATTAAGTCCAATTATAACAGAAGAAAGTTCCAAATAAGATTTCCATATAACCTTTTAGTTCCATTGCAAAAGTAAGAGATATTTACAGATGGTAGAGCACATCCTATGATCTGCTGTCTGACATTGGTATTAAACCCAAAATTTGTAGCAGGCTGTATTTTAGATTTAGAAATCACAAACCTCATTTTTCTTTTAAACTACCAGGACCAATATTGCCATTATCATCATCCCCTCCAACCACTACCATTATCACTACCACCACTACTTACCACTGTCATCGCCATGACAACCACTACCACTCATAACTACCAATACCACCACTATCATTACCATCACAATCATCACTACCACCACCATTATCACCACCACCATCACTACTATCACCATAACAACCACTCTGCCACTACTACTACCACCACAACCACTACCACCAATCCCAACACCATCACTGCTACCACTATCAACTTTACAACTACTATCAGAACCACCAGAAGTACCATCACCACTACTACTACCATCACTACCAGCACCACCACTATCACCATAAAAACCAACATCATAACCACCACCATCACCACTACTACCATGACTATAACCATCATCACCACCATCACCACCACTACTACTATCACCACCAACATAACTACCACCATCACCACTGCCATAACCACAATCACAACTACCACAGTCCCACTTCCATTATGCCTTCACCAGCATAATCAGCATAACCATCACCAGATCTTCTAGCTGCCTTCCAGCAGTCCACAGTCCAATAGAGTAAGGACAGGATATCTGCTCA
This sequence comes from Dipodomys merriami, assembly GCF_024711535.1. Lineage (NCBI taxonomy): Eukaryota > Metazoa > Chordata > Mammalia > Rodentia > Heteromyidae > Dipodomys > Dipodomys merriami. The sequence goes on from NW_027206601.1 coordinate 255,855, forward strand.
TGTGATAAAGGACTCTGGTTGACAGAAGCATGAAGTTCTTGGAACAACCACTAAGCCTAGGAGTATTTGGAAAATTTACCTACCTTTAACCATAGACATGGTAGAGATAGACAGTCAGTAGGAATTGATGTATGGGTGGGTTTATATACCCAGAGAAGAGATTAATTCCATGATTTCTTTGCAGCCAGATGTACACCCTGGAAAGTGCTGGGCTTTTGCAGGTTCCAAGGGTCATATCCTAATCAAGCTTGCCAGGAAGATTATACCAACAGCAGTTACCATGGAGCACATATCAGAGAAGGTGTCGCCCTCAGGAAACATCTCCAGTGCACCCAAGGAGTTTTCAGTCTATGTGAGAAGCCATCTACATGTCATTCAGAGTGGCTAGAAATTAGGAGCTAGACTCTCAGTTTGATTGTACAACTAACTAGTTGAGCTTTTGTTGAGAGAGGTGAGCAGGGTGCCAGTGGCTCACATCTGTAATCCTAACAACAACTAAGGATGCTGAGATCTGAGGATTTCAGTTGGAAGCCAGCTTGGAAAGAAAAACCCATGAGATAATCATCTCCAGAGCTGGGGATGTGGCTTGATGGTAGAGTACTTGCCTAGCATGCATGAAGCCCTGGGTTCTTCAGTACCACATAAACAGAAAAATCCAGAAGTGGCGCTGGGCCACTAGTGGCCACTAGTAGAGTGCTAGTCTTGAGCAAAAAAGCTTAGGGACAGTGCCCAGGCCCTGAGTTCAAGCCCTTGAGTTCAAGCCCTAGGACTGGCAAAAACAAAAACAAACAAACAAACAAAAGTCATCTCCAATTCAATACCAAGAAAATAAAAGCCGGAAGTGGAGATGTGGCTCAAGTGGTAGAGTGCTAGCCTTCAGCAAAAAAAAAAAAAAAAAAAAAAAAAAAAAAGCTCAGGGACAGCATCCAAGCCCGGAGTTCAAGTCCCAGGATAAGAGAGCAAGGGAGAGAGGGAGTGAAGGGGAGAGAAGAAGAGAGAGGAGAAAGAAAGCAGAGAGAGAAAGCAGAGAGGGGGAAGGAAAAGTAGAAAGGGAGAGAGGGGAGACAGAAAGGGGGAGGGAGAAATGGATGAGGTGATTCATATGATCTAATTTTAGCTTTTTTTTTTACTTATACACACACAGCTGAAAAGTTAGATATTTCCATAGACTTTGTAACAGACTGTCCCACCTATTCCCATCTGCAATTCTTCTTAAGCGTCCAAATTCAATGACTTTAGCTATTGCTTTAGGGGTTTGCCTCCAGAGTCCTTTAAACACTCTTCCTTGGTTCTTCAGTCTGGGTTATTATCTGATGATATCCTGCAATAGGATGAAGGATTCTTCTATCTTCTCAATAGCTTTTGATGTTACTGAAAAAAATAGGGTTATGAAGATGTAATTCATATCATCTTTAGCCCATTAATTCGAGATTCACGTTGATGTGGTTTTTAGTGTCTATGACCTCACTCACCTTTGCAATATCTTTACTCTTCCCCAAATAAATCCACAGCTCTTCAGCAGTGCCTTCTTTTTCCTTCCACCACACCTCCAGGCCCTGGCAATCACTACCTCCCTTTACAGATATTCCGAACATTTTATGTAAACATGTAAGATATAGTCTTTCATGAATTTTGTGTGTGCCAGTACTGGGGCTTGAACTCAGGCCTATCTAAGGCTATCCCTTAGATTTTTTTCACTGAAGACTGCTATTCTAACACTTGAACCACAGATCCACTTCTTAGCCTTTTGGTGGTTAATTAGAGGGCAGTCTCACAAACTCTCCTGCTCAGGCTGGCTTTGAACCACTCTCTTCAGATCTCAGTTTCTTGAGTTGCTTGGATTATAGGCATGAGCCACAGGTTTCTTTTTTCTTTTTTTTTGGTCCGGTCATGGTGCCTGAACTCTGGGCCTGGGCGTTGTCCTTCAGCTCTTCAGCTCAAGGCTAGCACTCTACCACTTGAGCCACAGCGCCACTTCCGGGTTTTTTCTTTTTGCTTATGTGGTGCTGAGGAATCGAACCCAGGGCCTCAGGCATGCAAGGCAAGCACTCTACCACTGAGCCACCTTCCCAGCCCCACAGGTTTCTTTTATATCCCATCTTTTCAAGGTTCATCCTAGCACCCTGTCCCTCAGAGATACACAAAATATCTCGGGAATTATTGCTACTTGAACGACAACACCCACAAGTTTTAACCTTTCATTTATTACAACCTTCATCTCCATCTGCTTTCTTTTCAGGGCATCACAAAAAAATGTGATGGAGAAGAAATTTTCCTAGGACAATTTGCATATAACAAGACAGAAAACACTGTTCAAACATTTGAACTCCAGGTAACGAGTACCCAGGGAAATAAGTCTGGCTCCATTGCTAAGAGGATTTCCTGGGCTGGTTGCATGTGAGGTGGTGTGTGAGATTAATTAGGACACATGTTTGTGCTAAGCAAGCCTCAAGAAAACCTCAGTTCTGTGGAATTTATTGCAAAAGATGGACAATTGCAAACGCTGTTTCTCAGTTAAACCTATCTGCTATACATTGTTTCTCGGTCCTCTTCCTCCATCTCAGTACTGGGATCAAGCCCAGCTCTCTGCACATGCAAGGAGAGTGCTCTACCACTGAACTACATCACCAGTCCCTCCTCCTTTTATTATTATTATTATTATTATTATTATTATTATTATTATTATTATTATTATTTTGGTCATGGGGCTTGAACTCTGGGCTGGGGGGCTGTCCCTGCATTCTTTAGCTCAAGGAGAGTGCTCTACTGCTTGAGCCACAGCACCACTTCCAGTTTTCTGAGTGGTTTATTGGAGATGAGTTTCTTGGATTTTCCTGACTCCTGGGTAGGTAGGATTACAGGCGTGAGCCACCGGCGCCCAGCTATCCTTTATTATTTTTGAGGTTTGGACTCAAAGCCTTGTGCTTGGACGGCAGGTACTCTCCCACTTGAGCCAGGCCTCTTGCCCTTCTTGGTTATAGTTACTATCATGCTTACAAAGTTCTTTCTAGGACCTTGAATTATAGGGTTTCATCCTTTTCCGTGGGCTAACCTGGAACTCAGTCCTCCTATATATGTATATAACTGTGCATGTGTGTGTGTGTGTGTGTGTGTGTGTGTGTGTGTGTGTGTGTGTGTGTACCTCCCATGTAGCTAGGATGGCAGTCATCTCAATTCTCAATCTCTTCCTTTGATACTAGTAAGTTTGATAGACACTGTCTCATATTCCTTGGGTAAAGGGGTTAAAGATGCTGCTACAATGTGGGTAGAGGAAGAGAAATATTTACTACCATATACTATGAATGCAAGTATGAGAAAATCTGGGTGCTAGTGGCTCACACCTGTAAGCTACTCAGGAGGCTGGAATCTGAGGATTGCAGTTAGAAGCCAGCTTAGGCAGAAAAAGTCCAAGAGACTCTTAACTCCAATTAACTACTCAAAAGCCAAACATAAATAACTATGGCTCAAGTGGTACAGCACTAGTCTTGAACAAAAGAGCCTTGAGCAAAAGAGCAAAAGACAGTGCCCAGGCCTAGAGAGTTCAAGCCCCAATACTGGTACATGCCTCCTCCCCACACACATACCAAAAAGAAAAATATAGAAAAAGAATAAAGAACTTTCCTGGGGCTTGAACTGAGGGGCCTTGCTCTTTCTCAGTGTTCTTGCTCACGACTGGTTTTCTGTAACTTGAACAGCACATGCCTATAAATCTAGCTACTGAGGAGTCTGAGACCTAGAAGATCATGATTCAAAGTCAGCCAGGGCAGAAAAGCCTGTAAGATTTGAACCATTAATTTTTAATCTTCCTGAAACCTACTTAGTTGTGTGAAATACATTTTCATCATCTCTAATTAGCCACAGGAGGGGAGTGAAGGAAGGTAAAAACCTGAACAAGTATTTGTCACTCCTAGGTTTATATTGAGGAAAAAAACACAAAAAACATTGGTTCATTGTGTGTGTGTGTGTGTGTGTGTGTGCTTGCATATATGTCCCAGCATTGGACTTGAACTCAGGGCCTTGCACTTTCATTTGTATTTTTTTCATTCAAGGAATGCAATACTACCATCCAAGCCAAACTTCCACTTCCAACTCTTTTGGGATTAACTGAAGACAAATCTTATAGAAACGCACTGGTGGTTCATTCTGTAATCCCAGCTACTCAGGAGTCTTGAGATCTGAGGATCATACTCTGAAGCCTGCCTCCAATTAATTGCCAATTAACTGGCAAAAAGTTGGAAATGGAACTGTGGCTCAAGTGGCAGAGTGCCAGCTTTAAGATTTAAAGGCTAAGTTAGAATGTGAGGCCCTGAGTTCAAGCCCCAATCCTGGTGTACACACACACACACACACACACACACACACACACACACACACACACACAGATTTTCCTGCCTGGGCTGGCTTCAAATTGTGATCCTTCATGTCTTTGCCTCCTATGATTACAGTCCTGAGCCACCAGCTCCTGGCTGGGCCATTTTATATAAGGGACGTGAGCATCTGTGGATTTTGGTAACAGCCCAAAAGCCCTCTTCCTGCGCAGATACAAGGCATGTCGTCAGAGTAATTGATATAGTTGTGGAGTTTCACCTTTGATTGTATATCTGTATTCATTTAGACTCACATATTTATTAGGGGGTTGTTTATTATTTGTTTATTATTTGTTTGAGATAGGGTTTCACTATGTAGTGGAGATTAGCCTTGAACTTAAGCAATCCTCCTTTCTCAGCCTTTCAAGAGCTGAGGCTAGAGATATATACCACTATACTTGGTTCATGTATTTGTTTATAAAGTTGGCTTCATAGATATGCTTTTTTTATTTAAATTACCTTTAAGTAAATGTACAGAGGAGTTTCGATTTAACATGTTGGTCTTTAAGTAAATGTACAGAGGAGTTTCGATTTAACATGTTGGTTCAAGAATAGATATGCTTTTCATACAGCAAACTTTCTCCCCCTTTCTCTGTCACAGCCAGCAAACAGCACTGAAGCACGCATATCCAGACACCATATTATCTTTCTCCTTCTCTGTTCATGAACTCTTTCCTTCTAGTGGCTTGTTTTCTCATTCACTAGAAAATACTTGTAGTATGTCAGCATTCATTGGGATTGTTGGTGGTGAATTTCTCCATAAGGAATTTAATTTCTCTTCTTTATTTTCAGCATGAAGCTCCTGAATCTTTACTATGTGTGAAACTCAAGATCCTTAGCAACTGGGGACATCCAAAGTATACTTGTTTGTACCGGTTCAGGGTCCATGGACTCCCCAGTGAAGAGACATAGAGGAGTACAGTGGGTGGTGACAATGCAGCCAGAATATTCCAGGATTCTTATTCCCTTAGATCAGGTTGAATCCCTGAGAATCAAAATTCGGAGTTGAAAAAATGTCTCAAAGCAGTTCCTACTTGCTAATAAAAAGTGAACAAATTTTACTAATAAAACACACAAGTAAGTTCAACATCCTTGTGGTAGTTTAATTTGTGAGAATACATTATGCTGTAGTTAGAACAATGAGGTGATTGTGTGTGTGTGTAAAAGACACACACACACACACACACACACACACACAGAAACAGAGACAAAGAGAGACAAAGAGAGTACTGGGGCTTGAACTTAAGACCTGGCATTCTGCCTTTAGTTTTCTCACTTAAAGCTGGAACTCTACCTCTTGAGACACACTTCTATTTCCAACTTTTTGTTATGAATTAGAGATGACAGTCTCTTGGATTTGTCTGCCTGGGCTGGCTTCAAACTGAGATCCTGAGATCTCAGACTCAAGAGTATCCAGGATTATTGCTGTGAACCACTAGCACTAGTCTTCAGAAATGTTTTTCGTATTTGGGAGAGGATGGTCTTATTCCATAGTTATCATCACCATGACATCTTATTTATCTCCCTTTACCATTGTTGCGTGGTCTAGAGGCACTGGACAATGCCATAAGAGAAGAAACAGATAATTTTTAAATTAGAGATAAAACTAGCCAGGAATTCTAGCCATGACTATTTGCAGATAATTTGATGCATTTTATGAAATGCAAGTCTTCTTTAAAAAACTACTAACAACTGCCAGGCACAGTAATCCTAGCCGTTCAGAAGACTAAGATCTGAGAATCATGGTTTGAAACCAACTAGATCTGACAAATCTGAAAGACTCTTATCTCCAATTGACCAGCAAAAAGCCAGAAGTGGAAGTGTGCTCAAGTTATAGAGAATTAGCCTCAAGTGAAAAAGCTGAGGGATAGTGCCCAGGTCCTGAGTTCAAGCAGTAATGCCAGAACAATAACAAAATGAAAACAACCCCCCCAAAAAACCCCAAAGCTATAGGGTTTTTTTGAGGTATCTCAAATATTTTGAAGAGTCTTTGGAGATCAGTCTAAGTGGAAACCCATTCCTGATATGAGGAGAGTTCTCAGAAGACATTCACTCATGCTGCTGGAGGGTATGCATTTCCTTTTATATCATTCTCCTGAATAAAAGCAACATATATTACCTTTCAGATTTGATGCTGAGCCTCTGTGCAGTGCCAGTTTATTTCCCCAGGGAATATTTTTCTTTCCCTGACATTAACTGCTAACAACAGGTCCATAAATAATCACTCCTCTGACCCCAGGGACTGGTGAAGAGAAGCAAGCACTTGAAAGATGTCAAGCCAAGTGAAATTTGGGGTGACAGCTAGTGAAGGCATGAGATTTAGCCAGGTGGAGTTTACTATCTCTGCAGCTATAAAGAAGTTATTCTGCTAGCTCCCAACATATATATATATACATATATATATATACATATATATATATGGGAGCTAGTAGAATATATGTCTTAACATTTTATTTTGCATATATGGGTTAGTGTAGTTCATTTTCTAAGACAAGATTAGGGTAGGAAATTGCATTCCCCAACAGGCAAACCTAAGCAACAGTACCAAACACTGGTCTCTCAATCATTGTGTGCCTGAATCATTAAGCCCTGAGGTTAATAATTGCCTTAGAAAACTCTGCCGCTTAACTGAAAATCTTAGTTTCAAGAATTTTCCTCCCAGAGCTGGCTTCAAACTGCAATCCTCAGATCTCAGCCTTCTGAGTAGCTGGGATTACAGGGGTGAGCCACTGGTGCCCAGCTAAGCATCCAGTCTTAAATAATTACTCAGTAAACTAGGCGCTGGTGGCTCACGCCTGTGATCCTAGCTACTCAGGAGGCTGAGATCTGAGGATGAAGGTTCAAAGCCAGCCAGGGCAGGAAAGTCCGTGAGACTCTTATCTCCAATTAACCACCAGAAAACCAGAAGTGATGCTGTGGCTCAAAGTAGTAGAGCGCTAGCCTTGAGCTGAAGAGCTCAGGGACAGTGCCCAAGCCTAGAGTTTAAGCCCCACGACTGACAGAAAGAAAAGAAAAGAAGAAAAAGAGCTACTTGTAATATGTTCAAACTTGAAAATGTTTCAACGGATTTTCACACCTTAAAAGTTGTACCCTGGGGTGGAGACGGGAGTGGGGGGAAGAATGAGACAGAGGAGGGGAAGAAAGACGGAGGAGATAGAGGAAGGGGAAACAGAAAAGAAAAGGAAGTTAGAAAGGACGAAAAGAAGCAAAGCAAACCAGGCTTTGGGTGCAGGGAGTCGGACGCGGGCAGCGTTTGACCCGGAACCTCTGTCCGCGGGACCCAGGCGGAACTACCGTGCGCACGGGCGCGCTTCCGGAGGGGACGCTGAGGGCGCGCGCTGGCGCTGGCGCGTGCGTGTTGGGCGCCTCTGCGCCGTGGGGCCTGGTGGCCGCTATGAAGTTCCGAGCCAAGATCGTGGACGCGGCCTGTCTGAATCACTTCACGCGTGAGCCCGGGAGGCTGCGGGGAGCTGGGCGGGGCGGAGGCGGGCGAGGGCCGAGGAGGCTGGGTGCGAGCGGCAGCGCCCCGAGAGCGGAGCAGCGCCGCGGGCGCCGTGGGCCGCCGCCGGCCGTCACCCCGCGGGCATCTTCACCAACCCCGGGCCTCGGCCCCGGCTCCTCCCGCTGCCCAGCGCGCCCATCCTGGCCTGGAGTGCTCTGCCGCCTCCTTAGTTTGTGCTGGATGTATGGTACCTGGTTAGTCCCCCAGCCTCAGTTTCCCTCCTGAGCACTGCCCAGCGCAGTGGTTGTCGGGAAACCGGCGTGATGGCAGCGGTATTGAAGAACTATTTCAAGTCGGATCTGAGGAATTAGTTCTTCAACCATATGCATCACTTTTGTGTGTGTGCCAGTCCTGAGGCTCGAACTCAGAGTCTGGGCGCGGACCCCGAGCTTTCTGCTTAAGGTTCACACTCTTTCACTTGAGCCACAGCCACGCTGGTTTCTTGTTGGTTAGTTGAAGATAAGACTATCACAGACCTTCCTACTCTGGCTTCAAACCACTGACCTCAGATCTCAGTCTCCTCAAGAGTTAGGATAACAGGTGTGAACCACCAACGCCTTTTTTTTTTTTTTAAATTATCGATATGGTTTAACTACTTTCATAACGTGATGCTCCACAATTCGACAATGTTCCCACTGACGTCATTGATGGTCTTTTTAAGTGAGAGCAAGAGGTCAGATCTAGCACCTTTTAATAGTGACTATACAAAAGGGAAACATCACAACAACCTTAAAAATAAGTTTTTCTTTCTAGTCGGATCAATTTAAAACTTTATGTAAAACTTAAATGTTGAAAAGGAATCCATTTATGAAAATTAGCAGTGCAATCAAATTCACCCAAGAAAGTGTTGAGTAAACTAAAGATTAAATCCCAGATGAAACATTTAAGCAAAGCCTAGATAACAGCAAATTGCTCAGGAAAGTATGGTTATCTTGTATTTTTATAATAAAAGTATGGTTCTACACCTCTTGATCTTATGCTAACTTATACCCAAGTTGAAGGACAGAAAAGCCAATAATTTCTAAATTGTTGATAGATATATGTATATATATTTACAATTTTCAATGTAAGGCCATTTATTAAATTAGAGAAGATGAAAATGAAGGCAACAGAAATATTCAACCTTTCACAATTAAAAAATAATCACAGTCTTAAAAATAATTTGGGCTGGACACTGGTGGTTCACACCTGTAATCCTAGCTACTCAGGAGGCTGAGATATGAGCATTAAGGTTTGAAGCTAGCCTAGGCAGAAAAGTCTGTGAAACCCTTATCTCTAATTAACCACCAGAAGATTTGAAGTGATCCTGTAGCTCAAAGTGGTAGAGTGCAGGCCTTGAGCAAAAGAGCTCAGAGACAGCAATCTGGCCCTGAGTTCAAGCCCCAGGATAGACCAAAAAAAAAAAAAAAAAGCTGGGTACTAGTGGCTCAGGAAACTGAGATCTGAATACCAAGGTTAAAAGCCAGCCCAGGCAGGAAAGTCCAGGGAGATTATTCTTTCTGATTAGCCACCAGAGAAGCCAGAAGTGGAGGTGTGGCTCAAATGGTAGAGTACTAGTCTTGAGTTCCAGTCTTGAGTTCAAGACCCAAGACTGGAACAACAAAAAAAGAGTACAAAAGTATTAGAAAAGATATCGTTGCAGATTTGTATTCTATTAACTAAGATTATATCAATTCATAATTGAGGATAGCTCTTTGTATAGTATGACAAATCACTTTCACTGTTTTATCACACATTTATTTCATACTCTCATTTAAACATGGGTCATGTAGAGATAGCAATTTTCATTCTGTAAGTTTCATTCAACTTTATTTAATGTTGAATACATAGGAAATGTGCTTGTAGTGCATAAAAGTCACAGTAGATAGTGCAAAATATTAGGAGGTTTTAAAGAAAATCTGATAATTCACATTATGCTTATTCTGCACAGCTAATGCATATTGTAGTAACACCTTTCTTTCCTTCTTGCTCTAGGAGTCAGTAACATGATTGCCAAGCTTGCTAAAATCTGCACCCTCCGCATCCGCCCAGATAAATTGAACTTCATCCTCTCAGACAAGCTGGCCAGTGGAGGGGTGAGCATGTGGTGTGAGCTAGAGCAGGTAAGCAAGAGCTTCTGGAGGCCCTCAGACTCCTCCTGCTGTGGCTAGAGAGCCCACAGCTTCTTGTTTTCTTTCTTCTGGTAGGAGAACTTTTTCAGCGAATTTCAAATGGAAGGTGTCTCTGCAGACAACAATGAGATTTATTTAGAACTAACGTCTGAAAACTTATCTCGAGCCTTGAAGACTGTACAGAATGCTAGAACCTTGAAAATCAAGTTAACCAATAAATACTTTCCCTGCCTTACTGTCTCTGTAGAGCTGGTGAGTAGCAGAAACAGGGTTTCTAAAATGCCTTCAGGGGTCTTGGCCTGGAGGAAATATAAATAGTTGTAAACCTGTTTGTTTTGTTCACTCATCCTGGTCACCTTCTGTTTTTGCAAGGCTGTAATGAGTGTCTCCTGTTGACTGGTTTCTTTGCTTTCTTACCAAAATATTGGTTCCACTGGAACATCTAGGGCCTTACTGTCTTGTATACTTCTCAGCTACTCAGCTCAGAATAGAACATGCCCATCAATGTGGGTGATTGGACTTTGAGTGGAATTGAGAACAGTCTACTTAGACTTGGGATTTCAAATTTTTTCCACTCAATTTTTTGGTTTTAATTTTGTTTTCAATAGTGACAGCATACAAATTTTTTTTTAAATCTTTCTTAGCAGTTATCTGTATCAAGCAGCAATCGAATCGTGACACATGACATCCCCATAAACATTATTCCTAGAAAATTGTGGAAGGACCTACAAGAACCTTTGGTTCCGGACTCTGATGTAAGTGATGCTTACAGTTCTGTTGTCCAACCTTATTAAAAGGCCAGACCTGAATTCTCCAATGTATGAAAGAAAGTGATATTCCTTGTTTGTTTGTATCCTGGGATGGGGCTTGAACTCAGGGTCTCACACTTGCTCATGGTTGGCATTCTACCACTTGAGCCATGTCTCCAGCCTAGCTTTTTGTTGAGTAATTGGAAATGGAATCTTGAGGACTTTATTGCTGGCTTTGCACTGTAGTCCTCCAGATCTCAGTCTCCTGAGTAATTAGGATACACACATGAGCCACCTCTCCTGGCATGATATTTATTTTTTTTTTAATTCTTTAAGAAAATCTGCCATGTGTTACTTACAGAAATCCTCTTAAAGAATTGTTGTTGCATGCAATAGAAACACCGTAGATTTGATACATAGGAGAAAGACTGTCTTACTCAGTAATGGCCTTTAAGCGAAACAAAACTGAAGCTATATTTGAAAGACAGCCCATAATCATTAGACTTCTTGGGCTTAGGTACCACTCTGTGTTTGGTAGTGCTTGATGAGGGGATATGTGTAGGTGGATCACACAAGGCATTTTTGGTGGCTTAAGAACTTGGGTTAATTGTCCTACTAAGAACCCATAGGCACTGGAAAGAAAGATGACATCAGAGGGTCTTTTGCCTCCCTCCCCTTCCCCACTGTTTAAAAAATTTTCAAGCTAGTACTGAGGCTTGAACTCAGGGCCTGGTGTTGTCCCTTAGCTTTTTCATTCAAGGCTGGTACTCTGCTACTTGAGCCATGGCTACACTACACGATTTTTGGTGGTTAATTGGAGATAAGAATCTCAACGACTTTCCTGCCCTGTCTGCCTTTGAACACAGCTCACCATGTCTCAGCCTTCTAAGCAGCTAGGATTACAGGCATGAGCCATTGACTGGCTCCTGCTGGTTCTTTATCTCTTGCTCACAATTTATTTATTGACTTTCACTAGAAGACATCTACACTGCCTTGGAAAATGCTGACATTTTGCAAAGAGCTGTAGGTAACCTGGCCCCAGGTGAGTTGCAGTAACTACTTGCACACAGTACAGAAAAGGCCCCTGAGACCTGGGGCTCTCTAAGTACTTAGTTTTAGTTCCCTGAGGATCTGTATATCGATATCTCAACTGAAGTGCCATAGTCCTTAAACTCAAAGAATGTCTCTGGAGATTTAGTTGCCTGGGTAACTAGAGGCAGGCATTTCAGATCTTTAATTTGGCTCTAACACCTGTAAGTCAGTGAGGTTTTTAAAGTTGCTTTGCTTTTCATATTTAGAAAAAGTTTATTCAGAAATTTTAAGAACAGAATTTCAAGCTGGGTGGCAGTGGCTAACACTGGTAATCCTAGATAGTCAGGAAGAAGGCTAAGATCTGATTATTTTGGTTCAAAGCCAGCTGGGGCAGAAAAGTTTATGAGACTCTTATCTCCAATTAACCACCAAAAAGTTGGAAATGTAGCTGTGGCTCAAGTGGTAGAGCACTAGCCTTGAGCAAAAATGCTCAAGGACAATGCTCAGGCCCTGAGTTGAAGCCTCAGGGCTGACACACAGCCAACCCCCCCCCCGAATTCTTAAGCACATATGAATCCAGTATTAATTATGAGCCCCTGCCACTACTGAGCATATTAATATTTTTAATATTTAGGATTTCTCTTATTGGTTTTATAGGTTAGTATTTATTTGCCGGTTTTGAAGACTATGAAAAATATTGTGGAAAAAATGAAAAATATCAGCAATCACCTTGTAAGTTGTAACTTTTTTAACAAAGAATCTTTGAATGAGGTCTAGTTTGCACAAACTGCTCGTCCTGGAAAACAGCCTGCCTGTGGCTCCATGCCCTGGTAGAGGGCGCCCATTCTTGAGGCCTGACTTGTGAGAATCTGACCTCACCTAGTGAACAGACCTTATCACAATGGCAGGTAGAAACCAGTTCTACTGTTTTTCAGCCCACATTGACTGGGGAAGCCTTCATATCTATTCTTAATCCCCTATGACTATATTTATGTTAAGGATGTGTCCAGTGGTTCTTTCCTTACATTTTGAGCAGAGTGCTACATCTTTTCTTTTTGGTTTTATGATGATCCTGTGTGTGCTGTAAGTCTGTCACTGTCTTGTACTCCTCCTGAGCTGCCATCCTCTGAAAGGAACTCTTCTCTCATGTTTGTTTGATCCCAGCATCATGCATAGGAAGCACACTCTTTGGAGTTACAAGATGAATTAGTGATGTGATTGAGAATGGGTGCAGTGTCCTCCTATCATTCAGTGAGCTGTGGACAGAGGCCCTCAGACCCCAGTAGTGAGTCCAGCAGGGCTGGCACCCACCCAATGGGCACTTTTATGTGTTTTATTTTGTGACGGTCTCCCTCAGCCACATTCACAAAAACACCACAGCATGGCAGGTGATAGGGACTGTGTGGATTGTCCTCATTCACATCTGAGCTCATCCTGAACCCTTCCTTCACTCGCCCCAGAACTATGTTTCCTATGTCTCTGTATCTTTTACAAGTGACAGTCTACTCGGTCAATGTGAACCTCTGATCTTCTTTTCCACTGCTGTTTGCAGCTGCTTCTTGCAGTTTCTTGCATCTGTCATCTCCTGAAAAGCACTGAGCCATCACCATTGTTTTGTTTCCCCACTCCTTGGTGGGAAGCTCTTTACTGATCTGTCTTGTGTTTTCTCCTGAACTGCCAGCCTCTGACAGAAACTCTCCTCTAATGTTTGTGGCCTAGTTCTCAGGGTTGAGCTGTCATTTAGGTTATAATCAGTACTGCTGCATGGGTCAAGAGGGACAGTTTCAAGTTATAATCTTTAGATTATAAAAGTTACTTGTAGCCAGGTGCTTGTAGCTCATGCCTATAATCCTAGCTACTCAGGCTGAGATCTGAGGATCGTTGTTCGAAGCCAACCTGGGCAGGAATGTCCATGAGAGTCTTATCCTCAATTAACCACCCCAAATCTGGAAGCTGTGGCTCAATATGGAAGAGCACTAGCCTTGAGCAAAAAAGCTCAAGGACAGGGCCCAGGCCCGGAGTTCAAGCTCCAAGACCACTGTCACCAACAACAAAAAGTTACTTGAAGCCTAGAAAGTGTTCATGGGCTATTTGTTTCCCTGCTTAGTAGCAGTGCTGACATTGTACTCATTCCGAGAGTTTTCCCTATGTAACTTAATCTTCACAGAGCTTAGTGGATCCAACATCTGCTTCTCATGAAGCATGGTGTGTTTGTCTTGACTGTTGCGTCTGCTGGCAGCTGCATGCTGTTGATCCAGTTGCCAGGCTGGCTCCTTTGGGTATACCCTGGGACCTTGGGAGGTTGAGAGTGGCCCAGGGGAGAAGGCTGGGCAATTAATGGGAGGATCTATTTGTTTGTTCTTTCTCTTCTATGAAGATGAGTCAGCAAAATAGAAGGAAGGGCAGGGGAGGTAAAATCATCAGAAGTTTCCTCTGTTTTCTGGTGTACTTTAAAGACTTGGAGAGTGGCTGTTGTTGAGATAGATTAGCCAGAGACAGAATGGCATCTGCTTGCATAACAACAGCTCTGCCTGTGGAGATAACAGGCAGTAGAATTAGGGAAGTAGGACTCATCACGCTCCCACATTTACTTTATTCAGTGGAAGAAGTGCCTGTAGGGGTGGGTTATCTGTGGCTCTCGGAGGGAAAAGGTGCAGGTGTTACCTTGTTCTGAGGCATTGCTTCAGAACAAGACATGTGAGTCCCCTGCATAGAGGTTTGGTTCCAGAGGTCTGGCTGGGGTCCCTGCATTGCCTTTCTGACCAGCCTTTAGGTGTATCCATGCTGCCTTTCTTCAGACCTGTCCTGAGACAGTGCTCAGTGAGTGATCTATGCTGTGAGTGAGTTCAAATGGGAGGCCAGAAACAGCTTCACAAGACAGAATAAGAGGAGAAAATGAAGGAGGGGTGACACTGTTCAACAAGGATGTACTCATCACCTTACTTTTGTAACTGTAACCCCTCTGTATATCAACCTTAACAATAAAATTCAAGAAAGAATAAAATTCAAGGGAATATGGTGTAGAGGTCAGCGATGGAACATTTTTCACTTGTGAACTTAAAGTTTATGGTGGGTAACCTGAACAGATCGCTGGCACTCAGCAATTATGAAGAGAATCGTTGAAGTCAGATCTTATCCTGACATTCAGGGAACTGACTGTGTAGATGGGGTAAGCTGCATTTGGAAACAAACATGAGTTGCTGATAGTCAGGAAATTGGTTGGTTGTTAGTTTTTTCAAAAAATTGAATGCTTTCCTGTGCACAGAGAGCACGTAAGCCTCAGGTGCATCTAGTTGCAGTGGGTTTTTATTATTTCCAAATCACTTTTTTATGCCCTGAGAATTTATGGATGTCATAGGTCAGCTTTATAGAATCTACATCACCACCCAGACATTCACAAGAGTTGTTTCATTTCTTTTTTTTGTGTGTGTGTGTGTTGGTTGTGGGTCTTAAACTCAGGACCTGGGCACTGTCCTTGAGCCTCTTTGTGCTCAAGGGTAGTGCTCTACTACTTGAGCAACAGTGCTACTTCCAGTTTTGTAGTGGTTAATTTAAAAACAAACTGTTTTCTAAAATTGAGTGATTAATGGGAAGTAATGGGAGGTAAGCCAGCCTAGGCTGGCTTAAATCTGTGATCCTTAGATCTCAGCCTCCAGAGTAGTTAGGGTTATATTTTTTGAATTAATGAAAGAGAAAAGCTAAAAATGAGTACTTTTTTTTATTCAAAGGTAAGTGTACTGGATTAGCAGTGAGTGAATGGGGGAACTTAGTTTCTAATGTGAAAGGCTCAGGAATAAGAGCTCATTTAACTTCAGAAATCCTTTTTTGTTTTGTTTCTGGAATGAGAAAGACTCAGAGAACAGCAATTTTAAGATATAAGATGAGGAATGTTAGCTATTTCTAAAACACAGACCCCAGCAGAGCTGTGTGGACAGGAAGACCTCCTCTCCTGGGCCTCTGCCTTCTCTGGGGCACTTTGAGGACAGCCCCACATGTGGACGGCCCTGTGAAAGCAGATGGGTGTGCTCATCTTTCTGGTTTAGGTGGTCTGCTCATAGTACTGGTTGGAAGAATGCTTACATAAAGTGCAGATGAACTCAGACCTGCTGGGCCTCACAGTGGGCAAGAGCCCACATATAGAGGAGAAATCAGCATCTCGTGAGCGAAGTTAGCAGTCTAAAAAATCCTTTATGGTTGTATGGGGAGGGAAACATGAAAAGATACCTGTGGGGACAGTCTCAGGGCAGGGAGATTAGTCAGAGAGGACCCTGCTGGGGGAGAAGGGAGGGAGGCAGCCTTAGCCACACTGCAGTGCCCAGTATTGGTAACTCCACAGCACCCCAGAACTGAGCCTGGAAATGGCATTTTTTGGCATGTGGGCATGCAAATGGGTCTCAGTGTGTTAAATGTCTAGTAAGAGCAGATGGTTTGATGAATTTGTACAACACACTACCATGCTTCAGGCCTGAATATCTTTTATGTGATTGAATCACATTCCTTTACTAAGGGATGTTTCATTCCTTCAAGAGGCAGTGGAGGAGATGGAGGCATGGCTCAGTTGGTAAGAGTGCTAGCCAATGAGCGAAAGCAGCAGTAAGTGCTGAGTTCAAGTACTGGCTCAGACCTAGAAAAAGAAAAAAAAGAAAAGGAGGCAGTGGATAGGGGAGTGGATCCAGATGATTCTTTGGCTTTATAACCACAGAATGTTAAAATCTGCCTGTCCTATAGTCACCCTCTAGGTTTTCTGTGATCCAATCATCATTTCCCCTTGTGACATTTCTTCTCTTGGTTCCCAAGGTGTCTGTCCTGTTCACTTGGGGATCTTGCTTCACTTTGTGCCTTTGCAATGTAGGGGCTTGCTCCTACCAGAACCCTGATGCTCTGTCTGGCCCCAGAACACTTGCCCCGTCCCAGAGTCAGGCAAGGTGCTTACTGAGCTCCCCATCGGGGCAGCTTTGTTACGTGAAGGGTTCTGGGTTCTGGGCTCTCAGGACTTATCTTCTCTCTGTGGTTCATACGGGAGGGCCTTGATGAATCGCAAGGTAAGGTTTTTGTGGGGTCACTTGTCATCCTGTTTTGTGGAAACCAATCTCAGGGTTGTTTTTTTTTTTTTTTTGCATTTCTTTTCCCTATGTCAAGACCATCTTACGATACTCAGTTTACTCAATTTTCAGGTTATTGAAGCAAACCTAAATGGAGAATTGAACTTGAAGATAGAAACTGAATTAGTATGTGTTACCACTCATTTTAAGGGTCTTGGAAACCCTCCATTAGGTAAGTTTTCTCGTGGGTCACATCTTGGTTTTGATAAAGTGTTTCAGATAGCATAGGCATTGAGTTCCCTTAGTGTGAGAAGGTTGGGATTCTGTTAGCTTTGGTCTGTAGGAGAGGAACAAGATGGGACTGTCTGTCCCTACAACTGGGGACAGACAGTCCCAGGCATTTGGGGGCCTATGCAAGCTCCTCCTGCTTGGAGTTTGGTTGTGCTAGGTGTCCTCTCAGATCAGATCCCTTCTGCTGCTTCTGTTTCTCCTGGCATGGAATCAGAAGGATAAATACATTTTGTATTTTCTCCTTCTTTAGTCATTCTAGTTAGATGAGAAGGTTCAAAATACATTTCTCATCTCTCACCCAGTCAGCAGTGAAGAGGGGCCATTCAACAACTTAACACACAGCCCAGGTGTGTTGGAGGCTGAGCTGAAGTAGAGGCAGACAGAGGACCCAAGAAAAGTATCTGCCAGAGATGGAAACATCATTTTCTGATGCAAGTCTATTCCCAAACATCAGTTAGGCCTAGGTCATCCTGAAATTAAGGTCTGTTTGTGTGTAGACACAACTGTGAGCCTAATCTTGCAGAGGGGTTTTATTAAATAGTGAAGGACATAGTGAGATCTTTCTAAAGGTTGGACATTGCTGTGTAAAATTACTCACTTTATTTGCCAGTCCTGGGTCTTGAACTCAGGGCCTGGGCACTAACCCTGAGCTTCTTTTGCTCAAGGCTAGCACTCTACTACTTGAGCCACAGAGCTGCTGCCGGCTTTTGTCTGTTTATGTGGTACTGAGGAATCAAACCCTGGACTTCATGTGTGCTAGGCAAGCACTCTTCCACTAGGCACATTCCCAGCCTCTCACTTAGTTTATTTTAATAAACACAAAATGGGACTTCATTTTCTCTACCTCCCTAGGAGTTGTTAGGCTGTTTTCTTTGTGTATTCTACTGTAGAGTGGGAGGCCTTGCACTGATTATGTGTATTTCAGGTTTTAAGTTCATAGTGAGTAATACAATTTTTTTTTACCTACAGGGGAAATTGAAGCATTTCAAAGTGCCTTGAAGTGAGGATCTCTTGAAAATTATCCTAGTATTTTAAATACTAAGGATTTAGCAAATGCTTGTTTAATGAGTTCCCTCTGGGGTGCAAGAGGAATGGGAGGGTGAATCATTTATTTAAGCAAATATGCCTCTGGTGATATACTTAAACACATTCCTGTTTTTAGCCTCTCAGAGTTGTAGAGACAGAAGCCCCGGGGAGCTGACTGAAGTGCACATAGAAATCAAGAAGCTCCTACAGTTTCTTGCAGGACAGCAAGTGAACCCTACCAAGGCCGTATGCAGTAAGTTTTCTTCTCTGTTTTCTTAACATCAGTAATCTCTAGTCTAATACTGTAGTATCACATGCAGTCTTTTTTTTTTTTTTGTCGGTTGTGGGGCCTGAACTCTGGGCCTGGGCGCTGCCCCTCAGCTCTTCAGCTCAAGGCTAGCACTCTACCACATGAGCCACAGCGCCACTTCTCGCTTTTTCTTGCCACTGAGCCACCTTCCCAGCCCCTCACATGTAGTCTTATAAATGCAAAGTAAGCTTTCTTGAGGAGCAGGCCTTTAAATTTTCCTGGGTTCTGAAATGCCTAGAAATGGCAGCAGGGCTGTCTCAGTGGGGCTCTGGGTGAGGGCAGGCAATGGCGGATGGGTGGCTTCCTGTGACTGTGGGGCAGTGACTGTGCCACAGACATGCTGTCACTAGGACAGGACCATCTGTGCTTACCAGATTTGTTCCACACACAGTTTTGCTGAGGTCTGGATTTGCTTTGTGTCGTCTTTTGTTTCCTTTCCTCGTCTACTTACACTGTGCTTATATGCCCAAGTTTCCTTGCTTGCTGATTGTTCATGGTGGTCTTGAGTCTGGAGTGAATCTCTAATCTGAGGTTAGCACTGGCCTGAGCCTCTTCATCTACTGAGCAAGGCATCTTTTCAGGAGCTTTCCAGAGCTCTTTCTGTTTTTCTTTGCTCCTAAAGTTGAAGCAACTTAAAGGAAATGGGCCTGGATTTTGAAGGCCTTCTCTTTGTAGAGTAGCTCTCAGGCTGAACTTCCAGCCACCAATGCACAAAGCTAAGAAGAGGAATAGCCATTGTCTGCACTATGCAAAGTTGAAAAGGAGGAGGAGGAAGAGGAGGAGGATGGCTAGAGCATACATTAGGTGGGTGCTGGTGACTCACACCTGAAATCTTAGCTACTCCAGAGGCTGAGATCTGAGGATCATGGTTCAAAGCCAGTCTTGGCAGGAAAATACACGAGACTCTTACCATTAATAAATTATACCCAACAAAGCTGGAGGTGGAGCTGTGATTCAAGTGGTAGAACACTAGCCTTGAACAAAGGAAGTTCTGGGACAGTGTTTATGCCCTGAGTTCAAGCCCCAGGTCAGGCACAAAAACAAAACAGAAAACCTTTACTTCTTTACTATGCAGTTAGAATGAACAGAAACTTCTAGGTAGCTTTGTTAAGGACCAGCCTTTCTAAGAAAGAAAAGAAGAGAGCCAAAGGAGAGACCACAGAATGACCAGGACATCCGGGTTTAAGGAAGGTGTTCAGTCGAGTGTGTGGTTCTCCTGTCCCAGGATACAAGGGGCTCAGAGCCTCTGGCTCTCTGCATATGTCCATCACTCACTGGGAAGCAGTGCTGGTTTGAGATGTGGTTTTCCAGGGAGCCTGTCTCCTGTGTTTTCCCTGTGGCCTAGGCTGCATTACTCTCATTCTGTCCTTTGGAGGTTGATTGCCCATGCTGCTATGACCTCTTCAGGGACCCTGTAGAACCTATCATGGGGTTGGGGGATCCAAATATTTGTGCTGCAGTAGGTCTTTAAAGTAGTTTAGGCCAGGCACTGGTGGCTCAAACCTACAATCCTAGCTACTAAAGAAGCTGAGGATCAAGGTCCAGTGCCAACCTGGGCAGGAAAGTCCATGAGACTCCTATCTCCATTTAGCTGTGGCTCAAATGGTAGAATGATAGCCTTGAGCCAAAAGGCTCTAGGATAACATTCAGGCCCCAAGTTCAAGCCCCAGGACCTGCACACTACATCAAACTCAATGGCATTTTGTTTTGTTTTTTCTCTCCCTAGATCTTGTGAAGAACAGGATTGTTTACTTCGATTTGCTTCATGAAGATGTCTCCCTGCAGTACTTCATCCCAGCCTTGTCCTAGCACCATACACCGGACTTGGAAAGGCAAAGCTTCTGTCGTGACAGCAGAAATGGTGCCCTGACCAGTCTGATGGTTGTCTGGTCTCACAGCGCCACAGAGCCTTGTACCCTGCTTCTTTCTCCTTCTATAATAGTTAAGTAAAAGTTAGGGAAACAATTTGGGTAAACCTGTTACTTCGTATCATTTGTGTCTGGGTTTTGTTTTGGGTTTAATCTGCTTTTAAGACATTGAGAAGAACTTTGGAATTCTTTTTCTTTTGTTTTTGTTTTTCTTTTGTTTCTGTGGCACTGAGTATTAATCAGGTCCTGTGCATTCTACCACTGAGCTGCTTCCCCAGACATCTGGACTTTAGATAGCAAGTTCTTACTGAAAATGTAAAAATCCTCACTTGTGAATTGGTATTCCAGTCAGAGTTTGCAGGTCAGTACTTGGTACTTCCCCCAG
Source organism: Dipodomys merriami (assembly GCF_024711535.1). Classification (NCBI taxonomy): domain Eukaryota; kingdom Metazoa; phylum Chordata; class Mammalia; order Rodentia; family Heteromyidae; genus Dipodomys; species Dipodomys merriami. Next base: position 276,538 of record NW_027206601.1, read on the forward strand.
GCTCAGCCTCCAGCTCAGTGCTTGGTGCCTAACAGCTCTCAGCTGTGAGCATGCACACCTCCCCTTGCTCCTACCTCTGATAGCAGCCTTGAACACCAGAGCCCTGAGAGATAAGGGCTGAAGAATCTAGCAAATCTGTTTGATTTGCCAGACACAAGTGCCTGGAGAGCCCACCTAGCTGGGTGGGAGCTCGTCCTGCTGCTCCTCCCACAGTCTCCCTGCTTACAAGTCCAGGTTACAAGTCTTCAGAGCCAGGATGGAGCTCAGGCCTTGTACCTGCTTGGCAAACCCTCTGCACCAGACTGCTTCCCCAATCCCTTCAGGTATCGTTTTGTGTAATTCTTCCTTCCACTGTCATTCTGGATAGAGTTCGTAGTGCTGAGGTCAGCTTCAGTTCCAGCTGAAAGGCTCTCATTCTCCTTGTCCCATCAGGCTTCTATGTATTCTGTGCAGGTGACACCATAAGCAGCATGTCAGTGTTACACTAAAAGTCAAAACTAGGTTCCTTAGGAAAAGGTAGATGGCAGGGCAACAAAATGAACATTTCTGACTTTTTCATAGTATTTGGGAAAAGCAATGTCTTTCATTTCTGATGCTTAATGATGTTTAAGAAAGATGTCATATTTTGTGAAACCAGCATTTTATTATTAAAGATACTTTTTATTTTTTAAAGCCTCGCTTCTTTGACTCATAGCAAAAATCAGTTCCAACTACATTCATAAAACTTAAAAATGGGATAATATGCAAAAGTTCTGTTCTAAAACTTGTGTGCCTAGAGAGTGACTGTGAGTCACTGCAGTGAATGCTGCGCTGAGGGCTGGACATGGGTGAATAGTGAGCCTCAGGAGGAGGAGGCTGCAGATCTCATCTACTGCTGTTGGTCACCACAGATTTCACCTGTGCATCCCAGAGAGCTGCCAAGTGTGGGAGAGCTCAGAGAAATACACAAGCTCAGGAGAAGGCACTGTGCTGGTTTTTGTCATGGTAAGGTTGAGTAAGGTCAAAAAAGAGCAACTTAGAACAGAGGAACAACTCAGATAGCTGCATTTGGGAGCTGAGCTGTGATTATGTAAAAATAGGAGATTGTAGAGTACTGTTCATAATGTCAGGCCCACTGACAGCCCCTTACCTTGCCTGCCTGTCCTCAGTCCATTGGGCCTTTTTGGTGCCACATCCATTTGGTGTTTATGGGGATTTTTTATGTGTGCTGTTCTTAGGGGTTAGACTCAGCCTTAGTTTTTGTTTTGTTTTGTTTTTCCCCTCAAGGCCAGCACTGTACCACTTAAGCCACAGCTCCACTTCTGGCTGTTTTGTGGCTGTGGAGATAAGAATCTCATGGACTTTCCCCCTGGGGCTGGTTTCAAACTGCGATCCTCAGATCTCAGCCTCCTGAGTAGCTAGGATTACAGGCATGAGCCACTAGTGCTTGGCTTCTGATTATTTTTGATCTTGTAGTTGTTCATCTGTATCTGTTCATGACAAATGTTTTTTCACTTGTCTTCACAGTCCATCTTTGTGACTGCCCTTGTATACAAGGTGTGTTCCTCACAGTCCAGTTTTGACTGCTAAGAGATTCAGAGCAGATGGTATGTTTTGGTCTGTAAGCCTGTGTGTACACTACATGATGAACTAAATGACAGAGTTCTACCAGTTCCAAGGTTCACACTTTGGTTACTTGGAGTCTTAATTCTACAGGAAGCTGAGATAATGCAAATAGTTATATACTAATCAAACTAAAAATTATGTACACTAGAACCTAATAAACTCCCCCAGAGAATATAAATGTTGTGTTTTTCTTAACAAATATGTTGGAACAAGTTAACTACAACTGTGGTTATGTTAATAGCCTCATAATTTTTTGTTGGCCACATTTTTTTTCAAATCAGAGCTTCACACTTGCAAGGCTGGTGTTCTACCATTTGAACTATACCTCTGCCCTGGTTTAATTTTTTGTTTTCCTGATAGGATCTCATGCTTTTGCCCATATTGGGCAAAATCTTTGACTACAATCTTTTTACCTATGCCTCCTGCAGGCATGAACTGTAACACCCTGCTTGTTCTCCCAAATAGTCTTTTATTGCCCTGGGTACCCTTGAACCTCCATCCTCTTATCTCTGCCTCCTAAATAATGGATTATAGACATGCTATATGATGGCCGCTCTGTCCAGCCATCATAATATTATGTTTTGTTTTGTTTTTGGTTGGTTGTGGGGCCTGAACTCTGGGCCTGGGCATTGTCCCTTAGCTCTTCAGCTCAAGGCTAACACTATCACTTAAGCCACAGCACCACTTCTGGCTTTTTCTGCTTATGTGGTGCTGAGGAATTGAACCCAGGGCCTCATGCATGCAAGGCAGACACTCTTATCACTGAGCTACTTTCCCAGCCCCATAATGTATTTTTTAAACATTTTAAAGAACACCTTAAGATTTGAGGAAACATTTTGTCCTTATATTCCTATTACATATTTTTCTGTACACTGAACTTAGAAATATTTTGCAGAATAAAATATTTTCATAGTTCTCCATAAAAACGAAGAACATTCCACAATGCACAAATGAAATGTTAAAAAGAACTCATATTTTACTCACATAGACTAAAATAAACTCTGAACCTAAATACCACTAAACTAAAACAATAGCCATAAATAATCTCCGTGATATTAACTAAAACATCAATAGCCATAAATAATCTCCATGATATTTAATATCTTCAGCTTAATTTTTAATGTTTCACCGGTGAATATTGAGTAAAAAAGCTCTAGAAGATATTTCAGAGATTCCAATACCTTGATCCTGACAATTCCTGGCAACTATTTTGAGCTTTAAGACAAGTAGAGTGATCAATTATGAGATGAAGAAATACCCTTGAAAATGAGACCACAGCCACTTAAAAAAAAACTTTGTATTGCCAGGTGCCAGTGGCTCACACCTGTAATCCTAGCTACTCAGAAGGCTGAGATCTTTGCTAGGCAGTGAAGTCAGTGAGACTCTTATCCCCAATTAACCACAAGAAAACCAGAAGTAGTGCTGTGGCTCAAAGTGGTAGAGTGCTAGCCTTGAGCAAAAGAGCTCAGGGACAGTGCCCAGGCCCTGAGTTCAAGCCCCACAACCAATAAAAACAACTTCATGTTTACCTCAATTCCATTAGTTGCTATTAAAAAAAAATCCTATTGCAACTCAAGGGGATATCATAGTATGCTAATATACTAAAATAAACTTTTCCCCGTTGCTTTTTGGCAGTAGTAAGTCATATAAACATTTTTTGTTTTCTTCAGTTCAATATTTTAAAAATATTTTTTTTCTTTTTTTGGGGGAGGTCTGGTTGTGAGGCCTGAACTCTGGGCCTGGGCACTGTCCCTCAGCTCTTCAGCTCAAGGCTAGCGCTCTACCACTTGAGCCACAGCGCCACTTCCGGCTTTTTTCTTTTTGCTTGTGTGGTGCTGAGGAATTGAACTCAGGGGCTCTGGCATGCAAGGCAAGCACTCTACCACTAAGCCACCTTCCCAGCCCCTAAAAATAATTTTTATATAAAGGTGAGATACAGAGGGGTTAAGTTATATGTCAGGTAAAGAGTACATTTCTTTTTAGACAGTGTCACTCTCCCCCTCACTCTCCCAGTTTTTCCCTCCCATCCCCACCCAAAAATTGTTTAATTCATTTTTAACATACATAATGTATTTTTTGGAAGGGAAAAATCAGTGATCACCGAAGCACACAATGCTGAATAGTGATCATCCTTCAATCAGTGCTGTTTGTGACTGCAGAGAGAGCACTTGCATGGACAGCTGTTCTACACACCAAGGTGGCCAGAGGACCAAAGGTGGGTGGGGACAGTTTATGGAAGTGTTTGGATATTGAACTGTGATTTTTAAATTTTTAATTAATTTATTTTTTGGTCATAGGGCCTAAACTCTGGACCTGGGTGCTGGCCCTCAACTCTCCAGCTCAAGGCTAGCGCTCTACTACTTGAGCCACAGTGCCACTTCCAGCTTTTTCTGCTTATGTGGTGCATGCAGGGCAAGCACCTTTCCAGCCCCATGAACTGTGAATATTTTTATTTGGAAGCCATTGAGAAGCATGGAAACTTATAGAAGAGATGGCTATCATTCATAATCCAAGCATTATGACAGACAAAGTTACCAAGTTTCTTGTTTTGTTTTCTTTTGGGGGGTTATGGATTGCACTCTCTACCACTGAGCCACATTTCTGCTCTAAAGCTTTCAGAGTTGGTCTCAGACATAGCTACCTTGAAAGTTAACTTTAAAGTGTCCCCTGATAGCCAGATGCTGTTGTCCCATGGCTGTAATCCTAGCTACACAGGACGCTGAGATCTTGAGGATTGCAGTTGAAAGCCAACCTGAGCAGGAACAGCCATGAGACTCTTACCTCCAGTTAACCATCCAAAGCCAGAAATAGAGCTGTGATTCAGGAGCACCAGCTTTGAGCAAAACTAAGGGACCGCCCCAGGCCCCAAGTACTGGCATAAAATAAAATGTCCCCTGATGTCCTTCCATTATGAGTCACATGCTATTTTAGTAACTCGATGTGCTATCTTGGAGTTACTGTTGACCCTCAAAGTGGTTTGTATTTGTCTCCGGTAGTTTCAGATCAAAAACATCACAGAGGTAACTCTATCCCCATGTTTGATGAAGGGGAGGGGAGGGGAAGAGTGTTTGTTTCCCAGTGGTGATCCTGATAGGACGATTGCCACAATATGCAAATAAGTGTGGGAAGGCCAGTCTCCAGGGCATCAAGACCCCTTGGCGGACCTTCTACCTGCACTCACTTGCTCAAAGCCATCTGTGGTTTGATGAAGAGCAGGAGGCCCCATGGGAGCAAGTCACATGAGGCTGAGGTGGTGGGCAGTCACTGGAGCCTTGGCCCTGTTCACCTTGGTGCAGTCTACTCCAGGGGTCAGCTCATTGGATGGTGAGTTTCACATTCTCCCAAGGTCTTAGAAAGGTCTTTCTTTTTTGCCATCCTTTAATCATCCAAAGTTGTCTGATGGTCTGAGTGTGTTGGGATCCTGAGTGTTGTCTGTGGGAGGGGGAGGGTATTAATAGAAACTTCAGAGTATCTGAAGATAGTTCATGAGTAGCTTACCACCAGCTCCTCTGGAAACAGAATGCAGATGAGAGTGATTGGCAGTTTTGCTAGCTGAGAGGGCAAGTGTCCACTTATGCAAATGTTCATACAATGAGAGGCGGAGGATAGTGATGCTTCAATTCCAACAAGCTGCAGTAGAAGGTGAGAAACCAAAGCTTACTGGTTGAAAGGTAATAATAGTTAGAACTAGGGTCAACATCTGAGAAGCAGGCTGGTACCCATGGCTCATGTCTGTACTCCTTGCTACTCAAGAGGCTGAAATCTGAGGATTGCAGTTCAAAGTCAGTCCAGGCAGATAAACCTATGAGACTCTTCTGTCCAATTAACCACCAAAGAGCTGGAAGTGGAGCTGTGACTCAAGTAGAGCACTAGCCTTGAGCAAAAAAGCTGAGGGACAGCACCCAGGCCTTGAGTTCCAAGTTGATTCCTCCTGGTAAGCATCATTCTAGAAATATTTTCCTATATATTTAACATATGCACTTGTCTAAGTTGGAAATATGATATTTCTTCCCTGCCCCAAAAAGGAACTCAATATCATGAAACCCCAGCCACACATCCTAAAATGTGGGGACCCATTAGAGGTCAGCTCCCAGCTTCCCATCTGGAGAACTCCATGCTATTTTTTTTCTTTTTTTTGTGTGTGTGCATTTTTTATTGTAAAAATACTGTACAGAGGGGTTATAGTTACATGAGCAAGGTAATGAGTACATTTCCTATTGAGCATTGTTGCCTCCTCTGTTTTTCTCCCTACCATCCCTTCCCTCCCACCTACTCCACAACTCCCCCCCACTCCCCCTCCTCCTGACAAAGTTGTAAAGTTCATTTTCAACATAGTGTCTTGTACATATCATTGTTATTGTACCTCTATTTAAGCATTTTGTTTTTTCCCTTCCCCTCCCTGAATTAGAGCAGTGTATATACAAGAGCAGGGCGCCAACATCAAATACAGTGAAAACAGGAGTTATACCGTGGGGGAGGAACAAACAAATGAAAAAATCACATGGTACATTATAAATATGTTAGAAACAATAGCAAGAAAGAAAAAAAATTGTGTCCCTATCTTGGGGTTCATTTCACTTAACATCATCTTATATGGTCATATGTACACAGCTTTTGACCTTTTCTGCTTGTCCTACACAAATAAGGGAAACCATGGGACCTGATTCTTTGGTCCTGGCTTACTTCACTTAATGTAGCTTTTTCCAAGTCTTTCAATTTCCTAACAAATGGGGCACTGTCATTCTTTCTGATGGAGGCATAGAATTGTATTTTATATATATATATATACATATATGCCACATTTTCTTGATCCATTCATCTACTGAGGGGCATCTGGGTTGTTTCCATATCTTAGCTATGGTAAATAATGCTGTGATAAACATAGTTGTGCTGGTAGCTTTAGTATGGCCTTGTTTGTGATCGTTTGGGTAAATGCCCAAAAGTGGGATTGCTGGGTCAAAGGGGAGCTCTATGTGAAGTCTTTTGAGGAACCTCCATGGTGCTTTCCAAAGTCGTTGAGCAAGTTTACACTCCCACCAACAATGCAGTAGGGTTCCCTTCTGGCCACATCCCCTCCAGTATCTGTTAGAGTTCTTGATTCTAGCCATTCTAACTGGGGTGAGGTAGACTCTCAATGTTGTTTTGATTTGCATTTCTTTCATAGCTAGAGAGATTGAGCATTTCTTTTTTTAAAATTTTTATTTATTGTGAAAATACTGTACAGAGGGTTTACAATTACATGGGCAAAATAATGAGTTGAGCATTTCTTCATGTGTCTATTGGCCTTTCTTATTTCCTCTTCAGAGAAGTTTCTCTTTAAGTCTTTAGCCCACTTATTTATCGGGCAGTTGTTTCTTTGAGGATTTGTTGTTGGGGGATTTAATTTTTTGAGTTCCAAGTATATTTTAGATATGAGATCCTTGTCCATTGTATGGCTAGTGAAGATCTTCTCCCAATCTGTGGGCTTTCTATTGATCTTGCTAGCTATGTCCTTTGCCGTGCAGAAGCTCTGCAGCTTCATGCAATCCCATTTGTCCAACCTTTCTTTGATTTGTGGTGTTTCTGGGTCTCTATTAAGAAAATTTCAGCCCTCCATGCTATTTTCATAGCACCTATTCCCTTTTCCTCACACTGTGAGTTGGGTAAATAAACATGTTTGCATTTTTGCTTAAAGGATTAGAACTCTTTAAGCAATGTTACCACCTTCTAGTGGTAATTTTCATCCTTTGAACTCTGTGCATATTTAAGCATCTCTCAAGTTTTCCTTGGAATAAAGCAGAGCTCAACTAGACAAAAGTATCAAGGCAGCAGCATCAAAAAGGAATCAGTAAGTGTGAAATACAGAATTTATGGTTCAAAGAATATGTTAACAAAAAAGCTAGGTGCCCGTGGCTCACTTCTGTAATCAGGGCTACTCAAGGAGGCTGAGATTGGAGCATCGTGGTTCAAAACCAGCCCAGGCAGGTCACTCTGTGAAACTCTTACCTCAAATTAATCAGCAAAAAAGTAGAACTGAAAGTAGAACTGTGGCTCCAGTAGTAGAGTGTTAGCCTTGAGCAAAAGGGACAGTGCCCAGACCTCAATAGGTCAAGTCCCAGTACCAAAATAACAACAACAACAACAACAAGCTTAAACAAAGCTTAAAAAAAGGCAAAGGAGAAGTGGGTAATTCCAGAAGGATTTCTCACAGCACTCCTTCCAGCCTGGGTTTCTGGCTTTGCATATTAATTTTATCCAGAGTGCAAAAAGTTTCCTTTCTGGGGCTGGGAAGGTGGCTCAGTGGTAGAGTGCTTGCCTTGCATGCCAGAGGCCCTGGGTTCGATTCCTCAGCACCACATAAGCAAAAAAGAATAAAAGCCGGAAGTGGCACTGTGGCTCAAGTGGTAGAGCGCTAGCCTTGAGCTGAAGAGCTGAGGGACAGCACCCAGGCCTCGAGTTCAGGCCCCACGACCGGACCCCCCCCCAAAAAAAAAGTTTCCTTTCTGCCTTTATTAAGGTTAGAAGGAATCCTGGATTCTGTCCAGTCTTGGATGGTTCCTTGATGAGGATTTTATACAATGGTCTTTTAAAAGGGACCGTGTTTTAGAAGCCATTTTGCTAACTTTGTCCAAAACATTTATACTTGAAATTGCTTTTAAAACTCCACAAGATATTTTCCAGCTTGCTTGTTCACTGTGTCAGTGAACCTCTGTGTGGGCCGCCTCTGTCCTGTGTTTCTGGTTGTACCAATGACGCACACAGCAGATCCCAGACCAGGAAGACTCAGGCCTTGGGTGTGGATAATCAGCTGACTCCATTCTCCAACATGTTGTCCACAGCCCTGATGGGAAAGAGAGATGGGTTGTTTAGCCTAGTCCATCCAGGCCACCAGAACATTCAGTGACAATGGAGAATGTTCTGTGTCACTGCAGCTGACAATTAAATCACTGCAATTAGCTAATAACAAAGAAACAAATTCTTTTTTGGGTTGTTTTTGAGTTTGAGGTTAGTATCATCTGCCCAAGAATACAGACCTGACTGAAAACCTAATTCGTGTGTGTGTGTGTGTGTGTGTGTGTGTGTGTGTGTGTTAGTACTGGGACTTGATCTTGTGTGTGTGTGTGTGTGTTAGTACTGGGACTTGATCGTGTGTGTGTGTGTGTGTGTTAGTACTGGGACTTGATCTCAGGGCCTGGACATAGTCCCTTGCTTTCATGCTCAAGACAAGTGCTCTACCGCTTGAGCCACAGCAATACTTGCAGCTTTAAAAAAAAAATCTCTTTGAAAATAAGAATCTCTTGGATTTATCGGTCTGGATTGGTTTCAGACCTTGATCCTTAGATCTCAGCCTCCAGAGTAGCTAGGACTACAGACATGAACTGCTGGTGTTGGTGCTGTTCAATTCTTATTGAACTTCCAGTGAATTCCAGTATTCCCCAATGGCTGTGGCTCACTTACTGCACAGGACAGTCATATTTCTTCTCTTAATGATGTCACATTCTTTGGTCCTTATTATTTCCTGGTTAGCACTACTGGCTTCACAGTCCTTGAATTTAGGCCATCATTCTCACTCCATACATCCCTCAGGCAGAGGAAAGACACCTGAGCAAGGCAGGACATTGTCTCTGATGGGAATGTGTATAGATGGTCCCACCCCTACAAGTGGATCCATGCAGGTGTCTTTACTCATGGACTTGCTTTGTACATGAGGCTTTAGATTTGTTGGTTGGGTGTCGGAGCGGTCCACGGGGTTTTAGAGAGGGTTTTGTTTGCTTTCTAACAAACTGCAATCTACAAGCCCCAGGACTGACACACAAGGAAGAAAAAGAGGAGGGGGAGGGGGATTGGGAGGAGGGGGGGAGGAGGAGGAAAGCATGTCACTAAAAGTACACATTTTCCCAGAGCTCTTTGATTTTACCCTAGAAAACAGGAGGTGAGCATCAGGGGTGCTGACGGGCAGGGTGGGGAGTCTGGAGACCACAGTTAGACTGCCTAAATCAACAGCAGGTTTCTCTCACTCTCCATGGGGCGGAGGCTTCTTTTGCTTGTCCCATAATCCACACAGCAGTGGCGAAGTTTGAGTAAACACAGGATGCAGATGTGTTTGCCAGACTCTGAAGGTTTACCCAGCAGCCCTTTGCTTTCCCATCTGAGTAACTCAGACCAAAACCATTCCACTTTACTGAGCAGCACACTGGTCTCCAATTTCTAAATAATTCTAGAAAGATTAGCTAATTTTCTAAGTAAAAGGCAAAAGAAAACTTAAGTTGTGCCTGGTCACTTCACCCCTGTAATCCTAGCTACATAGGAGGCTGAGATCTGAGGATCAAGGTTCAAAGCCAGACCAGACTGGAAAGTCTGTGAGATTCTTATCTCCCAGTGCACCACCAAAAAGCTGGAAGTTCAAGCTGTAGCTTATATGATAGAGCACCAGTCTTGAGAGAAAAAAAAAAAAGCCAAGCAAGAGCACAAGGCCCTGAGTTCAAGCCCCAGTACTTGCACTCAAAAAATAGAAAGAAAAGCAAGTTGTATAAGTTGAGCAAATGTTGATGTCAGGAATTAGGGGAACTAACAAGGGCTGTAAGCACTAGGGGAATGTTTTATAGTGGAGAGGACCTGGCCCAGCCTCCGGATTGCAAATGAAGAAATGGGATGAGCAGTGCAGAGAGGAGTCCCTGCCCCTCCCTGTTTCCAGGAGAGGGAACCAATGGAAACCATTGGGAAACCATTGGAACCAAGGGAAATAATGTGCCCCATCCCAGGATCTTCCCTGGAGTCTACCTTGTGAAGAGCAGGCTAGAAGATGACTCATGATTGAAGGATAGACCCCCACCCTATTTTCCCAGGTGCATACTGATGCCAGGCAAAATCCCAGATATGAGAGAACTTGTGTGATGTGGAGGCAGGGCAATCCACCTAAGCCCAACTGTAAACATCCCATTGTGGGCCCAACTGAAAGGCCCCCACCTTCCTTGACCTGGTGGCTTTTTCATTAACCTCTGCCTCCTTGCTCGGACCTCCTATAAAAATCCAGCGCCTGTCCCAACTCTCTGACACAACCTCTAAACCCGCGGGAAGGTCTGTGCCTCTCACTGTTCCTCAATAAACAGTCCTTTCCCATTGATGATCGAATCTGGCCTATTCCTTTTCCATTCTCCTCCATTTTCCTAACAATAATAATGATGCTGATTCTGATGTTGGTACTGCTTAGTTTTTTCACTCAAGGCTGGCACTCTACCATTTGAGCCATACCTCCATTTCCAACTTTTTGCTTGTTGATTGGAAATAAGCATCTCATAGACTTTCCTGCCTGGACTGGCTTTGAACCTCAGTCCTCAGATCTCAGCCTCCTGAGTAGTTAGGATTACAGGCATGAGCCATCAGCACCTGATTTGGCCTATTAAAATAAAAAGCAGTTAGACTTTTTATGATCATTGGCAACCTTTTCTTATCAGATTTCTCTTACTTTCAAATGCAATAATTCTTTGAAGAGCAATTTATTTCAAGAATGTATGAATAGATAGCTACTTAAATAAATTTTTCCCTCCCAAGAAGACAGTTGTCCATAAGTGTGGGGGAAACAAAAATTGTTTCTGATTAGAAAAGTATTGGAGCATGGTTATTTTTCCCCCTCTGTGTTCCAATATGAGGCCTCAGTACAGAAGTTGTAAACATTAAGTGCCTCTACTTCCAGGAGATGTGAGAAGAAGCTTGTCTGATGACCAGAGTATCCAGGATCACCTGGCACAGGGTGTGGCAGAGGTCAACGCCAAGTGCATCTCCACAGACCAGGAAAGGTGAGCCAGTACTGTTCTTGGGAGAAGTTGATCGACTGCATCTTACAACAGAAATGTTAATTACACCCAACTGTTCTGGCTTAGATGTGAAGTCCCGGTGGGGTTCGGATGAACCATCTAGAAGATTCTAGTAGTTTTGGGAGACTGGTGGATGTAGGTCTCTGGGGACAGGTGTCTTGTCCTGGTCCCTCCCTTCTCTGTCTCTTTGCTATCTCGATGCCACAATGGGAGCTGCTCTGTTCTAACCTCACCTCCCATCATGGCCAGGTGGATCTTTTCTCCTTTATGCTGTTTATGTCAGGTATTTTGTCACAGGGATGCAAGTATAACTACTCAGAGTCCAAGTCAGAGGAAGACATATGAAGTTCTAACTTCCCAGTCAACATATCAAGTATGTTTGTTACTAGAAAGTATAGGAGTGCTGAACTAACAGTCCTTGCATCTGGCAAGAGAAGAATTCAAACAAGACAAGAACCTAGGACACAGTGATGGAAAAGCTTACTGGAAGAGCAAGATGGCAGAGAAACAGCCATCTTGTGCTGCCTTCAACCATCTTCTGTTGTCTTCCTTGTACAGAGCTGGGTGTTAAGTTCCATAATGAGGAAGGAGTCCTTGAAAACTGCTTTCTGATTGGTGGCTCTCCTTTCCACTTCCTTCCTATTTACTATACGGTCCTTATTTCCTCATTCTCTTGGTCCTCTTACTTCCTCATTCTTGTAGTCCTCTACCTCTATTTCCTTTTTTCTTTTATTTTCTTTCTTTCTTTCTTTCCCCCTTCCCCCCAGTCCTAGGGCTTGAACTCAGGGCCTGGGCACTGTCCCTGAGCTTCTTTTTGCTCAAGGCTAGCACTCTACCACTTGAGCCACAGTGTCACTTCTAGCTTTTTCTGTGCATGTGGTACTGAGGAATCAAACTTGGAGCTTCATGCATGCTAGGAGAGCGTTCTATCATTAAGCCACAGTCCTAGCCCATGCCTCCATTTCCTTGTCTGTCAGGTTTGAGTATATCAGCTTCTCCTGCCATCTGCCAGCTGTGTAGGCTACAGTCCTCTGCCAGCTTTTCTATGTCAGCTATATCACAAGGTCAAATTTTAAAGAAATCAGTGCCCAGAGTACTGTTATTTCTGTGCTTATCTGACTGTGCAGGTGGGAAGGATTTCGAACTGCTCTGAAGGAATTTGGGAACGTTTGGAAATGCAGACTAGAGAAGCTATCACATTCTTAATAAGAAGCAGAAGTGTGGATGTGAATGGAGGGGCTGTGATTAGTGATGGGGCTTGAGTTCATTCCCCCCCCTCCCTTTATTCCTATGCTTAGGTGTCTGCAGGCTGCTTGCTGTCCTTCCTTCTGTGGCAGGAGCCCTGTGAGGACTGAGGAGAGCCAGGATCTTCATCTTTGTACCTGTGTGCTTAGCCCCTTCTGCTGCAGAAGACCAGTTGGTAAGGCCTTGGGAAAGGGTACGACCACCACAGTATGGCCAAGGTCACCTGTGAGCTTGCTGTGTTACATCTGTCTACCAATGAGAGGGTAGAGCAGCCCACCCAGCCTCATCCTGGAGGGAGGCAACCTTGGGGTTTGAATCCCTGTCTGAACCCTAGCCTATGCTCATCCTCTTCCACTGGGAGGGGGAGGTCTCCCATCCTGGGGTTGGGATAATAAATACAGGTTGCTGATATAGAGGCAACAAAATTTTATCTCCATCCTCATAGGGCCCCTGCTGGACCTACAAATTAGATTGACATACGATAGATTAATGGGAGAGAGAATTCATATCTGTTTACAGTAGATTTTACATGGTCTATCAGTCCAAATAAGGAACTGAAGACCTAAAGGAGCATTTAAAGCCCATTACTCATAGATGGAGTTGGACAGAGAACATAAATGCATAAGGTATTCAATATGACAGGCCTAGGGATGGAGACTCTCGCCATGGATCAAGCCCTGGAAGATAAGGGCTAGTTACTCAAGCCCATTGGAACTGAATTCTGTAGGCCTCAACTTCCTGTCCCAACTTCCTGACCATGATTAGATGTTGCTTTTATTTCTAATACTATTCACATGGAAATTATTATGGTCTGCTTTTAAGAACCAGGACAAAGGTCACAGTGATCTTGCACTTGAGACTTTTTCAAGGGTCTTTAACTTAAATAGTAAACATGCCAGGGTAGTATATTTTAACACTCTCTCCCCCTCTCTCTCTATGTGTGTGTGTGTATACACAGACACAGACACACGATACACACACATATATCTATCTATCATCTATCTATATCTATATCTATATCTAATCTTTCTCTGGCTACCCTGGACTTTGCTAAAGGAAGGGTGAAGCTATCACCCTCAGGGGTACCCTGAGTCTAGAATGGGGTCCCCAGAGGCCAGTGACTGGAATGTTCAGATTCTGGGAAGTGACTCCCTGAGCCCAAGTATCTGTGTAGGTTCTTAACTCCTAAACATAAAATAATGTTTCTATTATTATTATTATTATCATCATCATCATCATTATTTGAGGTGCTGGGGATCAACTCCAGGGCATTGTAAAGACCAGGCAAGTGTCTAAGACTGAACTATTTTCTATATTAGGGTTTTTTTGTTGTTGTTGTTTGAGTTTGAGGCTGACCTTGATCCTGCCTTATCCTTCTGAGTTCTGGGATTATAGGTGTGCAGCACCACGTTTGGCTTTTTTTAATTAAAAAATAATTCTGATGGTTAATTGCTCATATTCTCTTTTTAAGTTACTTTACTGTTATAAATGTGATGTATAGAGGGATTAAAATCACATGAGTCATGTACTGAATACATTTCCTTTCATACAGTGTTTTCCCTTCTGCCCATATTAAGTAGAAGGACTCTGTGTGTGTGTGTGTGTGTGTGTGTGTGTGTGTGTGTGTGTGTGTGTGTGTGTGTGTGTGTGTGTGTGTGTGTGTTGATATGGAGCTTGAACTCAGGGCCTAAGTGTTGTTCATTAGCCTTTTCACTCCAAGCAGGCACTCTCCCACTTGAGCCATAGCACCAGTTCAGGCTTTTTGATTGTTAATTGAAGATAAGACTCTCATGGACTTTCCTGCCTGTGCCTACTTTGAATGGTGATTCTCAGATCTCAGACTCCTGAGTCAGTAGGATTACAGGTGTGAGCATCAGTGTGCAGCCTTAAGTAGAAATTTTGAGCTCTCAACCTGGGTTATCCATTTAATAGATCTGATGACTCCTAAAAATATTTATTTATTTATTTATTTATTTTATTTATTTTTGTTGATCCTGGGGCCTGAACTCTGGGCCTGGGCATTCTCCCTCAGCTCTTCAGCTCAAGGCTAGTGCTCTACCACTTGAGCCACAATACCACTTCCGGCTTTTTCTGCTTATATGGTGCTGAGGAATTGAACCCAGGGCCTCATGCGTGCAAGGCAAGCACTTTACCGCTGAGCCACCTTCCAAGCCCCTAAAAATATTTATTTTTAAAGGAAATGTCAGACATGTGTCAGCTTGTTTGAGGAAAGCAGTCTTCTTTAGTGATTTATCAGAGAAATGGAAGACAAGTTACAATTGCTCAATTTTTTTTTTTTTTTTTGTCGGTCATGGAGCTTGAACTCTGGGCCTAGGTGCTGTCCCTCAGCTCTTCAGCTCAAGGCTAGTGCTCTACCACTTGAGCCACAGAGCCATTTTCAGTTTTCTGAGTGGTTTATTGGAGATAAGAGTCTCATGGCCTTTTCTGCCCAGGCTGGCTTTGAACTGTGATCCTCAGATCTCAGCCTCCTGAGTAGCTAGGATTATAGTTGTGAGCCACCAGTGTCCGGCAGTGGCTCTTGGCTGAATTCTGGGCCTGGGCACTGTCCCTCAGCTCTTCAGCTCAAGGCTAGCACCCTACTGTTTGAGCCACAGCATTACTTCAGCTTTTTTCTGCATATGTGGTGCTGAGAAATCAAACCCAGAGCCTCATACATGCAAGGCAAGCACTCTACCACTGAGCCAACTTCCCAGCCCTGAGGCTCACTTTTAAACATTTTCTAAACATCTTCCCTCATAGCCCATTTTAAAACATTTTCTAAACATCTTTCCCCATAGCTGTACCAAGTTTAAGCCTGTGGTTGGAAGCTAAGGTTTGAACTGTGTGTGTGTGTGGGGGGGTGTGACAATCTTGGGGCTTGAACTCAGGGCCTGGGCACTGTCCCTGGGCACTCTACCACTTGAGCCACAGCTCCACTTCTGGCTTTTTGGTGGTTAATTGGAGATAAGAATCTCATGGGCTTTTCCTACCCAGGCTAGTTTCAAAGTGTGATCCTCAGATCTCAGCCTGATGTGCTGTTAAGATTACAGATATAAGCCACTAGCACCCAGTGGAGTTTGAACACATTTTAAAACAATGCTTGGAATTCCAGCTTTATGTTATTTTTTTCACTTGTATTATGATAAGATGATATTAATATACTCTACTCTTGAAAGAAAATAATGAACTCAGCTCAGAATCTTTAGATTACTTAGAGATTGTCCTAGGAAGCTTAGAAAACTCAGGAGATGTTGAATATCAGTGTCACTGCCCAGTGGGGTGACCATGTGTAAGGGATTTGAAACAGCCCTCTGGATGGCCCAGTCTTGTCCTGGTGAACTTGAAACCCTGCTCCAATGTTCACAGCAGCTGTAAAGTCTCTAATTTCCTTCCTGAGAAAGCAAAAGGTGTCTTGGGGTTCTCTTGTGACTCATCAGACAAAATTTGTCAGAGCTGAGCAAGCTCCTTGACCCTCATCATCCTCCAGTCTCTCCTGCCACTCATCAGGCTCTAGGGACAAGGACCCTTTGAAAAGGATGTGCGGTGGAGACAGAGAAAGCAGTACCCTGAGAACACTATGTGGTTCTTTCTAACCCTCCTCCCTTACCTCTCCTCCCCTTCTTCTTCTCTCTCCCCTATCCCTCTTCCTGCCCCTCCTCTCTTTCTTCTTCCTCTTTCTCCTCTCCCTCCTCTTCTTCTTCCTCTTCCTCCTCTACCACCTTCTCCTTCTTCCTTCACCAGTCCTGGGGCTTGAACTCAGGACCTGGGCAATACTGTCCCTGAGCTTTTTTTTTTTTTTTTGCTCAAAGTTAATGCTCTATCAACTGAACCCCAGCTCCACTTCCAGGTATTTTTTGATGGCTAATTGGAAATAGAAGTCTCCCGGGCTGGGCTGGGAAGGTGACTCAGTGGTAGAGTGCTTGTCTTTCATGCATGAGGTACTAGGTTCGATTCCTCAGCACCACATAAGCAAAAAAGAAAAAAGTCAGAAGTGGCGCTGTGGCTCAAGAGTGGTAGAGCACTAGCCTTGAGCTGAAGATCTGAGGGACAGCACCCAGGACCAGAGTTCAGGCCCCATGACTGGACCAAAAAAAAAAAAAAAAAAAAGTCTTCCAGGCTTTCCTCCTTAGGCTGGCTTCAAACTGTGATCCTCAGATCTCAGCCTCTTAAGTAGCTAGGATTATAGGCATGGGCCCCTGCAGGAAATGCCTTCTTTAGTTTTTGAATCCTTTCAAACACCCACATAAGTAGAGACCACAGTGTCCTGAGAGCCCTGAACCATTCTTAGCTTCCACTGTTGTCTGCTTGGCAAGGCCTTCCTTCCTTCTCACCTGCAATCTGTGGTCACAGCCAGGTGGCCAGTGGGATCATCCTGGTGTCAAACTTGAGGATATCCTTGTTGGTCTTCCTGTTTGTTCCTTCACCTTCCCCCGTTCCTCTGGATTACAGTGTCCACCCCTTTTCTGCCCATCGCTTAGTGAACCCCCTCACTCTCATCATCTCAGGACCCAACCCTAGGAGTATCACTCCTCCTGTGTGCCAGGGCTGGTGTGTCCAAGGTCATCTCTAGGCTTAGGTATGCCTAAGTCATTGTAGACAGAGATTCACAGGACAGGGCAGCTGGTCAGCACGTATCCCAAGGATGTCTGGCTTCATAATTGGCCTTTGTATCTCCAGAGTGGCCTTGCCTTCTGCATAGGGTCTTGTCCTTGACCTAGAGTCTTGTCCGTTGCAGCCCTCACCCTCCTGCACATTGCCAACTGCCACATGTGTTCTTCTTCTGTAGAAGTCCAGCCAAATCCTGATTTCTTTGTGAGTGACAAGAAGGAAAGCCGGCCTATATGGACTCGGGGAGGGATGGCCAAAGCTATGGAGTCACAGACGCCATATTTGCTGCATCCTCTAGAGAAGGTATGCCTTAACCTACACTGGGTTACTTTGTGTCCAGGGAAATTTGGCCTTTTCTCCTGAGAACAGAATGCTTGTACCCTGCCTTTGGATTTCAGCAGGATTTCATCAGGCATGCTTTTACACCCTGGGTGTTTATATGGCTGAAATGGGTTGTAGTTCTGAAAGTTTCATTCTGTGATGAGAAATTTGAATTTCATGCTAGAGCCCAGAAGGCATGATGAAGGCATGCCTTCAGGAAGCAAAAAAAGCTGAACCTCACCTCCACCTATGACTCAATACATTGGCAAGGTTGCAAGCAGCCTAAGCACCAAAACACCAGGGGTTTGGGCTTTGTTTGTACTGGGGCTTGAACTCAGGGCCCAGTGCTACTTAAGAGCCTTTTTCACTCACTTCAGCACTATCACTTGAGCCTTACCTCCATTTCTGGCTTTTTGGTGGTTAATTGGAGATAAGAGTCTCACAGATTTTTCTGTCCAGGCTGACTTTGAGCTCTTATCCTCAGATCTCAGCCTTCTGAGTAGCTAAGACTACAAGCATGAGCCACCAGCATCTGGTAACACTGTTTTTTTTGTTGTTGTTTTTTGCCCCTAAGGTCTGGGCTTCTTGGAGGTCCATAAGTTCATTTATATCAGGAAGGCCAGGGTGGTGGGGTATGGAGCCTAGGGAAGTGACAGTATTCAGCCCTCAGGGTGGGAGGGAAGAAGGAGAGGGTTGCTATGAGGGACAGGGCAAGAAAAGATCAAAAGCTACCTGGAGTGGCCAGCTTTAAATAAGTTTGCACCTAGACCACAAACAAACAAGCAAAACCAATCCAGAGTAGTATTCGTCTTTCACATATGTGTGGAGAAATGGAGGAAATTTGGGCCATGAGGAAGGCTACACAAGGCAAAGCAGAGATGGCAAAGCCTCCCCTTTGGCTTTCCCTTACCCCAAGCTCTCAGCACGTAACAAGCCCCTGTCACTGACTGGAGTCTGGCCTCCCCTCCCAGCAGCTCTCCAGCCATCATCCTCCCTCCAGGTGCCTGGCCTCACTGGCACATGTCATTGTCACCTGTCTGGATGGGTCCTCCGCCTTCACCCTGTCTTCCCATAGCCACTATACAGTGGCCAAACAGATGCTGTGACAGCACTGGTCAGATGGAGCCACATCTGTCCACAACATTCCACCTCTTTCAGAACGAGAAAAGGTCCTGATCGGATCCTCTTGATGGTCACTAATTCTGAGGTCACTTCTGGTCCTTTTGGGGCCCGCAGGTCACTACAGTCCCATTGGCTTTGGTGACATTCGTCTAACAAGGCTGGGGTGTTCCATCCATTTCTGCTGCCTCTCACCTCTGTTCTGGGCACAGCTCCGAGTCTGAATTCCATTAGCGCAGTTAGAGTATCATATCTCAAAATGGCACAGCACAGCATCTGCCCTTCGTGCCCCTGTCCTTCCAAAAGCAAGCATTGCAGAACTGGCCTCTTCCTTGCTGCATTGTCTCTCAAACCCAGCACCCACAACACTACCATGGCCAGCCACTACTTTGGGAATGAAGAATTTTACTTTCTCAAATGTGCCAGGTTTTCCTAAGCACTTCTCATTTATTTATTTTTTTCCTCTCCCCTTGTAGAATAATTTGAAAACAAGTAGTAAAGCTGTGTTTGATGTTGTTACTAGAAAACCACCAGCTCTTCTGAACAGGTATGTCGACAAACCACAGCTCAGTCAGGTTTTGCTGAACCAGCAAATGACACAGGACTTAAGAAGAATCACAAAGTCAGAGTCAAGGTCTGTTTTGGGGTGGGGATGAGTTAGACACAGAGTCCCCATTCCTGATTTTTAAAATTAAAAACAAATAATTTAAAGCAATGTGACCTCAGGAAGTGCATTGGTCTCAGCTGGGTGCAAATAGCAGATACCATAAGGATGTGTAGTTCATGGTGCATAGTACAGGGACTTCAAAACAACAGCAATCGTTGTTGGACCGTGAGGACATTATGCTTTGGAAAATAAGCCAGTCACAAAAATGCAATTACATGAGTAAGGTAATGAGTACATTTCCTATCGAACATTGTTACCCCCTCCTTTGTTTTTCCCCTACCCTTCCTTCACTCTCCACCTTCCCAACTCTTCCCTCACCACCACCCCCAAGGTTGTAAAGTTTGTTTTCAACATAGTGTCTTGTATATCTCATTGTTATCATGGTTCAACCTGTATCCTTATTTCAGCATTTTGTTTTTTCCCTTCCCCTCCCCAAATTAGAAAAAATATACAAGATGCAGGGCACTGGAAGCAAATACAGTGAAAACAAGGGTTATACCATGGGGGAAGAACATACAAAAGAAACAAGAAAATCACATAGTACATTATAAGTACATTAAAAACAACAGCAACAAAGATAAAAACCTCTTGTGTCCCTATCTTGGGGTTCATTTCACTTAGCATCATCTTATATGATCATATGTTCATAGCTTTTGACCTTTTCTGCTTGTTCTAGATGTATACTAGTTATTGCAAATAACAGATTAAAATTTTTTAAATGTCATTTATTGTAAAGATGCTGTATACAGAGGGGTTACAGTTATATAAGCAGGAAATGAGTACATTTCTTGTCAAGCATTGTTACCCCCTCCTTTGTTTTTCTCCTACCATCCCTTTCCTCCCTCACTCCTCTCCCCCTAAAATTTTTACAATTATTTGTGTGTGTGTGTGTGTGTGTGTGTGTGTGTGTGTGTGTGTGTGTGTGTGTGTGTGAGAGAGACACTGGGACTTGAGCTCAGCCCCAGCTGTTACTCCACAGGACTGGCACTCTGAACCATGCCTCCAGTTCTTTTTGCTGGCTAACTAGAGATAATAAGATAATAATCTTACAGATTTTTTTCTACTTGGGCTGGCTTCAAACCACAATCCTCAGTTTGCAACCTCCTGAGTAGTTAGGATTACAGGAGTGAGCCACATGCACTCAGCTGGCTTTTCGTTTGCTTGTATGTTTTTCTTTTTTTACAGTAATCAAAAGCCAAATGAGCCAGGTGCCCGCAGCATTGGGTGCCTGTCTCTTAAGTGTTCAGTGATGTGCTAGACAGGACCCAGTGGGGACCAATGATTAAAGGCTTCCCCCAGGTTTCTTGGGCCTTGCTTCCAGAGGGCTAGCCTGGCCAGGCTGCCCACACCCTCTCTCTTAGCCTACCTGGTGCTGTTGTCCCCCCCCCTTCCTGAACCATCTTGAAATCTGAAGTCTCCACTTTTCTCCCACAGCTCCTTGGGCTTTCCCCCTGGCACTTCTTGCATCTCCTGCTGTCCTGCTTCTCCATCCAGCCCTGAGAGGATCCATCCCCTTGTGCAGTGTCCTCCTGGGGCCAGCCCAGCACAAGGTCCTGATCATACTTACAGCAGCCCCGCGGTCTGTTGCTTTCCTGTGTTGGATACTCAGACACCTCTAATTCCTGGGTTCTGTGTTCATGTGGTTTCTGGAGAGGCCTTTTGTCTGCTGGTGGATTTTGGGGACACTTCTCGGGCTGAAATGAGGCTCTGCAACATGACCAAGACAATGATGGTAACTGCCTGCCACCAGTACAGGAAAGGTACAACACATACGAACGGCCTTCCTATGTAGTGGCTCATGTACATGTCCTGTTTGGGGCGTGGTCAATCCTTAACTATGCATATGCTTGCTTGCTTGCTTGCTTGCTTCCTTCCTTCCTTCCCCCTTTCTTTCTCTTTTTCTTTCTTTCTTTCTTTCTTTCTTTCTTTCTTTCTTTCTTTCTTTCTTTCTTTCTTTCTTTCTTTCTTTCTTTCCTTCCTTCCTTCTTTCCTTCTTTCTTTCTTTCTTTCTTTCTTTCTTTCTTTCTTCCTTTTTCTTTCTCTTTCTGTTTTTCTAAGATTTAAATTCAAAGTTTTGCCCTTGGTAGGCAAGTCCTTTTACCACTGGGCCATGCCTCCAGCCCTGTCTTTTGCTGGCTATTTTTGAGATAGTGCCTTAGTTCCTTCTAGGAGAGTGCCTGGGTGATATCTCCCTGTGTTGGACTCCTGTTGGTAGTAGCAAGACAAGCACACCACCACATCCAGCAATATGATTTACCAGAGATCATCTAACATTTAGGAACTAGGTTAGAGAATTGCTAAAGCCTTCCTCGTGCTGTGAGATTCTGTCAGTAATCTTATCATTAAGTCAACCTAAGCCTAATGCCTTAAACACAACCATGTATTAAGTTCACAGTTCTGTTGGGAGTTCTTTGGATCTGGGCTGTTTTAGTGTGTTCATTCATAGACCTATAAACCAGCTGTTGGTCAGCCTGGTGGTTCTCCAGAGGAGCGTGTATAGGACAGGTCAGTAATGTGTCTTATTTTTCAGCAGGTTAGGCAAGCTACTTCATATGGTAGCAATGACAGGTCCCAAGACAAGCAAGAGGGGACAAATTCTGCCACACAAGCACTTGGTAAATCGGTTGACCATTGACCACAAGATCATCAACTCAAAGATAAAGAAAGAATCCATCACAGTGTGAGGAGCCACAAAGACATCATAGTCATACATACATACACACATACACATACACACACACACACACACACACACACACACACACACACACACACACACACACACACACACACAAACACACAAACACATGTTTGAATTCAGGCCTAGCACTTGCTTGCATAGCTGGTGCTCTACCACTTCAGCCATACTTCCAGCCCTGTTCTTTTTTTGGATCTGGTTGTGGGGCCTGAACTCTGGGCCTGGGTGCTGTCTCTCAGCTCTTCAGCTCAAGGCTAGCGCTCTACCACTTGAGCTACAGCGCCACTTCCAGCTTTTTTCTTTTTTGCTTATGTGGTGCTGAGGAATCGAACCCAGGGCCTCAGGCATGCAAGGCAAGCGCTCTACCACTGAGCCAGTTTCCCAGCCCGCCCTATTCTTTTTTTGAGTGCAGGTACTAGACTTGAACTCAGGACCTGGGCACTGTCCTTGAGCTTTTGTGCTCAAGACTAGTATTTTACTACTTGAGCCACAGCTCTACTTTTGGCTTCTTGGTAATTAATTGAGATAAGAGTCTCACTTTCCTGCCTGAACTGGTTTCAGATCTCAGCCTCCTGTGTAGCTAGAATTACATGAGTCACCAATGCCCAAATCCAGACCTGCTTTTTGCTGGTTATTTTGGAAACCGAATCTCATAGACTTTTCTTCCCCATTTGGCTTTGAATCATGATCCTCAGATCCCACGTTCCTTATTATCTAAGATTATAGGATTGAGCCATTGGCATCTGGTCTATAGGTATATTTTAAAGATGAGGAAAAAAGGGTAATGGTTTAGGGTTTTTTTTTGTTGTTGTTGTTGTTCTGCTCTAACCATTCTTTGATATATCTAATTTAGATATTTAAGTGTGTTTTGCCTAGCCATGAGATGACCATTATCTATTTTCATACTGCAAATATTTCATAC
This sequence comes from Dipodomys merriami, assembly GCF_024711535.1. Lineage (NCBI taxonomy): Eukaryota > Metazoa > Chordata > Mammalia > Rodentia > Heteromyidae > Dipodomys > Dipodomys merriami. Next base: position 299,517 of record NW_027206601.1, read on the forward strand.
TGTAAGTATCGGCATAAGGCTGACTCTATTATTCTCAGGACCAAGTAGAAAATGAAAATACACAACCCCTTGCTTAAAAATTTTATGAAGCTGAAGGAGTGTCTTAGCAATAGAACACCTGCTAGCAAGTGCAAGGTTCTGAATTCAAACCCCAGCACTGCAAAAAGGAAGAATTTCAACCCAGTAGAACATTAAACTATTTGTCAAGTATGGGGCTCAGTGTACTGGACTGGCACACTCCCAGAAAATGGTCCTGCTGGAAGGGAGATAAGAAAGATCCTTTATGATATCACTTCCCAGACTAGTTGCCCATTTTGACTGTTAACTGTGATGCCTGTCTAAAAGTTCATCAAATGTCTCTTTTCTTTTTCCAGAAGGAGTCTATAAGCTCAAGGCTGTTCTTTGTGAGTTGTATGGTGTGGAAGTGGAGCTTGGGCCTTATTATGTGAAAACTGGCAGTGAGGCTATGTCAGTGTTCATGAATTCCAGCAGCATCCATCAGGGGGAGGTCCTTGTCTTTGCCAATTCCAGCCTGAAGCAGAAAAGTAAGGCCCATGTCTGGATGCTGAACAATCAGACTTCAACCAGAAATGTAGACTGGGAGCTGGGAAGGTGGCTCAGTGATAGAGTGCTTGCCTTGTATGCATGAGGCCCTGGGTTTGATTCCTCAGCACCACATAAGCAGAAAAAGCCGGCAGTGGGGCTGACACTCAAGTGGTAGAGTGTTAGCCTTCAGCTGAAGAGCTGAGGGACAGCGCCCAGGCCGAGTTCAGGCCCCACAACTGACCAAAAGAAAAAAAAAAAGAAATGTAGATTGAACTTCTCCCTCCCCCTCCCTCTCTCTCTCTCTCTCTCTCTCTCACACACACACACATACACACATAAACTATTCAGGTTATCACAGTTTTGAATCCAATTGAGGTTCCATCATTTATTCTTTCCTCATGCAATAGTTACTGGAGAATAACGCTACGATGTAGATGGAATCATAAAGGTCCTGACCTCTGGGAATTGCTAATCAATGAAGGTGGTAGACAGGTCAGCAAAGTACTCTGAAAAGGACCTAGACAGGGCCTGGGAGGTTTCAGAAGAGGGAGCTTATCTGAGGGGATAAAGACTATATGAGGCAGGAGTTGGCAGCCGTGATGAGCCATGTAGATGGGTACTGGGGGGGAGGGGGGGGAGGGGCGCTAGAAGAGGGAGGGAGACATTAAGAGCAAATGACTAGCCACAGCCAAAGCCAGGGATTGTAGTGTGACAGGAACTTATATTCCCTCCTGTTTCCTCATACTGTCCCCACACCTACCTGCAGCAGGTATTCTACTTCTTTTCTGTTCCTTTCCTGTTGCCATTGTTTCTTGGTGCCATTACTCAAGCTTGAACACAGCGCCTGGGTACTGTCTCTTAGCTTTTATTGATCAATGGTGGTTCTCTAGCTCTTGAGGCACAGCTCCACTTCTAGCTTTTTGATGGTTAGCTGGATAAGAGTCTCATGGACATTCCTGCCATTTTGCCTTTCAAGCTGTTCCTAAACAGCTTTGAATTACAATCCTTACTATAGTCTTAGTCTTCTAAGTAGTTAGGATTATAGGCATGAGCCACCAATACCCAGCTAAAGAAAAGTTTAATGAGAGGAATTCTGTGATAAAGTATTTTCCCCCAGATCTGTCTTATCTCAGAGCCTAGGCTCCAAATTTTCAAAATGATTGGAATTCAAAGAAGGAAGTTAAAAATGGAAAATATTGATAGAAGTGAATTAATTTCATGGGTATATTTCTGTCTTTTCTTGTTTTAGGTACTATTGTAATACATCGTTTTTCACCCATCTCATCATACAATGTGTCCTTTACTTCTCTCTCCCAAGCTGGTGGCCGCCAGCCTTGGCCCAGTGTGACTGTTCGGTATGAGATGCAATGTATGTTTTAGTTCCAATTCTAGATTAAAAAGACCCCTCCCCCACCTTTACCTTGGCTGACATTACCAACACTGTAGGCAGCACAGGTTTCACTGGCAGTTCTGCCTGAGATCCCACCCTTTGGTTCAGCAGGCCTGGTGTCCATCTGCAATTTTTTCTTCAGAAACCATAGGTTCTGAGGCTACCACACATAGTGTGGGAAGGCAGGCGATGACCACATAGTCATCTGCAGCTCCATCTTATGTACCCTTCCAAGCATAATTTCCCAAGGGGCTGCATTTTGCCTTGCAAGCTATTCCCAAAGGCTTTTGAACCCAGGCCCGCCCACTGCCCTGCCCTGCAACTGCTCCTTGGTCCAGCCCTGAGCTCACATCGGGAGGCTGTGACCCATGGCTTGGTCCTTGAGTCAGTGACAGTGAGGATGCTACTTCTCTGGATGGATGCCATTCCCTCAGTTGTTGACATCCCTCTCCCACCTCTGTTGTAGCTGTCTCTGTCTACACAAATGGAACTGTGTTTGCTGCAGACACAGATATCACCTTTGTGGCTGTTACCAAGGAAACCATACCCCTGGAGTTTTCCTGGTATTTTGGAGATGATCCACCAGTGCTGACAACTTCCAGAAGTATTAGAAGAAGGCTCCACCTCCCTAAGTGGTCTGTAAACACAGTGGTCACGGTGGGCAGCCATGGTAGCATAGCGGGCACTCAGACTGAGCATTGTCTCACAGCTATCAGAATAATTTTATGGGTGTCATATGATTGTATAATAAGCTACTAAATACTTCTTTGAACTGAGCTCAGACCTAAGATATTTCAAGAGGGAAAGATTTGCTTCCTGTTAGTACATTCTAAGTGACAGGCTTTGAAGTCTGATGATCCTGGGTTCAAATCCCATCTCAGCCAGCAGTGTGCTCTGAGGCATCCTTTCCACAAAGGTGAGCAAGATGCTCACCCCCTGGTTGAAGAGGAGAGACCATCCTCAGGAGGTGAAAGTCACTGGGTACTTGCATAATTCCTACAAATTAACCCTCTACCCTCTGCCTTTCTATTGAAGATTCTCCTCAGCTCTGTGTTTTTATCTTTCCATGTGGCTTTCCTGCCCACATTGCTTTCCTCCTCCATCCTGCAGGTACCACGTGACAGTCAAGGCTTCCAGTGGGATGGACAGTGTGGTCTCAGAGCCACATCTCATCAGGGTACAGAAGAGAATTGTGGCCAATCGGCTCATGTCTACCTCCTCAGCCTTGGTAAACACCAGTGTGGCCTTTGAGTGCAGAATCAACTTTGGCACAGATGTTGCCTATTGGTGGGACTTTGGGGATGGTATTGTCAGCTCAGGGAGCAGCTCCACCAGCCACATCTACAGCAGGTAAGTCATGTGGGATAGGCAACAGCTTGCTGCAGGAGGCAGCTAAGATCAGCTTCTCAAGTATTTACTCTTGGGAAACTGCTTTTTAGGTGATGTAGGTGACAGATAATAAATAGAGACAGATCAAACCTGGCTGTGGCTCTGGAGGAGCTTCCAGTTCAAGGGAGAAGCTCATTCCTGTAATCCTAGCTACTCAAGAGGCTGAGATCTGAGGATCATGGTTCAAAGCCAGTATGTGCAGGAAAGTCCAGGAGACTCTTATTTCCAATTAACCACCAAAAGTCTGGATGTGAAGCTGTGGCTCTAGTGGTAGAGCACTAGCCTTGAGCACAAAAGCTTAGGGACAGTGCCCAGGCCCTGAATTCAAGCCCTAAGACTGGCACCAGAAAAGAAAAAAGTGAGGTACCTGGGACAAATTATAAAGGCTTCAGCATCAGAAGGAAGAGTGTGGATGCTTCCATTTATTTCAGTCATTATTGAGTACCCACTGTTTACCTGGAGTGTTAGGAAGCTACAGGCATGTATCCTTTCACAATGGGATGTATGTGAGAAACATGACATTACTTGATTTGTTCATGTGCAAACACCACCCCTAGGTGGTGCAGCTCAACCATTTAATGTCGCCTGTTGATGCAATTTAGGTAAACCCAAGATACATGGGGCTATTGACACGTAACTAACCAATTTCACAGTAAACAGTAAAGACGTATACTCTAAAATAACTAAGGAAAGCATAGCATACAGAATACAAACACCAACCACATAGCCATTTGTTATTGCTATCAATGCTCTTGCCTACCTTTCTTGCTGATGGCTGCTGCTCTGTCACTTGAATTACACTTCAAGTTCTTTTTTTTCCTGATAAATTGGAGATGAAAGTCTCCGGGATGTGTTTGCCTGGGGCTGTTTTTGAATCTTGATCCTCAGGTCTCAGCCTCCTGAGTAGCCAGGATTGCAGTGATGAGCCATCTTTGTGCTGCCACAGAGGGATTTCTGAGTGTGCCAAACATCCAGAAAGCAAAGCCTGTGTGTGGCAGCCCTAGGGAATGATCACAGGTTTCTTCTAATATAGGACTTCCCAGGTACCTGTGTCTGTGGTCTGTCCTCCCTTTCATGGGGACTCCTAAATGGTCCTCCCTAGAGAAGTCCACTGGGACTTTTCTATTGGAAATAGACTTGCAGGTAGGCAAGAAATTGAGCAATAGTACCTGATGGATTGGTGTCTGAAGTCCAGGGACCTAGGATTGTGGTTTTTGGTTCCAGGATCTCTGTCCCAGCCTCTGGATACGACAGGGCATGGGTCAAACCTCTCCCAGCCTTCATCTTGGTAGGCCTGCCACCTTCCTCTCTGAAGCTGCAAGATGGCAGGTGACAGTCTGGTCTTAGAAAACTTGAATTTGCCTGGCTCACACCTGTAATCCTAGCTACTAAGAAGGCTGAGATCTGAGGATCATGGTTCAAAGCCAGCTTTGGCAGGAAAATCTGTGAGACTCTTATCTTCAATTAATCACCAAAAAGCTAAAGTGGAGCTGTGCCTCAAGTGGTACAGCACTAGCTTTGAGCAAAAATGCTCAGGGACAGTGTCCAGACCCTGCCATTCAAGCCCTAGGACACACACAAAGAGAAAGGAAAGGAAAGGAAAAGAAAAGAAAAGTTGGATTTGTGATGTTCTGATGGACCTATTTTTCTGTTCAAATTTCAAAGTCTTGAAGCCATTTTGCAGAATTTGCCAAGTCAGCATGTATTTCTTTAGTCAAGCACATCCTGCCTCCTTTCCACATTCCCCCTGCCCTGCCTCTCCACAGCTGAAGTCCTTTCACCATCCCTGGGGCCTAAATGGAGGGCCAGCTTACCTGGGGACTTATCTCAATCTCCTGGGTTTGCAAGGCCTTAAGAGATTAGTCCAGAAGTCTGATCCTTAGGGCTGGGCACAGTGGCTTACACCTATAATCCCAAATACTCAGGAGGCAGAGGCTGAGATGAGCTTGATTGAGCCCAGTCTAAAAAAAAAAAGTTAAGACCTCATCTTAACTAATAAGCTAGGTGCATTGTGACTCTAGATATGCAGAAGGGACAAATAAGAGAATGGTGGTACAGGCCAGGCCAGGCAAAACCATGAGACCTTATAAAAAAAAAAACAACAAACCCAAACTAGCTAAAGCAAAAAGCATGGCTCAAGTGGTAAAGCCCCTGCCTAGTAAGTGAGAGACCTGAGTTGAACAATAATACTGTCTTCCACAAGACAGAGAGAAGGGCTGGGGGGGGGGGAGAGACAGACAGAGATAGACAGAGACAGACAGAGACAGACAGAGAGACAGAGACAGAGACAAAGAGACAGACAGGCAGACAGACAGACAGACAGGCACTGGTGGCTCATGCCTGTAATCTTAGGTACTCCTGAGGCTGAGATCTGAAGATTTCAGTTCAAAGCCTAGGCAAGAAAGTCTGTGAGATTAACCAGCAAAAAAGTAAAAGTGGAGGGGGTGTGGGGGGGAGGATGGGAAGGGATGGAAAGGGGAAACAAAGGAGGAGGCTACAATGCTTGATAAGAAATGGACTCATTATCTTGCCCATGTAATTGTAACCCCTCTGTACAGTATTTTCACAATAAAAAAATTTAAAAAAAGGTATAAGTGGAGCAGTAGATCAAGTGGTAGAGCACTAGCCTTGAGCAAAACAGCTTAGGGACAGAGCCTAGACCCTGAGTTCAAGCCCCAGTATTTCCACACACACAGAACCACATAGATCCTTGCTGAGTGAATGAGGCTCAGTGAGCAGCCAGCTCCATCTGCTCATTCCTCTGCTTTTCCCCTTCCAGGGAGGGAGAATTCAGAGTGGAGGTCCTGGCCTTTAATAACGTCAGCTCTGCCGTCCTAAGAAAGCAGCTTTTCATCGTGCGGGAGCCCTGCCAGCCACCCCCTGTGAAGAACATGGGGCCTGCCAAGGTCCAGGTAGGGCCGGGGCCTGGGGCTGCTTTCCAACCTCCTTCTCTCCCTGCGTCCCAATCAAACCCAGGATTGGGACCTGGGCTCTGTGGGGAGTGAAGGGGGTTTTGTGGAGTTCAGCCTCAAAAGAACCTCTGTAAAGGCTTTGGAGTATCTGGGCTGCTTTGGGGACTGAGGGGATCCTGGGTGAGGGAGAGGCTGTTTTCTTGTGTATGAATAGTCCTTTATTTGCCTATGCAACTCTGGGGTCCGGCACAGCGCACTTGAGGGCTTTTTTTTTGTTTTGTTTTGTTTTCTTGGACAGTGATCTATAATGTTTTAAAGAAAAAAGAAAATGTAAAATGAAAATTAAATGACTAGCCAGGTGTTGGTGGATCATGCCTGTAATTCTAGCTACTCAAGAGGCTGAAATTGGAGGATCAAGATTTGAAGCCAGCCTGGGCAGGAGTCTGTGAGCCTCTTATCTCCAATTAATCACAGAAAAAGCCAAAAGTGGTGCTGTGGCTCAAATGGTAGAGCACCAGCATTGAACAAAAAAGCTCAAGGATAGTGCCCAGTCCCTAAGTTCAAGCCTCAGGACTGGCACAACAATAAAAATAAATTAAATAACCAAGTATTTGTTGAGCACCAATGATAGGTAGGTTAGGGGAAATAGGATGGCTTTTAAATTTTTCTTATGTTCCTTTTGATGTCTTTGATTCAAAGCATATTTTTCATTTTGGGGGCAAAGGTGCTCACATGGGAATTTAAACCAGTGAGTGAACATTTGCGAGAATGCTTTCTGTGATGGTCAGGAAGTCCGGAGAAGGCAGCTGCTGGGTCCTTTGTCCTGCCTTGCACCCCAGAATATGCAGGGGAGATCATGGAATTGACTGAAATATAGGCAACAGAAGATCAATAGTGATCTAACCACCCCACATACTGATTTTCAGTATTCTTTTAGTGCTTATTGTATGCAGAGGAAATGTGTATCTGTCACACAATTGGGATCATTGGGAGGTCATGTGACCACTTTCTCTTATTGGGTGCCTGTGGCTCTTGCCTGTAGTTCTAGCTACTCAGGAAGCTGAGAACTGAAAGTCTCAGTTCAAAGCCATCCCGGGCAGAGAAGTCTGAAACTCCTCTTTAATTAACCAGCAAAAAGCCAAAGTGAAGGCATGGTACAAGAGTACCAGCTTTAAGCCAAAAAACCAAGGGAGAGTATGAGGCCCTAAATTCAATCCTCAATACTGGAACACACACACACACACACACACACACACACACACACACACACACACACACGGAACACACACACACACACACACACGGAACACACACACACACACACACACTTGATTATACCATTTACACACACACACAGAGTCTTGATTATACCATTTCCATGGTGGCATGTGTTAAATCATATGCACAAATTATACATTGTGATTATTAAATGTGATTATTGAATATTGGTGATTTCCGGATTCATCCCTCCTTCCTTCCTTCCTTCCCTCCCTCCCTCTTTTCCTCCCTTTTTCTCTCCCTCCCTTCCTCCCTCCCTCCCTTCCTTCCTCCTTCCCTCCCTCCTTTTCTCCCTCTCTTCCTTCCTTCCTTCCTTCCTTCCCTCCTTCATCTCTTCCTTCCTTCTTCCCTCTCTTCCTTTCTTTTTTTTTTCTTTTTTTCCTTTTTCTTTTTTCTTTCTTTCTTTTTTTTGCTAGTCCTGGGCCTTGAACTCTGGACCTGGGCACTATCCCTAAGCTCCTTTTTGCTCAAGACTAACGCTCTACCACTTGAACTATAGCATCAATTCTAGATTTTTTCTGTGATTTATTGGAGATAAGAGTCTCAGGGACTTTCCTGCCCAGGCTGGCTTCAAACTGAGGTCCTCAGATCTCAGTCTCCTGAGTAGCTAGGATTACAGGCATGAGCTACAAGGGCCTGGCAAGATTTCCCATTTTTTACAAGACACTTGGCAATGATGTTGTGTAGGCACATCTTTCTGTGTGTTTGTGTTTCTGTTGGCATGACACCTGCATGTGACAAAGCTGAAGGACAGGTCAAGACCTGGACAAGCCCAGCCATTGTCCAGCTATGTACCCAGTGTATCAGGGATCTGAATCACTTTTCACCCCCACAGCATATTATATATTTTTAATGTTTATTATTGTCAATGAACTGATAAGTGATTGGCATTATGATTATAATATTATAATATATGTATAATATACGCATGCATAATATATGTATAATACAAATTATAATCAGTATTATAATTTGCTGTAGCACATAACAATTTTGTGAAAAATCTTAAAATGGCATCATATTCAAAGTGGAAATCATATAAATAATGTAAAAGTAATTAAATGGGTTGGATCCAGTTCAGGTAGGGAAGTCCATGAGACTCATATCTCCAATAAATTAAACTAAAAGTCAGAAATGAAGCTGTGGCTCAAGTGGCAGAGTGCTAGCCTTCAACAAAAGTGACAGTGTCCAGGCCCTGAGTTCAAGCCCCTGAGTTCAATCCCCAGGACCTGTACAATGGAGGAGGAGGGGGGCAGTAGGGGGAGGAGGAAGGGAGGGACAGAAGTAAAATTCCACTTTACAATGAGCACCAATGTTTCTTAAAATTCTACTTAGTAGGAGATCATTTCCTGCTTAATTTTAATGGAAACTTCAAGGAAAAGAAAGCCCTCTAGGAGGAGCCCATGTACCTATCTGGCATCAGGCCTGGAAAGCCACCCTGCAGGAACAGAGCAGAATCTCCATCCTGATGCCCTCTGGCCTGGATTATTTTCCATGCTGGGGGCAAAGCCTCACTGAGTCATGCCAGGCCTGGTGTTGAGGAGGGCACAGGCTTGGTGTTGAGGGGGGAGGGGCATAGGTATGTTCTCAGAGGATGAGATGGAGGCAAAATGAGCTTGAAAAGGACAGGAAGGGACAAGTTTACATCAAGGGAGACACACCCTCTCTCCCTTTCTCCCTCTGTCTCTGTCTCTGTCTCTGTCTCTCTCTGTCTGTCTGTCTGTCTGTCTGTCTCTCTCTCTCCACAAACCTTGGTTCATTGAAATCAAACAATTACAAATGTATTTTGAAGACAATTAGAGACATTTTATTATGATGTAGTTTTGTATTAAGAAATCACTGCCAGCCGGGTGCCAGTGGCTCATGCCTGTAATCCTAACTACTCAGGAGGCTGAGATCTGAGGATTGTGGTTCAAAGCCAGACTGGGCAGGAAAACCCGTGAGACTCCTATCTCTAGTTAACCACCAGAAAACTGGAAGTGGTGCTGTGGCTCAAGTGGTAGAGCACTTGCCTTGAGCTGAAGAGCTGAGGGACAGCACCCAGGCCCAGAGTTCAAGCCCCACAACTGACAAAAAAAAAAAAAAAAAAGAAAGAAATCATTGCTAATTGTTGAGGCGAGATAAGATAAGAAAATTCCCTTTTATTTTGTTTGTTTGTTTTTTTTGGGGTCTGGTCATGGGGCCTGAACTCTGGGCCTGGGCGCTGTCCCTCAGCTCTTCAGCTCAAGGCTAGCACTCTACCACTTGAGCCACAGCGCCACTTCCAGCTTTTTTCTTTTTGCTTATGTGGTGCTGAGGAATCGAACCAAGGGCCTCTGGCATGCAAGGCATGCGCTCTACCACTGAGCCACCTTCCCAGCCCTCCCTTTTATTTTATATATATATATATATATATATATATATATATAGAGAGAGAGAGAGAGAGAGAGAGAGAGAGAGAGAGAGAGTAGAATTCAAAGGTTCTGGTCTCTGAGAAAGACTTTTGAATGTTTTTGCAAAGAAAAATCATAAAGCAAGTCTGCATCATATATTAGATATTTTTCTTTTTCATTCTATTATTTTTTCTGAATGCACATTTTGACATTCAGAAGTTTACATATTTATGTAATAATATCTAGCAATCTTTTTTGATAACTTTCTTTTAATTTTTTTTTTTTTTTGGTCAGTTGTGGGGCCTGGACTCTGGGCTTGGGGCTCTTCAGCTCAAGGCTAGCACTCTACCACTTGAGCCACATCGCCACTTCCAGCTTTTTCTACTTATGTGGTGTTGAGGAATCAAACCCAGGGCCTTATGCATGCAAGGCAAGCAGTCTACACTGAGCTACCTTCCCAGCCCTTTAATTCTGTTCTTACAAAGCATCTTTTCCCCTTAGTATATGTAACTATAGACATTTCTTGTGTGTGTGTGTGTGTGTGTGTGTGTGTGTGTGTGTGTGTGTGTGTGTGTGTGTGTGTGTGTGTGTGTGTGTGTGTGTGTGTGTGTGTGTGTGTGTGTGTGTGTGTGTGTGTGTGTGTGTGTACTAGAGCTTGAACTCAGGACAGGCATTGTCTTTTAGCTCCATCTCCAGGATTTTGCTAATTACTCAGATATAAGAATCTCATGGAGGGGCTGGGAAGGTGGCTCAGTGGTAGAGCGCTTGCCTTGCATGCATGAGGCTCTGGGTTTGATTCTTCAGCACCACATAAGCAAAAAGTAAAAAGCTGGAAGTGGCGCTGTGGCTCAAGTGGTAGAGTGCTAGCCGTGAGCTGAAAAGCTGAGGGACAGCGCCCAGGCCCCATGACCAGACCCCCCCCCCCAAAAAAAAAAAAGAATCTCATGGACTTTTCTGCTTGAGTTGGCATCAAACCTCGATCCTCAATCTCAGCTTCCTCAGATCTCACTCCTACCTAGGGTTACAGGAGTGAGTCACTAGTTCCCAGCTTATGATTTCTCTTGTTTTTAGATTTTTACTTTTTACATTTATCTATAAAATAAATGTAGTATTTATTCGGGTAGATCTATAGTCCAACCTTGGGTCCCACCCTATAGTTTTGCAAACAAATAATTGAGGATTTCTTCCTGAATGTCTCTAGTTGTTGACAATATCACTGTACATGGAGGGCATATGATGGGATGTCTTCTCATGTTGATCCTCAGATATGGCGGTCTCAGACCCTGAGACTGGAAGTAACATTTGAAGCTGCTGTCCTCTGTGACATCTCCCAAGGTCTTTCTTACACCTGGAACTTTCTGGACTCCCAGAGGTCTCTCGTTGTCCTCCCTGCTGGCATCCACACTCACAGACAGACCATCCTGCTGCCAAGCTACACGCTGGAGTGTGGGAACTACACTGCCATTGCGAAGGTCAGTCAAAGTCAGCCCGCTCCCCTCCCCTCCTGCTGGCCCAGGGACACAGGACTTTCCACCAGCCTGCATTCTAACCCTGAGCCTCTTCTAACAAAAGGTTTTTTTTTTTAAGGCATGGATAGGATTTTAAGAAAAATGTTTCGTTTTCCTGGGAGAACCTATATTCCAATGTTTGCCGAGTAAGCAATGAAAAAGACTCCTAGATTTATTTTCCCCCCATTACTGGGGCTTGAAAATATACGAAACGCTGTTTCGTATATTTTTTGCTAAAGGCTAGCAGTCTACTACTTAAACCACTTCTGGCTTTTTGCTGGTTAATTGGAGATAAGCGTCTCATGGACTTTCCTGGCTGTGCTAGCTTCGACTGCGATCCTAAGATTTCAGCCTTCCGGGTGGCTAGGATTATAGGCATGAAATTCAGGTGCTGAACTTCCTTCTAGATCTTTTAACAAAACCTCCCTGTATACCTACTTTGCCTAAGCTATAGGGTGCTCTGACCTCAGCCAGTGCATAGTGCTCTCTGCTTAGTGCTCAGTGCTCAGGGCTTGGGGCTCAGTTTTATCTGGAAAATAATAACAATACATGGGTTCAAGGAGAAGGCCACTGCTTCTTGAAGGAGGGGTGCTTTAAAGAGTTGATCACTGGCATGAAAAGGGGGGGAGGGCACGGCAGAGGACAATAGCTTGGAATAGTGGAGGGAGGGTTTGGGGTCAGATGATAGTGAGATAAAGAAGGCCTGGCTGAAGAGGTGCTTCTTAAGGCCACAGCAGGAACCCCTAAAATCTCTGTTGTGGAGGAATGGGGATCTTTCCCTCTTGGGGTCACAGGAGCCTTGGTTCAAGCTTGTCCCAGGGTCCCTCAGCCCCAGGGTCCCTCAGCATGAAAGCTGGCACTAGTCAGGGAGGCCGGAGCCCTGAGCCTGCACTGATTGCCATGGATGGACCCATGCTCATGTGCCCTTCCAGGTCCTGTACTCACCCCAGTGTGAGCTAGACCCCGACAACTGACAGAGGCCATGCTGTGAGGGACACTCTGTCAGTTGTAGGAAATGGAAAAAAAAAAAAAACCCACAAAAACTGTGTCCAAGTCTGAGACATACTCCTCTGTGAAAATACTGAGAGAGAACTGGAAACAGATGAAAGGTGGAATGCTGGGAGAGTGTTCCTAAAGTGAAGTTGAGAACTACTCAGAGCCAGCAGTGGTGCATGCCTGGATTCCAGCACTTTGGAGGCTAAAACGGAAGAATTATTAGGTTAAGGCCAATTGGGGCTACATAACAAGTTCCTGTCTCCAAAAGGAGGGAGGGAGGAGGGAAGAAAGGAAGGAAGGGAGGGAGAAAGAAAAGGAAAGAAGAAAGGAAGATACTTAGAGACTAAAACAGGTAGCTGCAGTGGAATGAAAAGCAGAGGAGGGGAAATAGAATAGCTGTGGGAGTGGGAAGGGAGCAGTGTGTATCATGGTAACTAATTGTAAGAATCAAAGGAAAAGCCAGGTTTGGCAGCTCATGCCTATAAGTCCAGCTACTGAGAGGTATAAGAAGAATTGTAGTCCAAGGCTGACCCTGGGCAAAAATACAAGACACTATCCAAAAAGTAATGAAAACAAAAATGGCTGGGGGAAGCTGGCTGCTGGTGGCTCATGTCTATAACCCTAGCAACTCAGGAAGCTGAGATCTGAGGATTATGGTTCAAAGCCAGCCAGGGCAGGAGAAGTCCATGAGACTCTTATCTTCAATAAACCACTCAGAAAACTGGAAGTGGCGCTGTGGCTCCAGTGGTAGAGCACTAGCCCTGAACTGAAGAGCTGAGGGAGAGCACCCAGGCCCAGAGTTCAAGCCCCATGACCGACAAAAAAGGGCTGGGGGCATGGCTCAAGTGATAGAGCACCTGCTTAGCCCTAAATACCAAAGGAACGGGGAACAGTCCAAGAAAATCTGTAACACCAGATGAGTGAAAGGGAGGTCAGGCTACTCTTCGTGGCCTCAATGAAAACTGAGTGCTCTTGTATTCATAGACTGTTTTGTAGAATGGGAAATTCTTTGTACAACTACTTAAAGAAAATAATAATAAAAAATGTTAAAAAAAAAAAAAAAAGAAAACTGAGTGTTCATTCTGTCCTTCTGTGTGCAGGCAAGGGAGGCACAGACAAACTGATGTTGCACATTTGCTTACACAGCCTTTGGAGGAGGTAGATGGAGAGCAAGAGCAATAGAAGAGGTGGTTCCCATCTAAGCAGGGTCAGGAAGCGCTGAGGGGGGAGTGGCCTGGAGCATGAAGTCAAGTGCAGTGTATGGTAGGAAGTGGGCTGGACATAAGCCCCAGTGGGGACTTCTCACAATGACAGAAGCCTAGGCTGGTTGACATTTGTGACAGGGACACAGTGCCCATCTAGGCAGTGGGTTGGAGCTATGTGGAATCTCGGGGGCGTGAGAGAGTGGAAACAGGGAGCAGTGAGTATACCCCAGGAGTTCAGAGGGGAAGAGGATGCTAGGAAGTTAACTTCATGGGATGAAAGGAAAGAAAGGAGTCTAAAACAAACAAGAAAACAAATGCATGAATGAATAAATAAACAAGACAAGGACTCCAGGGAGTGGCCAGTAGAGAGCCACATGCATCTGTTGAGAGAAAATCCAGGAGGACTAAAGCTGAGACCTATGAGTTAGAATGGGTGTTTTCAAATGGAATGAAGCTTTATAATGAACATTTAGGTGGTCCTGGGGTTTGAACCCTGTGCCTTGCACGTGCCAGGCAGCCACTCTACCACTTGTATCAGGTTCTAAGCCTAGCATTTGTGGCCTGCACTTGTAATCCTAGCTATGCAATAGTTTTGAGACTTACGGGGTTGAGATTCTTATCTCCAATTTACCAGTAAAACTCCTAGATTGGAGGTGTGGTTCAAGCAATAGAGTGGAAACTATGGCAAGAAAACCAAGTGTGAGGCCCTTTCTTGTTTTAGTTTTTCGTTTTGTTTTGATTTTGTGCCGGTCCTGGGGCTTGAGCTCAGTCAGGGTTTCACACTCTCACTTGGCTTTTTTTGCTCAAGGCTGGCACTCTACCACTCAAGTCACATCTCCACTTCTAGCTTCTGCTGTTTAACTGGAGATTAGAGGTTCATGGACTTTCTTCAGATCTCAGCCTCCCAAGGAGCTAGGATTTTAGGTGTGAGCTATTGGCATCTGGCTTGCAAACATTTCTTTCTTTTTTATTAAAACAATTTTTTTTGATCCTGGGGCTTCAACTCAGGGCCTGCACCCTGGCCATGAGATTTTTCACTTAAGGCATGTCATAAGTCCACGTCCAGCTTAGTTGGTTTCTTTCTCTCTCTTTTTTTTTTCTGCCTGGGCTGGCTTTGAACTGAGATCTCAGCCTCCTGAGTAGCTAGGATTATAGGCCAGTGCCTGGCTCTCGAACAGTTCTTAACTACCATTATATGTTTTGGTGTTAGAAAGAAGCTCAAAGGAAAGAAAAGAAAGGCAAACCCATGTCAACACCATAGGTAGTTTTTAAGGAAGGAGGTTTGGAAGCTAAATGCACATAAATGCCATTGTGATCTGAGGCAACACCTAGACCTTTTTTTGCATACTTTTGTTTGTACACCCATTGGCCCCTGCCCTGTCTCTGATGGAACCACACTAGGTGGTGTATTTATACAGCTGTGACTGGTTTAGCTGGGATAGAGATGGTGCATCGATGTGCAAGTTTCCTTTCTAGTGTTTCATGTGAATTGCCCCCTTGTCTGTGGCCCCACAGGTGCAGATCAAGGGCAGTGTGGTACACAGCAACTACTGTGTAGCTGTGGAGGTGCGATCCAGGGTCCCTGTCAGTGTGATCTCAGCGGGCACGCACCTCTTTGTCCCCAGGGTCGCCCTGGTCCCCATCGTCCTCAGTGGGTCTCAGTCCTACGACCCTGACAACCCAGGCGCCGTTCTCAGGTAAGGCTGTGAGTCTCAGACTGTGACTACTTCAAAATCAGGCTTAAGAACACTGGGAAAACTGGGTTTGGGATTTTGTCAAATAGTTTTTATTTAGGATCAAAAGATAATGTTGACAGGTATAGTGACATATGCCTGGTTTTACTGGTACTCAGGAGACAGAGACCAGGATGAGCTTGGTTTGAGGCCAATCCAGGTCCCCCCCTCCAAAAAAAAAAAGTTAGTAAGCTTGGCTCTGATAATCCTAGCTATTTAGAAGGCTGAGATCTGAGGATTGCAGTTTGAAGTCAGTCCAGAAAGGAAAGTCCAAGAAAGTCCAAAAGACTCATCTCTAATTAACCACCAGAAAGACAGAAGTGGAGCTGTGGCTTAAGTGGTAGAGCATTAGCCTTGAGCAAAAATGTTCAGAGCAAAAATAAAGCTCAGGGACAGCACCCAAGCCCTGAGTTGAGGCCCCAGGACACTCTCTCTCTCTCTCTTTCTCTCTCTCTCTCTCTCTCACACACACACACACACATGTGTCAAACAAGCTGGGTATGCTGATGCACAGCTGTAATCCATAGCTATGCAGAAAGAGTAATTAGGAACATTACTGTCCAGTGCCAGCCCTGGGCAAAAAAACTTGAGACTGAAGCAAAAATGGGCTTGGAGGCATGGCTCAAGTGGTAGAAGGCTTTCCTAGCAAGCAAAGGCACCTAGTTCAAGCCCGTTTGACCACTTCCAAATGTATTATGGCAACATAGAAAAGTGGATAGAAAAATGAAAATGATTATTTAAAAATGAATTTACTTCATTGTTATTATAAACGTCATGTACAGTGGGATACAATGACATACGTCAGGTAATTAGTACATTGCCTTTTGTACAGTGTCTTCTGTTCCCTTACTATCTCCAAGTCCCTCCCTCCTGTCTCCACCCACAAGTTGTATAGTTCACATCCATCTGTGTCCAGTGAGCTCTACTTTTTCACTATTTTTTCCTTGAGTTCTGTGCCTTTCCCCTTGCTCTCTCAAAGATATACATGCGACTATGCCATACATAAAGAAGACACAGAGATCTCTTGTTTCCATACCTTGGATTTTGTTTCTCTCTCTCTCTCTCTCTCTCTCTCTCTCTCTCTCTCTCTCTCTCTCTCTCCCACACACACACACACACACACACACACACACACACACACACACACACACACACACACACAGACATATGAAGAGGCACATAGACATTGAGCCTTTTTGTTTCTCTCCTGAGTATTCTCTTTTTGGTCTGTATGTATCTAGAATCTTGTGTAATTTATCAAATTCCAGTGTCTTTTAGATCTATGCAAATGACCATTTACCATGGTGTTTGAAATGTGGCTTAGGAATGTCAGGTTACATGTTCCCTGCCTGAGATGCTTGCTTGGTATGTGGTGGACATGGAACCTCAGTGCTTCTTTCTCACCACTGAGGCCTGCCCCTATGAGGCCTCTTCCCATCCTCAGACCTGCTCAGTCTCCTGACTCCAGCAGACTTGGGTCATTGCCAGTGTCCCGAGCCTCTCCCCACCTCAGGAGACTCAGCTGTCGGCTCAGGGACTCACCTGTCAGCTCAAGGGACTCACCTGTCAGCTCAGGGACTCACCTGTCAGCTCAGGGACTCACCTGTCAGCTTAAGGGACTCACCTGTCAGCTCAGGGACTCACCTGTCAGCTCAAGGGACTCACCTGTCAGCTCAGGGACTCACCTGTCAGCTCAGGGACTCACCTGTCAGCTCAGGGACTCACCTGTCAGCTCAGGCACTCACCTGTCAGCTCAGGGACTCACCTGTCAGCTTAAGGGACTCACCTGTCAGCTCAGGGACTCACCTGTCAGCTTAAGGGACTCACCTGTCAGCTTGGGGACTCACCTGTCAGCTTGGGGACTCACCTGTCAGCTTGGGGACTCACCTGTCAGCTCAGGGACTCACCTGTCAGCTCAGGGACTCACCTGTCAGCTCAGGCACTCCCTGTCAGCTCAGGCACTCACCTGTCAGCTCGGGCACTCACCTGTCAGCTAAGGCACTCACCTGTCAGCTCAGGCACTCACCTGTCAGCTCAGGGGACTCACCTGTCAGCTCAGGGGACTCACCTGTCAGCACAGGGCACTCACCTGTCAGCTCAGGGACTCACCTGTCAGCTCAGGCACTCACCTGTCAGCTCAGGGGACTCACCTGTCAGCACAGGGCACTCACCTGTCAGCTCAGGGACTCACCTGTCAGCTCAGGCACTCACCTGTCAGCTCGGGCACTCACCTGTCAGCTCAGGGGACTCACCTGTCAGCTCAGGGACTCACCTGTCAGCTCAGGCACTCACCTGTCAGCTCAGGGACTCACCTGTCAGCTTGGGGACTCACCTGTCAGCTTGGGGACTCACCTGTCAGCTCAGGCACTCACCTGTCAGCTCGGGCACTCACATCCTCACTCAGATCACTGTGGCTCTGCACTGGGCCTCTGTCTGGACCCCTTTCCTGTCCCCAAACATCTCTGCCCCACAACCCAATTCTTCATATCGTTTCCCCAGCTCTGCCTAGGAATTGCCTCAGTGATTTCACAAGCTCAGGCCGAGACCCTTAGCAGCATCTTGGATACTGACTCTATGTCTCACTTATTCTGTTTATGTCTGTGTTCTATGTCTCACTCTGTGCCACTCTGTCTCGCTGTGTGTGTCTCTCTTACTCTGTCTCTATCTTTGTCTTTTTAGTGTTCTGGCTTTCTCGCTGTTTCTCTCTGTATTCTGTCTCTCTCTCCCTATGTCTCTATCTCTGTGTGTGTCTCTGTGACTCTCTCTGTGTCTGTCTGTCTGTGTCTGTCTGTGTCTGTCTGTCTCTGTCTCTCTGTCTCTGTCTGTCTCTGTCTGTCTCTGTCTCTCTTTCTCTTTCTCTCTGTCTCTCTGTCTCTGTCTCTGTCTCTGTCTCTGTCTCTCTCTCTCTCTCTCTCTCTCTCTCTCTCTCTCTCCTCTTTCTCTCTCTCTCTCTCTCCACCACTTCCTCTGTTTGGTCTGAGCCTCAGAACTTTGGCTTTGGCTTGTGTCTATATGGCCTCTGCTTAGAGACCTCCATTCCTTTACTGGTTCCATAGCCTGCTCTTCAAGGCAGAGGATGGAGTCTTCTAGAACAGACCAGAGCCTTACTTCACAGCTTTGATCCTCCAGCAGTAAGGAGAAAGAAAGAGGGGAGGAGAAAGATAGATTGTGTTTTCTAAGGTGGCAGAGGTGTGAGTGGGGAGGAGAGGGAAGTGAGGGGGAAGAGCAGTTCCCCGGCCCCTGCATGGTGGAGTCCAGGAAGCCAGGCCGGGAACCAGCTCCCTTGCTTGCTGATATTGGAAAATGAAGGGTACCATCTCTTCCCCACCCATGTGTCCCCATTTCACACGATGGTGCCTGACCCCTGGGGGTCTCTCTGACAGGTATCTCTGGGCATGCACAGTTGCCAGCTCACCTGGACGGCCCTGCTTTGACAACGCCACGCCCCACCAACTGGATGCCACAGCTCCCACTGTTTCCTTCCTGGCCGGATGGCTCAGTGGATGCTGTGACCAGTTCCTTGTGACTCTGACTGTCTCCAGTGGTGGCCGGAACTCTTCTGAGGCCCAGGTGTTCCTGTCTACCCGCGACAACCCAGCCTTCAGGTACCCCTGCTATGATCCAAGTACTGAGTGCTCCTGGCTGATCCAGGAGCAGGTAGTAGGCAGGAAGACAGGAAAGCTATGGCGCTCACTGAGAGCATTTCTGGGTCAGGTCAGAAGGGAGGATGGAACTTGGGTCCCTGTTCTAGGCTGAGCCTTGGACAGCTTCCCATCCAAGAGGGGCCCTGAGTATATGGGCCCAGAAAGATTGCTTCTGTTGGAACACCTGGCCCCAGGAGAGGAGACTGTTCTAGAGCTTTGGTCCAACAATGGAGGTCTCAGAGGCTTGGGAGCCTTCCAACATTGCAGGGCTAACAGGACACCAGCATGGAACAGGTGTGATATGAGACCATGCAGGGACAAAGAAATGCTGTGACTAAACCCCACAAGTCCCCAGCACCAAGGCCAGCATAGCACCCATGGGCCTGGTCCAGCCCCAGGAGCCCAACCCAGTACCAGTACCTGACCAGAGCTCTGCCAGGGAGGATAAGGCTGGAACAGCTTCCGGTTTCCTGTGCCTGTCAAGGGATTGGGTAACTGGGCAACAAGGTGTACAGGCCAAGGCCTATCACTCTTTAGAGGCGGCACAAGATTGTACCATACTACTTAGAGTGACACAATGATGTGTGTGTGTGTGTGTGTGTGTGTGTGTATGCCAGTTGGTTCTGGGGCTTGAACTCAGGGCCTGGGCACTGTCCTTGAGCTTCTTGGTTCAAGGCTAATGCTCTACCACTTAAGCCACAGCTCCACTTCTGGCTTCCTTACTGTTAAGAGTCTCATGTGCTTTCCTGCCCAGGCTGACTCTGAACTGTGATCCTCAGCTCTTGGCCTCCCATGCAGCTGGGATTACAGGTGTGAGCCACTGGTGCCCAGCAGAATGCACATGTAAAGATTATGAATTACTTGTTTTTGGAATTCTCTACCTATATTAGATTTGGTTGACCAGGCATAACTGAAATTTCTGGAAGTGAAGCCCTAGTCCAGGGAGAAAACAGTATACATGTCCACACATGAACACATGAAGGCAAGTGGGCTTGGTTCTCTGCAAGGAAGCAGAGGGACCATTGTGCTGTGGCCCCTCACTTATGGCACTGGGAGTTACATACTGAGGCTGAGGTGTTGACTGTGGGTGCCAGTCAAGGACACTCTAAAGGGGAGCACTGGCACCCCAGCATCTGGCCTTTCATAGGCCCCCTCCATCCTGCAGAAAACAAACCCATAAGATGAGGAGTTGATAGGCTCCAGCCACCTGGAGATGTCTTGAGGAGCCATAATTACAGAGAGAGCCTTAGAAAGTGATGGAATAAATAGACTAAATTTGTGGTGACATGTGGCTATGTACAGGGCGTGTGGGAGCACCTGCATGGAGGTGGGGTGGGCTCAGAGTTGTGTGTGGGGTGTGGAGCTGTGGGTTCCCTGGAGTTGTATGGAGGGCTGTTACTGGATAGATGACTGACGATACTCCAGGGAAGTCTCAAAAGGGAAGAGGCTGCCGGGCGCCGGTGGCTTATGCCTGTAATCCTAGCTACTCAGAAGGCTATCTGAGGATCGCAGTTCAAAGCCAGCCCAGACAGGAAAGGCTGTGAGACTCTTATCTCCAATTAATCACTAGAAAATCGGAAGTGGTACTGTGGCTCAAGTGGTAGAGTGCTTGCCTTGAGCTGAAGAGCCCAGGGACAGTGTTCAGACCTAGAGTTCAAGCCTTATGACTTACAAAAAAAAAAAAGGTAGCAGGGGGCGAGGCCTCTGCTTAGCCTTTGGAACCTAGCTCTTGATATTAAAAATAATTGAGGACACATAGAAGTAGAGCCTAAGAAAGTTTATTAAGCAAAGGAAAGATAGTACACAACCCAAATGTGGTTATGGGCACAACTGCTGACAGGTCCAAGGAGTGTTTTATGTCCTGGGTATTTATGGCATAGAAGTAGGTTGAGAGTTAGCTCAAACTCGCCCCAGAACAAATACTCCCTTTTGTTCTCACACCTGTCACATTTAATCACTCTTGCTGTTATACTTTTTTCAACTGGGCTCAGAGGTTTTAAGACCTGACCAGCTCACTCAGTGTTGGTTGTGATGTCTGGGCATCTCTTCAAAGGAAAGATGGAGTTTGCCATAGGCACCCTTCAAAGATGGGAGTCCATCCTTGAGATAAGGAAAACCTTTCAACACAATTTGTGCCAAGAGGAGCCATTTTCCCAAGTGTTTGTATGGATAAGTGTGTCTTTCTTTTAGATAGCCTTGCTCAGTTTCTAGAGCAACCAATTATTTTGGGCAAATAGGCAAGGTCAGAAGGCAATGTCAGGGGGAGAGAGAGCTGCTGTTTCTCTTTTTTTCTTTTTATCTTTTCTCCTTCCTTCTCTCCCTCCCTTCCTTCTTTCCTTCCTACTAATACTATAGCTTATGAGGCAATATGAAGCTTTAAGCAAAGAATTGGTACTTCTGTGTTTCTAATATAGCTACTCATTAATCCAACAGTTGCTCTCGTTTCCTGGCTGTTCTTTTCCATACCTAACTTTCCCTAATTACTTCTGCCCCAGGTCATTGGTCTTTGTGGGTTGTGGATACATTTGAGGCACCCACATGTGCCTCAAATGCCCCATCCAGAAAGGAAGCAAAGCCCAGGTAAAGGTTGTTGGCTTGGAAGGGTCCAGGGGAGGGTTGCACTGCAGAGGTGAAGCAAGCTGATGAGGCAATGAGAAAGGATGGGAGAGCTCAGAGGTGGACTCCTCTATAGAGAAGACTCAGGGCCAGGGTAAACAGGGCCCAGTGCCTTGTCACCTGAAGGAAATCCTACAGCGTCTCTAAACTGGACCAGGTGCTCGTGAGCACTAGTATTTTGTATCCCATGGGATGCCATGGGTCATATGGTATGCGGCTCATCACAGGAGCCATGACGCCCCCACTCATCCCACCCGATGTACAGCCAACATGGGTGATTCAGGCTTGGCCAGTCTGAATAAAATATGGCCAAAGAAGCCTCCTTTGTTTTCTTCAGCCATCATGCTGTTTTGTGTGCTCCAGATTCATCCATCTCTTCTGGGTGAACTTTAAAGACATCCATGTCAACTGGAATGAAGAACTTTCCCTCCAGGCTGTGTGTGAACTCTGCGAAGACATCCATGACCTTTCTTACTCCTGGGATCTCTTCTTAGTTAATGCAACAGAAAAGAACAGGATGGAAGGTAAAAAACACTTGCCTTATTTTGTGGATGGAGGAACAGGCTCAGGGTTATTCTGAGAGTGCTAAGATCTGGGCTGACCCATGTGTCTTGTCTGACCTGGCCCATTGGCCCTGGGAATCCCCAATATCTCTCCATTCTGCCCTTCAGCTGGTTCTGGTGAGGATAAGGAAGGGAGTGAGCACTCAAAGACTGTTTCTCATCCTCAGGAGGATGGCCTGATGATCTAAAACCACACTCAGCTTTTGGAAAGAACCTCAGTATGGGGTATTACTAAATCTCCTGAGGGCCAGGTCTCTACCAAACTATGAAGTATGTCTTTTGCCCTTCTTTCCTGGCGTACAACTTTTAAATCGTTGGCTCTTCAAAAGCACACCTATAATCCTAGCTACTCAGGAAGCTGAGATCTGAGGATTGTGGTTTAAACCTAATTAGAGCAGGCAAATACAAGACTCTTCTCCAGTTATCCACCAAAAAGCCAGTAGTAGAGGTGTGGCTCAAGTGGTAGAGCACTAGTGAAAAAGACAAACAAAAGAGCAATTCCTGAGTTTAAGTACCAAACAAAAGAGCAATTCCTGAGTTTAAGTACCAGTTTTGACGCAAACAAAAGAACTCATCACTTCCTATATGCAAATGAGCTGAATGATGGTTAGTGGCTTCATGATAAGGCTTGGTCCTCCAAGAAGACCAAGTCAGAATTAGAGAGTTAGGACTTTCAGCCCCACTCCCAGCCTCCTAGTAGAGGGAAGGGGTGTTTTACTGATCACCAATGACCAATCATGCCTTAGTAAGGAGGCCTTCATAAATTATGCAAAGGACAGAATTTCTAGAACTTCCTAATAGCTGAACACATAGAGGTTCCTGGAGGGTGGAGCCTCTGAGAAGGCCTGGAAGTTTCTTGCTCTTCCCCCACACCTCACCCTGTGCATTATGCCATCTATATCCTTTGTGATACAATTTATAATAGGCAGGTAAACGTAATCATTTCACCAAGTTCCAGGAACTGCTCAAGCAAGTCAATAAACCTGAGAAGGGGATTGTGGGAGCCCCCATTTATAGCTGATGGGTCGGATAGCCAGGTGACACCATTGAGGGGCATCTGAAATGGGGACAATCTTGGGGACGAACCCTCAACCTGTGTGATGTGTCACAGGTAGATGTCTACCCCTTGTGTGGTATCTACCTCCAGGTAGGCAGTGTGGGAACTGAATTATCAAGGACACCAGCTGATGTGGCTGCAGAATAGCTCACATGCCTGCTTACAGAGAGGAAGAAATCACTGTTTGGGAGAATCATGGTAGTGATCTGTGTCATTTGAGTCAAGTAGGGGAAACGGAATCTGTCTCTGCATAACCCCTCAAGATCTCCATCCTTTGGGGAGGCTGCACAGGTGATGGCCTCATTGTGATCCCCTGCACTATCTGCAGGAAACTGTCAGCAGCTGGTGACTGTTTTCTTGGATGAAAGATAGGATTCTTGCTTGTTAATCTCAAAGGCAAGTTGAGGCACACCAATTGTGGGAACAAAGCCTGGTTTCAAACCCAAATGAGGATGGCCACCTGGGAAGAATACACTCATTCCAGTTATCCAGGATAAGTTCTCCCAAAACAGTACTGGGGTGGGTAAAGAACAAGAGAGTTTTGCAGCAAAACTGGTTACAAGTGCAATATCTGACAGGCATAGCCCAGGGTGTGGGTAGGTTACTGCTGATGCAATAGAATCCAATCCAGAATTGCAGTGAGCAGGAAGGGCTGTTGCCAGGATTCTTTTTTTTTATTTTATTTATTTATAAATTATCTGTAAGTAGTTGTGCAAGGGAGTTTACCTCAATTTAATAATGCATTTGTTCAGTGTCACCCCTTCCTTCTTTCTCACCCCTCTCTCCCAACCCACCACTCTCCTCAAGTTACCTGGTTCCATTTTCACACAGGGACATTGACTATTAGGACTGCCCATGCTTTCTCTCTCTCATTATTCCCACCCATCTTTTCCCGCTTCAGAGTACACATATTTCAGCTTCCTGGTATTCATTTTGCTAGGTATTCATTTTGTTACAATGCTGCAGTTTTCCTCTGTACAGACCATACTTTAGTCAGTGACCCCATATATGTTTTCATATGTGTTTATAATTTAGATATAATTTCCATATATGAGATAAAACATGTGCCCTTTGTCTCTCTGAGCCTGATTTACTTCATGATCCTGACTTACTTAATTTTTCCAGGTTCCTGAAAATGACATGAAATTATTCTTTCTGATGGATGAGTGACTTTTGTGTGTGTGTGTGTGTGTGTGTGTGTGTGTGTGTGTGTGTGTGTGTGTTATACATATACATATCACATTATCTTCTTGTCAGGGTCAGGATTATTTATTCTCTCTTTGGTGAGACTTGCTGCCCTGTGTCAGAACGACCTTGGGGACTTCAGGTATCATGTTTGCCCAGATTAAGCATTTTGTGACCTTGTTCTTGTCCCATTTTTGTTCCTTTCTCCTACAGCATCACAAAGTGGTATTGGGGCTAGAAAGAAGGACTGTTTCAGTGTTCCTTGTTGCAGTGAGCACTTATGGGTGAACCAGAATTGAGATGGAGCCCCCCTTCCCATGGTGCTGACTGTGCTCAGGGAAGTAGCTCTGATGGTGAACAGAGGAGCTTTGTCTCTAATTCCAGGCAATAATTCCACACCATTGTGCCTACCAACCCCTGCTGGCCACCTGCCACGTCTTTTCAATCCATTCAGTGGGGCAAGATTCCTAAGCAGATCTTTGAGCACAGCAGCTAGGGACATAGATGCCAAGTGCAACCACATCTTTCATTGAAGGAGACACATCCCCAAATTCTTGTAACTAAATTAAAATTTACCAGATCAGTGCTCAAGCTGCATAGTTTAGAGAATCTTGTAAAGGAAACATATCCCATGGTTAAATTTCACCAAGGCCAGTGATTGCCCAAGGTGGATGTATCTCAAAGAATTAGGCTTCCCCATGGCCTAAAGCTATAGTTGACAGTATTTAAGATCATTTATATGTCCGTGGCTTTTGTTGTTATTTTGCTGTAGACTCTTTGTCATAAATTCTAACAATAACTTTTAGAAGTACTGTACTAGATTCTTACTATCATGTAAGAGAGTGAAAATCAGGAGAAACTTCTTATGCCCCAAATTGTTGCTATAATATACCAGAGTCACCCATGCTGGAGTACAGATGCCCTGCCAAGCCTTACGAGTGTGTGTATGGAACCTGGGAAAGCAAATTCCAGAGGGAAGAGCTTTGACTTCCTGTTTCCAGGTATTGGTTG
This sequence comes from Dipodomys merriami, assembly GCF_024711535.1. Taxonomy (NCBI): domain Eukaryota; kingdom Metazoa; phylum Chordata; class Mammalia; order Rodentia; family Heteromyidae; genus Dipodomys; species Dipodomys merriami. The sequence goes on from NW_027206601.1 coordinate 324,922, forward strand.
TGTCCAGTGTTGGTCTCCACACCACCAGGTGGCGATCACGCCCTTTATTGCCTAAGTCCCACTTGGTTTGCTTTGAAGCAGATATGCTCTTTCAACCTGTCTACTTTTGAAAACAGATGGTTGGTCTAGAATTTTTAACACTGTCCTGTCTGTGTCTAAGTTCCCTTTTGTAGCACCGTGGGGCTTCTGGGTGCCTCAGCCCTTGAGGCCGTTTTGAAGTCATCGGAGTCCAATCTACTGGCTGCAGAGCCAAGCATGGCAGATGGTAATGGAAGACCCACACTGTCCTGGCTGGGGCCTTCACTCTCCACCCTGGCTCCGCCCATTATTTCAGTCACGGAGAGCATGCCCATGAAAGATGGCTACTATCTTCCTGCTGGTGGTGATACCATGGCCCCAGGGGAGTCTCCTGAGGATGGGCTGCAGAGCCCAAAGTCAGGGTCCCTGGAGGAGGGAAGCTGGCCCCAGCCCAGCAACTCCCCTGCCCTGGATGGTAAGTATCACCCGCTGTACATGCTGTTCTTATAGCTCAGCACCAGGGCAGCCTCAGAAAGAGAAAGTCTGGTGGGTCAGACTTAAACTCTCACCAACTGTAGAGAGACCTGGTTTCACAGTCCACATTTGTTAATTATGATTTTTTTTTTGGTCAATCATGGGGTCTGAACTCTGGGCCTGGTTGCTGTCCCTCAGCTCTTCAGCTCAAGGCAAGCGCACTACCACTTGAGCCACAGTGCCACTTCCGGCTTTTTCTGCTTCTGTGATACGAAGGAATGGAACTGAGGGCCTCAGGCATGCAAGGCAAGCACACTGCCACTGAGCCACCTTCCTAGCCCATGCTAATTTGATTTAAAATGAAATATGACTGCTTTTGGCACTGGCAGCTCATGCCTGTCATCCTAGCTGCTCAGGAGGCTGAGATCCGAGGATCTCAATTCAAAGCCAGGATGGGAAGAAGTCTGTGAGACTCTAATCTCCAATTAATCAGCAAAAATCTGGAAGTAAGGGGTGTGTCTCAAGTGGTAGAGCACCAGCCTTGAATGAAAAAGCCAAGTAAGATGCTGGGAGCTGATGGGTCATGCCTATAATCCTAGTAACTCAATAGGCAGAAACAGCTGAGGATCATGGTTCGAAATCAGCCCATGCAAGAAAGTCTATGGGACTCATATCTCCAATTAAACACTAAAAAGCCAGAAGTGGAGCTGTAGCTCAAGGGGTAGAGCACTAGCCTTGAGCACAAAAGCTCAGGGACAGTTCAAGCCCCAGTACCAACACCTAAAAATAAAAAAGCCAAGCAAGTGCATAAGACTCAGAGTTCAAGCTTCAGTAAGGACATAAAAAGAATTAAAAAAAAAAACCATTGTTATTCTGTCTTCTCATAACAGATTTTGAAGCTTATTACAGCGACATCCAAGAAGCAGTGCCATCCAGGGGAAGACAGCCAGGTGACTCCGCCTGTGATTTCTCTCCCTGTCCAGGAGGGCTTTATGCCTCCGCCTTCTGCACACCCACTTCTGAAATCCCAGTTCACCATGCTTCTCCCTTATACCAAAGCAACTGGTGCTCACCAGAGTTAAAGGATGACAGGCTAGCCCAGACTCTCACTTCTGACTCTGATTTATGCATATCTCAGACCTGAGCCTCCCCAAATCCCACATTGCATAGTCCATCCCATCTGCCTGTGGCATCTGGTCAGATCCTGTTTACCTGTATCTGTCCCTTTAAAGAAAGCTTTTATGGCTAGCTTACATTGGTGTCCCCAGTATGGTCTCAACGCCCAGTGCATCAGCATGCAACAAGTCCATAGCTGGAGGAATAGATGATCAGAGGATGATTCGTTGGTTCATCAGGTGAACAGGAGTGAGAGATTGATGTGTAGAGCATAGATGGGCAATGTGTGAATAATGGATCTGTCTAGTGAGAAGGTAGATCATCAGAGAATGGTTCATCTACTAAGTGACTTAGTAGATGCTTTATTTGTCCACTGAGTGATTGATTTGTGTGGGAGTATACTGACCAGTAGGTGGATGTGTCATTCCTCTGATTTGCTGCCATGTTTTCTTTGATGGTCCTCTTCAACTGTCTCTACCTTTACAGCTTCTCTGGCCCTCCCCATGCTCCTTCCTGTGTGATGAGACCGAGAAGAGACTCAGAAAAGCAAAGTCTATTATACTCCCAGATTGTGGAGACAGGAGCAGCCCACCAGATAGGGCCTGGAAGGGGTACCTGAGAATGGTCAGGAGGCAGAAGACAGGAGTGAGGGAGAGCTGAGGCCTAGCCTTAGTGGGGTCTTTCAGGGAGGCTGCAGGTGGATTAGAATTTGCTAATAGGAATAATTCCAGTGGTCTCAGCCAGGATAGAAACTCTGGCTGTGGCTCTGACAGTTTGCATTTCCAAGAGTGGTCCATGGATAGACCCTGGCTGTCGTGAAGGATTGACTAGCCCTCGAGGCCTCCACCAGAAATTTACTTTTGCTGCCAATTTGGGTTTAGGTTTGGTTGGGGATACCAAAAGATCATACCATACAGAATGTTTTAGAAGTTTTACAGTATAATCATGTTTACACTCATGGTGTTTCCGTAATACTACTGAATGGATGAAGAAAGAGAGATGTCATGCTATTGATAACATGACCTTTCTTGATAGGAATCATTCTAGGCCCCCAACACTGGCTTGTCTTTGCATGATATCTTCTTTCAATGTCCATTATTCAAACTCTTATATTGGTCTTCTTTGTGTGTGTATATGTGCAGGTACTGGGACTTGAATTCAGGGTCTCTCTTACTTGTCTTTTTTTCACTCAATTCTGGTCCTCTACCAGCTGAATCATGCTTTCTTGGTCTTCTTACCTTAGCCCCATCAAGCCTGCACTCTTCCTCAGGCTCCATGGTAGCCTCCGTCTCCCTACTTGTTCCTGCTGCCTGAAGTTACTCCCCTACAGCCACGTGAGAACTTTCCTGTCATGAATGAGGCAGTCCCTTCTCCCAGGCTGCCCTGGTGGTCCCTACAGCAGCTTCCCTCCATGGGCAGGGTCAAGGCTGCGTGATCCCCCTGCAGAACATAACTCCATGGTGTTTGGCTTTTTTGTTCAGCCTGGAAACGTCTTTCTTCAGATCTCCCCAGAGCTCATTCTCATCTCTGCTCTGTAGTTTCTTCTTAGGCAGGGGCTTGTCCCCCACTCCTCGTGTTTGCGCTTCTGTTGTACTGGACAGGATCTCTTTCTCTGCTTTTACCCTCCCCCCCCCCCAGCATTTACCATCACCTGACTTTGCATTACTTGCTTCCTTGTTTGTTTGTTTAACTTCCTCTCTATTATATCCCAGGCTACAAGGATTTAGTTGATCTGATTCTCAAAGTCTCCAGTCCCCAGACACAATGTTAAAACATAAAAAGTACTTATCAACTAATCAGCAGCAGAAAGGAACACACAATTGGCTGACAAAGTATATGATAACATATTGGCTCTGTTGAATTGGTAAAGTCATTATTTTAGCTATAATATGTCCAGCAATAGTGATCACCATTAATATCAAATTGTTCATGTTTTGGTTAAGACTGTGTCTTGTTTATCTTCCATGGCCTTGGTTTGTGTTCTTAGGGAACAATATCAGCCCCCCTGGACAAGGACCAAGCCCTCAGGCTGAGGGGAACCCCTACGATGGGGATAATCTGCTTGGTCCCTTCCTCTCCCCAAGCAGAGCAGGGCCAGTTCTCATGACCGACTGGCGCAAGACCCAGGTCAGACCCGCTGTTTTCCAAGGCTACACAGCATCAGGTATGAGCTTGCTTTAGATATCCTGCAATTCATAGCAGTGCCAAAGGAGACTGGATACTGGTCCTCCTTTTCTCCTGAAACTTCCATTTTAGCAGCACACAGATATTTGGAGCCATCTAACGTCTTCTCCTTGCATTTGTCCCCCTGGGGACAACTCCTTTACTAGGAGTAGTGTTTGTTCTGGATATCCCAGGAGGCCCTGTCTGTAGACCAGCATGCCTGCCTGGAGGCTAGCCCCTTCAGGGTCCACCATCTGGATGGCCTCTCATTGGGCAGATGAACCACTCACATGAATGATGCTTGCTCTGAGGAATGGGTTTCTAATCAGTGTTCCCCAGCAGGAACCACTTGGTTGAGTTGCTGTGGTTAGCTCACCACTGTTGTAGATTTCATAGTGAGGTGATTTCCTCCCCACTCCTTCCTTGAGACATTTTGGCAGGTACTGTTTTAAAGAGATGATGTTTAAAAGTTATCCCTGTGTGTGCTGGCTCTCATGTTCTGGATGTCTCCCTAAGTCAAGGAAAGCAGTACAGAGCCAGACTTTACCTCCTGAGGAAGTAGTCCCGCTCTTAGAGGAAGCAGCGATGGTCAGTTTAAGCATGTTTATAATAGCCAACATTCCAAAAAAGTTTGCAAATAGTTTCAGCACTCTTAATCATAATTTATATAGTTAAATGCACAAACAGCAAAACTGAACATGGAACCTACTATAGACAGACAAAATAAGATCTTGTGGCAGTCTCTTGGGAAGTCTGACATTTCTGAGCTCAGACTGATAGGTTCACCTCCAAATGTTGCTTCTGTTGAGCTGGTGGGGGTGGGGTGGGGGTGGTAGTGTACAGGGATTAGATTTCAGCTCTTCAGGGAAGACAGAAGTCAGCAGACCTCAACAGTTCCACAGAGGACCAGGACACAGAATATAGAATTGGGAACCCACCCCCAATATTGTGCTTGCCTTCCTACCCCTCAGAGTCCACTGACCATTATTTTTATGTGGCCACCCGTCTTTTATAGGTATCACAGGATCATCTGTGACAATAAAGCCCTACTCCCTGAGCAGTGGAGAGACATATGTTCTACAAGCATCTGTGGGTATGTTACTTGGCCAGTTGAGTCTGGTGTTAGGGGATCGTAAAGGTTTGGTCATAACTCATATGCTTTTCAAGAAAATGATCATGGGCTGGGAAGGTGGCTCAGTGGTAGAGCGCTTGCCTTACAAGCCTGAGGCCCTGGGTTCAATTCCTCAGCACCACATAAGCAAAAAGAAAAAAGCTGGAAGTGGTGCTGTGGCTCAAATGGTGGAGCGCTAGCCCTGAGCTGAAGAGCTGAGGGACAGTACCCAGGCCCAGAGTTTAAGCCTCATGACCGGACCCCCCCCAAAAAAAGAAAATGATCATCACTTTCTCCCTTATTCCAGAAATTTTGTGGTCCCTGACTTTCCCCATTTCTTCTGCCTACCTTCCCTCATTATTGCCTTTGACCAGAGGGCATCAGCAGGTCATGGTTGTATTACTGCATTTTACTTTTCCTCATGGAATCAGGTGCATGTTTAGGAATTGCCAGCACTGATGACTCATGCCTGTAACCCTAGCTACTCAGGAGACTGAGATCTGAGGATTGTGATTCAAAGCCAGTGAGACACACAAAAGTCAATGAGACTGTTATCTCCAATTCACCTTCAAAAAGCCAGATGTGGGAGTGTGGTTTAAATGGCAGAGCACTAGCCTTGAGCAGACATAGCTCAGTGAGACTGAGGCTCTGACTTTAAGCCCCAGTACACACACACACACACACACACACACACACACACACACGGTACGAGCAGACATAGCTCAGTGAGACTGAGGCTTTGACTTTAAGCCCCAGTACACACACACACACACACACACACACACACACACACACACACACACACACACACACACACACACACACACACACACACACACACACACACACACACACACACACACACACACACACACACACACACACACGGTACACAGAATAAAGGCTGAAAAGGTGCCATTTAAAATTGTACATTTTGTTGAGACTGGCAATGTGGCTTAGTGGTGGAGTACTTGCCTATCATGCATGAAGCCCTAGGTTTGATTCCTCAGCACCACATAAACAGAAAAAGCCAGAAGTGGCACTAAGGCTCAAGTGATAGAGTACTAGCCTTGAGCAAAAGAAGCTCGAGGACAGTGCCCAGGCCCTGAGTTCAAGCCCCTGAACTGGCAAAAAATAAATTTAAAAAATTGTAGGGCTGGGAATGTGGCTTAGTAGTAGAGTGCTTGCTTAGCATGCATGAAGCCCTGGGTTTGATTCCTCAGGACTACATAAACAGAAAAGGCCAGAAGTGGCACTGTGACTCAAGTGGCAGAGAACTAGCCTTCAGTAAGAAAAGCTCAGGGATAGTGCCTAGGCCCTGAGTTAAGCTCCAAGACTGGCAAAAAATAAATAAAAATAAATAAATAAAATAAAATTGTACATTTTGTATTATAAAACTTGATAAAATTGGCTGTGAAGGTGGCTCAGTGGTAGTGCTTGCCTTGCATGCATGAGGCTCTGGGTTCGATTCCTCAGCACCACATAAGCAGAAAAGGCCAGAAGTGGCACTGTGGCTCAAATGGTAGAGTGCAAACCTTGAGCTGAAGAGCTCAGGAACAGTGCCCAAGCCCAGAGTTCAGGCCCCATGACCAACCAAAATAAACAAAAACAAAAACAAAAAACCTTGATAAAATGATTCGTTTTGTGAGAATCCGTCTGTAATCCCTTTCTGTTTAGCCAGGTGTCATTGCACTGTTCTGTGTGGTTGGTGTGGGTCTGACTTCACTTGCACAGCCACCCTGCACGGGGCCCTCACATCCCTTACACTTATCTCATGACACAATCTAAGGATCATCCTTTTGGGTAACTTCTAGACATTTCTCTCCATTTCATAGCAAGAACAGAGGATGTAGCAATTACATTTATAGACAAGTCTGCTTTGGTGACCACATTTTTTTTATATTTATTAAAATCTACCATAAACCAGGTGTAGAGACACATACCTGGAATCTTAGCATTCATAAGACTGAAACAAGAGGATCAAGAGTTCAAAGCTAACCTGGGCTATAAAGTGAAGTCCTATCTTGCTGACAACTGCACAAACCACAACCCACTGTACACTTCCAGTTTTACATTGTGTGTGTGTGTGTGTGTGTGTGTGTGTGTGTGTGTGTCCATCTCCTGAAGAAGCAGCACAGGGATAAATTTTGTCTGAAACTGGGATTCTGTATAATCACTAAAGACCTGGATTGTCTGTGCTGGGAATATCTGCTTGTTCCTGCACAGCCACAGTGTGCACACAAAGCCCTAGGCCCCTGCTTGTACCAGAAGAAGATTAATGATTGCTTTTGTTTTGACAAACATCTTTGTCCTTGGGCTGGACTTCTTTCTCCCTTGCCTCTGAAATCTGTCCAAGTAACAACTGAAGGCCTTTAGATTAACCATGTTCTTCACTGGAACTGGAGCCTCTTGAGAGCCTGTCCATAGCTCCAGGTTCAGTTCACTTGGCTACCTGAGAGAGGGAAGCTTGGTCTCCACGTGTCCCACCACTCAACTTCCTCCTGCTGTGCCCCCAACAACCTTGCTTTTCTTACTGCATAGATCACCCTGTGGCCTACGGATCTGTCTTCCCTTGTGGTTATTTTGGCAAATGCCCATTCACATCTCTATGTCCCTTCTTGACCACTGAACCCCAGGAGTGCCTGCTTAAATTGGTTAAATCTGCTTTTGAATAGATTTTCCTGACCATCCAGGTAGAATTACTCACTCTTTCCTCTTGGGTTGTATTGTATTAAAGGATCTGTTTTCTGTGGTATATCTGAGGGTAGATAGCTTAACACATGAACAATGTCTGATCAGACAGAGGTGCTGTGTGTGGTGGCAATTGTCACCAAGATTTTTAACAAATTGACACATAAATCTCCATCCCATAGCTCATCTCAAGAAAAATACACTAAAAGTTTAGAACACTTTACGTATGAGAATAATCATCGGGGGCTGGGAAGGTGGCTCAGTGGTAGAGTGCTTGCCTTGCATGCATGAGGCCCTGGGTTCAATTCCTTAGTACCAGATAAGCAGAAAAAGCCAGAAGTGGTGCTGTGGCTCAAGTGGTAGAGCTCTAGCCTTGAGCTGAAGAGCTGAGGGACAGCGTCTAGGCCCTGAGTTCAGGCCTCATGAACGACCAAAAACAACAAAAAAAATTAATCCTCTGCCACTGTTTTCCTCCATCATGGCTAAAATCTCCATCTTGTCTCTCTTAGCTTCCAAGCATGGCTTACGAGGCCGAGCTCAGCTCTACTTCACAGTCAACCCGACTCCACAAGACATGGCCTGCCAGATATGGCCCCACCATGGTCTTGAGGCACAGACCATCTTTAGTGTTTTCTGCCTGTCAGGGAATCCGGTATGTGACAGCTCTTGTTTGTCCTGAAACTGTTCAGCTTTGTCAGAAGTTGCAGCCAGCTCCACACAGCAAGCAGTAGGCACAGAAGGCCAATTTGGCCTTCCCCATCTGTGAAGGCTGTGGGCCTGCAGTTGGATGTAGAAAGTAGCCACACTAGCAATAGGGGTACAGAGAACCCCTCACTCAGAAGAAAAGGGAGGACTTGGAAGTCCCCCTGGGGCACTTGATCGCAGCTAACACTGCATGCACATGGGATGAGGAGGCTCAGCTTTATCCCAAAGCATGTCTCTAGTCTGAATTCCACCTCTCCTAAGTTGAGCACTGGAGAAGGTCTCTGTGGGTTTTTGCACAGGGTCTTTGTGAGGATTTGAGAGGAGGTTGAGTGTAGAGTGTAGAGGTTGAGTGTAGGGTGTTGAGTGATCCCTCTGGCGGTCAGATGACAAGCCAAGTGGGAGCTGCCATATTGGAATCTTGGCACCATTTTCCTCTTCTTGCTGTGGACCGGTGGACACCTCCCATTTCTGCCCTTCTGTCCTGCCCATGTTATTCCTTTTAAAGCTTGCCCTTGTTTGTAGGAAAGGCCAGGCCCTAGCTCAGACCTCAGGCCTCATTTAATAACTTTTGCTTTTAAACCCTGGGCCCCCACATCTCCTTTCTGCTGCCCAGGTGTCTGGATCAGGCCTTTCAGTACATCTCTTCATCCTCAGTGGAGGGCAGACTGATTTCTGGCTGTTGGAAGACTTGAGGGAAAGGAGAGCTATCTAGTGGACCCTGAGGGAGGAATCCTGCTTTGGGGGAGAAACTGTTGGTCTGAAAGACAGGAGTCCTACAGATAGGAAATCAGGGACCAATATTTACTTTGTTCCTGGTTGCAACATATGTCCTCAGGTACAGGTGAATGTTTAGTGATGATGCCAATCATAGTGTGTTCAACCACTCTATGTTTTTGCTCTCCATGGACCAAATGATAGGACTTTCACTATGAATTTAGTTACCGCCTTGGAAATGCCTCCAAACACACTCTGTACCGTGGGAGAGATACCCACTATTACTTTGCACTACCAGCTGGCGAGCCCTTGGACAGTTACAAAGGTAAGTCATAATTGGATAGTGGCCATGTACTATGCCCGCTTGCTGTTTTCTCCTGGTTTATAAAAACTAAACATTGTTGAAACTATGTGCCAAAAAATTGAAATTTTTTATTCTCCTTGAGTTTGATGTTTTATCTTTTTTTTTTTACCTGCCCTTAGTGGGAAAAAAAGCATTAGGAATAGCATCCATAGCTAGGCATTTCTATATCTTATATTTTGTATGAAATATAACATAATCATTAAGATACCAAAGGATGTTTTTGATATTTCTTGTTTCCTAATTAAATATAATCTATTTGGTGAATCTTGAATGCATTATAGATTAAATAAAATCAAGGCATTCCCCCCTCAAAAAAGAGAAAATGGGGGGGGTAAAGGATTGTTGAGTTGGCAAGTTGTAATGCCGGTGGCTCACTCCTATAATCCTAGCTACTTAGGAGGCTGAGATCTGAGAAATGCAGTTTGAAGCTAGGTTGGCAGGAAGTCCACAAGAAAGACCATTCATCTCCAGTTAACAACTGAAAAGCCAGAAGTAGAGCTGAGTTCCTGAGGTCCTGAGTTCCAGCCCCAGGACTAACACAAAAAGAGAAAAGAAAGATTATCTTGGCTCCTGGTTTTGGAGGTTTCAGTCTTATAACTGTCTGGTCCCGCTGCTTTGAGATGTGAAGGCACTGCATTGTGTGCAGGGATTGGGTGGTGGGAAAGTCCCACTGATCTCTGGGGCAGTATGAAAGGGGATAAAGATGAGGGGCCACGGTGTCCATCTTCCTGTTGAAGGTGCATCTCCAGGAACAGGAAGACCTCCCTCAACAGTCACTTCTTGAAGCTTTTCAGACTAGCCACTTCCTGCCATTCCCCATCTACTGACGTCCCCTCTATCAGAGTTATTTTTCACCATCTTCTAGGCCTGTGAAGTCTGTTGACATCATTTAGGGACTGCTTACAATGTCATCCCAACCTTTGGTGGGATGTTATCCATCCTGTGATTTCCTGCTCTGGGAACCTGGTTGGGAGCAAGCTGCTCTTCCCCAGGCTAAGGCACTGCTGAGTGTGCAGGAAGAGGCATCTCCGTAAGTACATGCCCAGGATGACTCTCCCTGTTCTCCTTCCTCACAGTCATGGTTTCCACCGAGATCACAGATGGAAAAGGCTCCAAGGTGCAGCCGTGCACTGCGACAGTGACTGTGATGCCCTGTTTCCATGGGAACAGCTGCCTCAGCCAGGACCTGTGAGTACCACACCACCACAGTCATCCATACTAGAGCAGTGTTTGTGTTTCCCTGGGAGATGGCAGTGCAGTGGGTTAAGAGGTTTTCTTTATCTTTGTGCCAGTCCTGGAGCTTGAACTTGGGGCCTGGGCATTGTCCCTGAGCTTGTTTTGGTCAAGGCTAGTTCACTACCACTTGAGCCACAGCTTCACTTGCAGCTCTTTGACAGTTTATTGGAGATAAGAGTATCACTGACTTTCCTGCCAGGCTGGCTTTGAATTGCCATCCTCAATTCTCAGCCTTGTGAGTAGCTAAGATTACAAGTGTGAGCCACTGATGCCCTGGTTTTTTTTTTTTTAAAGCAGTTTTGCTGAGGCACTTTTACAAACTAGATAGTCCATCCAGTAAAATGTTGTGTACTTCTTTGATTTTTAGTATACTTACAGAATCGTGCAAACTTTCACATTTTCAGGATCACAATGGTTTGTATTCATTAGCAGTCAGTCTTGTCCCCCCAACCACCCAGTTTCCTCATTCTAGCCCCAAATAACTGATCTTGGAAGTGTAGGGGTGGTTTAAGTGGTAGAATGATACCCTTGAGTGAAAAAGACAGCCAGATTGTGAAGCCTTGAGTTCAAGACAGTACCAGCTCTCTGTCTCTCTCTTCTCTGTCTCTGTCTGTCTCTCTGTCTGTCTCTCTGTCTCTCTCTCTCTCTCTCACACACACAGATATATACACCCCTCTACTGATCTACTACATATTTCTCTAGTCAAGAAATTTCACATCAGTGGAATGATGCAAAATGTGATCTTCAGTAACTGTCTTTCATTTAATATGTAAAAGTTTTGAGTTACATCTATGAGATGAATTTATGAATTCCTACCATCTTTTTTGTATTGCTAAGTATTTATTGTATGGATATATCATGATATTTCCAAAGTGAGTGCTCTGTTTTCTAATAATTCAAAGATTTTGTGGAAGCTAGCTGTCAATTCTCCTTTAAACACTGCATACAAACTACCAGTGACATGATCTGGGTCTGGCATTTTTTGTGGTAGTTTTATAATTACTTACTCAGTCTCATCAGTATTCACTGTTCTAAATTTCTTTCTGAGTTGGTTTGAGTAGCTTATATCATTTTGGGATTTTTTTCCACTTCATCAACATTCTTTAATCTTTTGTTGTACAAGATTTTCTGTTCTTCAAAAACAGTATTCTGTCATAAACCTTTTTATTCTGTGTGGTTATTTTAGTAATTAAGTTCTTTTCTTTTTGTGCGATCATCAGTATAGCTAATAATTTGGGCTTAGCTGATCTCTTTAAAGAATCAGGTTTTTTTGTTTCATTGATTTTTCCCCTTTATTTTTTTTTTTTTTTCAGGTAAGGGGTAGGTTTATTCAGTAGACCTGCTGGGACCAGGCAAGGTTGGCACTCCACGTGGCTGGGAAAGAGAGAGAGCAAGAAAAGAACAGAGAGTGAGCTAGAATAGAAAAGAGCAGCAAGAGCAAGAGCAAGAGAGGAAGAGCAAGAGAGGAAGAGCAAGAGCAAGAGAGGAAGAGCAAGAGCAAGAGAAATGACTGGTTTTTTTTTTTTTTTTTTTGGGGGGTCCGGTCGTGGGGCCTGAACTCTGGGCCTGGGCTCTGTCCCTCAGCTCTTCAGCTCAAGACTAGCGCTCTACCACTTGAGTCACAGTGCCACTTCCGGCTTTTTTCTTTTTGCTTATGTGATGCATCGAGGAATTGAACCCAGGGCCTCAGGCATGCAAGGCAAGCGCGCTACCACTGAGCCACCTTCCCAGCCCTTATTTTTTTATATTCTTTATTTCATTCTTTTCTGCACTTAATCTCTATCATTTCTTTCCTTTTGATTGTTTGGGCTTTCTTTTTTTTTTTTGGCCAGTCCTGAAGTTTTAATTCAGGGCCTGGTCACTAACCTTCAGCTTCTTTTGCTCAAGGCTAGCACTCTACCACTAGAGTCATAGCTTTTTCTGAGTAGTTTGTATGAAATAAGAGTCTCATGGACTTTCTTGCCTGGGCTGGCTTTGAACTGCTATCCTCAGATCTCAGCTTCCTTGAGTAGCTAGGATTATAGGCCTGAGCCACTGATGCCTGCATTGTTTATTTTCTTTATAGACTTTACAGCTATAAAGTTCCTTCCAGCACTGCTTTCACTCCATCCCATATAGTTTGGGGTGTTATGTTTTCATTTGTTAGTTTCAAGGTATTTGATAATTTCCTTTTCTATTGCTATTTTGAACCATTAATTATTGAAAGGTGTGTTTACTTTTCACAGATTTGCACAGTTGCCAAATTTTCATCTTATGATTTCAAATTTAATGCTATAATCAGAGAACATACTTTGTCTAATGTCCTATAATATAATATAGTCTAGAAATTTTTATGTGTACTTGAGAATGTATGTTCTACTTTTGTTCAGTAAAAGTGGTTTATGGATGTTTGGTCTAGTTCTGTTTGAGATAGATAGACAGACAGACAGATACAGAGAGAGAGAGAGATTGATTTTTCTGCCTCATTGTTCTATTGGTTATTGATGGTATTATTAGTTATAAATTTTCTCTGTCCCTCATTTTCTGATTTACATATACAGGGCCTATCCTTCCTTCCTTCCTTCCTTCCTTCCTTCCTTCCTTTCCTTCCTTTCTTTCTTTCTTTCTTTCTTTCTTTCTTTCTTTCTTTCTTTCTTTCTTTCTTTCTTTCTTTCTTTCTTTCTTTCTGTCTTTCTCCCTTTCTTTTTTGTACTGGTACTGGGGCTTGAACTCAAGGACTGGGAATGTTTTTTTCCCTTAGCTTTTTTAAAAATAATTTTTTATTGAGATTAAGTGATTACATAAATTTCACAGCATTGTGGGATAGTGATACTTAGTTAAAGTCACAAGGCATTTCAATTGTCATTATTATGGTCTATAAAGTTTGTGGATTCTGTAAGCTTTGACAATACAACTATTTCTTCCAAATTGGGTGATATGTACATTTCTTTCCTTTTGCTTAGTGTAAGCTGTTCCCTCTCATTCCCTCCCTTCCATCTTGAGTTGCTTAGTTCATTTTCACCAATGTACAGTGCAGCTGATGGGCCCCTCTGTTGTAGTTTTCCCCCTGTTTCCCTCAGATTCTGTGCCCTCCTCCTAGTTCCCTTTGCTTTTTTTGCTCAAGGCTAGTACTCTACCACTTCTGGCTTTTTTTGGTTGTTAATTGGAGATAAGAGTCTCACAGCCATTCCTACCCAAGCTGCCATCTATGATCCTCAGATCTCAGCCTCCTGAATAGTTAGGATGACAGGTGTAGACCACACTTCTTTATTTGCCATGGCAGATATGTCAATATCCTGTTTGGCTTCTTTGTACCCTGTTCAGTTCTGATGAAAGAGGCTTTTTGTAGGACTTTGGTGTGAGACTGTACTGTGTCTATTTAGAGTTTTTTTCTGTATAGAAGAACATTCTGTATTATTTGATTTCTTCATTTATCCACTTAAGATGAATAAATTCTCCTTAACCCTTGACAGGAAGGATGAACGGTTTTGAGATGTGTGTGTGTGTGTGTGTGTGTTTGTGTGTGTGTGTGTGTGTGTGTTTATTTAACCTTGATAACATCTGGTGTTTCTTTCAGATATAATTCCAGCCTGAATAGCTTGTCTACCCTCCAGCTGATGGGGAGTCACAGGGAAGCAAGGAACTTCATCACCATGATCACTGGAATCCTGAGACGTTTGTCTAAGGAGAACAGAAGTACTTCATGTGGCCAGTGGTTGCAAACGCAGGATGTGTTAATTTCTTCCTTGTGCAAATTAGTGTTTACAGATCAGGTATGGCCCAGAATAGGGTAAGGTAAACTGTCTATAAACTTGCATAAAGTGGTGAGCCTGAGACCAGTTGGCCCCTGGCACATGGTCAGCTCCCTGGCACATGGTTGGCTCCCTGGCACATGGTTGGCTCCCTGGCATGTGGTTATGCTTATGAAACAAAAGCAAGGAAGGAGCCACAGTTTCTCTTACTTGCTGAGATGTCTTGCAAATCAGTGTCACTGGTTTATGAAAAAGAAAGCAATACAAGTAATTCAGCGTTGCAGATAATTCTACTGATGTTTCTGCAAGTAAGATTATATAAATAAATCTGCTACTATCCTGTTAACACTACCCTACAATGTTAAAAGTCAAAGGAAGGAAGGAAGAAAGAAAGGAAGGAAAGAAGGAAAGAAGGAAGGAAGGAAGGAAGGGAGTGAAGAAGAGATGGGAGATGGAGGGAGAGAGGAGGGAGGAAGAAGAAAGGAAGGAAAAGCAAAAAAATAAGTAAGAAAGAAAAAGAAATGAGAAAAGGAAAGAGAGAAAACATATGTTGCTTGAGTTGTTTTCTTTCTCTTGTTATTCTCTTTGACCCCTTTCCAAGTTCCATTTGGTTCTGTCCTCTTTTCTCCTCTATCATATCAGTTTCCTAATGGAATATGGTGAGGTTGGCTGGGGACACACAGGGGGAGAAATATTAGGCTGGAAGAAAAACTTGAGCCTTGCAAGAGAAAGACTTGCATTCAGGTAGTGTCTTAGGCGAATAGCATAAAGTCTGCTCTAAACTAAAAAGATCTTCTTCCTTCTCTCCCCCCTGCCCCCACTTCTTTTACTTTCCTTGTTTTTGCCATCAGGAAGAAATAATTGATTCTATTCTTTTATTAAGAGACCTCATAAGTCTTCCTCATAAGGTAAGTGCTATTTATTTGCAAGTGTACTTTTTCTGCTTTTTTTACTTCATAATTTTGAATGGCCAGTTCTTGAAGAATAGAACTTTCCAGAGTTATATTTTGACGTTTAGATTGAAATACAATTTTCTTCTAAGAATTCATTAGAATGGTGATTTTTTTTTTTTTTTACTTCAGAACATGGATGGAGAATTTTATTCCTGTGTATAGAATTTTGGAAACTCAAAGTAGAAACTGATTTTTTTTAAAAAGCACTAGCCATGCTGTGAACATTTTGGTGAAGGTAGTGTCTTTCCTACTCTTAGTATGAAATAGGTTTTTTTCCTGTGGGACAATTTTATTTCTCATGCTACCTTTCCCACGAAATCTTCAGAGATATGAGAGAACTCATTTTACTCAAGGCAACTTGTATATGACTTTATTCTAGCTTCTGTCTTATAATCAATGCTTCTGTCTTACAATCTTTATTTGAGGTACATCTATCTTCTGGCTGTACTGTGAAACATGATCATAATATGTTCTTACTTAAAAATGTACAACTGGTGGCTCATGCCTGTAATTCCAGCTACTCAGGAAGCTGAGATCTGAGGATCGTGGTTCAAAGCCAGCCCGGGCAGGAAAGTCAGTGAGAGTCTTATCTCCGATTAACCACCAGAAAATAGGAAGTGGTACTTTGGCTCAAAGTGGTAGAGCACTAGCCTTGAGCTGAAGAGCTGAGGGACAACGCCCAGGCCCAGAGTTCAAGCCCCATGACTGGGAAAAAAAGAAAAAGGAAAAGGAAAGAGTTCATTGTGGCTAAGCATAGAATTGAATTGGCTGATGGGAACAGAGAAGGCCATAGAAGGACTTGCAAAAGAATTGGTAAAATGCCTTTTAACATTCAAACCAAATATCAATGCACAAAGGACTGCTAGGGTCCTTGGTTTCCTTGGTTATTTCATGAGTGAAAACAATTTTCAGAGAGGAACCAAAAGTTCAGTTATTGTAATTCCAATGATAATGAAAGAGGTATATGCATTGTGGATATAAAAAAATAGTTCATTTTATATCTCTTCTCTTCATGTAGTTAAGCTTTGTTAGTGCAGTACACATTCTCAGGTACTCCCGGATACTCCTTGCTCATGGCCAGTTCTTGGAAAGATTTGTGGTTGACAAAGGACTTGGTCTTGAACTTATCCTACTCATTGCTGGAGTCTGGGAAGCCAGCACACAAGAAAACTTGACAAATGAGGACTATCTACAAGAAGAAGGAATGAAGATAATCTCAGATGTGTTGCTAGTAAGTGAGATGTTTTATTCATCCCTAAGAACACAGCTGCAGGCTGTGCACGAGCTCACTAGACAATGTATAGTTGGCGTGTATTTCCCCCAACACCAAAAATACAACTGCTTTCTCCCTCCCATGTTAACCTACATTGGCAATCACTTTTTTTTAATGTCCAAGGCAGAATAACCTTATAAAGATAATAGGATTATTTACATCATAGCTCTGAAGATTTAGAGGGGAGGGTCTTTTATTTGTGGGCTTCTGGCTGAAAGTCTCCAGTTGGTTTGGGGCATCAAATATTTGGAGAAAGGCGCATGCATGTGCATCTGTGTGCTTGACTGGTCTCTGTCTTGTTCTTTTGTGTGTGTGTGTGTGTGTGTATGGGCGGGTATGGGTGGGTATGGGTGTGGGTGTGTCTGTGTGTGCATGTGTCTGTGTTTCCTTTGTAGTCCTACTTGAGAATAAAGTGGATGGTATTTTGGTATTTGGAGATTGTTATTTTCAATGTTAAATGTTTCGTGATACTGGTGTAATGTTCCTAATATTTTGGTAGATGTTCACTGGGATAATTAGGGAGATGTTTGATTTAGGAGCATCATTCGTCAGACTATCTTCTATGTTTTTAAAAAAAATGATGTGAAGGACTGCAAGTAGTTTCTTATACGCATTAACCTAAAACATATATAACTGATGAAAACAAAATATCAAATCTTATTTCTGTGACAGTAACTTTAGGAAATTATCTCAGAGTTTTTCTGTCTCATCTTGTGAAATGGCCAGTGATTTTAGGAAGCAGCGAATTCGTAGACAGGCTGTTGTCTCTGCAAACTGCCAACCCTCCCACACATACCTGTTGGTTTATTTAGCTTTCAGTTACCAAACTATTTGGGAAAGTATGAACTGAATAAATATTCCATCTAAATCTAATAATAATCTGGGTTTCAGTGGCTCACACCTGTAATCCTAGCTACTGAAGAGGCTGAGACCTGAGGACTGAGGTTCAAAGCCAGCCCAGATAGGGAAGGCTATGAGTCTGTTATCTCCAATTAATCACCAAAAGTTTAGAAATGACATTGTGGCTCAGCGTGGAAGAGTGCTAGCCTTGAGCCAAAAACCTCAGGAACAGTGCCCTGGCCCTGAGTTCAAGCCCCAAACAAGCATAATAAAATAAAATAAATAATCATCATCATCATAGTTACACATTAGCATATTTTCAAATATTTCTCACATTTTACCCTGGCCTTTGCCCAAAGGCATTGCAGTCACATTAACTTTTATTCTTCAGGTGTAATGGTATTAAACTCTGTTTAGATAGGTTAAGAACCCCTAACAAAAATAAAAGATTAATTTAAAGGAGCAAAATTCCCAGAAAGGTGTGCCAAAAAGAAAGACCACAGTTTGTGTTTTAGTATTCTTTGTCATTACATCCTCTATCCGTATCTTTCGGACAAATGAACCTGATCTAAGTTCAGGCTGTCTTGTCACTCTCCTCAGTCTGAACTCGAGGTTTGTTCATTTGTGTTGCAAATATTCTGCTTTCAGAAGTGTCTTTCTTTGAGCCATGAGCATCAATTCCATATGAGCACTGGGCAGATGGAATTCTGGATCCTTCTTCATCACAACCTTCAGAGCTCTGTTCAGAGCCTGGGCTCTGTCCAGGTGCATTTACCTGGTGACCTGGTTTGGCACACTCTTGCTCAAGAAGAAATGCAAAGCCCATGCTACATAAGCCAACTCCTCTTCTTCAAAAAGAGCCCCTATCCAAGGGTACCGGATCCTGGGCAGGTACCAGAGGTATTGACTGTCAACTTCTATGGCAATTCAAATTGTGGTGACTGGGCTTAGGAGATAAATAGAGAAACTAGGTTGACAGGTTGTAAACTAGGTTGTACTTGCTTTCTAGCTCCCAGAGAGGAGCCGCCTACAATGCATTGCTGTCTCCACGCCTTTTGGAAGATAAGAACTCTCTAGAAAACTCTTAATAAAACTAGGGCTCTCAGGTACCTAGATAAGTGATCCCATTCAGTATTTCCTGTGGGGATTTTTGGGCACCACTGGAGAATAAGAGACTTGAGGAGGTCAGAGCATGTGGTGTGGCCTTACCAGTGGCCTTACCTTTCCTAAAATCAAAGGCAGAGTTGAAGTGGGGTGAAACTTGCAAAGGGGCTCCAAGGATCCTCCAGGCCTCTCCATCATCTGCTCTCATCTGAAAGGCACATCTGACCTGAATTTGATGACCTGATAAGTCAGGCAGAGCTGTCCTAGTGATTTGGCAGGGTTTATTTTGTTTGTTTTCTGGTCCTGGGACTTGAACTTGAACTCTTAAAAGAAACCATTAGCTGGGCACCAGTGGCTCATGCCTATAATCCTAGCTTGAGATCTGAGAATCATGGTTCAAAGCTGCCTGGTCAGAAAAGTCCCTATGAGACTCTTATCTCCAATTAGCCACTCAAAAATTGGAAGTGGTGCTATGGCTTAAGTGGTAAAGTACTAGCCATGAGCACCGAGAGGCTCAGGGACAGTGCCCAGGCCCTGAGTTCAAGTCCCACAACTGACAAAAAAGTAATCATCAAAAAGACAGGGCTGGAGGCGCTCAAGTGGTACAGTACCAGTCAAACAAGTGAGGGGACCCCAGGACAAACGAAAACAGTTTACATCTAACACTTGTGAAGGCATAATGAGTGAATGAATGTAAGCATGGGCGTTGACACCAAGCACCTGGATTCAGTAGGGTCCCACACTGAGGGTTTGAGAAAGATTCCCAGAAAGACAAAAGCAAACACTTTATTTATTCAAACGAATGTTCTAATAGTCCAGAACAGAAGTATACCTAACTGTGCAGCATAAGGGTGTTGGTCATCCAAGTGACTTGTCATTTACATGCAGTCCCTTAAAATTCTGTCCATTGGATAATTTTAGGGATTTCAGAGTTTGGAGAGTTTGGAATACACCGTCCCCATGAGTGTCCCCTTGGAGTGAGGGGAAGATAGCAAAACTGTTCCTCAGGCTTCCGGACCCCGTAGATACCCATTGATTATCTACCACAAGCCCTTAAAGCAAAAAAAAAAAAAGCAATATTAATACAACTTCCAAGATTAATCATTTTAACAAGAGTAGCATAAATTTACCCTAAATCCTGCCACTCTACCTAGGAAAACCACTTTTTTGTGTGTGCAACCCTCTGGTGTCAAAGTGGTCACAATACCGTCACTGTGTTTTGCTTTCCTACTTCTCTCATTGGAGCCTATTGTTGGCTTCCTTTTTCTGAGATGATCTTTGTTTCTCAAGGTTGGTGTTGTCGTGGGCATCACCCTCTACAGCTGCTCCAGCAGAAGGCCCATCCCAAGAGGACGGCTGCAGACACCCATGACTGTGGAGTATGGGGAGGAAGAGAGTCCTGTAAGGAAAGCTGCCCCTCTGCTGTCCATTTGGTCTCCACTCCCTGATTCTTCATACACTTACTCCTCCAATGGCAAGCTTTTCCCAACTTTTTTTTTTTCCCCCATGACAGGATAATAACGGAAACACGACAACGTTTGTATTGCTGCGGAATCAGGTGAACTTCCACCAGTTCACTGGGCTTTCTGGAAACTCCCAGGGATCTCTACAGATACACATTGAATTTTCTAATGTAAAGACAAGGGCATTTCCTGTCATGTTGCTAGTCAGGTGTGTTGAATGTTTCATAGCCACACACCAGTAGCTCACACCTGTAATCCTAGCTAGCAGGAAGTTGAGATTTAAGGATCATGGTTTAAAGCCACCTGGGGCAGGCAAAACCTTAAGCTGTTCATTTCATTCCCACAAATTAGGTTGCTTAGTTTTGTTCATGTCTTTTACTGCAGTTTTTATTTTGTAAAGAAATGAGGGATGAAAGTATATGTAGAATTCTTTTTTTTTATTAAGAGGCTTGGTAATGCCACAGACTGTGAACACAGGGCCTTTCTAGCCCACGCTGCCTTCATTTTTGTTGCTGTTATTTAAGTTTTTGTGCCTGTATTGGGGCTTGAACTCAGAACTTACTACCCTGACTTACCTTTTTCTGCTCAAGGTTGGCATCCTATCACTTTAGCCATTCTACTTCCAGCTTTTTGCTGGTTAATTGGAGAGAAAATTCTCTTAGATTTGCCTGTCTGGGCTAGATCTGAACCTGGATCCTCATATCTCAGTGTCAAGTTTACAGTGGAGAAGGGTGTTTTGCTTTACAAATGACAACCCTAAAGGATTTAAGAGGAAAAGAAACTAGACATCATTTCTTCATTTTTATCTTCTAGATTCTTCGAGAAGCCTACTCCTTCTGATTTTCTTGTGAAACAGATCCAGTTGTGGGGTGAACAAACTGTAGACATTTACATACCTGTTGTTCTGCAGAAAGGTCAGTGGGCTGGAAGAAACCATTTTGTTTTCAGTTTTCTTGAGAGGGTGGAGCCTCCCGTGTTCTCATGGCAGTGTTTTGCTTCCTGTGACATACACATCCAAGTAATTTCTCTTCCTTATAAGACCATGTCTCTGTAAAAACTACCCCACCACCAAGAACCATCTTTGTCCACTATTGGTGTTGGTGAAGAGCTCCTAGCCTGTCTCTCCTCAGTGGTGGCTCCTCCTGCTTCTCCTGGCCCCAGGACAGCTGTGTCTGAGTGTCTACTTGCAGCAGCCTCCCCTTCGTTCCTCACTTCTGCCAAGCCTTCTGACTGCAGAATTTGTCTCCTGCATCTATACATCTTAACTTTACCTCTGACCTGCTTGGGCCTCCTCTGGCATCAGGGGCTCCCCCCAGAGAGGAAGCAAGTTTGTGTTTCACACAGAAGCATGGTGAACAGGACCTTGGGTGATCCTTACAGAAGCAGTGAACAGAGGCACAGGGCTAGCCTTCATAACCAGGTGTTTCTCAGTCTTCTCTCACTAAAGGCAAGGTAGTGGAGCTCATCATGCTTAAGCAAACCACACAGGACTAACAGGAAAAATGGAGAAATGCTCTAAACCCATTTATGAGAAGGCAGTCATTCTCCAACAAGTTGACATCTGACTCTTAGGTGAATGGACTAGTCCTGGGATATGATTTTCCACTGAGACTTGGTCACTTTATAGTTCTCATTTCCTTTTAAAATGAGTCAAACTGGGTGGTTGATCAAATTCTCAATGGCAATTATATATACATATATGTGCATCTACTGTTTTCTTTTCCTCAATATTTTATTATAAGAAATTAGAAAAGTAAAAAAAAATAGATAAAAAGTTGGATGCCAGCTAAGTAGCTGGATATAAAGTTAACCCACAAAAATCCATAGCTTTTCTGTATTTCAAGAACCAGAAGCAGGGGCTGGGAAGGTGGCTCAGTGGTAGAGCGCTTGCCTTGCATGCATGAGGCACTGGGTTCGATTCCTCAGCACCACATGAATAAAAAGAAAAAAGTGGGAAGTGGCGCTGTGGCTCAAGTGGTAGAGTGCTAGCCTTGAGCTGAAGAGCTGAGTGACAGCGCCCAGGCCCAGAGTTCAGGCCCCATGACCGGACCCCCCCACCCCAAAAAAAGAACCAGAAGCAGATAGAGAAGGAAATCAGTTAAGCAATTCCACTTGCAGTAACCTCAAAGTATAAAATACCCAGGAAAAACCTAGCCAAGAAAGTGAAAGTTTTCTACAGCAAAAACTATAAAACTCTAAAGAAAGAAATTGAAGAAGTAGAAAGACTTCTCATGTTTATGGATCAGCAGAATTAATATCATGAAAATGGCCATTTTGCCAAAGGGGAGCTACAAATTCAATGAAATGCCCATAAAAATCTCAATGTTATTCTTCACTGACAAGAAAAAACAATCCAAAAATTCATATGGAACCATAAAAAGCTTGGAATAGCTAAAGCAAATCTCGGTATAGAGAAGAAGCAATGTAGGAGGTATCACAATTTCAAATCTCAAACTTTATTACAGAGCTATAGTAACAATAACAGTTTGGTGTGGCACAAAAATAGACCTGAAGACCAATAGACTAAACTAGAAGAGCCAGAAACAAAACCATAAACCTACAACCATCTGATTTTTGTTTTTTTTGTCGGTAGTGGGGCTTGAACTATGGGCTTTGGCGCTGTCCCTGCACTCTTCAGCTCAAGGTGAGTGCGCTACCACTTGAGCCATAGCACCACTTCTGATTTTCTAGTGGTTTATTGGAGATAAGAGTCTCATGGACTTTCCTGCCCTGGCTGGCTTTGAACCGTGATCCTCAGATCTCAGCCTCCTGAGTAGCTAGGATTCAGGTGTGAGCCACCGGCATCCAGCTAGCCTTCTGGTTTTTTGACAAAGGAACCAAATATATATGTTGGAAAAAAAACAGCTTTAACAAATGGTGTTGGGAAAACTGGATATCCATAGGTAGAAGATTGACAATGGATTCCTATCTGTTATCTTGTACTAATATCAGCTCAAAATGGATCAAAGACCTCAAATGTAAGATATGAAACCTTGAAGCGACTACAAAGAGTAGGAGAAATATAATTTATTGGCATAGGCAGGAACTTTCTGAACAGAATTTTGAATAGGCGCTAAGCAAATCAAAGACAGAATTGACAAACGGGATTGCATCCAGCTAAAGCATTTCTGCATAACCAAAGGCATAGTTACTAGGTTAAAAAGACTGCCTACAGGATGGGAGATCTTTGCTGGCTATATCTGCTTAGAACCTCATTTCTAGAATAAAAGGTTTAGGCTTTGAGCCATTAGTAGAAATTAGCTACTTACATCTAGTTCTAAAGTAAGCTGTTCATGTGCTTTGTTTTGGTCCAATTTTGTTTTTGCATTGAGATCTCTGATCATCTGGTGTTTGTTATTGTAGATGAGAAAGGGCTCTAATTCCATGTATTTGCGAGGGTTTGAACTCAGGGCCTTGTGCTTGCTCATTTGCTCAGCTAGTGTTCTATCACCTGACCCTACTCCCTAGCCCTACATTTTTTACTGGTTATTTTAGAGATGGAATATCTTGCATTTTTCTGCCCCAGTGGCTTCAAACTAAAATTTTCTGTCTCTCAGTCCCCTGAGTACCTAGGATTATAGGTTTGAGCCACTGACACCAGTTCTAATTTCCTATTTATTGTTTTGTGTCAGTCCTGGAGCTTGAATTCAGGGCGTGGGCACTGTCCCTGAGCATTTTAGCTCAAAGCTAGCACTCTGTCACTTTTGGTGGTCAATCAGAGATAAGATTCTTACAGATTTTCCTACCTGGGCTGGCTTAGAACTGTGATCCTAGCCGGGTGCCGGTGGCTCACATCTGTAATCTTAGCTACTCAGGAGGCTGAGATCTGAGGATCGCAGTTCAAAGCCAACCTGGGCAAGAAAGTCCGTGAGACTCTTATCTCCAATAAACTACTAGAAAACCAGAAGTGGCGCTGTG
The DNA here is from genome assembly GCF_024711535.1 of Dipodomys merriami. Lineage (NCBI taxonomy): Eukaryota > Metazoa > Chordata > Mammalia > Rodentia > Heteromyidae > Dipodomys > Dipodomys merriami. Next base: position 348,796 of record NW_027206601.1, read on the forward strand.
GCTTAAGCCGTAGAGTGCTTTCCTTGAGCTGAAGAGCTGAGGGACAGCGCCCAAGCCCAGAGTTCAAGCCCCACTACGGACCCCCCCCCCAAAAAAAAAGAACTGTGATTCTCAGATCTCAGCTTCCTGAGTAGTTAAGATTACAGGTATGAGCCACTGGTACCTGGCTTTAATTCCATATTTTTAGTAACAGCTATTATCTAATTCTCCCAATACCATTCACTTGAAAATCTTAGGAAAAAATTGTAAATAAGTAGACTGTTAAGTGATTTTGCTTTTAAACACATAATATATATATATATACATATATGTATATGTATATATGTGCATGTGTGTATATGTGTGTACATATATATATATATGGAAATGTGGTATGAAGCCAAATGGAAAGGTGCAAATGGGCCCAGAGGGTGTTTGGTGTGTTGGCTGATAGGCTGGAGAGAAGCAGGAAGTGGCTTGAATTGCACTGGAGATAGAGACTGGACACTGAGCACTGCCCATCCTCACGAGGTTGGGGCCCTCTGTTCAGTGTCAGGAGAGCCATGGAACATGGAGAACACTAGGGACACTGTTTCCTTTCTCAGTATCTCACTATTACTTTGTGAAAGTATGCATGCATTTAATTCTCCATTTAATTTTCCCAGACAGCCTGGAACACCTGTAATCCCAGCTACTCAAGAGATAGAGATTATGGCATCACAGTTCAAGTCCTGCCTATGCATAATATTTACAAGACTTTAAAACCTGTCAAAACTGGCCACAATTTGACATTCCATTTTTTTCTCTTTTCTTAGGAGCCAACATGGGATATTTATCCCTACTGGATGCTGATTATGACAGAAGACCTCCCAACAAGAACTTCACTAAGGCTGTGAAGTATACAGTATGTTTCCAGTGGCTCCAGTGCATGTTTTGGGACAAGAGAGAGTGGAAATCTGAAAGTTTCTCTCCGCAACAAGGAGCTTCTCCAGGAAAAGTTAACTGCAGGTATGGGAGTTTTAGCAAGTGACTACATTTTGTTCTACCTTTGGCCTAAACCTTTCCTGAGTCATGTCCTCCTATGAGAAGCTGGATCCAACTTGGTCCAACCCTGAGCAGATGTATTGTGACATCTGTCTGCATTTCAGCATTGGGAAGGGGAGCTCATCCTGGTGTCTCCCCCTTCTTCCCTCCATGGAGATGGACATGTGCTAGGCATAGATGCATGTCCATTGAGTGATGAGTCCGTTCATAAGGGGCAGTTATATCAATTACTTCTAAATATCCTGGTAGTCATTGAGTGTGCAGTTTATAGTCAGGCAAGCAGGGTTCTCTGCTCTCACTACCTCTGTTGTCCACCCTGTCATTCACTCCCTAACCGAGGGTCTGGCTTGGAGGTGAGGACAGAGACACCCTGTGTAGTCATGAACAGCCTTCCCAGAAGTTTCTGGTCATCTCAGTCATGTTACAACACTGGAAAATATTTTTATCATCAGCCTACAAAATTAATAATTCTATGACATGGCTAGTTTAGTGATTTTTCTTGTCCTCATCCTCTCTGAAATAGAGATTCAGCAATTAGTAACATTATTCAACATTTTAAAATAGCTGGGAGTGAGGGCTCACACTTATGATCCCAGCCTCACAGGAAGTGGAGACTGAGAGAATCACAGTTGAAGGCCAACTCAGGCAAAATAACTCACAAGGCCCCTGTCTCTACCAACAAAATGCTGGGCAATGATGGGCATGTTTGTCATCACAGCTATTACAAGAAATATAAAACGTAGGATCACTGTCCAGCCTGGCCAGGCATAAGTGAGAGACTGAATAATATAAATATATATTACATATAAATATATGATATGTGATATAATGTATAAATGTATATTATATATCATATATAATAATGTTAAATAACTGAAGCAGCCAGGACTAGTAACTCATGTTTGTAATCCTAGCTACTCTGAGGGTTGTGGTTTGAAGCCAGCTTAGGAAGGAAAGTTAGTGAGACTGTTATCACCCATTAACCACCAAAATATTGGATATGGAGCTGTGGCTCAAGTAATAGAGTGCTAGCCTAAAGAAAAAAAGCTCAGGGCTGGGAAGGTGGCTCAGTGGTAGAGCACGTGCCTTGCATGCATGAGGCCCTGGGTTCGATTCCTCAGCACCACATAAGCAAAAAGAAAGCCAGAAGTGGCGCTATGGCTCAAGTGGTAGAGCGCTAGCCTTGAGCTGAAGAGCTGAGGGACAGCACCCAGGCCCAGAGTTCAGGCCCCACGACCGGACCCAAAAAAAAAAAAAAAGGAAAAAAAGCTCAGGGACAGCACCCAGCCCTGAGTTTAAATCCCAGAAATGGCACGTGCGCACGCGCGCGCACACACACACACACACACACACACACACACAGAGTGAAATTTTTAAAGAGGAGCATAGGGATATGGCTCAAGTGTTTGCAGCCCTGAGTTCAAGCTCCTCAGTTTTGCCCTCACCCCTCCCCCTCCAAAAAAAACCACCCTAAACTAGCATTTACTTTTAAAAACTAGAAATAGCCAGATGCTAGTGGCTGTAATCCTGTAATTCTACCTACTCAAACCTGAAAACAAGGAAACTTTCTTTCTTTCTTTCTTTTTTTGGTGGTCATGGGGCTTGAACTCTGGGCCTGGGTGCTGTCCCTCAGCTCTTCAGCTCAAGGCTAGTGCTCTACCATTGAGCCACAGCACCACTTCTGGTTTTCTGGTGGTTTATTGGAGATAAGAATTTCATAGACTTTCCTGCCCGGGTTGACTTTGAACTGCGATCCTCAGATCTCAGCCTCCTGAATAGCTAGGATTACAGGCGTGAGCCACTGGTGCCCGGCTAGGAAACTTTATTTCTTTAAACTATTGTTCCAGATTCTTCCCAGCTCCTTCCCAGTAATCCTCCACACGGGACTAGAAGGAAAACTGTTGTAACAAACAAACAACAACAACAACAAAAACCCTTCCCCCAAAAAAACTTCTAAAAATACAAAAATTTAGCTGGGCACTGGTGGCTCACACCTGTAATCCTAGCTATTCAGGAGGCTGAGATCTGAGGATCAAGGTTGGAAGCCAGCCCAGGCAAGAAAGTCTGTGAGACTTTTGTCTTCAATAAACTACTCAGAAAAAGTTGGAAGTGGCACTGTGGCTCAAGTGGTAGAGCACTAGCCTTGAGCACAAAGAGGCTCAGGGACAGTGCTTAGGCCCTGAATTTAAGCTCCAGGACTGGCAACAAATAATAATAATAGATACAATAATAGTAATAATAATCTTCACTCTATTTGAACCATAAGAAACTGTTTACTGGTGCTTCTTGTCAAATATGTCCAGGTCCCATCATTTTGGAAATATCCATAGGTGGTTATTGTTCTTCCTGTGTCATACCCTCTGATTATGTGCTACTGTTCAAACTTCCTGGTAATGGTCTAATATTCCACTTTGCATCAAGTTACACACTAATGCAATCCTTCTTTCTCTGTTACATACTACTTCCTGCTAGGCTTTTTTCTAGGAGTCAGGGGTACCAAAATGAATAACACATGGGTGATGATGAGGGTGAGGTAGATAGTTATTGTGGTTGTCATGGTAACAGTTAACAATGACAGGATTATTTGTAGAGTTGAGAATAAGCACTTAGGGAAAGGATTACAAGAGTTGAGATGGGCTTCCTGAATAGCTGGAATTATAGGCATGAGCCACCAGTGTCCAGCAATAGCTTGTGTTTTAGATGAACTCTGTAAACTGGGCCTACTTGATCAAATGATGATGACTGGAACTTCTTCACTGGCATATAATCACACTGGAGACCGCTGTTCCTGCCGTGTCTGGTATCCTAATTGGCCTTTTCCTTGTAGCTACCATCACCTGGCATCCTTCTCTCTCCTAAGAAAAAAGTTGAATGCCAGTCTTGAAGTGAGTGACATTTCCGAGTTACAGAAGTAAGTGCCACATTCGGACTGGGTTTTGCTTTACCACTACCTGCTCAAGATGCCCGCCCATAATTAAGCAGCTGCAGGAAATCAGGTTGCTTATTTTCTTTTTTGAAATAGGGATATTAGGAACTAATTTTCTTTAAATGTTACACTGAACTGTCTGTGCATACTTCCATCCACAGGTGAGAGGTTATTGAATGCAAGAAGGTCAACAGACTTTTCTTATAGTTAAGTTTAGCTTTGGATCAATGGGAACTTGATCAATTAGTTTTGATTGGCTTAAATCTATAGGGACAGCCCTGCCACATCTTCTCATCCAGGTGTCTACTCACTGACATACTTAAGTTGTAACTTGCCTCTGGCTCTTGTGATATTTTCATAGTCACTCTTTTATGTGAAACAGCTCTCTTAGAGGTTGAACTATGAACAAATAAAGCTCTGGTGGGCAGAAACCTTCAATGTCTCACTTATTAAAGAAATAAAAAAAAAAATCCAGGCACTAGTGGCTTACTCCTGTAATCTTAACTACTCAGGAGGCTGAGATCTGAATATTGAGGTTCAAAGCAAGCCTTGGTAGGAAAGTCCGTGATACTCTTACCTACAGTTTACCACCGAAAAATCAGAAGTGAAGCTGTGGCTCAAAGTGATAGAGTATTAGCCTTGAGCACAAAAACTTAGGAACACTGCCCAGGCCCTTAAAAACACACACACACACACACACACACACACACACACACACACACACACACACACACACACACACACACACACACTAAAAAATAGACAGGTGCCAGTGGCTCACACCTGTAATCCTAGCTACTCAGAAGGCTGGAGATCAGGGCACACACACACACACACACACACACACACACCCTAAAAAATAGACAGGTGCCAGTGGCTCACACCTGTAATCCTAGCTACTCAGAAGGCTGGAGATCAGGACACACACACACACACACACCCTACCACACCTGTAATCCTAGCTACTCAGAAGGCTGGAGACACAAAGGCTGGAGACACACACACACACACACACCCCTACCCACACACACACACACACACACACACACACACACACACACACACACACACACACACACACACCCTACCACACCTGTAATCCTAGCTACTCAGAAGGCTGGAGATCAGGGCCTGTAACAGGGGTCAGGTGTTTTCTACCCTAACTGGCACTGATACCAGGGAAACAGGGAAGATGTACCCACCAGTAGGGGGCATACAGGGACAGATAGGATGCAGGTGAGACTGCAGGAACTGCTCCAACCTCTCCTCACTTTGCTATGCTGGGAGGAAAGGGAAGAGGAGAATGTTATCAAGCTAACTGCTGCAACATGACACACAAGTGGTGTCACCAAGTCTTCAAGAGCAGGGAGACAGTGTCCTATCCACATTTGGTATGAGGTTCTTCCTCAGACCCAGTGAGGCGAGGCTCCCCTGTGAAGCTGGATCATAGTCCAGGCCGTAGGGGCTGGCCACAACCACCGGGAAGTTCTGGGTCTGCAGAACCTTCTCCATGCAACCTCAAGCATGTATTTAAACACAGTCTGTCCCAACACCAACAAAGGCTGAGTACAGGGCAGCAAGGGCAGTCTTCCCGATGTCAGTTCCCTTGGGTCACTATTTCTTTTCCTTGCTTACAGACACCCACAAAACCTGTTTCCCAGTATCCTCATTGTGGTCTTTGTGATTCTTTATGGAGTTTTGATTACTAAAACCAGACATGTAGATTGTCATAACAAAAAGAAAACTGAATATATCTTTCTTCAAGAAGACATGCCACCTGGCCACCACCTGTATGCACTTGTCCTAGCCACTGGCTTCCGGTCTCCGGCCAGGTTTACATCAAAGGTAATAAAAGGTTCCTGGGGAGGACTCTAGTGGGGCTCAAGGGCAAGCATAGGCCTGAGGAGCACAAGAAGTGACCATTTGGCCAGGCACTGATGGCTCACACCTGTAATCCTAGTTACTCAAGGATCACTGTTCAATGTCAACCCAGGCAGAAAAGTTTGTGAGACTCATCTCCAACTAGACAGCAAAAACTCAGAAGTGGAGGGTGTGGCTCAAGTGGTAGAGTGCCAGCTTTGAGCAAACTAGCCAAATGAGAGTGTTAGGCCCTTAGCTCAAGCCCCAGTATTGGCATGCACACATGAACACATATAGCAGCCATCTGATAATTTACCTGCCCTGGCCATCACCTATTATCTGTCACCATGGGCCTCATCCCAGTTTCTGGGCTGAGACTTGTCCATCCTTTTCCCTGCCATCCCCAGCTTGTACACCCATAGGGCAGAAGGGTCAACTTGTCCCCTTCTGTCAGCTTAAATCCCATCTTCTTCACATTTGCACCATGGAAAGCAGCCAGAATATACAGGTTGTGTCTCAGAGACTTTGGAACCAAGTTACACACTTCTGAGTTAACATTGGTTCCATGAGCCATACTCCAAAGGAAAGAAGAGATCAGAAGTGTCCATACAAACGTTTGGCTAGGTGAGCACATGGCTATTTTGGGCATAAAGGAGCAGGTGGAAGATGATGTAGAGGGTGGGCAGTAAGGGAAGTGGTGGGAAAATGGAGGGGAAGACTTGGTCCAGACGCCCAGGGGAGTATCGATAAAGAAGTGAGCTGTAGAAGAGGCCTGCAGGGGCCTGCATTGGAGCCTTAGTCAGAACTGTGTGTGTTATCAGATGTGTCCCTATGCACATTTAGAGGTCTCCCTGATGAGAGGCAGGTGCATCTGCACTTGTAACTCACCACGCCACTTCTGGAGGCACCGTGGTTACGTTCTGGAGCTGACAGGACTGAGATATGGAGAAGGGGGCATGGAGCCATCCAGAAGCAGGGAGAAAGAAGGTTAACCATTCAGGCTATGCTCGTCACATACAAAGGCCAATGAACCATTAGGGACATCATTAAAGCTGATGTTCTTAACAAACTAGCAGGATTCGTGACTGGGGAAAAAAATCCTCAATCCTCTCTACAAGCAACAAGAGTTTATATTGCACATCACTGGGGACAAGATTCTTCTTATCAGTCATAAAATAGCATGGTGCCTGGAAGTAAACTCACCAAACACATGCCAGGCCACATGGAGAGATCTTGCCCAGAAGGCATGAAGGAGCTAAGCAAAGCTGTATTTATTCATGGCCTGGCACCTCATTTTCCTTTGCTATTTCTCCCAAATTATTTTATGACATTAGTAAGAATGCTGATACTATGAGTTAAGTTCTATCAGTATATTCATTTTTATCCATTTTAGACATGAAAACCCAAGACATAAAGAGGTTAGATTTAATCATTATTCTGGACTTTTTATTTTTATTTATTTTATTTTATTTTTTGTCGGTCATAGGGCTTGAACTCTGGGCTTGGGCGCTGTCCCTGTGCTCTTCAGCTCAAGGCAAGTGCTCTACCACTTGAGCCACAGTGCCACTTCTGGTTTTCTAGTGGTTTATTGGAGATAAGAGTCTTACAGACTTTCCTGCCTGGGCTGGCTTTGAACCGAGATCCTCAGATCTCAGCCTCCTGAGTAGCTAGGATTACAGGCGTGAGCCACCGGCACCCAGATTATTCTGGACTTTTTAATTTGAGCAATTGATTCTAAATTTAATGTGGAAGAGAACACAAGACAGAGCAGTTGGGTCAGCTCTAGAGATAAAAGGGCAGGGATTTCCCATCACAGAGTCAGACTTATTTTGAAGCTTTCAAACATGGTAGAGTATAGTCTTTGTAAGGGTATGGATTGATAGGCTTGGGAGACAGATTGGAGACTTCAAAATCCACATAGACATCTATGTAGACTTCAAGAGCCAGATAGGAGGAAGTGGAGCTGTGGCTCAATTGGTAGAGTGCTAGCACTGAGCAAAAGCTGCTCAGGGACAGAGCTCAGGCCCAGAGTTCAAGCCCAAGGACCAGCAAAAAACAACAGAAAACAGGCAGGAGAGAAAAGACTACTCAATAAAATGTTCTGGGACAATAGCCGTCCTGGAGGAAGAAGACAATAAATCTTTACATTATACCCACAAATTAAATACCTGAAGCCTAAAGACAGACCAAAAAAAACCCACCAAAATTTAGTAACTGTTCACAGACACACACACACACACACACACACACACACACACACACACACACACACATATATGTATGTATATGCATATATGTATATATATATATATAGGCATGTAGGAGGATTTCAAAAACAAGAAATAACTACCTTTCTCAAATGAAAAAATTGATACATTATACTATATCAGAGTTGCAACTCTCTTTCACCAATGAGAGACAAACTCAGCCCCACTGACAATACAGATGTGAATGCCCTGCCCACAGGCCTGGCCCCGCCCACAGGCCTGGTCCTACCCTGGGGTGCAGCAGCTCTCCTAAGGTCTGTTGTATAGGCCAAGGGTATGAGATGCTGCACTCACTACTGTGTTCTCTTGCCCACCTGAGTAAGAGAAATGCCAGTGAATTCCAGATGAGACCAACTTTTCTACATCAAGTATGTGAAGAGCCAGCCAACTCTCCCAGCCTCCAATTCCAGGTTTCCTCCCAGATCTGTCCAGAGAGGCCCCACCCCAGAGGTACTATACTGGCCACGTGTCCCTCATCCCTCTCCAGAGCTCCATGCTGTGAGGGCCTGTTGGGTGACTTTGTAGAGGGACTGGAAGCGGAAACATCACCCCAGCATGTCCTGTTTTGTTTGTGACACACCCTGACCTCTCACCCCTGTTCTGTGTTTTGAGGTTTTCGTTGTTTTCTGTGGTGAAAACGGGCTTTCGGAAACCAGAGAACTCTACTCTCCAGAGAAGCCCCTATTCCAAGGGAATTCCAAGCACACTTTTATCCTGAGGTATCTGGCGTTTCCAACCATAGATTTGGGAAAGGTGGCCAGTCAGAATTGGGGTACCCCAAACCAAAATAACTAGCATAGAGACAGTTGTTCTATAATCACTGATTTACAACCTATTGTTTTTGTTGTTGTTGTTTTAGTTTTCTTAATATCATGCAGTAAATGAAATTGTTTCTTTACATGAAGGAAGAAAGAGGGGGGGAGAAGACATTTAAGCTTTTTATATGTTTGTTCCAGTACTGGCACTTCAACTCAGGGCCTTAAGTTCTTCCTTAGCTTATTTGCTGAAGGCTAGAACTCTACTACTTGAGCCACATCTCCATTTCCAATTTGTTTCTGCTGGTTAACAGTAGAGAAGAGTCTCTCAGATTTGTCTACCTGGGCTGGCTACAAACTGTGTTCCTCAGGTCTCAGCCTCCTTACTTAGTGGCTAGGATTACAGGAGTGGAATTGCCAGTGTCTTGCTTAAGAACATTAATTTTATGTGCCAGAAACAGTATTTTTATGTCATTAAATCTGCCTGAATTAATTCGTATTGTTCCAGATTTGGCAGAATAATGACACATTGTGTGACAATGATGATGAGTTGGAGGGAAAAGGACATGTCAAGAACTAATATCTAGGCCCCTGACTTTCTTAGAAAATGCACAAGTAGGTCTGGGAATGTAGCTTAGAGGTAGAGTGCTTGCCTAGCATGCATGAAGCCTTGGGTTTGATTCCTCAGTACCACAAAGTCAGGAAAGGCAGAGTGGCACTGTGTGGCTCAAGTGGTAGAATGCTAGCCTTGAGCAAAAAGAAACTCAGGGACAATGCCCAGGCACTGCACTGAGTTCAAGCCCCACAAAAGAAAGAAAGAAAGAAAGAAAGAAAGAAAGAAAGAAAGAAAGAAAGAAAGAAAGAAAGAAAGAAAGAAAGAAAGAAAGAAAGAAAGAAAGAAAGAAAGAAAGAAAGAGAAAAGCAGAAAGAAAGAAAAAATACAAAAGTATTGAAGTGCCCCCCCTTAGGGAAAATTTCATTGATAATATTCACTGACTTAGAGTATTGTCCTAGATTAACATCAGATTCATTCGTGCCATATATAAATAGATGCATTTTATTTACTTTGGTATAGAGAAATGACAGTAGCTCCCTAGCAGAGTTCCAGAAACGGCAGACAGTACTGAACCCCATACCTACTGTTGTTTCTAAACATGCATATCCAAGAGAAAACTATTCATGAGGCTTAGTAGGAAATTAGTAATTACTAATAATTAAACTGTGTGACTATAATAATACTCTGTAATAACATTTATTGAAAAAGTATGAGTTGTTTATTTCTAGAATTTTCCATTTAATTTTGTTAGATGATGTTTGATAATGGATAACTGAGACCATGCAAAGCAAAAATGAGGATGGGGGGGTGACTGTGACAGAGACTAAGAACCTAGAGGTCACACTGGTCACTGCTCAGTGTGACCCACTGCCCACTGGCTGTGTTCTGGGTACTGACCTGTCACTCTGCATGGTAGTGACTTGTTGGCACATCCCAGTCACCCCTCATGGACCATCAGCGCCAGGAGGGTGGCTCCAAGTTGGCAATGCATCCGTCCCATCCTGCACAGGTCGGTGATGAGACATTGTGTATGTGTTACCAGTGTATCTGCCCAGTTGGGTCCACTCCAGAAGATCAGCCTGTGGCATGACTGCCGGGGACATTCCCCCAGCTTGTTCATCAGCCACATGATGGTGAAGAACTTGTGCTCAGGACAAGGCTGGTTCTTCCATGGCCAGTGCTGGCTGGCTGCGAGCCGAGGCGATGGCCGTGTGGAGCGGGAGTTCACTTGCCTGCACCATGGGCTTGGCTTCCAGAAGGTAGGCCCTAGGCCTCCTGCATTCCACAGCATACCTGACTGCCCTGTGGAACGTCATTTCTAGCTCTGCATCTCTCATCACATTTTTTTTTCCTTTAAACCATTACAAAGTTATCTGCATTGCTTTGTTCTTAGTTATCTATAAAATTATCCTTATCTAAAATTTGCATGCATTAAGAGGCCATCCAAGCGTGGGTTAACCACCTTTGCCAATTAGTAATCATTGAAAGAATGCATTTCTTCATTTAACTACAATGATAATTACAATTCTGGAATTTATGGCTACCCGTGGTCTGCAGTTTGAGGCTTCATGGTAAGGATTTATTAATGCCCCAAACGACTAGGATAACTCTCATAGAATACAGAAGTGGTCAAGGATCAAATAGGAGGAAATCAGTCCCAGGAAGCAACAAAACCATCTAAGAACAATCCATAGTCCCCAGACTGACTATGAAACTTTGGGTTTTTACATGTTCCCTTTCAATCTTTCCCTGCCTAGGAATGTTGTTGTTTTTGTTGTTGTTGTTGTTGTTGTTGTTTTGCCAGTCATGGGGCCTGAGCTCTGGGCCTGGGTGCTGTCCCTCAGCTCTTCAGCTCAAGGCTAGCATTCTACCACTTGAGCCACAGTGCCACTTCTGGCTTTTTCTGCTTATGTGGTGCTGAGGAATTGAACCCAGGGCCTCTTGCATGCAAGGCAAGCACTCTACCACTGAGCCACCTTCCCAGCCCCCTGCCTAGGAATGTATTTTACAAAGTTGGGGTAAAAATGCTGAGATTTCTCCCTCAATCTTTGATTAAAAGTGAGCACTTTGAGCCAGGCACTGGTGGCTACTCAGGAGGCTAAGATCTGAGGATCACAGTTTGAAGCCAACTCAGGCAGGAAAGCACACACACAAGCTAGAAATGAAGCATGACTCAAGTAGTAGAGCATTAGCCTTCAGCAAAAAAGCTCAGGGACAGTGCCCAAGCCCTGAGTTCAAGCCCCATAACCTACGAGAGAGAGAGAAAGAGAGGGAAAGAGAGAAAGAGAGGCTTTGCTAGCTGAATGATCATAGAAGAATTAGAAGGTCTACATTGTTTCTTTTCTTCTCTTCTCTTCTCTTCACTTCTCTTTTTGTCAGTCATGGATCTTAAACTCTGGGCCTGGGTGCTGTGCCTGAGCTCTTCAGCTCAAGGCTAGCACTCTACCACTTGAGCCACAGTGCCAATTCTGGTTTTCTGGTGGTTAACTGGAAATAAGAGCCTCACAGATGTTCCTGCCTGGACTGGCTTTGAACCGTGATCCTCTGATCTCAGCTTCCTGAGTAGCTAGAATTACAGGCATGAGCCACCGGCACCCCGCTTGCATTATTTCATCTCCAGCCTTGTTGCTTGAAAACTTTGTGAGAAACCTAGAGTTACTAGTATAATCATCTGTCGATCTGCATAGCTGTGTCCCATAAATCAGCTGTCACTTGTTAGCCAATCTACTAAAAACATTCTGTTAATACAGTCTGTTAACTTTTTTTTTTTTTTCGGTTGTGGGGCCTGAATTCTGGGCCTGGACACTGTCCTTCAGCTCTTCAGCTCAAGGCTAGCTCTTGAGCCACAGTGCCACTTCTGGCTTTTTCTGTTTATGTGGTGCTGAGGAATGGAGCCCAGGGCCTCATGCGTGCAAGGCAAGCACCCTACCACTGAGCCATCTTCCCAACCCTGTTAACTATTTTACTGGTACTTATTTGTTATATTCTTCTTGTACTGGTTCTATGTAACAAAATTGTTTTCTAGAAAAAAAAAAAAAACAAATGCTAGGTGTAAAAACCTAACATTATTTGAATTGCATTGAAACTGTTAAAATCTGGGGCAGCTCCATGAGCAAGAGACTCTCTGCTGAGTAGTGCCCTGCAGGGCTACTTAGAGAAAACATGGGTGGGGCAGCACCAGCTCTTGATGTACTCAGATCCCATTAAAGTCAAAGTGCTTTGGGGGAAAGTCCTGAGAATAGAATGTCTACTGGGATTGCAAAGGAGAGACATGAAGGGAGGACCTAGAGAAGAGACCTCTGAGCCACCATGGATGCATTTAAGAGTCACACAAAGGGGGTGATTTGTTCTGGAACTTGACAGGTGCTAGTAGGAGTTTGGACTGGGCAGGAGTCCAGGGTAATGAGAAAGTGGCCTTAACGAAATACTGCTGATAAAGGTGAGAGGGAAGAATCTAGAACAAGAAGCCATACAGGGTGTCCACATAGCAGCTAAGTAGATGGCCAGGCTAGAAAAGCCAAAACTTTGGGGGTCTCAGCACAGAAAATTATGGGTTATTAATTGGGATTTTAATCTGTTGTTTAGATAGTCATTCTCCTGTGTGTGGTTTCTGTTTCAGCTTTTCTATTCAAAGTTCACGGAGTACTTGCAGGAGTCCCACATCTGGCTCTCAGTGTACAGCTGGCTTTCCTCCAGTGGTTATCTGCATGTACCTCGGCTGGCTGTGTCCTTCTGCCTACTATGTGTCTATGCTTACCTTGCTGCCCTGGTCACTTCAGGAGGACATGAGCAGGTGGAAGTCAATGGGTTTTACAGTGGATTCCAAACCTGACATTCATAGCCTGGACCCCTCTTGACCTAATAGCAAAACTCTCTTCTGTCATTGGAAGAAGATTTATACTAGGAGAAGTGAGCTGTCTTTCTGAAGGGCCCAAGGGTGACATGTCCAGAGATGGAACTAGGAGGTGTCTGTAGGATGATGCCTTGGGGTAAGGAGCTACCCTGCAGAGCTCCTTCAAAGCCTGGGGTTTTACACATTGTCTTTCCCAGAGGTGCTAGTAGCCTGTATTTTCTCATGAGAACACTCATGGTAGGCTTTTTGTTGTTGTTTTTTTATGGTTTGTTTGTTTGGAAGATTAGGTTTTATTTAGTAAAGCAAGGGAAAGCAGGAAGAAATAGAAAGGGAAAAAGAAGTACCTTTGATATACAGAGAGTGGGAGGAGAGAGGCTACTTGTAATTTTTTTTTTTTTGGTCGGTTGTGGGACCTGAACTATTGGTCTGGGCACCGTCCCTCAGCTCTCCAGCTCAAGGCTAGTACTCCACCACTTGAGCCACAGCACCACTTCCAGCTTTTTTTTGCTTATGTGGTGCTGAGGAATAGAACCCAGGAACTCATGCATGCAAGGCAAGCATTGTACCACTGAGCCACCTTCCCAGCCCCAAACTTGTAATTTTTTTAAGGGTGAAAATTGATTCACATTTTAAACAATTCCTCTGACTGAAAGAATGGGGAACAGTTCTTTTGCTCTGCAACTCTGGTTTAATTGTTCCTCATGGCATATAGAGAATTCTGGAGCACTTCAAGCAGATCCATGGAGATAAGATATTTTCTGACAGTGAAAAATAGTATGACTTGTGGACTGTGAAAAAATGGCTAGACTTGTTTTTGAGAGTGAACTTATAGCCATCTACAAGCCTAGCTCAGTGGATTCACTGTAGAATCTAACACAGTAGTCTGTCAGTGGGTGACAGTTGTCAGAAAAGTGTGATAACAATTATGATTTAACATATTTTTGATGAATGCTATTGGTAGAACTTTTAAAAAATGGGAAGTACCATCAAATGGAAAGATAAAAACTTTCACACACACACACACACACACACACACACACACACACACACACACACACACACACACATATGAAAAGAAAAGCTTGGAACCTGCAATAAGAACTTAGTGGTAGGTTAGTCCTACAAGGTAGACCAGTTATCTGAACTGAAGCCCTGACCAGTTCTTGTTGTCTGGTGGTATATTAGGAATATTTATTTGTCAAATTCCAGCCAGGATTAAGTCAACTGAGCATGTGCTTTATGAAAAGTGGGTGCTCAGAAAACATGTATTTCATCTACAAGGATTTGTCAAGAGGGAAAATAATTTCTTCTGGTTTATCTATGCCATGGGATAGAGAAGCAAAGCTTCATATGTCCTCCTGTTAAATACATTTGGAATTCAAATTGGCTGTGCATTTGGGGTTCGACATGTTTCAGGTCACATAACTGCTATTTTTGAACTGTCACAGCCTCTTCTAGTTGTTGGCCCTGCTGATATCACTCTCAGATCGGTTGGCCTGAGTCTCCTGTGTACCTTCCTGGCGGCTCCAGCAGCACATCTTGTGTCACTACTCTTTGGGCTCAGAAAGGTATTGTGACTGGCTGTGTGAACCTGGGTTCCAGCACGGAACTCAAATGACTTATGCCACCCTCTCTGCCCAAACTTTTCATCTCTACAGGAAGCCACAGCGTGTCCCCCAGCTACAGTAGGCCCATCCATGAAAGGAACACAGCTGGATGCACCTCAGGGTAATGTACACAAAAAGAGAAACTCTACTTTGGTAGCTAGTTCTTTGGGTCAGTCTCTTAAGTGGAAAGTTCATGTCCAACATTCAGTTGCCCTATTTTTAGTATACAGGTCATCATTCCATATGTTCAAAACCATCTTTACCCTTAGGCTGTTCATTTCTTTTTCACTTGTTTATGTTGACCTTATAAATCTTTTTTTACACAATAAGTTTCAAAGCTAGGTGGCTCACACCTGTAATCCTAGCTACTCAAGAGGCTGAGGTCCAAGGATGGCAGTTCAAAGCCAGCCTAAGGAGACAAATTCAAAAACTCTCATCTCCAAAAAGCTAACTAGTAGAGCACCATCCTTGAGTGAATAAGACAAAGAACAGTGCCCAGGTCCTGAGTTCAAGCTCCAGTACCAGCCCACATACACAAATGAGTTTCATTATAAGTAAAATCCCTTTTTTTCTCATAATATGTAAGTGCTTGCCTCCACTTAATAAACTAGACAATTGTCGGATAGGGAATAAATACTGCAGTATTTCCTAGTGCCTGCTTTTGCATTTTGATGACTACTTTTAGAAGCTTTTATACAGTCAATTTTGGTATTATTTCTTCTTAAGGCTCTTTTTGCTTTTTAGTTACTCCCTTTTCTCACACTGCTGTGAGGGTAACCTCTGCTGGATGAGGCCTTTGTCCCAACAGCCTTATCAGAAAGTCCTCATCCCAGTCTTGTCACCTCTCAGAAAAGCTCACTCTGATGGGTCAGGATGAAGTATCACATGAAGAAAATTGTGTCCCTTGTAAGCCCAAAGGTATCACTGATACGCTAATTGAGCATCATATATTTGCCTTTTTTTTTTCTTTTCTAATCAGGCCCTAATTCCTGTGGTACGATACCAGATGCGAGAGAACCCTATATGGTAAGTGTGTAGCAACATGCAGTAGCAAATGCTCTA
Organism: Dipodomys merriami; assembly: GCF_024711535.1. NCBI lineage: Eukaryota > Metazoa > Chordata > Mammalia > Rodentia > Heteromyidae > Dipodomys > Dipodomys merriami. The sequence goes on from NW_027206601.1 coordinate 364,705, forward strand.
GCATTAACTGCTAATGATTGATTTCTTTGATGCCCTCCCTTGGTCAAGGTTAAATCAGGTGTGGAAAAGATCCATGTACCACCTACCCTACTGGTTGAGGTCAGTGCTCCAGAGAAATAGGGCTGCTTTCCAGCCACAGGCTACTTCGTTGCCTACGTTGGCTTTGTACTATGATCCTCACATCTCATCCTCCTGAGTAACTAGGATTATGGGCATGAGACACTGGTGCCTGTGAAGGGCAAATTTCTAATGTCCTGACTGCTGTATCAGAGTGGGCTTTTGCTGGTTTGGATCTATGTAAGCACCCCACTTAGCACAGAGGAGCTTCTTTTCTGTGCATACCTGACCCCTGTACTTTCCAGCCTCTCACCCCTGCTTTGCAGCTTCATGGTCCCTGGCCTTGGGTATGGCGCTCAGAATGCACTGTGTCCCTAACACCTTTGGGGCTCTGCCATTTGCCCTTCCAACCCTTTCCTCAGCCTGCTGCTCTTGACTGGACCTCTGATATCTAGAGAGTAGGGACCCATCAATCTGACTGCATGCAGCTGCCCATAGGCTGCCAGAATTGCCTCACAGACACCCCCTAGGAACATGACCTCTAGGAAGGGCTTTGCTTCCTCCTTCACAATCATGTGGTACCTGAACTTGACCAGGTCCACACTGGGTCATTTATGCCTTTTGGCTGCAAAGCATACTGGTCAAAAAAAGGCATAAGTCTCCATAGAGGCATTGACCTTGGCCTGACCTTGTTATTCTAGCATTCTGTACCAGCCATTCCCTCTGGAAGTAACCTTATGTGGAGGAAGGGAGTAAATGACAGTGATGCAGCTGGTACAGCCCTGGAGCTGGAGGCCAGTATGGCAGGCCACCGTGAGACAGCCCTGAAGGAGAAGAGTCACAAGCCTGCCCCGACACGAAGTGATGTCCACGTGGATTGCAGTGAGAAGCCCCTTCCTTTGGTCCAGTATCCACCTGTGGCATTTGGGAGGCGTGGGCTCAGAGTAGTGTGACTAGAGATGGAATTGGCTAATTGTCACTAGACACTCCTAGTCTCATCTAAACAAAACAAAACAAAAAGACGCAAACTCATCTGAATACATGGCATCTTTTCTAAATCTTTGGTAACCATATAGCTCAACTCACACTGAGGAGAGATGACCAGATCTGCTAACCTAGTTGTCTCTATTTGTTCTGCTGTAGCTCCTAGCACTGGTTTTGAAGGATTTATGCCCTGGAGGTCTAGGGCCTACCCACCTTGGCTGAGCTCTGCAGGCTGGATCATGTGTGCGTTGGTTTCCCTGGCCTGTGGTGTGGGGACAGGCTTCCTTGGCTACAGGTGAGCCATTGAAGTTTACGAATATCCTCAGGTTGTTTGGCAGAAGTCTAGCATTTGTGAGGAGATGCAGTGTTTCTGGAAATTTCTAAAATATAGATGCCAGAACTCCCCATTGCTATTCTCTCTCTACCTCCTGTGAGTGAAGAGAATCTTATGTTAATTCCAGACAATCACTTCTCAATCAGCTCTGCAACAGCAAACAGCCTAGATGAATCCAGGGTATAAAAACAGAAACCAGCCAGTTACCAGTGGCTCATGCCTATAACCCTAACTACTCAAGAGGCTGAGATCTGAGGATCCTGGTTCAAAGCCAGCCCAAGCAAGAAAGTCTCTGAGATTCTTATCTCCAATTAACAACAACAACAACAAAAAAAAACAGAAGCAGAGCTGTGGCTCAAATAGTAAACACTGGGCTTGAACAAAGTAGCTCAGGGACAGCGCTCAGGCCCCAAGTTCAAGCCCCAGGATTGACACACACACACATATACACGCACATGCACACCCACACGCACACACACACAGAACCAACACCAAGCTCCTGAGAAGGTGGGCCATGACCTGTGCACATTGGCCAAAGACAGCCAATTGTTCTCTTGTGACACTTTGGGGGAGGGGGAATTTCCTGCAAGATAGGGACTATGATGCATAGATTCCAGTGTAACCTTATTTCCACAATCTCTCTTGGCCTGCCTTGGGCCACCATTGGAGACCCAAGGGTTACTCAGTGTGGTCTCTAGACTATGAAGAGTAGTTACCACCCAACCTTTTTCCTTTTGACAGTCTCCCTTCTCCAGACTGCACATTTTGAGCCACTCTGTGAGGATGGACTGGATGTTTGAATCCTCTCCATATCTCAGTTTTCTCATCTACAGAGACACTTAGTGCACTTGCCTCACAAGATTTGAGGAGAAGCAGGAACAGATGACAGTGTAGGAACAGTGTAGCCAGTCCTGTTCACTCTGCTGCCTGCAGCCCTTCTCTGCCCTGTCTGCACTCAGTTATGTCTGCATCAGGCAGATTCAGAGAGGGTGATGTCCCTGCAGCCAGGAGGAACGTTTGCTCGCATGGGCAGAAAGACATGGTGCCCATATCTAAAAGCACCCACTCCCGGACCGCTTCCCACCCCCCGGCTTCCAGATTTCACTTCTACTGAAGTGGTAGACCACAGGGCAACTTGCTCCCTCCAGGGTGCTCACAGGCCTGTTCTCTCCTGGCAGGTTTGTCCCAGCACAGTGTGTGCAGTGGCTGTGCCTGCTGTCGCTCTCTGTGGTCTGCTGTGCGTGTGTCACCCAGCCACTCATGGTAAGACAAGGTGGAGAGCCTCTAGTGAGCAGGGTACCTGGAAGGGAGGGAAATGGTGGCTGTGTATTGCTAATTCCTTCCTTTCCTTGGTAGTTTGTGTTAATACATAGTGAGAAAACCCAGAACTTGGACTTGTGCTAAGCTCCAGATGAACCTGTTATTCCATCCTTCTAAAAGCCTATGGGAATAAACTGCTCCTAAGGCTCAGAGAATATGAATCTCAGGCCAGGCCACAGCTGATGAGTAGTGGGCCCAGGACCCAAGGGTGGTGACCACTGGTGCCTGGATGAACCTGGGTGGAACCTACTGGCTACAAAGGATCAGAAAGACACTTCTGTGCCTCCAGTGACCACCAGTGCAATCTTCTTCCTTGCTCCAGATCTGCTGTATGGCGCTGGCTTTTGCTTGGAAAAGAAAAGACGACAAGGACTTTTTTACTGGGTCCTTATGTGAGGCAACGAGGAGTCTAGCTTTGGAACTGAGTGTGGGCTCAGGAGCCCACCCTGCCCTTTCTCCCAGCGGGGCCCCTGTCTGTGCAGGGGAGGCAGAAAAGGTGAGGCACTTTCCTCCGCCCCCCCCAGTGAATTGCTCACTAAACAACTGGCTTTCCGGCGTGTCCATCCATTGGAATGTAGGCTTTGAGTTTAAAGTTGGTTCTACTTTGGGGACCCCACAGTATTTATTTGAATTTTTTTTCCTTCCTGTCTCTCCTATCTTTGTTTCAAGCCCCAGTCCTGGGGCTTGAACTCAGGGTCTGGGTGCTGTCCCTGAACCTCTTTGTGCTCAAGGCTAGTGCTCTACCACTTGAGCCACAGTGTCACTTCCAGCTTTGAATAGCATATTAGTATAGGAAATAAGAGACTCACGGGGACTTTTCTGCCCTGGGTGGCTTAAAACCATGATTCTCATATCGCAGTCTCCTGAGTAGCTATGATTATAGGTATGAGCCACCTGCACCTGGCTCGTTCTTTCTTCTGTTTTCCTTCCTTCTTTCCTTCCTTCCCTCCCTCCCTCCCTCCCTCCCTCCCTCCCTCCCTCCCTCCCTCTTTCTTTCTTTCTTTCTTTCTTTCTTTCTTTCTTTCTTTCTTTCTTTCTTTCTTTCTTTCTTTCTTTCTTTCTTTCTTTCTTTCTTTCTCTTTCTTCCTATCCTGGGGTTTAAACTCAGGGCCCGGGCATTGTCCCTGAGTTTCTTTGCTCAAAGCTAGCAGCTCGACTACCTTGAGCCATAGCTCCATTTCCATATTTTAATCTGTGATGCTTCTTTATATGCATCTATTAAACACAGGATATTTATTTTCTTTATCCCAATCACAGTGAAGTCAGAGTCTCAAGACAATACGTGTATTGTAAAAACAACAAAGTGAATGAGAAATATAATTCCTGGCTGTAATTCTGGAAACATTTTTTCCTAAAAATTAGGCCATTTGAGCTCCAGGACCCATACACAGTGTACTTCTTTCCTTCTTTCCTTCCATCTTCCCTTCCTCTCTCTCTCTCCCACTCTTTATCCCTCCCTCTTTCCCATCTCTCTCCCTTACACCTTTCCTCTTTCCTTCTCTTCTCCCTTTTCTTCTTCCCCTCTTACTTTTTTCCCTTCCCTCTCCTCTGTTCCTCTCTCCCTGCTGCCAGCCCTTGCCTGTTTTATGTGTAGCATTGTCTTGTACAGTGTGAATGACATGAAAGTGAGCATGAAGTTATCATGAAGATGCTCACACTTTCTTGCTCCCTTCAGGTGTATGAAGTATGTATGTGGTGTGTGGTCTGTAGCTGTCCCTGAGCTTCTTTTGCTTGAGGCCTAGTACTCTACCACTAGAGTTAAAGATCCACTTCCAGGTTTTTTTTTGAGTAGTTTATTGGAGATTTGAGTCTAATGGGCTTTCTTGTCTGAGCTGGCTTCAAACCATAATCCTCAGATCTCACTCTCCTGAGTTGTTAGGCTTACAGGCATGAGCCACCAGTGCTTGGCTGGGTCCCCACTTTTAGAACAAGGTAATAACAGCTCAGAAATAGGAAGTCACTAATCCAAGGCCATATAACAGCAAACTGTGGCCTGGAGCCCAAACCTGAATTCCTGTCGGCTCTCCTCCTGCACCCTACTGACCAGTATCTCTGCTTTGAGCAATCATAACGCTCCTTTCTCCTCAAAAATGTCAAATGCCATCTTTCCTTGCTACAAAAAAGGCTCACTTCCTTCTCTGCCCCTTAGGTGCAGCCACCCCCATCTCTGTTCTTTCTCTTTTTGTAGTCACATCTTCTCTCTGAGATTCCTTTGACCAGTCAGCCTTGGTCAGGGCCTGGTACCGTCAAACCCATGCTGCACCTACAGAGTTTCTCTTTGCCTCGCCATAGCAAATGTCCTGCCAGGAGAATTTGAATTTCCAAGCCTCACACTACAGCATTTGCACTTGCTGTGTATTGCTCAAAAACCCAGTAGCTCTGGGAGGAAGAACTGTCTGTGATTTCTCAGACTCCATGCCGGTGGAATAGAAAAACGAATGAGTAAGAAATAAATGAAAACCTTTAAAGGATTCACATTTCCAGCTACACAGATACAGCCTGAAATCAGTCATGCTTTCTAAAAAGAAAAACAGGCACTGGTGGCTCACACCTGTAATCCAAGCTATTCAAGAGGCTGAGATCTGAGACTTGCAGTTCAAAGCCAGCCTGGTAGAAAAATCCATGAGACTTTTTTTGTCTCCAATTAACCAGTAAAAGTCCAGAACTGGTGATGTGGCTCAAGTGATAGAGTGCCAACCTTGAGCAAAAAAAACCCAAAACATACAAAACAAGAGTGTGAGGCTCTGAGTTCAAGCCCCAGTGAAGTATAAAACAAAACCAAATATCATTTCTTGCTTAGACAGCACTTTAAAATGGCTTCTCCAGTCTGCCACGGCCTTAAGAAAAGCTACTGTACAAATGCCAGCTGTAATTGCTCCTATAATTTGACAGTGGCAGGCATGTCTGCTATGTGAAGCTCTTCTTTGTAGTCGCGGTTGCAATCCCTGCCAAAGCTGCGTGCCTGAGACGTGAGCAGAGTTTGTAAATAGGGCTGCCCTGTTCCTGGCCTCTCCCAACAACCTGTTCTGTGTGGTCTGCACACAGAACATTTTGTTCCCCTGATGATGGGGGCACTGGGCCTGCCAGGAATGCCAATGGCCTCTCTCCCTCAACACCAGCTCCAGCTTATGGCTCTCTCATCTCTCCTAGGTCTTGGCTGCCCGTCGCCGTGAGCGCCACCTGCGCTGGGCACGGCCACCATCGATGGCCCAACTGAGGGTCATCCGAGAGAGGCTGAGAAGACAGGGCCACACCCAGGCAGCCCTGAGGTAGGTGCAAGTCTGGAGGTGATGGCAGGCTGTGGCCCGGTGCTCCTTTCAGAGCAGCATGCCGCATTGCTGTTGATAGTTCTAAGATTGTTCTCACTGGAGAATTGGAGTACAGATGCATCAATCTGTGCTCCACACACCAGCAGGTGGGGAAACTGAACTGGAGAAAACAAAACCAACAACTTAAAGTTGGCTCTTAAACTACCCTGGACTTCTTCATCCACACACAGACTAAGTGCACAGCCAGCCTTATTTCATACTGCTCACACTTCATTACTCAGCTGTAGACTGGAACTCCACTCCCCAGCTGGGCACACGGGCCTGGGGAAAGCCAAAGGTAATGGTGGCACTTCTTCGGTGGGCATCAGCTGGGCCCAATGGCATTATTGTCAAATAAATTTCAAATTGGGTACTAGTAGCTCATGCCTGTAATCCTAACTACTTGGGAAGCTAAGATCTGAAGATCCCAGTTCGAAGGCAGGCTGGACAGAAAAGTCCAGGAGACTCTCAATCTCCAGTTAACCAACAAAGAGCTGAAAGCAGAGGTGTGGTTCAGGTGGGTGAGTGCCAGGCATGAGTGAAGAAGAGATGGTGCCCAAGCTCTGAACTCAAACTGCAGTACTGGTGCAAAAAGAAATAAAAAATAATTTCATATTGTAGTAGGCATGATGCTCAACCCAGAAGCTGTTTGATTTTTTAAAAATAAAACACAAAACTTAAACATCATCCTGGTAGCAAATTTCTCCAAATTAGACTTGGATCATGTTTGTCTCAATGGTGCCCAACCCCTTCTCCACACATGGTGGTCAACAAATGACAGTCACTCCTGAGTTCTTCTATAAGTAGTAGCTGAACTATTCTCTAGATTCTGAATTCTAGACTCAAGATTTCTGTTGTAGTTTGTGAAGGATTTGGAAATTCCTGACACTTTTCCCACAATGGAGATGTTAAAACATATAATTGCACCTTTGACCATTTTCCTTTAAATACTACTTCCTATCAGCATGAAGCATCATTTGTTTTCTCTCTTTTTTTTTTTTTCAGTCATGGGGCTTGAACTATGGGCTTGGGCGCTGTCCCTCAGCTCTTCAGCTCAAGGTGAGCGCTATACCACTTGAGCTACAGCACCATTTCCGTTTTTTTGTTGGTTTATTGGAGATAAGAGTTTCATGGCCTTTCCTGCCTGGGCTGGCTTTGAACCATGATCCTCAGATCTCAGCATTAGTTCTCTTTAAATCCAGAATATACTCTGAGTTGAATCCTTTTCCATAGAGAGATGCTATGATTGTTATTGGGACATCATGTTTTTGGTGTGTGTGCCAATATAGGGGCTTGAACTCAGAGTCTCATGATCTTACCTTTTTTGCTCAAGGCTGGCATTCTATCACCTGAGCCACAGCCCCACTTCTGACTTTTCAATGGTTAATTAGGGATTAGAGTCTCACAGACTTTCCTGCCTGGGATGGCTTTGAAACAATCTTCAGATCTCAACATCCTGAGTAACTAGAATGACAGCCATGAGCCATCAGCATCCAGAAAAATCTGGAAACTTTTTTTATACATACAGAAGTACATACTTTCCCCCAGCATTCTGGCTTCCAGAAATAATAAGTAAAAACATGAGAATATCCATATAGGAGAAAAGTCATGTGGAGACTTGTGTAATGAGAGTCACTATACGTACCTATGTGTCATCTGGGTCATCAAGTACACAGTGGGAGTTGCGCTCAGCGCTGCACATGTGCTGTCCAACCAGACTCCAGACAGAGCCATTTAGAGCCTATGTGAGAGTCAACAGGTAGATGGATGTGGGGGGTAGGGGGTGGGGAATAACGCGGTACACCCAATCGATTCAGGACAGAGTATGCATGGGTGTGCATGTGGCTTTCCCTAGACAAAGCATGGGGTGATAGCTCAGACAGCTTTAGAAAAGAGCTACTTATGGGGAAAAAAGGATTAAGATTTGTAAAACTTGGCATTAAAATTAAACTTATGGGCTAACAAGCTTAATCCCAAAGGGCAGAAAATCACTGGGAAGATAGGCACAGACCCTTCTTCACAAGTTGCACTGGCCTGCGGAGCCACTGGTGCCTTCATTATGATGGTTGACTCACACAGTGGGGAAACCACGTTAAGACTCCAGTGATTTTCTAATTCTCTTGTTGCGATCCTTCAGAAATGTTGTCCTTGGTAGGAGAAAGATGGTAGTTCAAAAATATTGACATAAGCCAGGTGCTGGTGGCTCATGCCTGTAACTTAGCTACTCAGGAGGCTGAGATCAGAGAATTGCAGTTCAAAGCCAGCCCAGTGAGGAAAGTCAATGAGATTCTTATCTCCAAAGAACCACCAGAAAACCAGAAGTGCTGTGGCTCAAAGTGGTAGAACGCTAGCCTTGAGCAAAACAGCTCAGAGATATCACCCAGGCCCTGAGTTCAAGCCCTACGACTGATTTAAAGAAAATCAGCACACTTTTTTGAATTAAAAAATATAGGTATGAGGTTTATTATATGTGAGGATCGTTGAAGAAATCACATTTTATAGATGTATTTGCTAATAAAAGAACTAGAAACAACCTAAGAGCAAGGAGCTCCTAGAACTTAGATTCTCAGCACATGCTGCTATTGGGACTTGAATGCAGGGCCCCAAGTTCTCTCTTAGCTTTTTCCCTCAAGGCTGGAGCTCTACCATTTGAGGCCCACCTCCACTTAAAGATTGGCTGGTTAATTAGAGTTAAGAGTCTCTCCAATTTGTCTCACTGGCTTCAGTCCTTGATCCTCAAATCTCAGCCTCCTGAGTAGGAGGCTGTGAGCCACAGATGTGAGCCACAGAGCCAGGTGCCAATGGCTCAGGCCTGTAATCCTAGCTACTCAGGAGGCTGAGATCTGAGGATCATGGTTCAAAGCCAGCGTAGGCAGGAAAGTCAGTGAGACTCTTATTTCCAGTAAACCACTCAGAAAACTGGAAGTGGTGCTGTGGCTCAAGTGGTAGAGCACTAGCCTTGAGCTAAAGATTGAGCACCCAGGCCCAGAGTTCAAGCCCCATGGCCAACAACAAAACAAAACAAACAGATGTGAGCCATAGGTGCCTAGCTACAAATACCATTTTAAAGCAAAAAGAACCAAGGATCTGGAAGTAGAGCTGTGGCTCACTGTGGTAGGGCACTAGCCTTCAGCAAAAGAGCTCAGGGACAATCCTCAGGCCCTGAGTTCAAGCCCCATGACTGACAAACAAGTTAAAAAAGAAACAACTAAGAATCACTGATATGAGATCTGTGACAGGAAATATACAAATTGAGCTCAGAATCTTTATTAATCAAGGAGGCAATTGAGAAAACTAGGGTCCTTACTGAAGAACTCAGCAGTCAATTGGAAGAGACTCATATTGGTCAAAGATGAGCTAATTGGATACCAGATGAAGAATAGTAAGCATAATGAACTGAAGCTTATGCAGTGTATTCAAGGCCATGAGTTTAGGGTAACTGATCAATGTGGGCAGGTGCTCAGTAAACAACCTTTGACAAGGAAATGAAATTGTCAGCCCTGCCTTCCCTAACACACTGTATGTGGGAAGCACAGGAGGGACAGGGGGTTCTCAGACAGATGTTCCAGTCAATGGTGGAGGGTGAATGATGGAATAAGAACTTGAACATTTTTGCAACTTCAAGAAATAAATGAATGAATCCAGGCATTGCTCATAAACAACAGTGAAGGAGAGAGGGAGAGGGGGTTCTTGACACACATCTTTAAGATGGCCTGCCCCAAGCTGTTCAGCCTTAATCAGATATTTTGTGTGTATGGGGGTAACGTAGGCTGTTGTTGTTATTTGTTTGTCTAGGCAATTTACAGTTTATACAAAGAACACATTTTTAAAAATACCAAAAGAAAAAGATTGAGAAATCTACAGAACAAAACAAAACAAAAAAAGAATCTATGGCTGGGAATGCAGCTTAGATCTAAATCAATACAAATACAGTATGCATTGAATAAAAGACAATATATCTGTATTGCATTGGTGTATACAATCACAATTGAAATCCCATAAGCTTTTTTTTTCTCACTAGTCCTGGGGTTTGAACTCAGGGCCTGGGCACTGTCCCTGAACTTCTTTTGCACAAGGCTAGCACTCTACTACTTGAGCCATGGCACCACTTCTGGATTTTTCTATTTATGTGGCACTGAGGAATCGAACCCAGGGCTCCATGCATACTAGGCAAACAAACAATCACTAAGCCACTTTCCCAGCCCCTCTCATAAGTTTTTTTAAAAAATAGATATTATTAGATGAATTTTTTTTTCTTGGTTAGTCTCAGGGTTTGAACTCAGGGTCTGGGCTCTGTCCCTGAGCTTTTGTGTTTAAGGCTAATATTCTACCGCTTGAGACACAGTTCCACTTCCAGTTTTCTGGTGGTTAATTAGAGATAGTCTCACAGACTTTCCTGCCCTGGATAGCTTCAAACTACAATCCTCAAATCTGAGCCTCCTGAGTAGCTAGGATTATAGGTGTGAGCTACCAAGATATTAGCAAATGGATTTTGCAATGTGTATGGGAAACAGAGGAACTGGAGAACCAAAGCAATTCTAAAGCAGAAGGTCAAAGTTAAAGGACTGACACTACAGAAACCAAGACTGGGTATTTGGTAGTAGAATAAAAAACATAGTAGAATGGACATAGGTCAGTGGAACAAAATAGCCAGGAAATAGAACCACACACAAATATGTTCAAGTGATTTGCACCTTTCAAGAAGATGCAAAGAAAATTCAAAGACTTGGTTTTTTTCAAAAATGGTGCTAGAAGCTGGGCATGGTAACTCATACCTATTATCATGGCTACTCAGGAGGCAGAGATTGAGAGGATCACATAGGCCAGGCTAGGCAAAAAAAAAAGTTTTCAGGAGTCCATCTCAGTGGAAGAAGTTGAGGGATGTACTAGCACATGCCTTTCTTCTCAGCCTCAAGAAGACAAATTAGGAGGATTACAGTCCCAGCACAGGCTCACACTAAAAAGTGAGATTCTATCTCAAAATACTATGTAAAAAGGGCTGGAGAGTGGCGCTGTGGCTCAAGCGGTAGATCACTCGCCTTGAGCTGAAGAGCACAGGGACAGCGCCCAAGCCCAGAGTTCAAGCCCCACAACCGACCAAAAAAAAAAAAAAAAGATAAAGATAGAAGGGCTGAAGATGTGGTTCAGTAATAAGCACCTGTCTAGCAAGCTGGAGGGTCTGAGTTCAGACCCAGTACTACCAAAAAAAATGCTGGGAAAAGTAGATGTAGAGGGGAGAGAGGGAAAAGAAGTGAACCCCAATAAATTACACATTAAAGTTTCTTCCCAAGGACAAAAGCCCAGCTCCATGAGCAGGGTTGGGGAAACACTCAGCAGGTGCACACGGGATGCACAAAGATGCCAACTCAGGTTTGTTTTTCTCACAGAGACATCTGCATGTCCATCCTCACACTGCTTCTGCTTTTGCTGATAATCTACGGGAAAGTTTCCCCAGCGGAACGTTCTCTCAATCAAGCTTTCCGGAAGGAATTTATGAGGTAGGAAATTTGGGGAACACCTGTAGACCTGGGGCAGGGGAGGAGACTGGCGTATTAATTCATGGCTGGCTCATGCCAAAAGGAACCCTGCAGTCAGGTCTCCAGAGGGGTCTCCAGAGGGGTCTCCTTCTTACTGTAGATAAGCTGCCAATTCGTCCTCCTCTAGAACAGACCAGGGAGCAAGTCAACCCTGAGCATTGTTTAGTCCACCCCTCTGGCTCATTTTACCCAGGCACAACTGAGGCCCAGAGAAAGATTAACCACATACCATATATGAACTCTAGGAAATCTTGTTAAATGTCTTCCTAGGAGACCTCTGTTCACAAATGTTGACCTTGTGCTAGCATCTCATTTGGGGGTCAATAACAAAACAGGGATGTCCCAAAACCCTTTAAATTCTGGACCCCAAAGTTTTATTTTCTGTATTTTTTTAAAAAACATCAGAGTTCTTCCACCAAAGCTATGGTCACAATGCAGAATACCTAATTTCAAACTGTCTGCAACAATACTCCCTCAAGTGTACTGCTACTTTTGGGCTGGGAATGTGGCTTAGTGGTAGAGTGCTTGCCTAGCATGCATGAAGTCCTGGGTTCCATTCCTCAGTACCACATACACAGAAAAAGCCAGAAGTGGCGCTGTGGCTCAAGTGGTAGAGTGCTAGCCTTGAGCAAAAGAAGTTCAGGGACAGTGCCCAGGCCTTGAGTTCAAGTGCCAGGATTGGCAAAAAAAAAAAAAAAAAAAAAGAGTACTGCTGCTTTTCAAGTCTATTCCTTCCCTTCTCTCTCTCTCTCTCTCTCTCTCTCTCTCTCTCTCTCTCTCTCTCTCTCTCTCTCTCTCTCTCTCTCTCTCTCTCTCTCTCTCTCTCTCTCTGTGTGTGTGTGTGTGTGTGTGTGTGTGTGTGTCATTCCTGAACTCAGTGTCTGGGAGCTGTCCTTGAGCTTTTATACTCAAGCTTAGCACTCTACTACTTGAGCCACAGCTCTACTTTTGGCTCTTTGGGTGGTTAATTGGAGATAAGAGCCACAGACTTTCTTACCTGGCAGGAAAGTTCATGAGACTCTTATCTCCAATTAATCACAGAAAAAGCCAGAAATGGTGTTGTAACTCAAAGATCTTAGGAACAATGGCTAGGCCCAGGGTTCAAGGACCAGGAATGGCAAAAATAAAAATGAATCATTTTTATTTCCTGCAAGATTGTTATTGATATACAATGAGGTAGTGACTAGCAAATGTCACCCTTTATTAGTTACCAGTTTGCCAATACTAGAGTTTGACTTCAGGGCCTCAGACTTGCTCATTTTGCTTGGCTGGTGTTCTACCACATGAACTATGCCACCAGTCTAGGCTTTTGCTTGTTGTTTTGGAGATGGAGTCTAGCAGACTTCTGCCTAGGCTGGCTTCAAACTGCTATGCTCTGTATCTCAGCCTCCAGAGTAGGTAGATTGCAGGTACCCATCCTTCCTATTTTTATGACTCACTAACAAGGTAAAACCTGGAAGTCACCTTTCAATGACTCTGTACTCTTTCTAGTATCTCAGTAATCTTATTTCCTATTGCCAAGCACTCTCCAAGTACAGCTAACTGGTGTTTTCTACTTGCCTATTTGCAAATGTAGCAGTGACTTCAGGACTGACTTGTCAGCTGTCCTCTCTGAGCAGGTGCACAGACCAGACCACTAGATGATGCTGTGAGACAAATTAAAGGGTGATGTGGGAAGGTCCCTCTAGAAGTAGAAGTCAAGATTCAACAACTGCTGACTCTAGCTAATTCGTTTTTCATCTCGTATTTCCTCAGTGAACAGTCTTTGATGTTTCTCATATGAATGGCTGTCTCTTGCAATTCCCAGCAGAAACATCGCAGCTGTCATAATATTTGTGAGCCTGAGGTGTGTCCATAGACCACTCTGCTGTTGACCACTTCCTGTGCATGTTCTGAGTGCTCTCCTGCTCCTCCTCCCCATCCCACAACTAATCCTAAAACACGGACTTTGGAGGGTCTTAGTGAAGCCCTGAAGTGGAATCAGGGATTGAGCCCTTGACTTTCTAAGGGTTCCTGGGTAATTTGCCATCTTTTGGCTGGCTGTAGTATCTTCCTCGGTGAAAGGAGGAGTCTCTCCTCTGCACAAAATATTATCATGCTGTGGGACTCATATTTATATTGTATTTGGAGTGCTTCTGAACTCAATAGTCTCATAAAACTCCAAATAAAGGGGCTGGGAAGGTGGCTCAGTGGTAGAGCACTTGCCTTGCATGCCTGAGGCCCTGGGTTCGATTCCTCAGTACTACATAAGCAAAAAGAAAAAAGCTGGAAGTGGTGCTGTGGTTCAAGTGGTAGAGCACTAGCCTTGAGCTGAAGAGCTGAGGGACAGCGCCCAGGCCCAGAGTTCAAGCACCACAACCGGACCCCCCCCCCCAAAAAAAATTCCAAGTAAAACCAAACAAAACCAACCCAGTAAAGCACCATGCTCCAAACAAAAGCCAAACACGGACACTAATAGTTGGCTTTTTTCCACCTTGCTTAGCTGGCTTTGTAGTTTTTTATATTATTGCTGTAATTAACACAGTCAGAGCCAGAATATTATTGGGTTCTTGGGTTCATGTCTGCCCGTTAGTGTGCTGGGAACAAGGAGGAAGTGGGTTCCTGGTATGGGGTGTCTCGGTGTTGAGTCCCACTCAGGCCTTTCTTGATTTTGTTTCTTTAATATTACCCCAGCAGAGGACAGGGGTCCAGAAGCAACACCATTTCTCCAAACACTGTGCATACTTGGGATGCAGATATAGCTAAGTGGGAGAGTGCTCCCTGAATAGTTGTGAATACAGGCATGGCCACCAGTACCTGGCTTGAATACATAGTCTGACCAAGGTAACAGTGGAAAGTAGAACTGAGAAAAGCACCCATCCAAAGACCCACACAGGGCAGACTTCCAAATGGAAAACCAAGGAAGACCAAATGCTGGAATGGGAGAGAAAAAGGAAATAAAACCAATCCAATAAATTGGTTCTCAAAACATTTATATGTCAGTGATCTTTCTTTGACCTTGGTTTCCTTTTATGTTGTCCAAGTATTGTCATAACATGAAGGTTTGGCAATACTTTTTTTTCAAAAATTTCCCTCAATCTTTAGCAGCCTATCTGCCTGAGCCCTCTGCTGAGGCTGTGGGCTTGGTGGGGTGTTGATTCACTGTCCGCCATTCTGGTCTTGCAGGATAGAGATTCCTAATGGTAGCATTTGCCTGCTGGTTCCTCTGGTATAAATGCTCCCAGTAAGATGACACTAAACAGGAGTCAGTAATTGTGTCCACACTGGTTTCAGCCTGGTGGGAGCTGGCCCCAGCACCAACCTCTGTCACCCGGCTTTGCTTCCAAGTCCAATCTGCCCAAGTCATGGCCACCAGTTGAAGAACTGTCTGTCAGGCTGGGAACATGGCTTAGTGGTAGAGTGCTTGCCTAGCATGTATGAAGCCCTGACTTCGAGTCCTCAGTACCACATCAACAGAAAAAGCCAGAAATGGCACTGTGGCTCAAGTGGTAGATGATAGCCTTGAGCAAAAAGAAGCTCAGGGACAGTGCCCAGACCCTGAAGAAAAACAAACTGTCTCTCTATCCTTTGGAGTAGTCTTGTTTCTGGAATCTAAGGTTCCTACCGTGTGTCCTCCTACTGAAAAACTGGGAAACAGACATGCGTGGAAGGAAAGCTGGTCCTGAGGAAAATAGAGGCGACTTTTCTGTCTCAAACTTCATCCTTGGGGGAATGAAGAGATTTTAGGGGACATACTGAGTCACAGCGAGACAGCAAGCAGGAAAACCCCATGCTGGGAAAGTTTTGTGCAGATCTGTGAGCTTCCCTCTGCTCTGGCAGGAGACATACAATGCACTTGGCTTCCCTGAGGTCAGTCTGCTTCACCTAGGGAAGAACCTCTCTTCAGCAAAAGGAGGAATCACAGTCACATGAATCCTTTGCTACAGTCTGGACAATGTTGTGTGTACTTGGATTACTTGAACTTATATCCTTTCCTCCCTGTTTTTTTTTTTTTTGGACAGGGTTGGGATTTGAACTCAGGACTTTTCTCTAGTTGGGAAGATGCTGTACCAATTGAACCACACTTTTGACCCTTTTTCCTTTTAGTTAGTTTTTAGATAGGCTCTTGTACTTTTTGCCTTAGATGGTGATCCTCCTACCTATGCCTCTGGCATTGCTAGGATTATAGACATCCTCTACCACACCCAGCTTGTTGGTTGAGATGGGATCTCCCTAACTTTTTTCCCCTGATCAGCCCTTGAACCCTGATCCTCCCAGTCTCCACTTTCTATGTAAGCTGAGATTACAGACATGCATCACCACATGTGATCTTGAAGTTGATACTCTTTTCTAATGTCTTACCACTCTCTCCAGTGAAATCAATTCCTCTGAGAAGTATTTTAACCTCTTCTTTTCATGGAGAAAGATCTGGATTAAACGGTCACATCAGACTTGTCTCTACTTGGTGAGCATGCATGCTGTATTATCCTCACCTTTATTCATCCTGCATCCTCCCCTCCAAGGATGAGAGGTTTGGAGCTGGAGGTGAGAGGCATTTGGCTTTCTCCAGGAATTTGTAGTCTCTTTTCATTTCCTGTTGCACAGCCATTGCACAGGTACCCGTCGCTGTGTGAGTGAGCTGAGGCGCCACACCTGGTCAATGTGCGATTGTTTCAGTGCCCCCTTCAATCCGCATCCTCACGTTAACAGGAAGGGCATAGCTGATACGAGTAGAAGGCCTGCGGTGGTGGTGGGCCAGGTACAGTTCATGCAGTGCTTGCCTGGCATGCGCTTCCATCCCCACCGTGAAGGTCAGGCAATGCCGGCACTTGTGTACC
Organism: Dipodomys merriami; assembly: GCF_024711535.1. Taxonomy (NCBI): domain Eukaryota; kingdom Metazoa; phylum Chordata; class Mammalia; order Rodentia; family Heteromyidae; genus Dipodomys; species Dipodomys merriami. The sequence goes on from NW_027206601.1 coordinate 381,062, forward strand.
TACACCTGCTCATGGCTGCTCACGGCCATCCTACAGGCAGGTTACACACCAGCCAGGCCCCTTCAGCAGCCAGGCAGAGGGAGGCTGAGCCTTGACCCCTGTGTCCAGAGCCCCTGTCTATTCCTCACCCAGCTCTCTGCCCAGTCTTGTGGGCCTCCATACTTCCTCAGATGACCATGTGGCTCCTCCCTCAGGGCCTTCAGGTCTTTGCTGAGGTGTCACCTCATATTGCTGCATCCTGTGGCCATGTGAACTACGATTTCTACCTACCCACCCACCTCCCACTTCACTTCCTGTCCACCGTCACTCCTGCTTCATCTCATTCATACCTGTCACTTTGTTCTATGCCGAACATGCTCCTCAACTTATGATGGGTTTTGTCACAATAAACCCATGACAAATGGGAACCAGCCTAAGTAAAAAGAAAAAAATTAAAGCATTGATGTATAGGGTACCAGCAGCTGACACCTATAATCCTAGCTACTCAGGAGGCTGAGATCTGAGGATTGTGGTTCAAAGCCAGTCTAAGCAGAAAAGTTCCATGAGACATTATCTCCAATTAACCATCAAACAGCCAGAAGTAGAGTTGTGGCTCAAGTGATAGAATGCAATCCTTGAGCAAAAAAGCTCAGGGACAGTGCCCAGGCCCTGAGTTCAAGCCCTAGTAATCACACACACACACACACACACACACACACACACACACACACACACACACACACAGATTACAGTCAGCTGGGCCTACGCCCAGGCCCTGAGTTCAAGCCCTAGTAATCACACACACACACACACACACACACACACACACACACACACACACACACACACACACACACACACACACACACAGATTACAGTCAGCTGGGCCTAGCCAGCACCCTATCTCAGCCAGCCTGCTCTGACATGCTTAAAGCACTCTGGTTCACTTACAGTTGGGCAACTTCACTTAACAGGATTCTCCTTTAGACTCACATGCAGAATGTCTCATAGAATTTCTTGAATACTGTGCTGAAAGTGAATGATTGATGAATGAACTCCACAGTTCTGTAAAGTCAAACAATCATAAGGTGAACCTTTGTTGTTGGGGAGCATCTGTGTATCTTCCTTATTAATCCATTTCCCCATACCAAGCAAGGAATTAATTTTCCACTTCCCAGTGCCTAGGAAGTGTCTGATATAGTTGCACAGTGATATGTCTCAAATGAATGAATTAATGAATGAAACAATGAGTGAGTGCCTTTCCCACTATTCTATCTTCTCTCCTGCCACCTGGGAACAAAGTGAATCCCAGGGTTTGAGCCATATGTTGCCAACAGTTTTGGTTTCATGTCCCTAGAGTACCTGAAATCTGCACGTCAGGCAAGAAAGAACATTTCTGTGCTAACTTTGAATTGTTTTCCTGAATGCACAAACAACATTTTGCTTTTGTTGTCCAATTAAGAGAGGCCAGGAATTACCTACGGGACCTGAGAGGCCCTGACGGCTGGTGGGACTGGTGTGTGACCGCGCTGCTGGACGGGCTGTACCCAGAAGGCCTCTCTGCTGCTGGCCAGGTGCCTAGGGCTCAGGTGTGTGGTCCTGCCTCTCCACCTCTCAAGTGTGCCACGGTGAAGTGGGCCCAGCTACACAGCCATGTAAGGCTCTGAATGGCTATGTTGGTTGCAGGGCCATGGCTTTGCTCCCAGGGAGCTCCCATTACTCTCCAGGTTCATGTACCCCTCCCACCTCTCCCTGAGCTGTGTGGGACTCCAGGCTCCATGTTTATAAGCCCCATCTGGCCCTGGGGACACACATAGAGAATCATAGGGCTGAATAGGTGCAGAGCGAGTCCGTGGCAGATTCTGGTTTCCAGTGTGGACTCGCATGACAAGGGACACTAGCAATGTCCCCAGGTCAGAGGAGGAGCAAAGGTTTAAGAAAGAGGAATCAAAGAAGGTCTGGAAAGAGACAAGCAGGTCACAAGTTTAAAAATGAAAAGAATAGCATTTTATAAATATCTCATTCCTTGCTCCCTGTCTTATTTTCTCCCTTCCTTCTAAAAAGAAAAAAGAGTTGATATCTTAGCCAGGTATAGTGGTTCACACCTGTAATGCTAGCTACTTGGAAGGAACACAGTTCCAAGACAGTCCAAGCTGAAAAGTTTGGGTGAGCCCATCTCAATAAGAAAACTGAGCTACACAGAACTCATAAATGCTATAGACCATGATAGACAATTTGCCCCATGAAAGTTAGAATGCATTTGTGACTTTAACTAAGCATCACCATCCCATAATACTGTGAAGTTTGGGAAATTATGTAATCACTTAATCACAATAAAGAATTTAAGAAAAAGGAAAAAAAAAAAAGAAAAAGAAAACTGAGCTAGTGCTGTGTGCCTGTCATTGCCAACAGCTTTGGTTTCATGTCCCTAGAATACTGCAGGAGAATGCTAGACCAGTGGCTAGGGCAAAAGGTAAGACCCTATCTCAAAAAAAAAAAAAAAAAAAAAAAAAGCAAAGAAGAATCAAGAGGTAGAGTGTCTGCCTAATAACTGCAAAGCCCCACGTTTAATATAAGCAAACAAAATCTGGCAATATCTTTGAGTTGTATTCCTCAAGTACTATTTTTCATTTCATTTTTATTGGATTCTATGTGATATCATGAAACAACAACTGTGACGAAATCTGAAGAGATCAAAATAAAGATCATGAGAAGTTGTGGATACTGAAATGTCATTCGAATGCTAGTCTTTTCTCCAGATGAGGCTGGGGAGGGAGGGGGGTGTCTTAAAATGTTGGTGGAAATGTAGTGGGTCCCTCGTCCAAGCTCCCCCAGCCTTTGTAGAAATTTTAATATTCTGAATCTCTCTTCTTCTTTCAGCCAGGAGCTCTAGGAGGAAAATGCTACCTCCTCGGTACCCCTGTGATCAAGCAGCTCAAAGTCTCTCCCTGTGGTCCGTGCAAGGTGAAGCTCTGCTTCTAAACAGGAATTGAGTTTGAAAACTCTGGGGGACACTGAGGCTGGGAATGGATAGATGTGTCGGCGTCCTCAGAGCTGAGAGTGACTGGAACTTGCCAGGCACCGGGGTGGAGTGGGAGGAGATGGAGGGAGACTCACCTTCCTCTTCCTCTTTCCAAACACCTCTTAGAGTCTGGTTTACTGTATCCACTGGACTTGGTGCTGTATGCAAACAAGGCAGGATTTTTAATCTAAAGATAAAATTTTTACCTTTTTTTTTTTTCATGTGGAGAAGGGGCTGCCTTAGGAGGAGAGTTTTACCTGTATCATCCCCTTTTGGGAAAATCTGCAGCTTGTCCCATGGAGTCTCAGGTTGGAGTCTTCAGTACATAGTATCTTGGTCCTTCTGGCTCCTCCAGTGTACAGCACAATGGGGGAGCCACAATGCAGGCAGACTTGGGGTGGAGATTGACAGCTTCTTCTGATTGGTGGTTTTGTTCCAGTCTCCCAGGCCATTCTGGATGCTCATTGGAGGCTCTGATCCCATGTGTAGCCCTGAAACCCAAGGCCTTGAGAATCAAAGTGCGGTCTCTTGTAGTCCTGAGGCCTGTGGGGCCAGAAAAGAGGCCTGTGTGCATAGCCTGGGCAGAACAAGGTGAGCATCCATTGCGGTGAGGTTGCAGGGCAAATCCCAGTCCAGGCACTGATTAGTAAAAATGTGATTGCTTTAAACAATGGAGTCCATTGTAAAGAGAAAAAAAGAGGTAACTGAATATTCTAGACACTGGACATTTCTCCTCCATTTGTACATTGTACAAATCAGAACAGAAGCCCTAATTTAGCCAGGATGCCATCCATCGTTGTTGCTGCTGGGAAGGGGGGAGAAGCAAAGAGAGAGGAATTTACTGTCACCAACAGAGTCCTCAAGACACAGAGAACCATTTGTCCAGCCCCTTAATGGTCCAGTGTTAGCTGGGCACTGTTGACCCATGCCTGTAATCCTAGCTACTCGGGTGACTGAGATCAGATGATTGCAGTTCAAAACCAGCCCAGGTGGAAAAGTCCATGAGACTCTTATGTCCAATAAGCTACCAAAAAAAAGTCAGAAGTGGAGCTGTGACTCAAGTGGTAGAGTGCTAGCTTGAGTGAAAAAGCTCAGGGACAGTGTTCAATCCCTAAGTTCAAGCCTCAGGACAAAGCTTCCGTGTCATTTGTCCTTGTGCAAGCTTACAGGAGGTGTTCTAAGCACTGCACTCCAGCCGGGTTTTTCTGGGGACTTCAAAGCCTTGCTCCATCTCCCCCAACCCTCCTCTCAGTATGTGCTGCTTTCCAGGCCCAAAGCCCATGCAGCCCTGGCTGCCCTGAGGGCCAGCAAGTGGATTGACCAGAGCACCAGGGCAGTGTCTGTGCACTTCACCCTCTACAACCCCACAGCCCGACTCTTCTCCAGCGTGACTCTGAGTGTGGAGATTCTCCCTACTGGAGGCCTGACCCCCTCTTTCCTAGTGCAATCCTTCAGCATCTTCCATAGTGACTCAGCCCCCCAGTACTATCTCATGCTTCCCAAGGTGAGTTCACCTGCTTCTCTGACCTCCTGAATGAGCACACAGAGGCCAGCCTTCCCCTGGCCTGGGCACCCTCATTGGCTAACATATCCTGCTAATCACACCCTTGTCATGTTCCCATCATGCCAGGAGGCATCACAGGAAGTCTTGAGGCCTGGGAAATACTGCCCCCCAGTGGAGAGACCAATCTCATACAAGTGGCCCAAATGTAGGAGGTTTAGGGCTGGGATCTAAGTCTCTCATGGGCTGGGATCTAAGTCTCCCATGGGTCTCTACCAGCTTCTGCTGTCTTAATAAAATATAATCACCTCCCCACCACACACACACACACACCACCACCATCCAGTCACACCTTCTATAGGTTCAACTTGCAGTCAGCTGTGGTCAGAATACATGAAATGGAAGATTCCTGAAATAATCCTTAAGTTTTAAGTCATTTTAGTCCTTCTGTTTTTATTAATTTTTCTTGTTCATCTTTCATGGGGGCAAATTTCTTTTCTTTTTTTGGTCCTGTCATGGGGCCTGAACTCTGGGCCTGGGCGCTGTCCCTCAGCTCTTCAGCTCAAGGCTAGCACTCTACCACTTGAGCCACAGCGCCACTTCCGGCTTTTTTCTTTTTGCTTATATGGTGCTGAGGAATCGAACCCAGGGTCTCAGGCATGCAAGGCAAGCGCTCTACCACTGAGCCACCTTCCCAGCCCCATGGGGGCAAATTTCTAAATTCAACTTCATCATAGTTTCAGATGTATAGGAAACAATACAGTATATGTGAGGTTGGGTGAAGGTTCAAGCATTTGTGGGGAGGCAGTCTGAATAAAAGAGATGACTGTCAGGCTGGGAAGGTGGCTCAGTGGTAGAGCGCTTGCTTTGCATGCATGAGGCCCTGGGTTCGATTCCTCAGCACTACATAAGCAAAAAGAAAAAAGCAGGAAGTGGCGCTGTGGCTCAAGTGGTATAGCGCTAGCCTTGAGCTGAAGAGCTGAGGGACAGTGTTCAGGCCCACAACCAGACCCCCCCCCAAAAAAAAGAAGAAGAAGAAAAAAGAGATGACTGTACAAAGGCTGGGTGACTTAAATAGAAGACATTTATTTAGCACAGTTCAGGATGCTGGAGGTCTAAGATGAAGCTGCTGAAAAGGTGGTGCTCTGGTGACGGTTGCCTTCCTGACTTATGGGAGCCAGACTCCTCCCTGTATCCTCACGTGGCCACTTCATTTTGCCATTGAATGAGCATGGAGCACATGAGGTCTCTGGGATCTACATGTATAAGGCCATGCAGGACCAGGGCCCCACCCTCATGCAGTTATTTAACCTTTTTTTTTTTTTCGTCGGTCGTAGGGCTTGAACTCTGGGCCTGGGCACTGTCCCTCAGCTCTTCAACTCAAGGCTAGCACTCTACCACTTGAGCCACAGTGCCACTTCCGTTTTTCTGGTGGCCACTTCCCGTTTTCTGGTGGTTTATTGGAGATCAGAGTTTCACCGACTTTCCTGCCCGGCTGGCTTTAACTGTGATCCTCAGATCTCAGCCTCCGGAGTAGCTAGGATTACAGGCGTGAGCCACCGGTGCCTGGCACCATTTTTTTTTCTTTTTTGTGGTCCCATCTCCAAGTATAAATCACACAGGGAGCTTAAGCTCCAAACTACATTGGAAAAGGGGGAGGGGCGCATCAACCTTCAGGAGACTGCTTTTTGGTCACATCAAAGCAAGTGGTATTGCAGTGCCATATTTTAAACCATCAGAAGTGACATACAGACACCTCGATGAGCACTTTTGCTCATCAAGAATGTTCATGTCATGTATGTCATATGTATACATTAAGACTGACTTTTTTGAGCATGCTAAGGAGAGAGAGGAGACTTGTCTGAGTGTTCTGTGTTTGGTTTTTGATGCCAGTACTGGGGCATGAACTCAGGGCCTCATGCTCTTTCAAGGCTTTTTCACTTAAGGCTGGTGCCGCTTGAGCCATAACTCCATTTCTGGTTCTTTGCTGGTTAGTTGGAGATAGGAGTCTCACAGACTTTTGGAAAAGTTCTGCCTGGGCTGGCTTCAAACTGTGATTCTCAGGTCTCAGCCTCATGAGTAGCTAGGGATATGAGCCATCAGCTCACACAGAGTTGTTGTCTATCTTGCCTATGTGTGGTCTCTCCACCAGCTCATCTTCCTGGTGCTCCACTTGGCCCACCTCTGCCTTCAGCTCTGTGGGACTGCTGAGGAGGGTCTCCTCAGCTGCTGGCGGAAGCCCAGAACCTGGCTCGAGGTAGGCTTCCATGGGTCATTTCTGTTCTGAAATTCAGTATGATAATATTATATGATCTTATTGTTTTATATGCTATGTTATAGTTGTTACATATTGTGTAATCATATAATTATATATAATATAGAATCACATAATTATATATTTTTATTATGTCATCTTAATATATAATTGTCTAGTATTATAATACTATAGCATATTGTGTATATCATATATTATGTATACTACATATACTATATGATATTAATAAACATTACTATTTTACTATATATAATATACAGTATATTCAATACATACTTTTATGTAGTATATTACATAATATATGGCATATACAACATAATCTATCAATGTCAATATGTAATATGTATTATAGTGTATCTATTATATGTGATATATTATTGTTATGTATAATATGGTCTATGTAATATCTACTATATAATAGATATATCATTATAATAACACACTCATGATAAAATGAATTTTTGTGTCTATATAACTTTTTTTTTTTTGGCGCCATTCCTGGGGCTTGAACTCAGACCTGGGCGCTGTCCCTGAGCTCTTCTGCTCAAGGCTAGCGCTCTACCACACAAGCCACGCAGCTCCACGTCTGTCCACGTCTGGTTAACTGAGATGGGAGTCTCACAGACGCTCCTGCCCGGCTGATGCTGAGCGTCCGATCTCAGCCTCCTGGGTGCTGGGACGACGGGCGTGGGCCGCCGCGCCGGGCTCGTCTGCAGGCGCGTCCTGCAGGGGTCAGCTGCGTCCTTCCGAGCTGACCGCGTCCTCCCCTCGGTGCCTTGCAGCTCTCCGCGGCCGGGGCGGCCCTGGCCTCCTGCGCGGCCTCGGGCCGCCTCGCCTTGCTCGCGGGGGACGCGGCTCACCAGCTCGGCCGGGGACGCTGTCTGGCGTGCGTGGACCTCCTCCCGGTGGCGCGGTGGAGTCAGGTGCGGTGGGCAGCGGGCCGTGGTGGGTGCGGGCCGAGAGTCGGATCAGCGTGAGTCTAGGAAGGGGGGAGAGGGCCGGGAGGGCGCGGGGCCTGCTGCGCGTGCGGGGGTCACGCACGGGTCCCGGGGGCCGCGGGGGTCTGGCCTGCGGTGCGTGCCGGATCCCCGGGCAGCAGAACTCCCGAGCCAGGGACTCCGCAGGCCCCTCCGCGGCTCCACAGTCTACACCGGATGAGTGGGTGTGCGGCGGCCCTGGGGGGCCTTCCCAGGGCGGAGACCCCATCTTATAGATAAGGTCTACCTACCAGCCTGGTCCTGCTGCACCTCGGCCAGTCCCTTCCCCACCCGCAGGCCTCACCGCTTCCTTTCCCACCCCTCTGGAGGGCAGCCAGGGCACTGGGGCTACCCCATCGTCCAGAGTGACTTCACATGCCCAGGAAGGATTCTTCCAGAACATAACTGGAAGAAGAGTGACAGGTTCACTCCCCTCTCATCTCCCTTCCCTGGCTCCACCTTCTTTAATAGCTCCCCGCCTTTAGCTCCCCTCATCTCTAATCCTGCCTCCGGCCTGGCTCTGCTGCCTGTCGCATAGACAGGGCCGCAGGAGGTCCACCCGTCAGAGACAATTTTGTTGCCAGCCCCAGAAACCCACCAGCCCTGGGAAACGAGGTGCTCTGAAAGAACCTGGGTGGGAAATGACCCAGGTTTCTCCCAGAAGGAAAAGAATACACATGCTGGGCACAGGTGTCTCATGCCCGTCATCCTAGAGACCCAGGAGGCTGAGATCTGAGGCCCACAGTTTGAAAACAGCCTGAGCAGGAAAGCCTATGAGACTTTTTTTTTGGGGGGGGGTGGGTCTGGTTGTGGGCACTGTCCCTCAGCTCTTCAGCTCAAGGCCAGCACTCTACCACTTGAGCCACAGTGCCACTTCTGGCTTTTTTCTTTTTGCTTATGTGGTGCTGAGGAATCGAACCCAGGGCTTCAGGCATGCAAGGCAAGTGCTCTATCACTGAGCCACCTTCCCACCGCCCCCCCCCCCAGACTTTTATCTCCAATGAACTTCAAAAAAAGAAGCTGGAAGTGGAACTGTGGCTCAACCGGTAGCACAAAAGCTCAGGAACAGTGCCCAAGCCCTGAGTTCAAGCCCCAGGGCTGGTACCAAAACAACAACAACAACAATAATATAAAATCTTCCTTTTGCAAGTTATTACTGGAACTACAGCTTTAGGAGCAGCTTCCTGGGCTTTTCTGGGCAAGGGGAAACAGCCTTGCACAAGGAAGCCTACACCTGCCGCTCCTTAGACTGGAGCTGAGCCAGGCCTCATGGGTCAGTCCTGAGGCTGGGCATGAACCCAGGAAATGTCTGTACACATCACTCCTCTTCTATCTATTAATAATGGCATTCCCCTACTGGAAGTAAGTTTGGAATGCATTGCCAAGCCTAAGATTCCAGGGAAGTACTCTCATCATAGAGGAAGAGAATACTTATCTTGCCCACAACAGGGACTAGGTGTCTAGATGCTCTGTGTCTTGGATGCTGTTCCTTTTTTTATTTTTAGCATTTTTTGTGTCCAATACTGGGGCGTAGGGCTTTGCACTCTCCTTGGCTTTTTTTTTCCCCTCAAGGCTATAATGCTCTACCACTGAGTCACATTTCCATTACCAGCTTTTTGCTAGTTAATTGGCAATAAGAGTCTCTCAGATTGGTCTGTCCAGGCTGGCTTTGAACCAGGATCCTCAAATCTCAGCCTAGGCAGAGTAGCTAGGATTACAGACTTGAAACACCAGTTCCCAGCTCCATGTGGGTTTTTTAAACATACAGCTCATGGTCTTGGTGACAATGGATTAGACTGTGTCCCTGAATACATTTCTCAGTGAGCCCTTTAGCAGGTGAACACCCACCCTGCCGAGAGGATAAGTGGGGAGGAGAGGCATGGGTTGGACCTACATCTGCCACATCTCCAGCTGTTGCCTTTGTCCCATCTCTTTATCTGAGTCATTGATTCCTGAAGCATGTTATTGCTTGTTGTTTTTATAAGGACTGAATTATTTAAACCAATGGAAAGCATTGGCAGCTCCTTACCTATTCCATTCATAAAGAGAACACACTGTACATTCTCTCCCCAACCCCATGATCACTTCCCTATAGCATAACAGGTTGTTTGGAGGAAAAAATAACTAGATCATCACAGAGATGGCAAGGCCAGGACTCACATGAGGCCTTCTGGAAAATGCACTTGAGTCTGAATTTACTCCTGGTTCCTATCCATTCTCCTCTACAGACATTGGCACTGGGTGTCCCTGGGAGATTCTTGGTTTATATAGTTCTATCAGTAAATGAATCCAGGCCCACACACGTTTCTGTACCTTCTTAACCATTGGCCTACAAAATGATGTGCTGTGTTCTTCTGTCTCAGAGGGTGCAGTGGCTCCAGGGACTCCTCTCCTTCTTCTGGATGTGGAAATGCATTCATGCTCTTGGCTTTCTGAACAAAATGGTGTCCTGCTCTTCCAGGATGTGCCTGTTTCTCATCAGAGTCTTTGCCCCAGTGGTAAGAAATGGATAATGATTTCCATGGTCAAACAATACATTGGCACACTCTCATTAGTTAGAGAAAAGCAAGGTGTAGCACCATGCAGAATTACAGTCCTCCGATCCATTATGTGGTGGTTTTAGATTGCTGGCAATACTATTTGTACAATAAATGATGGGATGGCCACAGTCACCAGGACTTAAGAATCTAACACTTACTCTGTATATCATTATCACTAATGTAAGGGGTTATCACTGATGAGTATTCTTTGAGCACTGAGAATGCTGTGGGGGCCCCTTGTGGGTCTCTCCAGTTAGCAGTCATTCCAGGTACTGGGCAGGCCATCCAGCGTAGTTTGCTGAGATACAGCCCTGTGCACACAGTCATGAGACTCTACTTGCCAAGGAAAAAAAGTAGCAGAATGAATCCTAGGATATTAACTGGGAAGAGGACAGGGCCAGGATGACCAGCAGAGGCCACGAGGGCCTGCTTGCACACACATGTGACTATGATAGAGAACCAGATGCTAGTCCATTATCCGGGCTGGAAAGTGTGCCTGTGAGCACAGAGCCATTTGAGGGAATCAGGTGAAAACAAAAGGGAATCGGTGACAAAACACCTCCAGCCAAGGTCCCTTCAGGTCCAGCGGGGACCAAGCACTGCATGGGATGCGATTTACCTCACAATGGGCCTTTGGTTTCCCCTAGCCTTTGCTAAGTGTTGGGACTTAAGGAACACACACACACACACACACACATACACACACACACACACATACACACACACACACACACACACACACGTGTGCCCTCTCTTCCCAGTAGCAATGGGTTTTCACAGGAGAACATGGCACTGTGGATAAGCATTTTAGGAAGGAAGGCCAGAGGTGGGGACAGGAGATGCCACTGATGGCAAAGGCACAGAGAGATGGCCAATTATAGCTAGGCATCAATCACAGGCCATGTGTGTGGCCTGGCCAATAGGGGAACTAGAAAGCTGTCAGAAGAGCCCTGTGTGCCTGCAGTAGGGAGGCAGGAAGCTGCCCAGCAGCAGAGTATGCGGTGGGGAGTGGGGTACATCTGGAGCAGAGGCCTGGGAGGCTACAGGCATGAAGACTGATCTTTGGGGCACTAGTTCTTAAACCAGGGAAGGCATGGGCCACACTCCAAATGCTCCTTCTGTAAGTGTTTCTTAAAAGCATCTAGATCTCCAAAGGAATCTTCCATCCTAAGAAGAGGTGTCAATGTGGTGGGCCTTCTCCCTGCAGCTGGCTGGAGTCCTATTACTGGCTGCCCACTTCTACCTGCTCTCCTTTCTGCTCTTCACCTGGGTGCTGCCATCTAATCCCTCTGCAGACCCCATCCGTAGGCTGCCTTTTCATTTTCTGGGAAGAAACCAGAAGGATTCCTTCCACAGCCTCTCAGAGGCCGGCCGGCGATCCACAGCTTGCTTCTGTGTGGCATTCTTCCTACTGATGGCCACCATGTCGTTCAGAATGGTATGTAGACAAGGTCAAGACTTCGAAGTCAAGATTTGTGCAAGTTTTGTCTGCTGTTGGAGTGAAAGTCCTCTGTCATATGTCCAGAAAGTCCCCTGGGAGTCTACCTCCTACATGACGTCCACCTGGACCTCTGACCTGTGGAATCACATCTAAAAACTTAACAGTCAAACTTAAAGCCACCCATATTTTCTCCTTTGGTTTCTTCTACAATTTTCAGTGTTGTTTTACACTTGACATTTTTTGTTTTGTTTCGTTTTGTGCCAGTCCTAGGGCTTGAAATCAGGGCCTGGGTGCTATCTCTGAGATTTTTGGCTCAAGGCTTGATTTCTACCACTTGAGTCACAGCTCCACTTCTGGCTTTTTGGTGGTTCACTAGAGATAAGAGTCTCCCAAACTTTCCTGCCCCAGCTTGGTTTGACCCAGATCCTCAAATAGCCACTTGAGCAGCTAGGATGACAGATGTGAGCCACCAGCACCCAGATAATATTTTGCACATAAAGTCTTCCATAATTTGCCCAAGGCTAGCCTGGACTGTGTTCCTCCTATTTTTACTTCCTGAGTGGCTGGGATTACAGATATGAACCACCATATCTTGTTTGTTGAAGCATGGAATCTAATGAGCTTTTTGCCAAGGCTGGCCACAAAACACGGTGCATCCAATCTCTTCCTGAGAATCTGGGATTAGAGGTGTGGGACAATACACCCAGCAACCTTGAAGGCTTTTGGGCTCACAGATTTCAGCTTCAACCTAGGGACTAATATCCTGTAGCCATTGTTGGATCATTCAGTACAATAGCCTGCTGGGCCCCTGACCGCTTTCTGTATAACTCCCAGGCACAACACTTGCTCCAATGAGAATCCACCCACAGACAGAGGTGGCTCACAAGGGGACACTGAATCAGAGATGTGGAAATATACTTCCACTCAATACTGGAAACAGTCTCAATAATAAGATTATTTTCCATTGTGCAGTTCAACTGGCTGCAATATAGCTCAATTCAATTAATTTAAAACCCCATAAAATAGCAGCATCCCATACATCTCCATCTCATAAATCATTAGGTTAACAAAGCCATTTTTTAAGTTTATAATACAGAACTTGTCTCCTTCTCTTCTCCAGCTAAGTTCTTGCTTCCAGATCTTTTTCCGAAAAAGAAAATCTCCACACCGTCAATCTCTTGTGACACTTAAAGATGTTGCTGCTGATGTGTGGAAGGAGGTGCAGACCTTGCTAGGGCTGGAAAAGCCAAAGGTGGAAGAGACTGAGAAGACTGGAGAGCATGTAAGTGTGGGTACTTGGAGCCATGAGCACAGTAGCACAGTTGGGATAAGGTTTCTCACAGAATTTGGCTTGACCAAAGCATCGCTGTAGTTGGGCACCCAGTACCACTGCCAAGACTCCAAATTAATTCTCAACCAGAGAATCTCCCCTTGTCCTACTAAAGCACTTGAGAAGGCTCCAAGTACATTTTCCTTCCTCAATTCTTTTGTGCCAATACTGAGGCTTGAACTCAGGGCCTGGCATCTCACGCTACTGTCTCACTCAAGGATAGCACTCTATCACTTGAGCCACAGATGCATTTCTGGCTTTGGATGGTTAATTGGATATAAGAGTTTCATGTATTTCTCTAACCAGGCTGGCTTCAAACCACGATCCTCAGATCTCAGCCTCCTGAGTAGTTGGGATTACAGACGTGAGCCACTGGTGCCTAGCTTACAATACAGTATATCCTTATAATTATCCTGTGCTGTTGGAAGGATGCTGTTTCTGGTCTTCTCCAGCAGGTGCAGGCGTATGCACTAGTGTCACACATACAGCATAGTCTGTCCCCTGTAGCATTAGTTGTTTATTTTTTGTACCTGCTACTAGACTCAACTTCTGCCCTGAACACGGTGCACCCTAGTTGTGAAAGCAAGAGTGTTAAGCAGGCACTTGCTCTCAGAATATTCAACTGTCATGCATGAGTGATGGTCACCCATCCCTCAGGGAAGTTCTGAGACCTGCCTGTCACCTGTGATCCTGTCATTCTGCATGTGACACCTGCTTTCCCTGCCCTTAATGCCATTCAGTCATTACTGATATTATTGTGTATTCATTATTGATTTATTTCTTCAAACTGCTAGGTTTTTTCTTTCTTTCCTTCTTTTTTCTTTGTGTTTTTTTGTTGTTGTTGTTGGTGGTGGTGGTGGTCGTGGGGCTTGAACTCTGGGCCTGGGCACTGTCCCTCAGCTCTTCAGCTCTACCACTTGAGCCACAGTGCCATTTCCAGTTTTCTGGTGGTTAATTGGAGATAAAAGGCTCACAGACTTTTCCTGCCAGGGCTGGCTTTGAACCACAGTCCTCAGGTCTCTGCATCCTGAGTAGCTAGGATTACAGGCATGAGCCACTGGTGCCTGGCTTCTTTGTTATCTTTGAGGGGTCTTGATTTCAGATTGCTACCATTAACCATAGCAGTTTTGTGTGTCCCCCTCTGGCCTCAGGTCCAGTGTGTTTCTCACATAGCACAGCCATTTTTCCAAAGTCTATATCCCCTAAGTGCTTCGAATAACAAGGAAAGGAGAGAAGCTTCCCCCACCCTGCTTCTGCCCCAAATGCATGTATTAACCTCACTTCCTGTCTTTTAGAATTACTACCTGGATGAATGTTCACTTCTGATCGATGAGCTTCTGAGGAAGATTAATGGTTTGTCTGATAGCCTAGAACTTCCTGGTCTAGAAATCCAACCTGGAAGAACTGTGGAGAGGAGGGCGGATGATTCTCCGCTAGCAGGCATTTCACAGTACTAAGTTACTAGGGTAAGAAACACACAAAATTATTTTTGTCAGTTTTCTTCATTGGAAAATAAAAGTCAAGTTCTGAAGTTGGTTTGAAGTGGTTGCTGTTCCAAATCACAAGGTCCATTTACATAAATAATATTTAATTATTTAGATACAATTATTTATTATAGTAATATTTGATTATTGTAAGCATAATATTAGTTATAACCTGTGCTCTGGCCAGAATTGAGAAATGATTCAATGATTCAATAAGGATGTCTGGTATGACTTCTAGATTAAAATGAGGGCATAAATATCTGCCCTATCCAGCATTGCTGATCATGACTGGAATCCACCAAAAGACCAGGAAACAGAAATGGATGCCTGTAATCTGAGCTGAGATCAGGAGGATTATGATTTGAAGTCAACCCATAGCTGGCCATGGTGGCACATGCCTGTCTGTCATTCAGGCTACACAGGAGCCTCAGGGCAGAAGGAGCATGATTCCATCCAGCCTGGGAAGAAAGTTCCTGGGGCTTGAACTCAGGGCCTGTGTCTGAGCATTTTTCTCAAGGCTAGTGCTCTACCACTTGAACCACAGGTCTACCTCCAACATTTTTTTATTTTGTAGTTAATTGGAGATAAGGGTCTCATGCACTTTCCTGCCTGGGCTGGCTGCAAGCCATGATCCACAGATCTCAGCCTCCTGAGTAGCTAGGATTACAGGCGTGAGCCACCAGTGCCTAGTGATAATTGATTTTTTTAGAACATAAGAATATATCTCAAGTTAAACTGGGCATGATCATATGCAATTGTCAGTCCAGCACTTTGGAGGCTAGAACAGGAAGATTGTGCATTTGAGGCCAACTTCAGTTACAACAAAAGTTCCAGGCCAGCCTGTCTCCAAAAATTAATAATAATAATAATAATAATAATAATAATAATAATAATAATATAGCAGCTCTGTCTCAAGTTGAAAGCCAGTACTATATCATTCCTTTCATGTACTGTTAGAAACAACTCCACTAAGATTAAGGAAATTTTATCAGTTTGAAAGCCTCACAGGACAATACTTTTTCCAATGTTGAGAATCAAACTTAGGATCTGGTAAATGCTAGACAAGTGCTGTACCACAGGTAGCACATCTTCAGTCCCTGAGGCATGCTAATCTCATGTATGTGTGTATATTTATTCAATTATCTTTGTCATTATTACAATTGGACTTCAAGCCCCTGAGTTCTCAACTTGCTTGCTCATGGCGCCTCCAGTCCAGCTTTTTGCTGGTTAATTGAAGATAAAAGTCTCATGGATTTTCCAGCTTTGACTGCCTTTGAGCCTTAATCCTCTAAGTCTCCGACTCTTGAGTAGCTAAGATTCTAGGTGTAAGCCACTAGTGTCCAACTTGTATCCATATTCTTTAATTCTTAGAGTTAAGGGAACCACAAATGTATAATCAAGATGAATAACATCTTGTGCATACATCAGATACTGATGTGAGTTCATAAATACTCACAATGTACAGGAATCCACACTAACTTACTGAAATTTAGAGAATTTTTCTTCTGGTCAGTCGTGGGGCTTGAACTCAGGGTTTGGGTGCTGTCCCTGAGTTCTTTTTTGCTCAAGGCCAGTGCTCTACCACTTTGAACCATAGCTCCACTTCCAGTTTTCTGGTGGTTAGTTGGAGATCAAAATCTCGCTGATTTTCTTGCTTGCCTGGGCTGGCTTTGGGACATAATCTTCAGATCTCAGCCTCCTGAGTAGCTAGGATCATGGAAGAGAGCACATGGCCTTGGAGAATACTTTGATTGTAAATCCTATAGAAACTGAGTGTGGATCTTTTTCCTAATACATATTGCTATTTGTACCACATACAGAGTTGAATTTTTGCTTTGCTTTGTTTTGTGCTGGTTCTAGGGCTTAAACTCAGAGCCTAGGTACTGTTCCTGGGCTCTTTCATTCAAGGCTGGCACTCTACCACTTGAGCCACAGCTCCATTTAATGACTTTTTGGTGCTTAATTGGAGATGAGTCTCACAGGCTTTCTGCCTGGGCTGACTTTGCACCTTGATCCTTAAATCTCAGCCTCCTGAGTAGCAAGGATTATGGGTGTAAGACACCAAGGCTCAACTTGACAATCACCTTATGAAGCATGTGTTGACTGTGTTTCACAAAAGCCACTGTGGCCAAGCCTGGACAGCTCACAGGGCCCCCACAGGCATCTCTCCCCCAGGTACCCAGGGTCTCTCTGCCACATGTGTTAGCTGGCATGTCTAGGAAGGAAGGGCTGTCACCATGCTGGATCTGGCCAGTCTAGCTGGAGTTTGCAGAATGACCTTTTTATGTTGATGGGAGCCCAGCAAACAACCCACTTGAATTTCCTAACTTTAGGACAGTTGTGTTTTATCCCCAGCATTAATAATTAAGATTTGTATCTTTATAAACTGGATGCCTGGAGCTATCAATAACTACCTGCAAATGATATTGTTCTTTGTGTTCTAAGTAACGCATGGCAACTCAGTGCCTTGGGTGACAGCTCCCTTGTCCTCTTCTACCTGGCTCCCTTCCTCCCTCCCAAGTTTCTTGGCTTTTTTGCAGATGGAGAAATATCCTGCTCCTAGATCTTCCTATGGCCTAAGTATATGTGTATATGTATACAGGTATAATTATACATAGGTATAATGTATAGGTAAATGTATGTATATCTGCATATGCACATATACCTGTACATATGTATGTGTGTGCATGCATATATGTATATATATATAACGATAACATGATGAAACCCACCAAACACTGTGTGGAGAAGCAGGGGAGGGGAGGAGGAGCTTGAGGGATTAATAAACTTATTCCAAGCTCACTGTGAACTACCATGCATCTGTGGAATTCTCACAGTGAAACCCCTGATACTATTAAAAGATGCTAACAGAAAGCCTTCCAAAATAAGTCTGCACCAAATAAAAAAGAAGAAAGTATAAACAATTTTTCATCTTTTACTTTCATCGTTTTCGTGGAATTTCTCTTTGTCAGAAACCAGTGCTTGATCTCAGGTCACTGCAGTTGCACAAACGTATCTGTGATGTCCCGACTGTGTTCTCTCCTGCAAAGGAAAAGTGTTGATGGGCTAATCCGTCAGGCCTGTGAAGATGGCCAGATTTTCAGATGATAAAATTAGGATGAAGTCATGATGGTAGGCTCTAATCCAATAGGACTTTGTCCTTACTAAGAAGAAAAGAAAAGGAAAAAAAAAAAAAAAACCACCGGAGAGAACGTCATGTAACAATTAGAAATAAGCTGTGCCAAACCATGGAACTATGAGACCCTAAAGACAAATTCTTCCCTGCAGGCAAGCCAGGACCTTCCAGCACTTTGACCTTTTTGGACCTCAGGCCCCTAGACTGTAAGACCAGATCTTATCTTCTCTTTCCTTTTTTCCTTTCCTTTTCTTTCCCTTCCTTTTTTTTCTTTTCTTTTCCTCTCCCTTCTTTTCCTTTTCTTCAATTTCCTTCCCTCTTTCCTGCCTGCCTTTCTTCCTTTTTTTAAAGCCCATCCTGGCACTTGATCTCAGGATCTCACACCTTTATTTTGCTTTTTCACTCCAGCTTGACATTCTACCTCTAGAGCCATAGCTTCATTTCCAGTTGTTGTTGTTGTTGTTTCTGCTTAATTGGAGATAATAGTCTCATGGACTTTTCTGCCTGGGCTAGCTTCGAACTGCAATCCTCAGATCTCAGCCTCCTTGAGTAACTAGGATTCCAGGTGGGAGCCTCTAGCGCCCAGCAGGATCATAGATTTGTTGGTGATACTTTCTGACTGCATACTAGCATGTGGATGCAAGATTTTGCCTGTTATTTTTGGAAGATAATTGTCAGAGTTTATAATGCTCCAAGTTGTAACAGAAAACTTCTTCAAAAAAGAAGCAGCTGATACCACATTTCAGTCCTTCAGAATTCAACTTCTACAACCCTCGCTGGGAGAAAATTCAGCTCTCGTAAATAACTTAAATCTTCTTAGCAACCCAGAAGGTCCTGGTTTATGTCTGCAGTGTCACAAGTGTTTGTCTAGCACACAGACAAATACAGGGCTGACAATAATATTTCAACTTTATTGGTGTTCTGTCAGCCAGGAGGGAATAAATCAGTAGCCCTTAGAACATTCCTTCTTCTGAGCTCATTGAGGGCAGACTTGGTGTGTGTGATCCCAGACAGCACAGGAAGCCGTGTCCTCTGTAGTGTCAGGCTTTGAGTTGACTTCTACTTCTAATGTATTCAATATTTGTAAAAAAGTATCTAAACAGTTCTAAACCTAACAAGCCTTTCTTGTGATATCCAGCCTGGGAAGGAGTCCAAAATAGATGTAGAAATACAGAAAGACTTAAAAAAAAAAAACCACACCAAAAAACAAGAACCACTAAAACTATTTCTTTTATATATATTTTTTTTTTTTGGGGGGGGGGGTCTGGTCGTGGGGCCTGAACTCTGGGCCTGGGCGCTGTCCCTCAGCTCTTCAGCTCAAGGCTAGCGCTCTACCACTTGAGCCACAGCACCATTTCCAGCTTTTTTCTTTTTGCTTATGTGGTGCTGAGGAATCAAACCCAGGGCCTCAGGCATGCAAGGCAAGCGCTCTAGCACTGAGCCACCTTCTCAGCCCCTAAAATTATTTCTCAACCAGGGCACTGATGGCTCATGCCTGTAATCCTACTACTCAGGAGGCTGAGATCTGCGAATCATGTTCAAAGCCAGCACAGACAAGAAAGGCTGTGAGACTCTTATCTCTAATAAACTATCAAAAAAGCCAGAGATAGAGCTGTGGCACATGCGGTTAAAACACTAACCTTTACCAAAAGAAGCTCAGAGACAGTACCCACGCCCTGAGTGTAAAGTGTTAGCCCCGGGACTCTGTCTTCTTAGTATCTATCTCTTTAGTTGAGTGATGCAATAGGTCCTTTTAAAAAGCTTTTCCGTTGAGCACTGGTGTCTCACTAGCTATTCAGAAGCCTAAGCACTGATGATCATGATTCAAAGACAGCCTAGGCAGGAAAGTCCACGAGACTCTTATCTGCAATTAACCACCAACAAAAAGTCAGAAGTAGAGCTATGGCCCAAGTGCTATAGCACCGGCCTTGAGTTAAAAAGCTAATGGACAGTGTCCAGGCTCTGAATTCAAGCCACAGGAGTGGCACACACACACATACAACGTAAGACTTATACAAAACAAGCATAATAGCTAGTTGTATCAATGGTATAAACTGAAATTTTAATAGACTATATTACTGATTTTTCTAGCAGACAAGAGAATGACTTCATCAGAAATGTGCATTTGGGTACCTCGTCTCTCCACCCTACTCTTGGTTTATCCATTCCTGGCTTATCTTTTCTGGATGAAACCCCTCAGCACAACAGCCCTGAAGTCACAGGCCATCCACAATTCCTCTTCTTTCTACTTGACAAGATTCTGGCTTTGTGGACAGCCTGAAGCATCTGTTTCCACTTCCACTGTACCAAGACCCAGCCAGGAAGAGGGATGAGTCCTGCGCTCTGTCAGATTCTGCAGAAGTTGAGTCATGCTGGGATCTCCTCAACTCTGGTTCTTTGGGGTTACAATATGCCAGTGTCAGTCACCACACATCTCTATCGAGTACACTGGCGGGGCCTTTGCTGGGAGAGTACCTGGCGATCTGGCCAAGGCACGATACAGAAGTGAGAGCACACACACTACTTGTTCCTCAAGACAACATGCTTCAGCCCATGGGTGTCATGAGTAGCTTGCCATAACCACTTGGAAACTGACACTGGAAACAGTCTGCCGAGAAGCATGCTGCCTGCATATACTGCCTTTGCAGTCTGACCACTCTGGCAGGGTGGCAGGGACCGTTGGACACAAGTGGCCTCTGCCCCTGGCCAAGCCTCAGTCACTGGCCTCCAACTCTACTTCTGCTCCACGTGTGCTGTGGACCCAAGGAAGACAAATGAAAGGATTGGGGCACTGGCCCAGAACAAAGCTGTATCCAGGACTTTTTTCTTTTTGTCCAGAAGGGGTTACTTCATGGATTTAAGGCAAGGGATGGGCATGCTTTCAGTAATCCAAGATTCCCTCCACAGGACAAAGGTCCTAATCATTAGGACTAGTGAAAGTTAAGCATAAATCTTTTTGTTTTGGCTTCCTTCCTTCCTCCCTCCCTCCCTCCCTCCCCCCTCTCTTTCTGTGTGTTGGGACTTGAATTCAGGGCCTGTGGGCTATCCCTTAGTTTTTTAGCCCAGGTTTGTGGCACTCTACCACTTCAGCCACATTTCTACATTCCGGTATTTTTTCAATTTTTTTTTATTGTGAAAATACCATACAGAGGGGTTACAATTACATGAGCAAGGTAATGAGTACATTTCTTATCAAGCACTGTTGCCTCCACCCTTGTTTCCCCTTCCCATCTCCCCCCCCCACCCATCTTCCCCCCCCACTTCCAGAATTTTTGGTAGTTAATTGGACATAGGAGTCGCATGGATGTCCCTGCCTGGACTGGTTTGAAAGGGGATCCTCAGATCTCAGCCTCATGAGTAGCTAGGATTAAAGGTGTGAGCCACAGTGCCCAGCCAGGAAAATCAGTTTCAGCAGATTTAGCCTTGTGTTTAAATCGAGAAGAGCTAACGCTCAAAGGAGTTGCTAATTGTTCCAGTTCACACAGTAAGTACAAGGGAAGTCAGGACAGAAATCCAAGTTCAGCACCCTCACACTGTCACCCCCCAGTCCCAAGCACTCAGAGTCCAGATGGAAGACAAGAGTCTCTCCAGCCTGTCCTCATGGGCCTATACCACGCTGGCTATTCAGAGCCCAAAATGTTAAAGAAGGATGAAAGGGGGACAGTGATCAAGATGCATTCTACTTATAAACTGATACGTTGAGTAGCAACTCCTTTGTACAACTCCTAATAAAAATTTAATTTTTAGCTTTAAAAAGTCTGAAACCTAATTTTACAAACTTCCTGTTCTCTCACATTGAGGTTGTTTCTGTGAGTTATCCTGCAGTGCTAATATATGCAATGAAAGAGACCAGGACAGAATCTGATACTCAAATAAGGGATTGGAAATAAAATCCTTATACTAGAAAGTGAACAATCAGAAGTGAATTTTTTCCCTGACTTAGCTAATCCACTATATAAAATGGTGATTTAATCTGATCTTTGAAGTCAGCTGGACTGCCACATTTGAATCCATTTTAAACCCTACATGCCTAGATAAGAATGCTAAGGACATGATTGAATTTAGAGCACCTGCGCGTATGTTGGACATGACAAATGACTTCCAAAGGCCTGGTGGGGCAGGCATTCTCTGAAGCAGGTGAAGGCAGATGGATGGAATAAGGTTTTCAGGACCTTAGTTGCCAACCACAGAGCAACCAATGCAATGCAAACATCGGTTGTTTTTATTAGCATACATTAGCTGTACAGGAGGGCTCATTGGGAAATAGTCACACATGTATACAATGTATCCATTTCCCAGACTCTTGAGAATACCTTCCTGTCTTCCACTTCCCTCCTTTCTGAAAACAATTACAAGTGTTGTTGTTCTAGTCTTCCAACCCCCTACCCTACCCCTACCCCCCTCCCTGCCTCTGTTGATACCAGGGCTTCTTGAACTCAGGGACTTGTGCTCTTGCTTGGCTTTTTCTGCTCAAGGGTGGTACTACTTGAACCACAGCTCCAGATCCAGCTTTTTAGTGTTGAATTGGAGATAAGAGTCTTGTAGACTTTACTGTCTGAACTGGCTTCAAATAGCCATCCTCAGATCTCAGCTTCCTGAGTAGCTAGGATTAGAGGCATGAGTCACCAGCTCCTGGCTTAAAACTTTCTAATTTTTAATAAATGTTTTGAAAACATAAAATTTCTTCTAATTACTGCTTGCATTCAATCTATAAGCCAATTTGCATTATGAGTAAAAAAAAGCCCAGGAACAGTAGCCAGGCCCTGATTGAAGCCTCAGGATGGGCACAAGAAAGAAGGAAAGCCTGGGTGCCTGTGCTCATGCCTGTAATCCCAACTAGGTTCATGGTTCAAAGCCAACTGGGGCAGGAAAGTCCATAAGACTCTTATCTCCAATTAACCACCAGATAACTGGAAGTTGTGCTGTGGCTCAGAATGGTAGAATGCTAGCTTGAGCAAAGAGCTCAGGGACAGCACCTAGGCCCAAAGTTCAAGCCCCCAGGACTAGCAAAAAAGAAAGAAGGGAAGGGAAGGGAGAAAGAAGAAAGAAAAGAAAGTTTAAAGCTAAAAACATTTAATGTCCAATCAAAGAGTCTAGGAAGACAAACAAAACAAGCATAAAGAACATAGTTATATAAAAAAATACAAAAGCAGAAGATGATATTTTGCCTTTCCAAAAGCAGATAAGTCTCTACAGCATTAACGTAGAAATAGAACTCTCATCCATTCACCGGTGGCTCATGTCTGTAAATCCTAGCTATTCAGGAGGCTGAAATCTAAGGATTGAAGTTTGAAGCCAGCCAGGGCCAGAAAGTCTGTGAGACTCTTATCTCCACTTACCACCAAAAAGCTGGAAGTGGAGCTATGGTTCAAGTGGTAGAGTGCTAGCCTTGAATGAAAAAAGCTCAGGGACAGTACCCAGGTCCTGAGTTCAAGGCCCAGTACTGGCACAAAACTAAATGAACTAAAACAGTTTCATAACAAACCCATGCAAGCTAGTAATGAAGAACTGAGGTGGCTCTTTCCACCAGCGGCAGGCATTACAAC
Organism: Dipodomys merriami; assembly: GCF_024711535.1. Classification (NCBI taxonomy): domain Eukaryota; kingdom Metazoa; phylum Chordata; class Mammalia; order Rodentia; family Heteromyidae; genus Dipodomys; species Dipodomys merriami. The sequence goes on from NW_027206601.1 coordinate 404,293, forward strand.
ACAACCACAGAAAGAAGCATTCCTATTAACATGCAGTCAGAAGGTAGGGAGGGTGATAAAATTCAATGTACAGATGTGAAAATAGACCTAGGTAACCTGAGGGGATGGGTGGTGGTGGTGGAGATAGGGGAGAAGGACAGAAGGAGTGACACAGATTAGGATGTTGAGCTGAAATCCCTTTGTATAACTACTTAAAGATAATTTTGAAATTTCAAGGTAAATTTTAAACATTTAAAAAAATATATAGATGTCTTAGCCAGGAGGTGATGCATGCTTGTAATCCAAGCACTTAGGAGGATGCAGCAGGAGGTTGGCAAGTTCAAGGTCTGGGCTACATAATGAGACTCTATCTCAAAAACATTAAGCTAGGTGCCGGTAGCTCACTCCTGTAATCCTAGCTAGTCGGGAGGCTGAGATCTGAGGGTCGAAGTTCAAAGCCAGCCCAGGCAGGAAAGTCTATGAGACTCTTAACTCCAAGTAACCACCAGAAAACCGGAAGTGGTGCTGTGGCTCAAAGTGGTAAAGAACTAGCAGAAGGAGCTCAGGAATAGTGCCTAGGCCCCAAATTCAAGCTCCATGATTGACAAAAAATAAAAAACAACCAACAATAAACAAACATGAAATAATCAAAAAGATCTACAATGGATCCACTATCCCTAATTCTGTCCTGTGGAGAGAAAATCAATACCAAGAAAGAAATGCAGTGAACCAGAGGATAAAACCTATGGTATAAGAAAAACAAACACAAAAAAATGATGGTATGGTGTACAGAGCAACAGGCAAAGGAGACCAAAAAACTGAACAGTTCTTAGTGATAGATGCCATAATTCTTAATATTTTCCCAAGTCAAGCCAACCAATTGGAAAAAACAAAAAACAAAAAACCTATAAGAACAAATTAACATCCCAGTGCCTGGTACCAGTGATTAGAAAATTGAAGAGGCAAGCGGGGTGCTAGTGGCTCAGGCCTGTAATCCTAGCTACTCAGGACTTTGAGATCTGAAGATCACAGTTAAAAGCCAGCCTGGGCAGTAAAGTCCACGAGACTCTTATCTCCAATTAACCACCAGAAAACTGGAAGTGGTGCTGTGGTTCAAGTGGTAGAGCACTAGCCTTGAGCTGAAGAGCTCAGGGTCAGCACCCAGGCCCAGAGTTCAAGCCCCACAATCAAAAAGAAAGAAAGGAAAGAAAGAAAGAAGAAAGAAAAGAAAGAGAGAGAGAAGGAAGGAAGGAAGGAAGGAAGGAAGGAAGGAAATCAAAGAAGCAGCCAGGCACTGGTAGCTCACGCCTGTAATCCCAGCTACGCAGGAGGCTGAGATCTGAGGATCGCGGTTCAAAGCCAGCCCCGGCAGGAAAGTCCATGAGACTCTTACCTCCAATAAACCACTAGAAAACCAGAAGTGGCGCTGTGGCTCAAGTGGTAGAGTGCTCACCTTGAGCTGAAGAGCGCAGGGACAGTGCCCAGGCCCAGAGTTCAAGCCCCACAACTGACAAAAAAAGAAAAAGAAAAAGAAGCAGCTGATCAAGGTTCAAAACCAGTCTGAGCAGACAAATCTGAAAGACTTTTATCACCAATTAACCAGCAAAAACCTGGAAGTTGAGGTGTGGCTTAAGTGATAGATCAAAAGCTTTGAGGAAAAAAAAATCCAAGTGAGTGCACACGGCCCTGAGTTCAAGCCCCAGTACTTGCACGAAAACAAAAACGAAAGGAAAAGAAGAGTAGACTAGAGTCACAAACTCTTCTATAGAATCGTGTATGCCTCATCCTGTCCTAGTAATGCAGCAGCCTCTGAGTAACAACACATCTAGGACAGGGACAGACTATGGGGCTTCCATGGTTTCTGTTTTATTTCTTAACCAAAACTAGTGTCTACGTATGACAAAATGTTATCATCTCCTAAGTGGAATCATAGGTGCTCACACAACGTGTGTGTGTGGCACTAGCACTTGAATTTAGGACCCTGAACTTAGCAAGCAGGCATTGTATCACTATAACACCCTGCCAGTCCCTTCCACTTCTGGTATTTTTCAAGAATGAGTTCCATTTATGCTTGTGCTGGCTTGACCCATAATCCTCCAAGTTTGTTCTTCCCACTTCAGTGAGAGATCAAGTGTGCCTCTGCCACAGCTAGCTATTGCTTCGGATGGGAGTCTTGCCAAAAAAAAAAAAAAAAAAGTGGTTTTTGTTGTTGTGATTTTTGTTTTTATTAGCCTGACCTCAACCTTCCATCCTCCAATTTCTGCCTCCTAGATAGCTGGGATTATTTTTTTAGGAAAGGAAATAATTATTTACCTACCATTTTCAATTACACTATCATCTTTATCTATCTATCTATCTATCTTCATCATCATCATCATCATCATCATCATCATCATCATCATCTACTATCCATCATCTGTCTATCATCAATCGTTGTATCAATCATCATCTTTATTTTCTACTTACCTACCTATCTATTGCCCTGTAAGGAATGGATCCTAGGGCATCGAACATGCCAGGTAAGTACTCTACCACTAAGCTCCTACCCCAGCAAAAATGTTCCGTACCTTTCAAATGCCAGTTTACAGTTCTTTATAGATTGCACCATCTATCTGTCTCAGACACATGGAATAATCCCATCTTCCCTGTCAAATAGTAATTGGATTCTCACAATTAAGAATATTTACAAGGATTGAAATAAGTGTTTTATAGTTGAAAACTTTTCTCAAACTAAAGCATCCCTTAGACGAGGAGACTGGGGAAGCATCATTAATTAGCTTGACAGTCAAGAAATTAGATACTTCTCTTAAATAAGAAAGAGTGAGGAGAAAGGAAGGAGAGAGGAAAAAAAGGAAGGAAGGAAGGAAGGAAGGAAGGAAGGAAATTCCAGCTTCTGTCTTCTTCCTGGCTTTGTCTGGCTTCCCTCCTGACCCAGCAGAATTCACAAAGTAGACTAATGTGTACATAGTATCTGGTGCACACAAGGCTTTGATTTGGGAGCAAAGATGAATCACCCAGAGCTGGAAATCTGATCTTTTGCCCTTCTGCTAGTAAACAGTCAGAAGATACCCAATACAAACTCAGCCTTTTAAAAGAGCCCCAGGAGGGGCCTGTCTTGAATGGGGAAGTCATTTATCATCTTCAGGGAAAGGAATGTAAATAGGTTCAGATTTAGTCTCTGGTCCTCCCTAGGCTAGAATGGGCTTAGAAATACTCACCTTGTTTGGGTGAATGGGCTAAGGGTCAGAGGTCAACAAGGCTGCTCTTGCAGGCTGGAGCTGCGAGCTCAGTGGGCCACACAATGAGATGTGGTTTCCATTGGGAAGCCTGTTCACCCAGGGGGAGTTCCCAAAGTAGTGGGGTCAGCTGGTAAGTGCTGGTAGAGTCCCCATTGTTTGTCTTGACTCAGATTCCAGCAACTTCAGATCAGAAAAGAAAGGAGACTGTGCCCCGGGCTACCCACTTCAAGTGATGGCCCAGATCATGCCATTATTAGCTTTGTTATTATTACCAGTATTATTTCTCTACACTTGAGTGGGCCTGGGGATGGACAGATGGTGACCAGTCCATGGTCATCACAGAGGTCAGGACATATTTGAGCAAGTGGTAGCTCATGGACATGGTCAGTCTCTTCAGAAAAGCCATGACAAATCTGGAGGCACACAGTGAGGTTCAGGTCCAAAGGCTGGGTACGACAGGCAGATTCCTTTATAACTGTGTCAATGGCATGTTTTCTGTCACTACCTCTGCCTAAACCCCAGCTCAGGTCTGGGCCTAAAGGAGAGGCCAGAGCACTACGGCAGGGAGCATGGTTTATGATTCATGATGTACAACAGAATGACATGTCACACCCCATTGCAGAGGGAGTGCCTGGCACCTTTGCCAAGCAACTACTTCGCTAATGGGCCAACAAGGGAGAGACGGCAAACTGTCTCTTGATAGCTGATATACAGAGAACATTCAGAAACAAACCCAAAGCCTGGTGCTGGTGGTTCATGCATATAATCCTAGCTACTCGGGAGGCTGAGATCTGAGGGTTGAGGTTCAAAGCCAGCATGGGCAGGAAAGTCCATGAGATTCTTATCTCCAGTTAACCACCAGAAAACCAGAAGTGGAACTGTGGCTCAAATAGGTAGCCTTGAGCAGAAAAGTTTAGGGGCAGTGCCCAAGTCCTGAGTTCAAGCCCCAGGACTGATGCAAAGAAGGAAGCAAGGAATGAGCGAGCCCAGGCTTGGAAGGACTTGAATTCTCTTTTTGGAATTGTGTGTGGAAGGAAATCAGCTAAATATATGATTTTGTATAACTCTAGGCCAACACCAGTTGTTCAGCACCAGGAACAAAGGTCCTCTGCCCAGCGGCAATGTTGATTTTAAGCTTCTCAATCTTTTTGTGTTGGTCTTCTAGGGCTGTCCTAATGAAAGACCAGAAGATGGGTGACTTAGATGACAGACATGTGTCAGGTCAACTTCTGGAAGCTAGAAGTCCAAACTTGGGGCATTAACAGAGTTGGTTCCTCTTTGAGGAGTAAGGAAAATGGTTCCACACTTCTCTTGGGAGCTTGCAGGTAGCCATTTTCTCCCTGTGTCTCTTCCTGTCTTCTCTCTGTGTATGGGAGAAGTGACTTTCACTTCTCTTATCAGAGCAAAGCCAGTACACTAGTGAGATTCCCCATCTTAACGGCTGTATCTGCCAACCCTCCTTCAAGAGGAGATCAGCTCTGAAGAAAGGACTTCAACATGCACATTACTCACATGTTTGAGACCAACGAAGGCAATTAACTGGCTTGGCCACTTGTGTTATGCACGTTTCATTGAAATTTCCTTAGTATGGAGAACCATTTGTTTTTTTTTTAGTTTTTGCTTATAAATTTCTTGTTAACTTTTTCTCTTGCATATCTTAGTTGGAAAAAAAGGATTACTCTGTTGTCAATTTGATCTAGTCTTCTGGAGAGGCTTTTGAGTTTTTTAATTTGCCTTATTGAGACTTTTATTTCCAGAATTTCAATTTTTACTTCCATATCTTCGCTGAATTCTTCCTTGTGTATCCTATATTGTCTTATTTATTTCACTCAGCTCTTTGTGTTCTCTTGGTATTCATTCAGGCATTTATTTGTGTCCTATTTAATTCCATTTGTTATTATAATCTCTTTCTTTTTTTTTAATTCTTTGAGATTCTGCTCATTTTGCTGTTGCTAATGTTTGTTACTCTGGAGTGGTTGCATTTTGAAGGAGTTGGGTGCTGTGTGTCTTCATATTTCTTGTGTCTCTGCATTGGGATTTGCACATCTGAGGGCACGCATTGGTTGTAACTTGCAGTATTTTGGTTGCGGTACTATCACTGTTTAGGCAGGCCAGCATAAGGACCACACTGAGTGCTGTTTCTCACTGCTGGACTTGTGGTGTGGTTCAGAAGCCTCACAGACTCAGGGCACCGGTCCTGCTCGCCACCACTCTCGGATCCAGGAGTCCTGGCTGTCTGCTTCAGGAGGCTTTCACCACAGAAGCTTCTTTGTGTTCCAGGAGCCACTGTTGGCTCCCCGAGATTTACAGCCTGGGTGGTAGATATTTCCCTCTTCCTACAAGCACCCCCACACACACACATACTTCTGGTGGTTAATTGGAGATAAGAGTCTCATGAACGTTTCTGCCCAGGCTGGGTTTGTACCACAATCCTCAGATCTCAAGGTCCTGAGTAGCTAGGATTACAGATGTGAGCTACCAGCGCCCAGCAGGTGCCCCATTTGTATCCTCAGGGGAAGCAGGGATCCAGTCCATGTGGTGCCCAGCCCCTCAGTGTCAGAGAATAAGGGGATGGCAGGGCATTGAGTATCACACGGGCAGTCCCACAATTTCCTTTCCTGGAGGAAGGAGGACAGTCTGACCTTCCACCTCCATCCATTGTGATTCCTAATGCTCTTCCTCTCTTCTGTCAGAATACATTCTCTCAGCCAGGGCACCAGTGGCTTATGCCTATAATCCTAGCTACTCAGGAGGCTGAGATCTGAGGATCATGGTTTAAATCCAGCCCAGGCAGAAAGGTCCAAGAGACCTTATCTGAAATTAACCATCAGAAAACCCCAGGAGTGGTGCTGTGGCTCAAGTGGTAGAGTGCTTACCTTGAGCTGAAGAGCTCATGGACAGCGCCCAGGCCAAGAGATCAAGCCCCATGACCACCCCACCCCCCAAAAGAATACATTCTCTCTGTTGTTACCTGACTTTCCATTTAATTAAAACAGAGATTTCTAGCCCACCATCTTTCCTCCATCATGATCTCTGGTAATTCATTGTTAAATAAATTGGTCTTTTATGAATTGAATGTTTGGGTCCTTTTACAAAATGTCAGTGTGTTTTCTTTCCCCTACATGAAATCGAGTGATGTGCTCAGCAAAAAGGCCACATGGAGTGCAAAAAGATTACTCGGTCCATTTTCACCCCAAGTCCTTCTAGATGTAGCCGTGAGTTGATGGAGACAGCATGCATTTAGAATTAGAAATAGGGCCGAGTGCCAGCTCTCCCTAAACATGTTCTTCTTCCAGCCTTTGGTTATCTCATAGGTAAAATGCATAAAAGCTTACGTCCCTTGGTCCATCCTTTGAGGACTGGATGGGATGTTAGTGTGTACATTTGGGGGTGTGGTGGAGTTTCGGTGATGCCTATGAACCGTGATGCGCTCTGTAAAGGGCAGGCATGTCATTAAGAGAAGCAGATGACCGTGAACACCAGGCTGCTGGTGGATTAACAGGGCTCTGCATGGAAGAGGAGCATTTTATCATCTCGTTACTCGTTCCATGTGTCAGAATTGAATCTTGTTGGAGCAGTCATGATCTACAATTCAATTATTTGTATATATTTTTTAATTCAGTCATTTCCTCGCTTCCTAGTAGATTTAATTTTTTTTCTCATCCTAATGAAGCTCTTGGGGGAAAAATAATCAAATCACTGCTTTATTTCAATCAGAGTGGTTCACCAATGATAGATGAGACAGAGATGGAAAGTGAGTTTATTGAAGCCACACAAGTAAGCATATTGTGACACCAGTGCAGCATCTTATTCTCCTGAATAAAATGGCGACGCTGTGTCCGCACTCCCACAGATGAGCAGTTGGCTTGGAACCCAGAAGGACTAACAAGAGAAGACGATGGAAAGCACACACGCTCCCTTTTCTCCAAAGCAAACAATGACTCAAAGTCAACCGTAACTTCACACATTAAAGTTATCTTCCAAGTCAAGGACAGGGCCATTTATAGAACCACACATCCTATCTACCCTCAGACAATGCATCATTTCAGTTCAGCCCTATTTCCGATTTCAAGTGGGGTCTTGTCCCCTTCTAGATAGAATTCTCCTTCCTGTAGCACCCCCACCCTTTGTGTATATGCTCGACATGCCCAGGGATGTGCCAGGGCCATGGTAGCGCTTGCTGGCTAGACTTTCTAGGGGCGACTTCCCCATACCCTGACCTTAGGTGAGGTCAGAAAGAGTTCTATGCCATGTACGCTGCACTCTAAAATGACACTCCTGACAAAACATTGTGCAAATGCCTTTTTGTGTGGTTGTTTATTTGCCAGGACCAGTGTTTAAACTCAAGGCTTCACACTTGTTTGGTTTGCTTGCTCATAGCTAGTGCTCTGCCACTTGAGCCATGCCTCCAGTATAGCTTTTTACTTGTTATTTAGGGATTGGAGTCTCATGGACTTGTCCCCCCAAGTTAAACCTAGTTCTCCGAATTGCAGCCACCTAAGTAGTGAGGATTACAGATGTGAGCCATAGTGCCCAGCTTTATCTCAATCTTGATTTCTGATACCTCAATTCCAGCACTACGGTCCTTCCTTGGAGATCTAATAGCCTCCTCCTCTCATCTCTCATGCTTATATAGTGCCTACTCCAGCCAATTTACCCATCAGCATCCACTTGTGAGCCCTTCAAATCTAGATGTGGACTTTCCCTTCCTTTTGTATCCCTCCAGGACTCAGAATACATAGTAAGTATGCACACACAGAGTCTGCTATGTGTGCCTCTTCCACACACACAGGCAGGATGGTGACACAGTAATCTGAGCTACTCAAGAGGCTAGATAGGGGGATCAAGGTTCAAAGCCAGCCCAGGCAGGAAAGTCCCTAAGACTCTCACCTCTACCAAAAAAGCCAGAAGTAGAGCTGTGACTCAAGTGGTAAAGCACTAGCCTCAAGCCAAACAAAACTAAGAGACAACACCCAGGCCCTGAGTTCAAATCCTAACACCAGCACACATACACACATACACACACACCCCAAATGGATATGTGAAGTTTATCCTCCACAAGACCCATTTCCAGCATTTCTCAGTTAATTGCTTCATTCTGACCAAAATGTGCAAAACGTTTAGGAAATATTTCATCTACCACATGGTGCTTAAGTGGCATATCTTCCCTTAAGTCCCATATCCACAGGACACAAATACAGAGATGAGAAGCCCAGGCACACAGCCAGTGGGTGTAGCTTTTCCTTTCTGTCAACCTAAGAAGACAGAGCCAGGCCAGGGTCCTAATGGGGCTCCAAGAGAGTGGGCAAAGGGAACTCAGGTTCCCTGCCCACAAGGGGAATCAGTGGTCCCTAACTCACAGGATGGCAGTAAGGTCTGTTGTGTTTCTCAGAAACTATGAATGCTGTCACTCAGCATCCCATAACCAAGCATCTTCCTCCATCTTCCATTCATCGACAACCCCTGAAGGCGTGGGTGGACAGCCCCTCTGCTCTGTGGCTACACCCCTCCCTGTCCAGTCTGACTCCATCTGGGTTTGATTAAGAAGGCTGCAAAGGGTCTCTAGGTGTAGCCTGCTCCACTGTATGCTTCTTTTTAGAGCCAGAAATGGCAGGTCTCTGTGTTTTCCTTGGGGGAGGAGAGAGGAAGTGGGCTGTTCGTAAAAACAGACCCTGGGTGATTTTAATAAATCGTAGTGAAAAGTAAAATAAACATGACCCAGGTCGTAAAGGGTGAGTTCGGTGTGGAGCGAGAGCTTCAGGAAAGAGAAGACAACAAAGAAATACGTGCAGGGCCTCCTGGCTCAGCTGCAGCCCCGGCATCAGCCAGGTGTCCCAGGGGCCTGGAGCGTGCTAGGCCACTGGGTGACATCACACAGGTGATGACAATTCATAAGACGCCCGCAGGCAGGGTGCGCGAGTGCAGAGGATTCTTTGCAGAAGGAAAGCGACTAGGCAGCCCATGGAAAACATTCCATCCCACTAGTGACTCTAGAAAACTGAAATGCTAAGGTCCACTCATTGCCCAAGAAATTAACAAAAACATGTTCAACAAATGAGAAAAATGAGAAGATAGCTTTAAATGGGGAGGTATAAACATTGGTGTAACTATTTTTGGTAGCTCTTTCTTGTTTTGGGTTTGTTTTTTGTTGTTGTTGTTGGGGTTTTTTTTTGTTTTGTTTTGTTTTGTTTTTTGCCAGTCTTGGGCCTTGAACTCAGGGCCTGGGCACTGTCCCTGAGCTTTTTGGCTCAAGGCAAGCGATATACCACTTTGAGCCACAGTTTTACTTCCAGTTTTCTGGTGGTTAACTGGAGATAAGAGTCTCATGGACTTTCTTGCCTGGTCTGGCTTTGAACCATGATCCTCAGATCTTAGCCTCCTGAGTAGTTGGGATGAATGCATGCACCACTGGGTGCTTGGCGGGTAATTATTTTTAAAAGAATCTGGCCCTGCTGTATAAGAACCAGCTACCAAAGTGAAAAATGCCAAAGGACCAAAGAAATAAGTTGTACAGTCCAGGATCACATGACTGATTCTGTCTTACTGGCAGAAATGGAAAACAGTAGAGCAAGAGAGCACTCACACTCCCCGCAAAACTTAGGGTTTGTGTGCTAAGCTAGCCAAAGATAAGCTGTGGCCAACCGGAATAGAATTGGCCTTTCTCCCACACATCAAGCATCAGCTAAGTAGTAATCTGGCATTGGTAGCTAGCACAGCCTCCAGATGACTGTCTTAATGATTGTGTTTGTTCTAGAAGATTTGGACATATGCCCAGATTATCCGGCAGGCAAAATGGACACTATGGTCACCTCCAGCAACATTCCTACAAGCACTGAGAACCATGGAAGATATCCATGTCTTTGTTTTGTTTTTCTGGTCTTTCATGGGGCTTGAACTAAGGGCCTGGGTGCTATTCCTGAGATTTTTTTTGGCAGGGGGGGGGGGTCCAGTCTTGGGGCCTGAACTCTGGGCCTGAGCGCTGTCTCTCAGCTCTTCAGCTCAAGGCTAGTGCTCTATCACTTGAGCCACAGCGCCACTTCCGGCTTTTTTTCTTTTTGCTTATGTGGTGCTGAGGAATCGAACCCAGGGCCTCATGCATGCAAGGCAAGCGCTCTACCACTGAGCCACCTTCCCAGCCCCTATTCCTGAGATTTTCTGCTCAAGGCTAGCATTCTACCACTAGAGCCACAGCGCCACTTCTGGCTTTTTCTGTACTAAGGAATCAAACTCAGGGCTTCATGCATGCTAGACAAGCACTCTACCACTAAACCACATTCCCAGCCCTATCCAAATGCCTTTTAACCTGGCATTTGGGTCCTGAGTCAGTAATACAAGTCACTAATGCACATTAGGGAATCTTACCAAAGAAAACACTTAATACATCAAAGAATGACCAAGAGTCAGGCACCATTGTGGTTCAACCTGTAACCCTAGCTACTTGGGAGGCTGAGATCAAAGGACTGTAGTTCAAAGCTAGCCTAGGCAGGGAAGTCTATGTGACTTTTATTTTCAATTAATTATCAAAAAGGCAGAAATGGAGCTGTGACTGAAGTGGTGGATTTCAAGCCTTGAATGGAAAAGCTAGAGTTCTGAGGCCATGAGTTCAAGCCCCAGTATGGGCACAAAAGAAGGAAAAAAATTTAAAGACCTCTAAATTTATATTTAAGCAAATAGAAAAAAAAAAAGATTTGGGTCCATTGTTACAAATATATTCAGAGCCGGATGCTGGTGGCTCACGCCTGTAATCCTAGCTACTCAGGAAGCTGAGATCTGAGGATCGCAGTTCAAAGCCAGCCCGGGCAGGAGAGACCGTGAGACTCCTATCTCCAATAAACCACCAGAAAACCGGAAGTGGCGCTGTAGCTCAAGTGGTAGAGCACTCGCCTTGAGCTGAAGAGCTGAGGGACAGCGCCCAGGCCCAGAGTTCAAGCCCCACGACCGACAAAAACAAAAAAAAAAAACAAAAAAAAAACCAAATATATTCAAAAAGGATCAAATATTTTTCAGGTATTTTAAACCTTTGTTTTTACAATTGGTTACAAAGAAAAAGTTAAATACTTCGGTGAGATATTTATGATCTAAAGTTGAATTATAAAGCAAGTTGTAAAGTTGTTTACAGAGAATGGCATCAATTAACAAACCATCATTGGAAGGGAGGGTGTCTGAGAGAAGACAGAGCAAACTGGCAAAAGTCCGGTCTTGATACTTGAACATATTTAATTGTTTTACTCTGTCTCATTTGTTGGCACTTGTAATTTTTTTTAATGAAAATGTGCTTAATGGGAAACATAAACACTCAGGGCTTAAGGATGAGTTCGGCTCTCTCAAATGAGCACATTGCCTATTTATCATTCTGGAGAATGTCTTAATCTTTCTTGAGCCTGTTTATGTAATTGGCCAGCAGGGCCGCAGGGTGATGAGTTCCTCAATTCATCACTAATATGAAGGGCCAGTTGCTCTACCTCTGAGTCTTCCTTTCCAGATCCTTAGCCACCATTTCTGTGATAAACTGATTAGACAATGCCCACCGTTGCAGGTCTCCACCAATTATAAGTGATCCAGGTAACCAAGTGTTGGATGCCTTTCCCCTGCCTACTCTCCATCCATTGGAACAGGATGGCAGCTGGAAGTGGGGTAGGAACAGAAGATTCACTGGAAAACTTTACAACTCTAACAGCTCCTATGGCATTGTCAGTTCTGATAAATGAGATTCAAATGGAGTTTTTAGTGAAGATTTCTGAAGTAACTCAAGAGATGGGAACCTCCAGGCTCCTTTGGCCTATTTCCTTTGCTTCTTGCTTTCTGCCTGGAATGTGGATTTGAGGGATGGAGCTCCAACAGCCATCTTGATCCATGAGAAACCTGCAAGGTCCACAGAGGGATTCAAGGACAGGAGGGCCCTGAGTCCTGAGTGGGTCCTGAGCTGCCACAGCTGTCTGGATGCTCTGCTTCCAGATCCAGACAGACTCAGGGGGAAAAAAAATAAACTTTTTAAGCTTGTTTAAATTCCATCTGGTCTCTGTTAATAGCAGCTAATTACCATGCTGACTGGTGTAGCACAGACTGGAAATGGCACCTGACAGAAACAAAGCTTCATCAGGAAATAGTCGTGGGGGGGAGGGGGGTGCATGGAACACCAGCCCTGCCATTCCAGCTGGAGCCTCACGTCTCCAGAGCTGGCTGTGAAGGAGGTGAAAGAGGCTATCTGTTGAGCCAGGCACTCGGGAGGCTCACACCTTTAATCCTAGCTCCTCGGGAGGCTGAGACCAGAGGATTATGGTTCGAAACCAACCTGAGCAGACAAATCCAAGAGATTCTTATCTGCAATTATCCAGAAGAAATCCAAAAGCTCAGGGACAGCATCTAGGCTCTAAGTTCACGCCCTAGTACTGGGGGGGGGGGGGGGGAGGAAAAGAAAAAAAAAGCTGTCATAAAACACTCAGGGGCTGGGAAGGTGGCTCAGTGATAGAGCGTTTGCGTTGCATGCATGAGGCCCTGGGTTCGATTCCTCAGCACCACATAAACAAAAAGAAAAAAGCCAGAAGTGGTGCTGTGGCTCAAGTGGTAGAGTGCTAGCCTTGAGCTGAAGAGCTGAGGGACAACGCCCAGGCCCAGAGATCAGGCCCCACGACTGGACCCCCCCGCAAAAAAAATAATAAAATAAAACGCTCAGCACTGCTGGGCACTGGTGGCTCATGCCTGTAATCCTAGCTACTCAGGAGGCTGAGATCTGAGGATCATGGTTCAAAGCCAGCCGGGGCAGAAAAGTCTGTGAGACTCTTACCTCCAATAAACCACTAGAAAACCAGAAGTGGCACTGTGGCTCAAGTGGTAGAATGCTCACCTTAAGCTGAAGAGCTGAGGGAGAGCACCAAGGCCCAGAGTCCAAGCCCCATGACCGACCAAAACAACAAACAAACAAACAACAAAAAAAAACCCACTCAGTACTGTGTTTTAGGTGCATTGAAAAAAAAAATCAGCTCAGGTGGGGAATGTGGCTTCGTTCCCTAGCATGCACAAAGCCCTGGGTTCAATTCCTTAGTACCATATAAACAGAAAAAGCCGGAACTAGTGCTGTGGCTCAAGTGGTAGTGTGCTAGCCTTGATTAAAATAAACTCAAGGATGTACTGAGTTCAAGCCCCAGGACTGGCAAAAAAAAGAAAGAAAGAAAATCAGCTCTTTGGATCAGAAGCCAGTGACTAACTGAGTTTAATGAATCTGAACAGTAGCAGATCAAGAGAGACTTCCTAGGATCAGGACAACAGCTCACGACAGATGAACTAGAAATGGCTCGGCTGCCGGGCCCCCACCTGTGTGAGCTGCCTGCCCACAGAGGGGCGGCAAAGCCCCCTGACCAGTGGCCTGGTAGTAGGTATGTGGCTGGTGGCCTTCCACCTGTGTCCTGGACAGGGCTGGAGGCCGGATGTTTCTCTTGCCTGTCAATGTCCTATGTACACAGGAATCTGTCAGCATTCAGAGTGCAGAGCTACAGTGACAGGGATAAAGCTCCCTGTCTCCAGCGCAGACAGGCTCCTTTCCCAGTCACAGTCACCCTCTAGGAAAGGGCCTCCCTGGGCAGTCACTAGCAGGAGTGGCCCACCATTCTCTGAGTTCCTCAGAACGTGGAGCCACGAGCTGGATACAACATAGTGATCAGGAGGAGCTGTTTCCAAAGACAAAGTCACACAGCACTGTGTGAATGTTCTATGTCTGTAGGTTAGGTTGCCTCTCACTATGAGGCTCAGCCAAACCTTGACTAATGATTGGTTCTGCTGTTACCACAGTGGGCTCTCATTGGCTCCTCACATGCCAGGTATCTGATATCTCTCTTAGCACACTGCTTTAGAACAAAAACCTTGTGGGGCTGAGGACACCATCCTGCCATGTGCAATGTAGCCAGAGCTTAGCTGAACACTGCAGTGGCATGAGGGATGAGGGCCCGAACAGGAGAGGGTCCCCGGCCAGGAGAGGAACCCCAGCAACTTTCTCCTGGCCTAACTGCACAGTCACATTCTCCAGTGTGGTTCACATTACACAGTCAGCTTTCCAAGAATGAGAAGTAGGTCAGGCACCAGTGACTTAGGTCTGTAATCCTAGCTACTCAAGGGACTGAGATCTAGAGGATTGCTGTTCAAAGCCAGCCCAGAAGATTCCATCTCCAATCAACCAGCAAAAGTTGGGCTGGGATTGTAGCTCAGGTGGTAGAGTATCTGATCTGAGCAAGCTGAAAGAATGGAAGATCCTGAGTCAAACTGCAGTGCCATGAAAAGAGAGGAAAAGGAGGAAGAAGAGGAGGAAGAGGGGGGGAGAGAAAAAAGGAAAGAAGGAAAGAAGGTAGGAGAAAAAGCAGAAGAACACAACTTGGAAGAATTACTTCAGGGAGCAATTCTTGGGAAAGGACAGGCACAACCTTCCAGAACAATCTCAGGCTTCCTATCTACCTTCCAACTGGAGGAGAGATTGATCATCTCATTTCAGGTACTGCACACTTGAAACTCTGTGGAAAGCCAGCCAACCTCCACCACTGGTTTTTTCCTTTCTCTTAAACTCCTTATAAAAACAGCACTGGGACAGGCTGAGAACTGAGATGGCCTTGTCCAGGTGTCTATGGAAGGGACCTTGATCAGAAGTGACCTCCCTAGAGTTCTACTCCAACATGCTACCATGGGCAAAAACTGGGGAGATGGGCCGGGCGCTGGTGGCTCACACCTGTAATCCTAGCTACTCAGGAGGCTGAGATCTGAGGATCGAGGTTCAAAGCCAGCAGAGACTCTTATCTCCAATAAACCACCAGAAAACTGGAAGTGGCGCTGTAGCTCAAGTCTTCAGCCTTGAGCTGAAGAGCTGAGGGACAGCGCCCAGGCCCAGAGTTCAAGCCCCCACGACTGACCAAAACAAAAAAAACAAAAAAAAAAACTGGGGAGATGGGGCCCTAGGGCCTAGGCTAGACCTATCTGGTAAAACTCTCGGTTCCCTCGTGTGTGTGTGTGTGTGTGTGTGTGTGTGTGTGTGTGTGTGTGTGTGTGTGTGTGTGTGTGTGTGTGTGTGTGTGTGTGTGTGTGTGTGTGTGTGTGTGTGTGTGTGTGTGTGTGTACCTGCATGCTATACCTGAGCCTTTTTGCTCACGGCTAGAACTTTATCACTTAAGTTACAGCTCCACTTCTGGCTTTTGGTGGTTAATTGGAGATAAGAGTCTCATGGAGAAAGGTTGTACAAATGGGATTGCATGAAATTGCAGAGCTTCTGTATGGCAAAGGACATAGCTAGCAAGATCAATAGAAAACCCACGCATTGGGAGATCTTCACTAGCCATACAATGGACAAGGGTCTCATATCTAAAATATACCTGGAACTCAAAAAATTAAATCCCTCAACAACAAATTCTCAAAGAAACAACTGCCCAATAAATAAGTGGGCTAAAGACTTAAAGAGAGGGGCTGGGAAGGTGGCTCAGTGGTAGAGTGCTTGCCTTACATGCATGAGGCCCTGGGTTCGATTCCTCAGCACCACATAAGCAGAAAAAGCCGGAAGTGGGGCTGAGGCTCAAGTGGTAGAGCTCTAGCCTTCAGCTGAAGAGCTGAGGGCCAACGCCCAGGCCCAGAGTTCAGGCCCCACGACCGACAAAAAAAAAAAAAGACAGACTTAAAGAGAAACTTCTCTGAAGAGAGGAAAGAAGGATGGCCAATAGACACATGAAGAAATGCTCAACCTCCTTAGTCATAAAAGAAATGCAAATCAAAACAACATTGAGATACCACCTCACCCCAGTTAGAATGGCTATAATCAAGAACTCTAATAATAACAACAGATGCTGGAGGAGATGTGGCCAAAAGGGAACCCTACTGCATTGTTGGTGGGAATGTAAACTTCTTCAACCACTTTGGAAAGTAGTATGGAGGTTCCTCAAAAGACTCTACATAGAGCTCCCCTATGGCCCAGCAATCCCACTTTTGGGCATTTACCCAAATGATCACAAACAAGACCACACTAAAGCTATGTTTACTGCAGCATTATTTACCATAGCTAAGATACGGAACCAACCCTGATGCCCCTCAGTAGATGAATGGATCAAGAAAATGTGGTATATATACACAATGGAATTCTATGCCTCCATCAGATAAAATGACATTGCCCCATTTGTTAGGAAATGGAAAGACTTGGAAAAAGTTACATTAAGTGAAGTAAGCCAGGCCCAAAGAAACATAGGTCCCATGGTTTCCCTTATTTGCAATATCTAGTATATGTCTGAGACAAGCAGAAACAGTCAGATAAGTTGATATTAGGCGAAATGAACCCCAAGATAAGGATTCAAATGTTTTTTCTTTCTTGTGATTGTTTCTAACATATTTATAAGATGAGTTCTTTGTTGCTTTGTATGTCCCTCCCCCACGGTATAACCCCTGTTTTCACTATATTTGATGTTGGTATAATTTGTGGAGGGGAAAAGAAAAAAACAAATTGTTTAAATAAGGATACAGGTGGACCCATTGCAACAATGAGATGTACAAGATGTTATGTCAAAAAATGAACTTTACAAAGTTGGCCAGGGGGAGGAAGGAGGGGAGGGAGATGGGAAGGAATGGGAAGGGGAAACAAAGGAGGAGGCAACAATGCTTGATAAGAAATGTACTCATTACCTTGCCCATGTAATTGTAACTGCTCTGTACAGTATTTTCACACACACACACACACACACACACACAAAGAGTCACATGGACTTTCTTGCTCTGGCTGGCTTTGAACTATAATCTTTAGAGCTTCAACTTCCTAAGTAGCTAGGATTACAAGCATGAGCCACTAGTGCCTGGTTGAGAATGAAGCTTTGTAAGCCAGTTAAAACATCTGTACATTCAATGAACATACTTAATTAAAATAAAGAGCCACTGGAGAAAATATAAGTTATAAAAAAGAAACAAATGCTGGGCGCCGGTGGCTCATGCTTGTAACCTTAGCTACTCAGGAGGCTGAGATGTGAGGATCACGGTTTAAAGCCAGCTAGGGCAGGAAAGGAAATGAGACTCCTATCTCCAATATAATCACTAGAAAACCTGAAGTGGTGCTGTGGCTCTAGTGGTAGAGCACTCACCTTGAGCTGAAGAGCGCAGGGATAGTGCCTAGGCCCAGAGTTCAAGCCCCATGACCGACAAAAAAAAGAAAAAGAAAAGAAAAGAAAAAAAACAAATATAATTTTTATTTGTTAGGCTTTGTTTTGCAGTACTAACAGTTGAACTTGGGGTTGATGCTTGCTAGACAAGCACTCTATTCCTTAATCCCTTTTTGTGTTGATTACTTTCAAGATAGGGTCTCACTTGATGCCTCAGTATGCTTGAATTGTGATCCTCCTTACCCAGCCACTGTGCTTGCTCCATGGTCTGGGATTGCAGGCATGTGCTGCCATACTCATTGGTTGAGGTCTCACCTACTTTTATGCCCAGGCTGGCCTACAACTATAATCCCTAGATCTCTACCTCCCAGGTCATTAGGACTCAAAGCTTAAACCACTCTGCCCAGCTTCAAATATCCATTTGAAAACTGAAAAGCACAAAGACTGAAATTCCAAATGCCATAAATGAGTTCTAGAAAAATAATGGCGAGGAAAGAAAGCAGGAACATCACCCAGCTGGACAACAGTGAAAATCGCCTCAGAATCCTCTAAGGCCGTCATGAAAGACAGAGTGCTCCTGCAACCCAGAGGAGAAAGCAAACAGGAAGCCCAGTCCGGGGCTTTATGTCTCAAAGGCGGGAGCTGCCGATGCCTGGACTACATCCAGGCAAAAATCCCTGCTGTATGCATCTCATATGCCAGAGACTCGAGAGCTGCTGCCCTCCCCGGTTCAGTTCTGTCTCTGCTTCCAAGAGCAAATCTTCAGCTATCTAACAGTTGCACAACACATCCCAGGTCTAAGAAGATAAAGAAGTAGACCTAAAGAGAAATGAAGGGGGAAAGAGGCCAAGACATGATCTATGGTGAGGAGACGTAATATTACTAGCCTTCATCCCTGCTCATTTACCCCATTTCAGGCCCTTCCAACCTGCTGCCGTCCATCATCTCCAGAAACCAATGGCACTCATTGCAGGAAGAACAGAAAAACAAGTTCATTTAAAAACTTGAAAAAAAATTAAAGAAAAAAAAGCTAGTCTCCATGCTTAACGTCAAATAACAAGTTGACGTTGCTTGCTGGGTGCTGTGACCATTAAGGAAATGCGAAATCTCCTTACATTTTTATAATCAGATTTCCTCTTGCTCATCTATAACTAGTTTCAGCAGGGCTTTCATTTCCTCCTAATAAGATATTTAACAAGTTTACTAGGTTATGGAGGGTTCAAATCCAGTCAAGCTTTCAATCAGCAGTTCCTGCATCAAAGCCCACTCTCTCTGGACTAGCACACGCTAATGGTATTTCTCCATCTTTCCAAACCAGAACAGCGCTTCATGGAGTAATCTGCTCCGGCCTTGGCATCTGGACACAATGCTCCCCACCGGCTTAGATGCGCCTGCAGATGCGCCTGGCTGCATGTTAAATTGTCCAAGGGAGATAAGCACCCCCGTTAGAAATGGCATTGGCTTTATGGTATGGCCACACTGTTCTCTAGACTAAAACAACAACCAGAAGTTCTGGTGCCAGCCAGTCTGGTTGAGAAAATAAATCAGCCTCCTCCTGCCCCCCTCCTTCTCCACAGCTAGGAGGGGGATGTGGAGGAGGGGGAGTCGGGGCGGGGGGGGAATGTTGTCTCTGACCTTGCCATGGCGTATACAGAAGCATGTTCATGAACATCACTCTTCCGTCCATGCAGTGTACATTGTATCTTCTCCATCTCATCCCATACCCCAGCCAGCCTGGGGAGCAGATAGGATGGCATTCCCATTTAAGAGACTCAGGTGAGGAGCTGAGGTGTAGGGAAGGTAAATAAAGGCTCAGAGCACTCAGGGTTCATCTGGCATTAAAGTCTCTCATCTTACCTGTTGGGCAACAGTATCTATGTTTTAATTCTTAAAAAAAAAAAAAAAAGAAGGAAAGAAGAGAGAAAGAAAAGGAAAGAAAGAGAGAGAAAGGAAGACAGGAAGGAAGGGAGGGAGGGAGGGAGGAGGGAGGGAGGGAAGAAAATAGATGAGCACTGGTGGCTCATACCTATAATCCTACCTACTCAGGAGGCTGAGATCTGAGGATCTCAGTTCAAAGCCTGGGCTGGCTTTGAACCACAAGAATCTTTTTTTTTTTTTTTTTTTTTTGGTCCAGTCGTGGGGCCTGAACCCTGGGCCTGGGCACTGTCCCTCAGCTCTTCAGCTCAAGGCTAGCGCTCTACCACTTGAGCCATAGCACCACTTCTGGTTTTTTTCTTTTTGCTTATGTGGTGCTGGGAATCGAACCCAGGGCCTCAGTCATGCAAGGCAAGCGCTCTACCACTGAGCCACCTTCCCAGCCCCTGAACCACAAGAATCTTATCTCCAATTAAGCGTCTCTTATCTCTAACTACCAAAAAGTAAGAAGTAGAGGTATGGCTCAAGTGGTAAAGCACTAGCCTTGAGCTGAAGAGCTCAGGGACTGTGCCCAGACCCAGAGTTCAAGCCCCACAACTAACAACAACAACAAAAATCTTCTATAAGGGGCAAGGGTGGCTAAAATGATGCCTTTGAAATGCCCTTGAGGGCTGGGATGTAGCTCAGTGGCAAAGCACTTGCCTAGCAAGTGCAAAGTCCTGGGTTCAATCCCCAGTACCAAAAAAGAGAAGACAAAAAAGAAAGAAAGAAAGAAATGCACTTGAAATCCTGTGTTTTGCTTCTTCCAATTTGAAATGCTGTTTAGAGGAGACATGCCTTTCCATATACTGTTCCACAAATCCAATGTGTGTGTGCGCGCCTGCATGCACACGTGTGGGGGGGAGGTGTGCGTGCACACATGCAGGCATGTGTGAGCTTGTGCATGCGCACTCCCAACACAACATGCGATAAGGATATGAGAGTACAGGTCTCTGGGATGTTCCTGAACTGTATTTATTCCATCAGCTGCTCCCTTCAGTAGACACATCACCTAGGCGGGGCAGGGTTCATCTCCTTGGTGGCAATGTCTGCACAGCAGGATGGAGGGCCGAGCACACGAGGGTCCACACCACAAGTTGAGTGTCACCAGTGACATGCACTCATGTGCCCATTGTGAAGCACAGCTGGGGCCTGGAGGGTCTGCAAGGGACTTGGGCTCCTTGAAATGCAGCCACAGTAGCAGGTACTGCAGGCTTTCCATCTAACCTGTTCATATAGACTCCTTGTGGTGTCTGCTGAGCTTCCTTCTGGTGGCTCTCACTGCCCCGGGGACAGAGGGTCAGCCCTACAAACAGGGGCGGGGCCCGCTGAGGCCTCCCAGCAGCCAAGCCAGCTGGACGGTCCTGGCCTTCCTCTCACCTCTGCTCTCAGTGGGCTTCAGCATCTATCAGCCACACAGCTGAGTCAGGGTCACTCCAATAGAAGCAGCGACCATCCACCATCATCTGGCACAGTATCCGGCCCCAGCAAAGGCTGAGTGGGCCCTGCCCACATCCCACAACTGCTGTGAGCAAATGTCACTCATTGTCACTAGATCAAAGTAAAAGAGAGAAAGACGCTGTGGGTTTTATCCATAAGCAAAGATTTGCTTGGGTGGAAGTCTCAGCTTACATCAAGTCTAAGCCACATTGAAAGAATCCCAAGAGCTTCATCTTCAGAGGCGTTGAATGGCGCTCTTCACAGGGACTGTGGCAGTCCACCCCAGGTGGGGGGGACTTGCAGAATTTTAGATAGATAGGCTTTGCTAGATTTCTGCTCTGGGCTTTGCCCACAGCTTGGAGATGGTAATAGAGGCCGCATGGCTTCTCTTGATTCCCTGAGCAGCATCATGTAACAAACGTCAACATCTGACTCTTCCCGCATCCTCCTCCTCACCCTTGGAGTCACCAGCAAACCCAGGAGGGTGGATACAGGAAGGCACAAGGCTGTGGTGCCTGAAGCCTCCTGGGGCTTGAACTCAGGGCCTGGGCACTGTCCCTGAGCTTCTTTTGCTCAAGGCTAATACTCTACCATTTGAGCCACAGTACCACTTCTGGCTTTTTCTGTTTGTGTGGTACTGAGGAATTTAATCCAGGGCTTCATGCATAGTAGGCAAGCACTCTACCACTAAGCCACATTCTCAGCCCTGACCTGAAGCCTTCAAGGCTTGCTTCTTTTTCTTTTTCTTTCTTTCTTTTTTTTTGTTGTTGTTTTTGGTTTGTTGGTCCTGGGGCCTGAACTCTGGATCTGGGCACTGTCCTTCAGCTCTTCAGCTCAAGGCTAGTGCTCTCCCACTTGAGTCATAGCGCCACTTCCCGCTTTTTCTGCTTATACGGTGCTGAGGAATCAAACCCAGGGCCTCATCCAAAATCTACCACTGAGCCACCTTCCCAGCTCCTGTTTTTCTTTTTAGGTCTAAGACCAGGACTTGAACCCAGTACCTGAGATTTTTTTGGCTCATTGGTTAGCTCTCTACCAACTGAGCCATGCCTCTACCCCAAGAAGTCTTATAGACTGTCATTTTCTTTTTCTTTTTTGGGGGGGAGGGGTCCAGTCATGGGCCTGAACTCTGGGCCTGGGCACTGTCCCTCAGCTCTTCAGCTCAAGGCTAGTGCTCTACCACTTGAGCCACAGCACCACTTCCAGCTTTTTGTTTTTTGCTTATGTGGTGCTAAGGAATCGAACCCAGGGCCTTAAGCATGCAAGGCAAGCACTCTACCACTGAGCCACCTTCCCAGCCCCAGACTGTCATTTTTCTAGGAGCCTAGTAACCAGCTTTCACACACTAAACTGTCATCTCCCACCCCCAAACAGTGACACTAGAACCCTAGGGTCGTGGGCACCAGATACTGTGAGTCAGTGAAGTGACTTGTGTTTGGAAAAACCTGATGTACAAGAAACTGCCACCAAAGGCAGAACATGCCCAGAGACCAAAGGAAGAGGCAGACAGATGCAGGGTTGCACAGAGCACATTTTGCTAGGGCTTTCAAACCAAAGCAGGATCTCTGCACACCAAGGCAAGAGGAAGAAGTTAACATGCCAGGCCACACAGTAGACCACAGAGTTGTCCTTGTCCTTTCTCAAAGACTCAGTGTGTCTGACGTCAGCAGAGGCACTGTTAAGGCATCAGTGGCCAGCACAATCTATTCAGTGGAATTGATTTGTCCCTGTAAGAATGTGTACCTGAGTCATCAGACAAACAAAATGGTGGTTATAATCAAGACGCTTGTATCCACATCCAGATAAATTCCTGCAGTCACCACTCAGGACTGTCCTCCTGTCCCTGAGACTACAGGTGATTGCAGATCTTTGGAGGACGTCTAACCAGCATCCTCAGTCCTTCCCAGATGAGACTCCTGTCTGTTCTCACTCCTGGGCTCTGCGGGGTCAGCAGGGGTCAGCTTCTGCTCATGCCAGGCCAGGGCTGGGCCCCTCACCACACTCGCTGCTCTCCCAGCTCTTCGTCTGCCACACCGCCCATATGGGGACCCATTCTTCTGTGTCCCTCCTCTCCCACCCTGCGGGCTTCCTTCTGTTCTTTGTTTTTCTCTGGCAGTACTGGAATTTGAACTCAGAGCTGCTCACTTGCTAAGCAAGTGCTCAATCACCTGAGCCATTCCCCTAGCTCTTTTTTGTTTTAGGTTTGTTTGTTTGTTTGTTTTGCCAGTCCTCGGGATGGAATTCAGGGCCTGGGGACTGTCCTTGAGCTTTTTTGCTCAAAGCTAGCGCTCTACCACTTGAGTCACAGAAGCACTTCTGGCTTTTTCTGAGTAGTTTATGGAAGATAAGAGTCCCACAGACTTACCTGCCTGGGCTAGCTTAAACCACGATCTTCAGATCTCAGTCTCCTGAATAGTTAGGACTACAGGCATGTGCCATCAGCACCCAGCTTGTTTTTAGTAGTTACAGTTTTAGATATGATTTCATGTTTTAGCTTGGGGCTATCCCAGATCACTGTCATCTTACGTACAGCCTCTCAAGTAGCTGGAACAGAGGAGTGCATCACCATGCCCAGGTTAGTTGGGGGAATAGGGACTCAATAACTTTTTCCCCAGGCTAGCCATATCTCCACATCCCAAGTATCTGGGATGACCAATGTAAGCCTGGAGAGGTTTCAGGTGTATAAGGACTTTGTGAGACCACCTCTCACCAGAGTCACCACAGCTAGGATGGCCTTGTCTGACTGACATCAGAGTCCACATTCTGTGATGTTCTCCCCTGGCCTCTCCAGGTGTCGATACCCTGTAGGCAGAGAACCCCTCTCACATCATGATGGTTTTTACTATTGGTGGGCCTGCCACGGTTAGGTCTTTCCCAACTAGAACTGATGAGAATTGGGGAAGGAAGAGAGCTGGGAGTAGCCCCAATTCCAGCCCTGCTAAGAATCATGCTGGACAAAGCCTGGGGGGAGGGGCTCTGCAGGGTGAACACCAGGCAGAGAGATATAGCAGGGTCATTTCTATTATTCCAGAGATCTCCATCTGTGTGTGAACAGTGAATCGGGACATGTTGAGATTTCCCATGACCCTATGCTAGGACTAATCATTACTTCATTCATTCATTCAACATATCAATTGACATTGAGTACAACCTCAGTCTCAGCACCAAAGAGAACGTGGAGCCAAAATACTTGGGTCAAAGACATTCAGTCTTTACACCCTCCTCTGTGTGAGCAGTATGGACTCTAAATTTGAACTAATAAAAGATCCAGAGTGGCTGGGTGCCATGGGCTCACACCTGCAATCCTAGCTACTCAGGAGACTGAGATCTGAGGATAGTGGTTCAAAGCCAGCCAAGGCAGGAAAGTCCGTAAGACTCTTTATCTCCAATGAACCACCATAAAACCAGACATGGCTCAAAGTGGTAGAGCACTTGCCTCGAGCAAAAAGAGCTCAGGGACAGCACTCAAAAGTTCTGAGTTAAGCTGGGGAAGGTGGCTCAATGGTAGAGTGCTTGCCTTGCATGCATGAGGCCCTGGGTTCGATTCCTCAGCACCACATAAGCAAAAAAGAAAAAAGCCAGAAGTGGTGCTGTGGCTCAAGTAGTAGAGCGCTAGCCTTGAGCTGAAGAGCTGAGGGACAGTGCCCAGGCCCAGAGTTCAGGCCCCACGACAGGATCCAAAAAAAAAAGGATGTCATGGATAAAAGGTCTGAGTTGAAGCCCACACCCAACAAAAATAAATGAAGGAATAAATAAATAAATACGGGCAGTGGGAAGCTCTTGAGGGAGATATTCGTTAGCACAACAGAGCATAGGCTAGTCTGACTAATACACCACGCTGGTGAAGATTTGTGCTAACAGTCCAGTCAGGCCACAGCCTGGGCTTCCTCATCTGCCAGGAATACCCGGAGGTAAGTGAGCAATGTATGGTGGCAGCTCAGCCTGAGAGGAGAGTGCCAGGGACTGTCACGCCAACACCCGGGGCTCTAGGCTCTCAGTACCCAGGGAGATACCATCATCAGGGAGGAAAGTGTGAAACTCCTGTTGAGATGCGGACCAAGCCCTGGGCAGCCAGGCCCACAGCCCTGCACCCTCCCTGAGCTCTCCGTGAATGTGAAGGATGAGGCCAGTCAGTCATTTCCTTCATCTTCCTGCAAGGCTGCGTGGAATGAAGAAATGAATTTCAGGCCCCGTGGACTTGTATTTAATTATTATGATTTATTACCACCAGGAACAGAAAGCCGTCCTCAGGCTTGGCATTCCTCATTCCCCAGTGCGTCTGCAGAGCCTCCTGCTGCATCCTGAGCAATTCCTTTCATTATTGTCATTGTTATTATTTATAACAGCCTGGCAGTGGGGGAGCGGAGAAATCTCCATGAAGTTCACAGCAAGTTCAAGGCTGGCCAGAAGCCTTGAGAGCAGCTATGGGGATCAGAAAATAGCCTGGCATGAGAGGGGAGCTGGGGGCCTGAGGCTCTCCAGGTCGCCAATGGTTGGGTTCAAGGAGTTCACTGATATAAAGGGGAGCTGATGGAACTTCTGTAACCTTGGTTTTTGAAAAGTGTGGTAAAATATACAACCACAAAAAAAAAAAAAAAAAAATACTGCAGTTCAATGATATTCCAAAACAGCACCACCAATCTCTAGAACGTTTCCAGGTTGCAACACTGACACTCCAGGGCTAGGGCATGGCTTACATGGCTGAACATTTGCCACAAAAAAAAAACAAAAAACAAAACCACCACCAGAAATAAGGGAGAGTATGAGGGAGACAGAGAGAGAGAGAGGGAAAGAGGAAGGGGAGAGGGAGGAAGAGAGATAAGGGGAAAGATGGAAGGGGAAAAAGGAAAAAGAGAGAGGAGAAGGAAAGTAAGGAGGTGGCAAGAAGGAAGAGAAAGAGGGAGAGAGGGAGGAAGGGAGATTATTAGGCCATCTCTCATCAGAGGGGGCTGACTTTAACCCAAGACCAGACATTGCATCTCCTCTGATGATATTGGATTTTAGTTCACAGAGCCAGAAGGAAAGAACTCAGAAAGAGAAGACATAGAAATAGCCACGTGCTATTTATAATATACTATGTGATTTTTTTGTTGTTTTTGTTGTTTCTTTGGTATGTTCCTCCCCCACGGTATAAGCCCTGTTTTCACTGTATTTGATTCCGGTGCCCTGCATCTTGTATATACACTTTTCTAATTTGGGGAGGGGAAGGGAAAAAAACCAAAATGCTTAAATAGGGATATGGGTTGACCCATTGTAACAATGAGATGTACAAGACACTATGTTGAAAACCAACTTTACAACTTTGGGGGGCTGAGGGGCTTGAGTAGTTGGGGAGGTGGGAAGGGAAGGGATGGTAGGGGAATAACAAAGGAGGAGGCAACAATGCTTGATAGGAAATGTACTTATTACCTTACTCGTGTAACTGTAACCCCTCTGTACAGTATTTTTGTTGTTGTTGTTGGTTATGGGTCTTGAACTCTGGGCTCTTCAGCTCAAGGCAAGTGCTCTACCACTTGAGCCACAGCGCCACATCTGGTTTTCTAGGGGTTAATTGGACATAAGAGTCTCACGGACTTTCCCGACCAAGCTGGCTTTGAACGATGATCCTCAGATCTCAGACTCCTGAGTAGCTAGGATTACAGGCGTGAACCACTAGCACCGAGCTTGTACAGTATTTTTACAATTAAAAAAATATTTTAAAAAAAGCCATGTGCAAGACCACAGACACACCCCTGTCTATCTGTATTCCTAGGCTGGTTGTGGGGAGCAATCAGAAGTCTGGGTAAAGCCTCATTGTCACAATGGCTGATTTCTGAGGACTCATTCATTATAGATCTCCACAA
Source organism: Dipodomys merriami (assembly GCF_024711535.1). Classification (NCBI taxonomy): domain Eukaryota; kingdom Metazoa; phylum Chordata; class Mammalia; order Rodentia; family Heteromyidae; genus Dipodomys; species Dipodomys merriami. Next base: position 430,813 of record NW_027206601.1, read on the forward strand.
TTGCAGTACCATTTCCTATTTTATGATTGGGAGAACTGACAATTTCAGGAAACTTCACTGCTGTCACCAAATGTGTCCAGGCAGGACAGAGCCACATCTCTGTCTGCTCACCCCATGTTTTTATAACTTCAACAGGTTCTGTAATTACCTCTTATTTTGAAAGAATTGTTTCCTTCCTTCTTTCGTTCATTTGTTCCTTCGTTCCTTTCTTTCTTTCCTTCTTTCTTTCTTTCTTTCTTCCTTCCTTCCTTTCTTTCTTTCTTTTTTTTGGGGGGGGTCCGGTCATGGGGCCTGAACTCTGGGCCTGGGCGCTGTCCCTCAGCTCTTCAGCTCAAGGCTAGCGCTCTACCACTTGAGCCACAGTGCCACTTCCGGCTTTTTCTTTTTGCGTATGTGGTGCTGAGGAGTTGAACTCAGGGCCTCAGGCATGCAAGACAAGCGCTCTACCACTGAGCCACCTTCCCAGCCCCCCTTTCTCTCTTTCTTTCTTTCTTTCTTTCTTTCTTTCTTTCTTTCTTTCTTTCTTTCTTTCTTTCTTTCTTTTCTTTCTCTCTTTCTTCCTTTCTCTCTTTCTTTCTCTCTCTCTCTTTCTTTCTTTCTCTTTCTTTCTCTCTCTTTCTTTCTCTCTTTCTCTTTCTTTCTTTCCTTCCTTCCTTTCTTCCTTCCTTCCTTCCTTCCTTCTTCTTTCTTTCTTTCTTTCTTGCTTGCTTGCTTTCCCAGTCTTGGGGCTTGAACTCAGGGCCTAGGCACTGTCCCTGAGCTTCTTTTGTTCAAGGCTAGCACTCTACACTTGAGCCACAATACCACTCCCAGCTTTTTCTGTTTGTGTGATACTGAAGAATCGAACCCCGAGTTTCATGCATGTTAGGCAAGCACTCTAATCCTAAGCTGAATTCAAATGTTGATCCTCAAATCTCAGCCCCCTGAGAAGCCAAGATTACTGGCATGCCAGCACCTGTAATTTGAATTTTTAAGACTAACAGGAGACTCCTGAACTCTAAGTAACTTCTAAGTAAACAGAACAAGACCATTCCAGAATGAACAGAATTATGCTGACAAAATTATGCTTTCAACTAGCAACCAAGGGCTGAGAAGGTGGCTCAGTGGTAGAGTGCTTGCCTTGCATGCACGAGGCCCTGGGTTGGATTCCTCAGCATCACATAAGCAGAAAAAGCAAGAAGTAGGGCTGTGGTTCAAGTGGTAGAGCGCTAGCCTGGTGCTGAAGAGCTGAGGGACAGCGCCCAAGCCAAGAGTTCAGGCCCATGACTGACCAAAAAGAAAAAAGAAAAACAAAAACTAGCAATCAATATTGCCCCAGAAATATCAGCTGTTGCTGGATGCCAGTGGCTAACGCCTGTAATCCTAGCTACTCAGGACACTGAGATCTGAGGATCACAGTCAAAGCCATTAGAGAAGAAAACTTCATGAGATTATCTCCAATTAACCAGTAGCAAGCTGAAAGTAGAGGTGTGACCCAAATGGTTGAGCACCAGCCTTGAGTGCAAAAGCTAAGCAAAAGCATGAGGCCCCTGTGGATATATATCTCCAAGAGGATATATATATATGTATATATATTTATATATATATGTATATATATATATATATATAATATATTCTACTGCTTCCAATTTACATGAAATTGAAAAACAAATACTGAAAGTGAGGCTACTCTAGTGCTTTAAGAGAACATGTCTACTTACAATTCTTTGAAAGTATCCAGTGGAGTTTTGGTGACCAAATTCAGACAATTCAGACTCTGGTTTGTGGCCAAGTAAATATTTGGAAATAAACTGCTTTTGCAATGTGAACAATTATCCAAAAGAAAACATCACTTTTGAAAAGTATTATTTTCACAATGGTAAAAAAGGTAGAAGACGGTCATGATCAAACAACATTTACAGAAGGATGCATGGTGAGTACTTTGCTGAGTAGATAGTAATATCATAATCCAGGATTGCAAAAGGTCAATACTTTAGAATGAGCCTGATGGCAAATATTTCTCAGCTTTCAGACCATGTGATCTGTGTCTCAACTTATCAGCCTTTCCTTTGCAGCAAGAATGAAGGCTACAACAGCAGATGAAGTGATGGATGTAACTGCTCCACTGAAACTTCATTTATTCATACAGGCAGAAGTCATCAGCCGGGGGGACATACTTAGCCAACCTCAGCAACAGACAATTGTCTTGCTCCTCTAGTTCAAAACACTGCTATGCTTCTCAATAGTTTCCTCTTTTGAAAAGCTTCCTGAAGATCCACTGTTGAAATTTGAATGACTAGACCAAGGAGTATAAAATGCATTTAGAGAATGAAACACCTACAGCTATATTATCTCCAAAAATGCCAGCTATGTCTATTGGAGGGGGGCAAAGGAAGTACAGGAAGGGAGTGAGGAAGCGTGACCAAATCCAGCCATACTGTTCAGTAGATACTATGTGGAAAATGACTGATGTAAGTTTTGGACAAGGAGAGGAAGGGGAAACTGGAGGAAATTGACAGTGTCCAATAAAAAAGAAATGTACTCATTTACTGAACTTATGAAATGATAACTCCTCTGTACAGGACCTTAGTAATAACAATAAAATTGTATTAAAAAGGAAATGCCAAGCCAGGTGCCAGTGGCTCATGCCTGTAATCCTAGCTTCTCAGGAGGCTGAGTTGTAAGATTGCAGTTCAAAGCTAGCCTGGGCAGCAAAGTCTGTGAGACTCTTATCTCCAATAAACTACTCAGAAAAAGCCTAATGTGGGGCTGTAGCTCAAGTAGTAGAACACTTGCCTTGAGTAAAAATAGGCTCAGGAACAGTGACCAGGCCCTGAGTTCAAGCTCCAGGACCAGAAAAACAAAATGTCAGCCACAAATTTTCATTCTTAAGAATAACTATTTCACACCAACACTAACATGAAAAATTAAAAATGTTTAATTTTTTAATTGTCAAATTAATCTCTTCAAAATTTTCAAACATAACTTCCACAATAATTGAGTAAATTTTTCTAATGTATTTATTTTTATTTATTTATTTATTTAATTTTGTGCCTGTACTGGGCTTGAATTTAAGCCCTTGAGCTCTTGTCTGACTTTTTTTCTCAAGGCAGGCACTCTACCACTTAAGTCATGCTCCACTTCTTGCTTTTTGCTGGTTAACTGGAGCTAGATAATTGATTCGTCTTCTCAGGCTGGCTTTGAACCACAATCTTCAGTTCTTAGGTTCCTATGAAGCTAACTAGATCACAGCTGTGAGGCACCAGCACTCCCATAATTTTTCTTTCTTCTTTCTTTCTTTCTTTCTTTCTTTCTTTCTTTCTTTCTTTCTTTCTTTCTTTCCTTCTTTTCTTTCTTTCCTTCCTTCCTTCCTTTCTTTCTTTCCTTCCTTCTTTTCTTTCCTTCTTTCTTTCTTTCCTTTCTTTCTTTCTTTCTTTCTTTCTTTCTTTCTTTCTTTCTTTCTTTCTTTCTTTCTTTCCTTCTTTTCTTTCTTTCCTTCCTTCCTTCCTTCCTTTCTTTCTTTCCTTCCTTCTTTCCTTTCCTTCTTTCTTTCTTTTTCTTTTTTTCCTTCCTCCCTCCCTCACTCCCACCCTCCCTCCCTTCCTCCTTCCCTTTCTCCCTCCCTCCCTTCCTTCCTTCCTTCCTTAATTTCTTTCCTTCTTTTTTGTCTGAGACTGGGACTTGAACTTAGTACCTGACACTTTCATTCACTGGCTGGTACCCTACCACTTGAGCCACACCTCCAATGCTTATTTTTATTCTTAAAACGTGTCAGGTTAGGGGCTGGGGATTTAGCCCAGTGGAAGGGCGCCTGCCCTACGCGCGCAAGGCCCTGGGTTCAGTCCTCAGCCCTGGGGAAAAAAAAAAACAAAAAACATGTCAGGTTTATATACTTTGCACCTCTACCTACTGACGTCCAAGTAGAAGGGTTTTTGTTTGGTGCTGGTTCTGTTTTGAGATGGCATTCCACCGTGTTGCCCAGGGTCACCTCGAACTACTAGACTCATAACACTCCTGCCCCAGCCTCCCAAGTGCCTGGAACTACAGACACATTGACCACACAGCCCAGAAAGCAGACTTATTTTTAAAAGCAAAATACAGCCGGGCGCTGGTGGCTCACGCCTGTAATCCTAGCTACTCAGGAGGCTGAGATCTGAGGATCGCGGTTCAAAGCCAGACTGGGCAGGAGAGACCGTGAGACTCCTATCTCCAATAAACCACCAGAAAACCGGAAGTGGCGCTGTAGCTCAAGTGGTAGAGCGCTTGCCTTGAGCTGAAGAGCTGAGGGACAGTGCCCAGGCCCAGAGTTAAAGCCCCACGACCAACCAAAAAAAAAAAAAAATACAATGATATTCTTGACACTATATGCAGTATCTGTCTGGGGCTCCCGAATCACAAGTTGTGTTGCTGCCTGTGCTGAGTTACATTCTTGTTACAGTAATGAGACACCAAGGTTATACAGGGAGCTCGCAGCTTTGAAGGTTTAAGGCATGCTGCTGGCTTCACCCCAGCTTTTCTGACAGCCATCCTTCTGGGACAGTCCCAAGAGGCCACAGCGTTACCCTGCAGAAGAGGGTGAAGCATGCCTGTATCTGTGTGTCTCGTTTATGTGCCCTGGGTTTGTTTTTTGTTTTGTTTTGGGGGTGCCTTCCTGAGGTATTGTCCATGAGCTTTGTTGCTCAAGGCTAGTGCTCTACCCCTTGAGCCACAGCTCCACTTCTGGTTTTGTGGTACATAATTGGAGATAAAAGTCTCATGGACTTTCTTGTCCAAGATGTCTTCGAATCATAATCCTCAGATTTCAGCCTCTAGAGTAGCTAGATTACAGACGTGAGCCTGTGCCCAGCTCTGGGCCCCTCTTACAAGGCCACGAGGACTCAGTCCTAGATCCTCCATCCTAGTGAGCTAATGACCCTCACCACACAGTTTCCAGAGGCACCACTCTGAGCACCAAAGCCAAAGGCACTTCCAACTTCTTCAAAGGTGTCTGAAGTCAGCGGGGAGAGGCAACAGGCCGTATTCAAACCATTGCTTGTGCTACTTTCAAGATGATCTTTTTTTAAATGTTTAGTTTAAAGCATTTACTTTGAAGATTTTAATTTAGCCAAGATGGAAAGTTTGTGTTTGGGGACTATGAAGTTTATGAGCATAATTGAAGTCAAGGTTTCCCACTCAGTGGGCCTGGCAATTCAAGTCGCTTCACAGACACTGGAAAGCCAGCCTTCCTTCCTTCCTTCCTTCCTTCCTTCCTTCCTTCCTTCCTTCCTTCCTTCCTTCCTTCCTTCCTTCCTTCCTTCCTATCTCTTTTCTCTCTCTTTCCTTTCTTCCTTTCTCTTTCTTTCTTTCCTTTCTTTTCTTTCTCTCTCTTTCGTTCTTTGTTTCTTTCTTTCTCTTTCTCACTCCCCTCCCTTCCTTCTTCCCTCCCTCCCTCCCCCCCCCCCCTCTTCTGACTCTACCACTCATACCATATCTCCACTTCGGGCTTTCTGCTGGTCAATTGGATATAAGAGTCTCTGCATTCTGTCTGCCAGGCTGGCTTCAGATCTGAGCCTCCCAAGTAGCTGGGATTCCAGGCACGCACCCCCACGCCCAGCTCAGTCCCGGCCAGACGTGCTGCCCATGGCTGCCCAGTCCATGAGCCACCTTGGTGGGGAGACACCAGGGGGCTGTGCCCATCCTCAGGGCTCCATGTCTAGCTGAGATGTTTTATACGAAGACCATTTTCATGCCTCTGGCCTACACGTCCTATGGATGCCCCCTTCATTTCACCGGGACACTGTGGAGAAAGGCCAGGCCCTGCCCTGTGGTCCTCATTTGGCTGGCAGTGTGGGGTGAGTGTCCGCTGGCCCTGTCCCTCTCTGGGAGTGTGAGGCCAACCATGCCTCTGCCTGTGTAACAGCTGGAAAACGAGGGAGATCTCCGTTTTTCCCTATCCTTCTGTGTGCGTATGTGTGCGTCCACATCCACATCTGTAAATCCATGTGTGCATGTGCACATCCATGTGCACCTGCATGTTCATGTGCACATGCACACGTGCATGCATGCTGGGGATTGAGCCTAGACTTGGTGTTCACTAGACAAGTGATCCGTCTCGGAGCTCCATCTTTGTAGTCCATTGTGGAAGAATTTCCAAAGAACATGGGTGTACATGCCTCTCTCTCTCCCCGCTCTCCTCCCTGACTGGAAAGCCAGCCAACCCTCTTGGCAATAGGCCAGAAGCCCTCAGCCGGGTGGGTGCACCGGGGTGACAATAAAGGCTGGCTCCTAACTTGTGGCTGCTGCCTCCTCCAGGAAGACACACTGTGTCCTTTCTGAGCACAAACTCTCTCTCTTCCAGAAGCCACCCTGCCACTATGCCCTGAGATGAGTTGTAAAAGCCAGGGTGGCCAGGCTAGCGACTGAGAGTTCATGAGGTGAGCTGCCCACACAGGTACAGAATTCATGGGGGTTCAGCCCAAAGGACTTAACCTGAGCCCCTCAAATCTCTGGGCCAGTGAGAAGTATTGGCCTGTGGAGATGCCCAGGTCTCCTCACTGTCAGAGCAGTGGGCTTCTGTGGGCTGGGCGGCCGGGGACCTGCCTGGCTCTAGCACAGACCAGTTGTCCCCAGAAAGAGGAGAAAGGGTCTCAGGGTCACAGCAAAGGCACCCCTCAGATTGTGGATGGAACAATTACCAGGAAAAGGAGGTAGCTATTGGGTCTCTTTCTACATTAGCCAATAGAATGGAAGATCTACAGACATGGCAAGTGGAGTGGTCCCTAAGCCTGGGACCTACCTTCCTTTTACCTTCTGGCCATCCACACGCTCACTGAGGCCGTGTGGCTCCCATACATATCACCATGGCCTTACATGTGACTTGCCAATGCTTGCCCGTGTTCTGTAAGGTCTGAATCACATGCCTTCTTGTGGACTCCCTTTCCACCATTTGCTTCAAATAGGACGCTTGTCTCTATGTCATTCCTTCTGGCAACTGCCCAGGCTGGATGCAGGGCTCCATGACAGCCACGTGCTACTGAACTTCTGACCCAGTAAGTCCCTGAAGCCAGGCTTCCTCCACAGGCAGTGGCATTGGCTTTTGCTGGGCTAAGGGGCTTACATATCCCCAAGGCTGGGCAAGGTAGTCATGGTCCCCAGAACTGAGTGTACAGCAGTGATGATGGTCTTAAGAACTTCTCCAGGGTGTCAATGCCAGGAAAGACCAGGAACCACTTTTCAGTCCAGCTGGGGTAGGCACCAAGGACTTGGGCCCAAGCAGGGCAGAACCAGGGAGCACATGGGCCTGCTCAGGCATGAAGCACAGTTGCAGAGGGATCCCTACAGGGCGACCACACCAGCCACCACTACGGTCAGCATGGGGCCACAGAGCACTCAGTTCATAGGGTAGATCTCTACCAGAACTGGAAGCAACTTCATCTATTCTGTGTGTGTGTGTGTGTGTGTGTGTGTGTGTGTGTGTGTGTAGTGTGTGTGTGTGTAGTGTGTGTGTGTGTAGTGTGTGTGTATGTGAGTGTGTGTGTTTTATAGTATGTGTATATGAGTGTGTGTGTAGTGTGTGTGTATGTGAGTGTGTGTGTGTAGTGTGTGTGTATGTGTGTGTGTGTGTGTGGACTGGGGCTTGACCTAAGACCTTATGATCTCCATTTTTTTTTTCACTCAACACTGATGCACCATGAGCCACACCTCCACTTCTGACTTTTTGCTAATTGGAAGTAAGAGTCTCATAAACTTTTCTGTTGGGGCTCCTTTGAACATATCTCAGCCTCCTGAGTAGCTAAGATTACAAGTGTGAACCACCAGCACCTGAAAACTTCCTCTGACTTGAAGGTAAGATTTTCTACATCCTGGTTTGTTTTGGTAAATAATAAAGGTAAAGATGATGTCTGTGGGCCCATCACAGGTGGCTCCGACCTGGAATCGTGTCTACTCAGGAGGCTGGGATCTGAGGATCAACTTTTGAAGCCACTCCTAGAAGGAAAGTTCCTGAGACTCTTCTCCCCAATTAAATGGCAAAGAGCCAGAAGTGGCAATGTGAGCCGACGTCAGTGGCTCAGGCCTGTAATCCTAGCTACTCAGGAGGCTGAGATCTGAGGATCTCGGTTCAAAGCCAGTTGGGAAGGAAAGTCTGTCAGATTCTTACCTCCAATAAACCATTCAGAAAACCAGAAGTGGCGCTGTAGCTCAAGTGGTAGAACACTCACCTTGAGCTGAAGAGCTGAGGGATAGTGCCCAGGCCCAGAGTTCAAGCCCCACGACCGATCAAAAAAAAAAAGTGGCAATGTGACTCAAGCCCTAGTACTGGTGAGCGCGCGCGTGCGCACACACACACACACACACACACACATTAAAACCTAAAATAAAAATTTAAAGATATGATGTTTCAAAAAGCAAAAATCAGTGTAAAGTATTATGTGGTTGAAGGTACATTCTCTTTCCTTAGCTTTGTTTTCATCCATGAACATCATATATCTTGTGCGTCTGGTAATTTTTTGTGATGATAAAATGTTGACTGTTTAACTCTGTTTTTTTTTTTTTCCTTATGTTCTCACATCCCTGGGCCAAAGAAAGAACATTTAAGCCCTCCACTGTGCTGCTTTCTGTCATCCAGTGTACTTTATAGAGACATCTTGAGGTCAGATGTTAACATATTTTATAGTCTGAACAGCCAGAGAGCTGCTAAGCATCAAAAGGGACACCCCAGCATTCCCACAGAGCAGCATGGCCCGTTTGCCTTAGTTTACTATAATAGAGTTTCTTCTACCTACTTCTCTCTGTTCTCCTTTTTTCTCTTCTTACAATAATGTCTTGCCAAGTCTTCTTCCCTTGATTCATTTCCTCTCCTCATCTCACTCTCCCATCCCTCCTTTTTTTTTTTTCTCTGCACCCATCCTGTACCACTTTTGTCATAGAAATAACACTTTGGAGCCAGGCACTGGTGGCTCATACCCATAATCCTAGCTACTCAAAAGGCTGAGATCTGAGGATCGTGGTTCAAAGCCAGCCTGGGTAGGAAAGTCCATGAGACTCTTATTTCCAATAAACCACTCAGAAAACCCAAAGTGGCACAGTGGCTCAAGTGGTAGAGCACTAGCCTTGAGCTGAAGAGCTGAGGGACAGAGCTCAGGCACAGAGTTTAAGACCCCCTCCCAACCAAATAAAAAAAAAAGAAGAAGAAAGAAAGAAAGAAAGGAAGGAAGGAAGGAAGAAAGAAAGAAACAAAGAAAGAAAGAAAGAAAGAAAGAAAGAAAGAAAGAAAGAAAGAAAGAAAGAAAGAAAGAGGCTGGGAAGGTGGCTCAGTGGTAGAGTGCTTGCCTTGCATGCCCGAGGCCCTGGGTTCGATTCCTCAGCACCACATAAGCAAAAAGATAAAAAGCCGGAAGTGGAGCTGTGGCTCAGGTGGTAGAGTGCTAGCCTTGAGCTGAAGAGCTGAGGGACAGCGCCCAGGCCCAGAGTTCAGGCCCCACGACAGGACCCAAAAGAAAGAAAGGAAAGAAAGAAAGGAAAGAAAGAAAGAAAGAAAGAAAGAAAGAAAGAAAGAAAGAAAGAACACCTTGTACCTGATGTTAGTCAGCTTCCCATTTGTGTCAAAATACCTGACACAATTGACTTAAAAGAAGGAAATACTTATTTTGGCTCTTGATTGCAGTCCATGCTTGACCCTGTGGATTTGGAGAGGCAGTGCAGTAGTTCCTGTCAGGCAATGAATGGTAGAAGCAGCTACTCAGCTTATGGTTGCCAAGTATGAAGAGGGAAAGAGGGCCTGAGGTCCAGAAAATCCTCACAGGGCCCACCCCCAATGACCTAACTTCCATCCATGAGGCTCTGCCTCCTCTTTAGGTAATTCTGCCACCTCCCAATGGTGCCACAGGCTGAGGACCAATTCTTTAAGATATGGGCCTTTGGCAGACTTGAGCATAGCGGAATTCTAGGAGGTTTTGGTTGTCTTCTTTGGTCTTATGTTTGGCTTTTTCTTTTTTCTTTTTTCTTGGGGGGGGGGGGCAGCCTTGAACTCTGGGCCTGGGCACTGTCCCTCAGCTCTTCAGCTCAAGGCAAGTGCTCTACCACTTGAGCCACAGCACCACTTGCGGTTTTCTGGTGGTTAATTGGAGATAAGAATCTCACAGACTTTCCTGCCCAGGCTGGCTTTGAACTGTGATCCTCAGATCTCAGCTTCCTGAGTATCTAGGATTATAGGCGTGAGCCACCAACGCCCAGCTATGTTTTGCTTTTTCATTTACATTTATTCCACAATTTTGCATTTTGTTTCTGATCTTTTTAATTAATTTATTTTATTTATTTTATTTTATTTTGGTGGGTTGTGGGGCCTGAACTCTGGGCCTGGGCACTGTTTCTCAGCTCTTCAGCTCAAATCTAGTGCTCTACCACTAGAGCCACATCACCACTTCCATCTTTTTCTGCTTGTATGGTGCTGAGGAATCGAACCCAGGGCCTCATGCATGTGAGGAAAGCACTCTGCCACTGAGCCACCTTCCCAGCCCCTATTTGTTTAGTTTTGCCAAATCTGGGGCTTGATCTTTGGGCTTGAGGCTGTCACTCTACCACTTGAGCCACAGCTTCACTTACAGCTTTTTGGTGGTTAATTGGACTTTCCTTCCCAGGCTGGCTACAAACTAAGATCCTCAGATCTCTGCTTCTTCAGTAGCTAGAATTACAGGCATGAGCCACCAGCACCCAGCTTACCTTTTATTTTTTAATTGGCATATCATAACTGTATGCATCTGTGGGGCATTTAGAATCTTCTTTTCTATTTCTCATGATAAACACTTTTATAGCTGCTCTAGTGTGCTGTAGAAAACCATAACTTATTCCTCCTGCCATTTTGTACCCATCTCTCTGTATGAATATTAAAATGAGCTCCAATAAATTATTCAGAAAAATCCAGACGTGTTGTGGCTCAAGTGGTAGAGTGCTAGCATTGAGTAATGTAAGTTCAGGGACAGCGCTCAAGCTCTAAGTTCAGGAGCTCCCTGACACGCACACCTGTGGTGCTGTCATATTCAGTGTGATGTCAGCAGACCTGTCACCTTCCTGCAGCCACTGGTGAGCCAGTTCCACCAGTATAAGACTCTGTCCTGAAGCCAAGTATGACCCTTTTCCCCTTATAGAGCGAGGTTAGTCCCCTGCTGGGCCAAAGGTGAGAAATCTAAGTTGAGACACAGTATAGTTCCCACTTAGCAGTGTTATGTGGTCACCTGTCAGAGACTGCCCAGAGCTAGTGGAATCCTTTCTGTCCTGCATCCCTTTCACCAGGATGTAAAATAGACAAGAGAAAGAAAAAGAGAGGGGAGGGGAGAGAGAGAGGAGAGAGGGGAGGAGACAAAAGAGAAGGGAGAAAGGGGAGAGAAGGAAAACGGAGGGGAGGGGAAGTAAAAAAGAGAGGAGAAGGGAGGATGGGAAAGGATGGGAAGGGGAAACAAAGGAGGAGGCAATGATGCTTGATAAGAAATGTACTCATGGGGCTGGGAAGATGGCTCAGTGGTAGAACGCTTGCCTTGCATGCCTGAGGCCCTGGATTCAATTCCTCAGTACCACATAAGCAAAATGAAAAAAGCCGGAAGTGGCGCTGTAGCTCAAGTGGTAGAGCGCTAGCCTTGAGCTGAAGAGCTGAGGGACAGTGCCCGGCCCAGACTTCAGGCCCCACAACCGGACCCCCCCCAAAAAAATGTACTCATTACCTTGCTCATGTAATTGTAACTCCTCTGTATGGTATTTTCACAATAATTTTTTTTTTTAAAGAGAGGAGATCTGATCCCCACCCCATTCAGAAAGTCTCAGCTGTATCATCTGCCTATTTACAGTATAAATTCTCATACAGTGGCTGCCAATGGTGGGTTTGTAAAGTTCCCAGACAATGTCATCACGTTTAGAGGACAGACACAAGGGCTGGGAATGTGACTTAGTGGTAGAGTGCTTCCCTTGCATGCATGAAGCCCTGGGTTCTATTCCTCATCACCACATACACAGAAAATGCTGGAAGTGGCACTGTGGCTCAAGTGGTAGAGTGCTAGCCTTGAGCAAAAGAAGCTCAGGGATGGGGCTGGGAAGGTGGCTCAGTGATAGAGCGCTTGCTTTGCATGCCTGAGGCCCTGGGTTCGATTCCTCAGCACCACATAAGCAAAAAGAAAAAAGCCCGAAGTGGCGCTGTGGCTCAAGTGGTAGAGCGCTAGCCTTGAGCTGAAGAGCTGAGGGACAGAGTTCAGGCCCATGACTGGACCCAAAAAAAAAAAAAAAAAAAGAAGCTCAGGGACAGTGCAAGAAAGAAAGAACGAAAGAAAGAAAGAAAGAAAGAAAGAAAGAAAGAAAGAAAGAAAGAAAGAAAGAAAGAAAGAAAGAAAGAAAGAAAGAAAGAAAGAAAGAAAGAAAAGGGAAAAAAAAGAGAACAAACACAAGGTGGGTCCAAGTGCAACACGAGCAGGGTTTGGAAATAAGAAGGCCACACTGAAGTAGTTAAATACAGATGTCCAATATGGGGCAGAAAATAAAGAGCTGAGAATTTGGGGGGGGAGGGGAAGGGAAGAGTTTATATTAAAAGAAAATCTAAACAATATGAAAAACATTAATAATTTCAGGGGTAAATATAAAAGAGAACATAACCTAGGAGTTGTCAATATTTACTGAAGTGCAATAGCATTGAGGTATGCCACTGATCTTATCTGGATGTCAGGATACAAATACATTATGATGGTAGGACAGGGATGATGGGTGAGGTGGGGGTGGGGTGGCAGGAAGAAACACCAACTCTCAACTCAAGAAGTTACTATTGTCTAAAATTGACAATAGATATATAAGAACTGTAAAAAAAAAAAAAAGTTCCAGAAACAATTGTTAAAAGAACAGAAAGGCTGGGCAATGGTGGTTTACACCTGCCATTCTAGCTACTCAGGAGGCTGAGATCTAAGGATTGCAGTTCAGAGCCAACCTGGGCATAAAAGTCTGTGAGACTCTATTTCCAATAGACCACCAAAAGGAGGAATAGAAATATGGCTCAAGTGATAGGGTGCCAACCTTGAAGAAAAACAAAACAAAAACAAGGAAGAGTAGGATTGGATCATTCTAATAAAAATTAAACTTTATTTTTAAATGCTTACATAGACCTTCCTTTCTTATATTCTACCAAAGTCTCAAAATATGCCACATACAATTCATGGTGGTACAATAACCATAGCTGTACAACTTGCTTACACTTTCTCTTCCTCCCTCTTTCTCTTCCTTTTTTCTCTTTAGTTCTGGGATTCTGAGAAACCTTTCCTTGATGTGTAAGGGGAAGGAACAGAGAACAGGGAAGAAATATGTAATTTCTCTAAGTTCTAATCTCTTATTTCTGTAATTGGTAAGAATCCATTGGCTATGACAGACAGACCCACTGACTTTAGATTTGAATTCAATGGATTAATGGCTTTTTCTGAGAGCATTTTGGAATAAAACTTCCTTTTTAAAAAAAATCTTTCTTTTTGCCGGGTGTTGGTGGCTCATGCTTGTAATCCTAGCTGCTCAGGAGGCTGAGATCTGAGGATCACAGTTCAAAGCCAGCCTGGGCAGAAAAGTCTATAAGACTCTTCCTCCAATAAACCACCAGAAAGCCAGAAGTGGCGCTGTGGCTCAAGTGGTAGAGTGCTCACCTTGAGCTGAAGAGCTGAGGGACGGCGCCCAGGCCCAGAGTTCAAGCCCCATGGCTGACCAAAAAAAAAAAGCTTCTTTTTGCACTTTTATCCTATTTTCAAGTTCTTCCAACCTGCTTGGCCTACCATCCATTCTGAGAGTCCCCAAGGCCCTGAAGACCACCCTCCAGAGCCAAGCCAGCAGCGCTGTCTAGGCTCATACTTCTTGTTTAGCCTCCTCCTCTTCCATTTTGGAATACATGTTTGGGAAATTGATTCAGAAATCTGTACGAGTCCTTAAGTGTCTCATTTTTTTTCTGCCTCATAATTAATTGACAGTCTCTCCACAGAACTTGAAATTATATTCCTTCAAAACTTTAAAGACTTGGTTATTGTCTTCTAGCATTCTAATGCCAGAAATAGTCTTCATACTTATAAATTACTTTTTATTCTCTCTATAAGATTTTTTGCAACTTTCAGCCAGGCATCGGTGGCTCATACCTATAATCCTAGCTACTCAGGATGCTGAGATCTGAGGATCTCGCTTCAAAGCCAGCCTGGGCAGGAAAGTCTGTGAGACTCTTATCTCCAATAAACCACCAGAAAACCGAAAGTGGCACTATGGCTCAAGTAGTAGAGCACTAGCCTTGAACTGAAGAGCTGAGGGACAGCATCCAGACCCATAGTTCAAGCCAAAAAAAAAGATGTTTGCACCTTTCCTTCATTACTAGCATTCTGAAATTCTGCCAAAAAGTATGAATGTGCTAATTGAAGATGTTTAGGCATGGCAAATACCTCAAACTTTGGCCAGTGGATGACAAAGCTCTTCATGGAAATGGTGATGATGGTGGTGATAGAAGTAATGGTTATGATGGTGATGGTGGTGGAAGTTGTGATAATGATGATGACGATGGTTGGCTGTACTGATGATACACAGATAGAAGAAACCATTCATTTGACTCTTAAAGCTTCCACTTTTAAGTGGCCCACACCATTTCTGCCTCCTTCCTTGTTCATGGCCAGACCCAGCCATTGGACAGTATCCAACCTGAAATGGTATGGGGGATGCCCACCCTCCCGCCAGGCCCCAGCCAGATGATTCCATCTGGTAGCACATCTGACCACAGGCATTCATTTCTTTGGCCCTCCAACAGTGGGGACATCCCTTCCTCAGGACAGAGTTCCTTCTCACCTTTCAAATGAGAATCAGACAAGGGCCTCTGGCCACTCTAAATGCTGAGCTCACCTGAACAGGTCCCCAGGGCATTTCTCAGCTGAGAGTTGAGGTTGTGTGGAAGGATCCCACTGCTTCTCTATGGAGGGAGCAAAGTGCATAGCACATTAGTCCCCTCCTGTGGAACCTACTTTCTCCAGTAGATGCCTGAAGCCACAGACAGTGCTGAGCCTTGTATAAATGCTTTTTCTATGCATACATATCTGTGACGAAGTTTACTTTGTCACACAGACACAATAAGAGATTGCTAATAACAAATGATGATTTAAATAGAAAAAAGTAACAACACAGTGTCATAAAGTTATATGAATTTATTCTGTGTCTGTCTCTGGATCTCCTGTCTTTCTATCTGTGTTTCTCACAGAACATGGGATATCCTATTAAATATTTTCAGCTTATGTTAGATCCTATGAGACTAAAATTACCCAAAATAAGAATAGGTAAGGAAGGAAGACAGCACACCAACATTCTCTCTAAGAAAATTTCCATCCCTGCCTTCAGCTTTTGCTTTTCTTTTTTCTTTTTAGTTAGTCCTGGAACTTGAACTCAGGGCCTGAGTGCTGTGCTTTTTTTTTTTTTTTTTTCAAAGCTAGCACACTTCCACTTGAGCCACCAGTTCCACTTCTGGTTTTCTGGTGGTTAATTGAAGAGTCTCACAGATGGGCTGGGAAGGTGGCTCAGTGGTAGAGCGCTTGCCTTGCATGCATGAGGCTCTGGGTTTGATTCCTCAGCACCACATAAGCAAAAAGAAAAAAAGTCGAAGTGGCGCTGTGGCTCAAGTGGTAGAGCGCTAGCCTTGAGCTGAGGAGCTGAGGGACAGCGCCCAGGCCCAGAGTTCAGGCCCCACGACCGGACCCCCCCCCCCAAAAAAAAAGAGTCTCACAGATTTTCCTGCCACAGCTAGCTTTGAACCACACTCTTCAGATCTCAACCTCCTGAGTAGCTGGAATTACATGCATAAGCAAGGCCATCCAACCTTTTGGCTTCTCTTACGAATACTGGAGGAAGATAAGAGCTGTGAGCCCCACACGGGTGTCACAATAGGGAGCCTTTTGCCTACAGCTTTCAGCCTTGAGGTATCTCTCTGGGTATCAAGGCTTTCTTAACATAACTACTTGAAGTATTGCATATTTAAATGCATTTTAATCTGAATCCCATCACTGCCCCACATCCGCCAAGTAATTCCAGACTCCACATAATAGTTCTTTTCCAGAAGGAAGCAACACGCAGTTATATGCATGTACATGTGTGTGCAATACACTCACAAGTGTATGCATACATTTTTAGGCACGCACACATACATTGCAAAGCCTCACCTTTCCAGGTCCCTGACCCACCACCTGGCCTTTACAGACATGGCTCTGGTGGTGATTTAGTTAGAAGCTAGTTGAACAGAAGACAGTCTAGATGCCAGCAGTCCAAAAGGAGATCTGTGGTTAAGCTGGGAAGAAATGAAGGTTTGAACTATGCATTAAGAATTCAAAGACAGGGCTGGGAAGGTGGCTCAGTGGTAGAGCGCTTGCCTTGCATGCATGAGGCCCTGGGTTCGATTCCTCAGCACCACATAAGCAAAAAGAAAAAAGCTGGAAGTGGCACTGTGGCTCAAGTGGTAGAGTGCTAGCCTTGAGCTCAAGAGCTGAGGGACAGTGCCCAGGCCCAGAGTTCAGGCCCCACAACCGGACCCAAAAACTATTTAAAAAAAAAAAAAAAAGAATTCAAAGACAAGGCTGGAGAACCAAGGTTTCTTTGTCCTTTTCATTGTATATGAAATTGCAACTATATTTTTAATGTAAAACTAGAAAGAAATCATCAAAATATTAGACATTAAAAATACTAAAAGAAGTGTTCTGAGCACCTCTCCCAGTCCTCATCCTTAGAAGTTGTCAGAAAACAAATATCTTGGAGGTTAAAGAACAAAATCCATTTTAGAAAAGCTAATGGAGTATACACTCTGTGCTCAGCAGAGCTAAGCATGCTACAGTTCCCGACTAATATATCTAGTTCCAAGTTTTCTAGCACTTAAAGTCAAAGGAAACCCCAGGTTACAGAGATTTAAATGTTTAACAACAAAGAACAGATGCCTCCAATTGTAGAGGCTAAATATTTCCTGAAATGGAACTCATAGAGGAATTTACTGCCAGGATCCTTGTAGTGGACAATAAATTCCACCATATTTTATGTGAAATATTATCTAACCTCTTAGTGCAAAACTCCACATGTGCAGAGGGTGTGCCAGTCAGTTCTACTCAGTGGTGTCTTTCCTGAGTCTTGGCTCTGGGGAGTCCTGTATCTGAGTCCATCTCTGAGCTTGAGGGACAGCCAGGAAGTTTCCAGTGTCATTGCAGAGTCCAGCTCTACCCGAACAGGAAAACTTGATGTCTGCTCTAAGGATTTTCCAAATTAGTCAATATGTGAAGAAGTCTGGCTCTTCCTCAATGAGATGGAGAACCATTCAACCATTTTAAGTATATAAAAACTAGGATTCTCGGCCGGGCACCGGTGGCTCACACCTGTAATCCTAGCTACTCAGGAGGCTGAGATCTAAAGATCACAGTTCAAAGCCAGCCCAAGCAGGAAAGTCCCTGAGACTCTTATCTCCAATAAACCACTAGAAAACCGGAAGTGGCGCTGTGGCTCAAGTGGTAGAGCACTCGCCTTGAGCTGAAGAGTGCAGGGACAGCATCCAAGCCCAGAGTTCAATCCCCACGACTGACCAAAGAAAACAACTAGGATTCTGGGTAAAGTGGGAAAATAGAAGGAGATAATCAGTTCAACTGATTTTAAAAGATGAGTGTGGCTGGGCGCTGGTGGCTCACACCTGTAATCCTAGCTACTCGGGAGGCTGAGATCTGAGGATCGCGGTTCAAAGCCAGCCCGGGCAGGAGAGACCGTGAGACTCCTATCTCCAATAAACCACCAGAAAACCGCAAGTGGCGCTATAGCTCAAGTGGTAGAGTGCTCACCTTGAGCTGAAGAGCTGAGGGACAGCCCCCAGGCCCAGAGTTCAAGCCCCACAACCGACCAAAAAAAAAAAAAAAGACAGTAAAATCCACAAGACTCCGTCTCCAAATAATCAGCAAAACCCAGGACTGGTTGTATGGCTCAAGTGTAGAGTGCCAGCTATGAGCAAGCAAGCCAAGCAAGCCCTGAGTTCAAACTTTGGTACTAAGGGGAAAAAAATAGGGAAGAGGTTACAAGGTAGACTCTGAACCTCAGTCTGAGATAGAAAAAAATAGGTGAATTGCAATAAAATTTAAGAAATGAAGCCCACAGAGCAGAAATAGTGACTAATCAGATAGTGATAGAGTCCAAATAGAAAAACACGACTGAGTAGTCCAGTTTAGGGCTCTGGGTAACATTTGTAGCCATGGACCAAGGGTCCAGTACTCACCAGTGAGTGGACAGTGACACAGGATATCAGAACCCAGAGGTCTAGGACTGGAAGTCAGCCCCGGGGTGCAATGGAGGCTAGAAGGTGCAGTGGCAACCACCAGTCGGGCTGCTTGGGGACCCCTTGTGAAGAGAGACAGCTGCAGGTAGGGGTGAGGGGAAGTGGATCATGGTGCTAACAGAGGCGCCACCAGACAAGTAGCCAGACACATGTGAGGTTTGCATCCCCAACATCAAGGGCCACCTGAGTCACAGGAAGAAAGCAAACCCATTCCAGATGGCACAGATGAGGACCGAAAGGTGGAAATGGTACCCCTTCCAGGGCCAAATACCCAGTGGCTTTCCAGGTCTAGATGAGAAGAGGAAGATGGTGCTAGGTGGATCATGTATTCAGCCTTCCCATGGTGATCTGGGGGACAGCCATAGCTCCCAGGATATGAGGGATGAGGTATAGGCACTTAACTTATTTTTCAAATACTAATTCCATCATACAGGGAAGAAATTGTGTGTGTGTGTGTGTGTGTGTGTGTGTGTGGTACACGCATATGTACCAGTACTGAGGCTTGAACTCAAGGTCTGGGTGCTGTCTCTAAGTTTTTTTACACAAAGCTGGTACTCTACCACTTGAGCCACAGATCCACACCCAGCTTTTTGATGACTAATTAGAGATAAATTTCACACTTTCCTGACTGTCTGGCTTCAAACTGCAATCCTCAGATCTCAGTCTCCTGAGTAACTAGGATTACAGACATAAACTACTAGCAACCCAGCAAAAGCAAATACACCGAGAAAAAAAAGTGATGTTAATTCAGTAGTTCTTTGAAATGAATCATTTATAATAGTCTAGCAACTACATTCCAAATTATTACACTAGGAAAAAAAGAATTTATGAAATGTTTAAAAAAAACTTCAAGTTTTGAAATGAAGGTGGAAATCTTATTCTAAGATTCAAAAAAAATTTTGTTTTTCTACTTAGATTTTTGTGAGACATACCAAAAATATCCAAAGAAAAAGAAGTAGAACAGAACAGCCTTTCCAACAGCCCCCACCCTGCTGCTGCTGCGTTTTTTTTTTTTTTCTTTTTTCTTTTTAATAAGGACCAGCCTTGTGGATTTTCTAAAAGTCATAAATTGTTTTGATATTTTTAGTAATGCAATAACCACATGTTTAATATGAGCAAAATATGATGAAAAAATTATGTGTTGCTCTTGGGAAAAGATTGGCTTTTCTCCTCACATCTAATATAAACTAGTATTCTTTTCTAACTAGAGCATCCAAATATCAAATAGTCCAAAATTACAATAATGAAGATATAAATAAACATCCTTATCATTTGTCTCAACAATCATTCATATTTAGCAGCTCTGCAAAAACTAAATTTGACTCCAAGAACGTCAGTTAATCTTCAAGCCTTTTAAAGGGATCTATAAAAAGCCAAGCAGCTCTCCCATCTGGGCCTCAGGCCTGCCTGGTGTGGGTCCACCCGCCGCTGCTCGGGAAGCCTCTCCGCTGGCATGCAGGTCTCAGCCCTGCGGCTCAGGCTCTTGGGTGGCATCATCTTGGAATGTTCATGTTTGGGGGATTTTTTGTTGTTGTTTTTGTGCCAGTCCTGGGCCTTGAACTCAGGGCCTGGCCACTGTTTCTGGGTGTTTTTTGCTCAAGACCTACACTCTGCCACTTGAGCCACACTTTTACTGCTGGCTTTTTGGTGGTTCATTGGAGATAGCAGTCTCATGGACTTTCTTCCCAGACTGGCTTTGAAATGTAATCCTCAGATCTCAGCCTCCTGAGTAGCAGTATCTCTTTTAGAAGCCTCATAACAGGACATGTCTGGTCTGAAGAGGGTGTACAGTAAGAAATCCATGCACATGGTCCTTGACACCAGAATAATGTTTTGTCTAAAAGTCCAGCACTGGAAAGAACCCAAATATCCTTCACAATAAATGGAGATACATACACAGAGGAATAATGTACTACCATGAAAATGTGTGAGCTACGTTCAAAAATATGAATGAATCCCTCTTTCAAACAAAACTGAGCCAAAGATACTCAAAACAAAGATACCGAAATGGGAGAGTTCTATCCAAATTTGGTTCAAAACTAACTCGGACAATACTTTTGAGAGATATGTAGGTAGAGAGTGAACCACAAAGAAATACAAGAGGATATAAATCCCCAATTTATCTTCTCAGTGTTTCTCATTCCCCAATGCTTGGTGTGGCCGGGCATCTGGTTGTTTTTTTTGAAGCTCTCTTTATGTGCAGAAATTTCTGGTGCATGCTAGACAGTCAACACCATTTGTAGAGCGAGTTTACAAAAAACATCACTGGAAAAAGTTAGGATAACAGAGAAGAAATTGTCGCATGGAGTCTTTGGTGACATTGATTGTTTCATAGGATCCAGGTAATTATTTATGGAACTATATACCTTGTGTTAATGCACTATAAATATTAAATTAAAAAAAAGTTAACAAAACGTACCATCCCATTCAAATACATGTGTGCATAAAAACATATGCATATATATATACATACATATATATCATATCTGTATTCACTTGTTATTTGTGGATATTAATATTACTCAGGATTTTCCCATAATAAACAATTAGCATGACCAAATAGTCATTTCTAACCATGAAGGAAAAGAAGAGTACTTTGAATTGCCTAGCTGGTTCCTGCTCTTGGGCTGAGATGAGGTGAAGGGAGAGCAGTAGGGGACAGGCCAGCATTCCAAGGGAGGATTTATGACTTTGCCTAGACTAATAAAACTACCTAGTACCTTGCTCCTGGCCCAAAACTAGCCTTTGTGTCCCTGGATAGCTGAGGAATGTTGTCTCTGTTTTGACAACCATGGGAGCCCATGAGGCAGAGGGGCACCCTGGGGGCTGGAGAACAGATCTCTTTTGTGTGCCCTTGCCCAGCAGTGAGGTCTTTCCCTTCTATCCCCTTTTCTGATTGTCTGGAGCATTTTTTTTCCCCATCCCGGGGCTTGAACTCTGTGCCTGGGCTCTGTCTGTGCACTTTTGTGTTTAAGGCTAACACTCTCCGACTTGAGCTACAGCTCTACTTCCAACTTTTTGATGGTTAATTGAAGATAAGAGTCTCACGGACCTTACTGCCCTGACTGACTTCAAACCACAATCCTCAGATCTCAGCCTCCTAAGTAGTTAGGTTTATAGACATGAGCCACCAGTACCCAGCTAGTCTGGAATGTTTTTTAGGATGGTGATTGGATCCAATCACAGCTTTGTGGTGTCCCAGAGAATATATTTCTTCCTTCTCCCAGCCTCAATGGTTTCAAGATTATGGGAATAAAGTCTTAAAAATCCTATCACTTGCCCAGTGCCCGTGGCTCACACCTATAATCCTAGCTACTCAGGAGGCTGAGATCTGAGGATTGCCATTCAAAACCAGCTCCAGCAGGAAAGTCCTTGAGTCTCTAATCACCAATAAAACCACAAGAAAACTGGAAGTGGCACTGTGGCTCAAGTGGTAGAGCACTTGCCTTAAGATGAAGAACTCAGAGACAGCACTCAGGCCCAGAGTTCAAGCCCCATGACCAACACCCCCCCCCCAAAAAAAAAATCCTATCACTCTCACTGGACACTATGTTGAAAATGAACCATACAACTTATAGGTGGGGTGGGAGAGAAAATCTAGGAGAGAGCCAGGGAAGAGGTGACATTGACCAAAAGGAAATGTACTCTTTCACCCAGCTTATGGAACTATAACCATTCTATACAGCACCTTTATAATAACAATTTTTTTTAATATTTTAAGTCCTATCACAGTTTGGCTGCTTTGAGGAAACCTTGCAACACCAAGATCAGGTCACCCAGACAATGACAGAAAAGAATATACTAGAAACACATCTGTTCTCCACAGAAAATATAAACAAAATTTTATGTCACATCAGAAAGTAAACCACGCTCGGCACCAGTGGCTCACACTTATAATCCTCGCTACTCAGAAAGCTGAGATCTGGGGATTGTGGTTCAAAGCAAGCCTGAGCAGGAGAGTCTGAGACTCCTACCTCCAATTAACCACCAAAAAGATTCAAGCAGGGGTGTGGCCCGAGATACAGTGGAGCACGATCAGTGAACTGTGATATACCCAGGTGCAACTATACTGCTTTCTACAGTGGCTAAACAAGTTTACATTCCCACCAACACTGTAACAGGCTCCCTTTTGGCCTCATCCTCGACAGCATATGTTGTTTGTTTTCTTGATGATGGCTATTCTAACAGAGATGAGGTAAAATCTCAGTGTTGACAAACATTTTTTAAAATAGGTTAAAGCCTTGTGCCTGTGTCTATAATCCTTGCTACTCAGAAGCTAGAGATCAGATGGATCCAGATGACCAAAAAAAAAAAAAAAAGAGTCTCATGGACTTTCCTGCCCAGTAAACCATGGTCCTCAGATCTCAGCCTCGTGAGTAGCTAGGATTATAGAGCCACCAGCACCCAGCCCCGCCCCCCCCCCAAAATGAGAACCTATCTCAATGGGAAAAATTGCATAGTGATGCATGCCTGTTATCCCAGCTACAATTGGAAGCCTAAATAGGAGGATCAAACTCCAGACAAGCCCAGGCAAAAAAATAAGATATCCAGGGCAAAAAGGGGCTGGAGGTGTGGCTCAAGCAGTACAACTCCAGACTGGCAAGCAAGAAGCTTTAAGGTCAGACCTCAGCATGCCAAAAAGAAGTAGGTTGGAGTGTGTGTGTGTGTGTGTGTGTGTGTGTGTGTGTGTGTGTGTGTTGAGGTAGAACTCAGATCCGATCCCATGCATACCAAAAAGATAGTTAGACTGGTAATGTGGCTTAGTGGTAGAATGCTTGCCTAACATGCATGAAGCCCTGTGTTCAATTCCTCAGTACTACATGAACAGAAAAAGCCACAAGTGACACTATGGCTCAAGTGGTAGAGCACTAGCCTTGAGGACATAGAGACTCAGGGACAGAGCCCAGGCTCTGAGTTCAAGCCCCAGGACTGGTTAAAAAAAAAAACAACTATTTGGCCAACTGGAGGGCTTATCCATTCAAGCCTGTCTGCCTTACTGTCTCCTGGTGGAGGACAGGGACTCTCGGCACATGTGTGCTGAATAGACCCACACTCCAGAGGACTACATCCTCCAATTTGGGAGCCTCCAGCTTTTCAGTCCTCTCTCTTGGCCATCATGCTCTACTGTACCTCTCTAGGTTAAATAAAAGTGGACCTCTTGGAAAGTATCTGAGTCTTCATCCATAAGGCTTAACTAAGCCTGGCTATGCTTAGAGCTTACCATACCTTTTAGGGTTAGGAAACCAGCAGTGTGTATTTACATTAGCCACAGAAATGGGAAGAGAATCCCAGTAAGGAGAATAGGAGCCCAGAGAGCAATACACACACCTCCAGTTCTAGCAGCAGGTCCTTTCTTTCCCATTCTGCAAACAAGCACTGTTTGGTCCTGTCACTGGTACATGGACATGGCATTCCCAGGGTCCATTGTCACTTTGGAAAGGGGGGTGCTGGGATTTCCCTCACCAGCACCAACCACCCTGGGGCGGAGCAGGGCTGGTGTGCCAGTGAGTGGTCATCAGTAACTTGGAGAGGAGACAAGAACTCGAGACCCAGAACAGCCTGGCCACACAGACTGACTCCTTGTTCCCATTCTCAGATGGGCAATCCTGGATGACAGTCCCTCCAAGACACCACAGAATTATGGGTAATATCTGTGGAAGCATCTAGAAAGTTCTGAAGCATGAATGAAGATGATGTTGTTCAACCTTTACCTCAAAGTCACATACTTCCCCATGAGACTCTTGTTTACCAGGATATTTTTTTTTTCCTTTTTACTGCTTTTAGGGCATCATGACTCATTTTTGTAAAATGTTTCAGCACCTATGAACTATAGAACAGCACATCCAATTCGAAGAATTTCTGCTCATTGTCCCAAGCTCCACAGCAAACAGAATCAGAGGAGCCAAAGGCTGACATTAGAGTTAGCTGTGTAGCTGTGTACAAAACCGAGCCACTCACACACAAAATGTGGCACCTCAGTTTCCAGAAAGGCAGGCATAACAGAATCAAGGATGGGGTCTGCGGTAGTCCCAGGAAAACACTCTTTCCTCGGCCAGGTGCCACCACATGGGGTCCCCTGGCTCTCTATGGATCTGGGGAATTCATTTCAGCAACTCTGAACTCAAGTCTGGAGACTCAACCATTGTCTATACTGGTCTCTTCTTTGGCCCCTGCAGGCAGACCCTGGGCCTTGTGGGGCCATGCGCTCCATGGGCCAAACGAATTTTATTTTATTTTAATATATGTATTTCTTGGCACCAGTACTAGGCCTTGAATTCAGAGTCTTGTGTCTCACTCAAAGCTGGAGCCCTACCAATTGAGCTCCACCTCCACTTCTGGCTTTTTGGTGGTTAATTGAAGATAAAGAGGCTCTCTTGTCCCAGCCAGCTTGGAACTGCAACTCTCAGACCTGAGTAGCTAGGATTACAGGTATGAGCTGGGTATGATTTTTTTTTTAACCTATGGATGAATTTGTAAGGTCATTTGGAAAATGTTGATCCACTTAAATCAAGCAGATTTTCTAAATATGGGCTTACTTCATTATTTAATAGCAAAGCAAAACTCAAAAAACAATCACACTCATATGTCTAGAGCACTCTCATTAAAACAATCTCCATATGTAGAAATCTTGTAAGGAATCCAAAACACACTGATTTACCCCCTGGAAAGCTTGAATGTTATTATTGGCTTCATAATAGTTCTGGTTGCTTTCCATGAACTGACAGACTCACCAAATCTATTTTCAAGAAAATGTATCAGGGGTCTGGGAAAGTAGCTCAGTGGTAGAGCGCTTGCCTTGCATGCATGAGGTCCTGGGTTCGATTCCTCAGCACCACATTCCTCAGCAGAAAAAGCCGGAAGTGGCGCTGTGGCTCCGGTGGTAGAGTGCTCGCCTTGAGCTGGGTCCTGCTGGGTCCTGGTGGCTCACTCCTATATTCCTAGCTACTCAGGATGCTGAGATCTGAGGATCACAGTTTGAAGCCAGCTTAGGAAAGAAAATCAGTGAAACTCTTATCTTCAATTAACCACTAGAAAATTGTAAGTGGAGCTGTGGCTCAACGTGGTAGAGTGCTATCCTTGAGCAAAAAAGGTTAGGAACAGTACGCAGGCCCTGAATTCAAGCCGCAAGACAGGCACACACACACACACACACACACACACACACACACACACACACACACACACACACACACACACACACACACACACACACACACAAAGTTAGTGAGATCCCATCTCAACCAATAAGCCAAGAATGAAGCGCAGCAGCTTCACTTCTGGGACATGGATCTTGGTGCCCCCACTCTATAGAGACTGGACCTGAATGAAATCTGTGAGGTTAGCATCTGCTCAAAGCAATGTCTCCTTGATTGCTTTGTTATCTCCACTATTCAGGAAGCCCTTCCATCATAAGCCGAGGTCAGCCCCAGGCAAAAATACAGAAGTCTCTACTTGAAAGATATTACAGCAAAAAGGGCTGGAAGTATGATTCAAGTGATAAAGTGTAATCCCATGGTCCCCAGAAGAGAGCTAGGGTACAGTTTCCAGAGAGGTGGTGCCTTCTTTTCCTATAACAGGCATGAAGGGAAGAAGGGAAGGAGGAAGCTGACAGGAAAATTTGGAGGGGTTCCACCATACTGGAATTTTAAATTGCCTGTGTAATTACTATAAATTCCAAAAGGGCAGTGTTTCAGTCAGGATGCTCAGCCGCACAGAATCCTTGGAGATACATAATTGTACAGGACAGGGTTTATTATTGTGGAAATGGGCTTCCAAGTTTACTGAGGCCAGAGTCCCAAGAGCCATTGTCTGCAAGCTGGAGAATCAGGCAGTAGTGAGTAGTGAGTAGTGTGATTCAGTTCAAGCTCAACAGCCTGAGAACCAGAAGAGCTGAGTAGCTACTGTCTAAGTGCATGTGGGGGAGAGGGGAAGATGTCCAGCTTACAGAGAGAATTGTCTACTTCTGCAGAGTGTACTTCTGTTCCGTCGGGGTCCTCAATAGATTGAGTAACATGCATTCACATTCATGAGGATGGATTTTCATGCTGTTGATTCAAATATCCAATCATTTCCAGAAAAATCCTCACAGGCACACTCCAGACTCACCAGCTATCTGGGCATCCCTCAGCCCAGTCCAGCTGACAGTTACCTTCTCAGGCAGATGACACATCTGTCTCTAATTGCTTTTTTTAAGCACCCATCACTATATTTAACACAGAAGATGTATGCAACATAGCTAATCAGCATCCTGATCAAGCAGTTCACTCAGAGGTTACATAGCCAGGGCACACATCCCTTCAGTCCTTACAACAATGAAAGGCAGCTGTTGTCAAACCCATTGAAAGTGTAGGCACACTGAGATGGCCAAGGCAAGAGACTGGAACTAAGAGCAAGATTTAATGCAAACTGTCCTCCTAGAGACTTGTAAGGCATTGAATTCACCTTAGATAAATGATGGGATACCTACTTTCATTCCTACCATGCACTTACGTGGGCTAGTTTACCACACTTAGAAATAAATCTCTTCCTGCCACATTTACCCATCCCTCTCCAACTTGTCCTTGTTTGAGGGGAATGATCAATGGCAACAAGGTTTCTTTTATTCCTCATGGCCACATGGTGTCCCCATTTATAATGGCTCCCTTGCAGCTGCTTTTCCAGCTGGGAGCTACCACCAGATCCATTTGGCTCCCAGGGACCTTTGTAGGATGGCCTTTGATGTGTTTCTCCTCATTTGTTTGACCACCACCACCACCAGATTCCTGCAGTCTGCAATCTAGGGACCAGCTGGGTGGCCTTCCTCTTTTATGCAGAAGTGTTGAGAAAGACCTGTCAGACCCTAGGGATAATTAGCCTTGATTGCTTCTCATTAAGAGAGATTGTCACTCAGCACAGATTTGCCCCAGGGCATGGGGTAACTGCTTCTCCAGTCTCCTGAATTCCTGGTACCTGGCGGGGAGTGGGGGGGGAGGGGGGGAGGATCAGAATCCAATTTCCATCTTCACATTCCTCAGGTGAAATGGGACCCTTGTGTCCAGATAAGATGAATTTGTGTATTTGCATCAAGGAACACAGCCAGAATGCAATTGTCAAACTCTGTGGTTTGGCTGTCTGAAAATAAGCAAATAATCAATTAGAGGTAAGGTGGGTGGGGCGAAAGGTAAAATAACAATGATGGATTTATTATGGTCCATGATCAGCCTGACTGGTACCAAGGCTTATTTTGTTTTGTTGGGCTTTTTCAGCTTTTTATTTGGAGATCATTACAGATCCACAGGAATTTGCAGAGATAATAGACATCCCCCAAAAATACATCACCTAGCCTCCCCTTACCTGGCAAAAAAAAGCTCCCCCAACACCAACTACAATGCCTGTGTAGTTGTCTTTCTAACACATCAGAATACACGGGGCCACTGCAGTCCAGATAGGAGTCTTATTTGCATCACAAACATCTCCCTCCTGCCACCTCCCTAGAGACAACCAGTTTGTCTCCAAAATACCAAAGGAATGCCCTGGGCAGCCAAAGACATCCAGGCTGTGCCCGACTTGGAAGGAAAGTGGCACTACTGGGCAAAGGGATATGCTGTGAGATATTATGAGATGTCCCAGAATGGCACAAAGGAAACAGAGACAACACTAAGTGCATGTTTATTATGAAAGGCACAACTATTACAGGACAGTGTTAAAAATTAACCCCCTGCAGCTGGTGCTGGTGGTTCATTCTCAGTACACAGGAGGCTAAGATTTACAGACTGCAGTCCAAGATAGCTGGGGCACACAAATCTGAGAGCAACTTATCTCCAATTAACCAGCAAAAAGCTGGGAAAAGACATGTGACTCAAGTGGTAGAGTGTCAGTCTTGATCCAGAAAAAAAAACAAAAACTGAGCAAGAGCACAAGTCCTAGTATTGGCACAAAAATAAAAATTAACCCCATGCAGTCCCACCATCAATGCATATACATTGGAGTTAGAAATTTCCAGATGCTTGAGACCACTTTAAATTTATATGCTGCTAGGAGAAAATGTCAAACTTCGTTTAAGAATAGGATAAACATGGAAAACAGATGCTGGGAGTTACGCCATGCACTGGTGGCTGGTACCTATAATCAATCCTAGTTACTTGGGAAGCTGAGAATAGGAGGATCAAGGTTCAAGGCCAATCAAGGCAAAAATCCTACAAGACTCCCTCTCTTCCAAGAGGAGGAGGCAGTGGCCCACATTTGACATCCCAGAGGTGATGGGAAATGGATGGTGGGTCAGTCACACACCTTAGATGGGAAACAACACTTTCTTAAAAATAGCCAACCAAAAAATGGGACTGGGGCTGGGAAGGTGGCTCAGTGGTAGAGCGCTTGCCTTGCATGCCTGAGGCCCTGGGTTCGATTCCTCAGCACCACATAAGCAAAAAAGAAAAAAACTGGAAGTGGTGCTGTGGCTCAAGTGGTAGAGCGCTAGCCTTGAGCTGAAGAGCTGAGGGACAGCGCCCAGGCCCAGAGTTCAGGCCCCATGACCGGACCAAAAACAAAAACAAAAAAAAATGGGACTGGAGGCATGGCTCAGCAGCAATATCACAACCTAGCAAACATAATGCTCTGGGTTCAAAATCTATCAGCAAAAAAAGAGAGGCTGGAAATGTGAAGTTTGAGACCAGCGCTACAGTAGATATCTAATGAGGATAAAGATGGGGAGAGGGGAAGGCGCTCCCTTGTGAACCCTCCTCTGGGCCCTTCTGCCTGGGCTACACCTGCCTAGCCAGGGGTTGCTCCCATCTGAGACCCTTCTTGTTTTTATGTATTAAAAATGGAAGTGTACTCAATCTATTTTGGTGAGTGAGGAAAAGAAAAAAGAAACTTTGAATTAAAATATATGGAAGCAAAGGGGGTTTTCTGGTTGTTCTTGTTTTGTGCCAATCCTAGGACTTGAACTAAGGCCTGGGTGCTGTCCCTGAACTTTTCTTGCTCTAGGTTAGCACTTGGGCCACAATTCTACTTCTGGATTTTTGGTGGTTCATTGGATGTAAGAATCTCATGGACTTTCCTGCCTGTGCTGGATTTGAATGTGATCTTCAGATCTCAGCCTCCTGAGTAGTGTAGGATCACAGGTCTGAGCCCTTGACTGTGAAAACAAAGGTTTTTACAGATAAAGAATGAGAAATAAGGGGGAGGGGAGGCTGGGAAGGGATGTGAAGGGTAAACAAAGGAGGATGCTGCAATGCTTGATAAGAAATGTACGCATTAACCTGCCCATGTAATTGTAACCCCTCTGTACAGTGTGTTCACAAAAAATAAAAATAAAATAAAATAAAAAAAGAATGAGAAATAACACCAATATTAGGGTCCACAAACTTTTTCTGTGAAGGCCAAATACAACTATTTAGACTTTATGAACCAGATAGACAGTCTGTATTGAAAATATCAACTCAGCCATTGGAAGGAAAAGCTGCCCAAAGGAATATGCAAATGAGTGAACATACCTTCTATCCAATGAGGTTCCATCCTACCATTAGCTTTGGAAGCAGAACTGCTGAAGAGTTCAAGTAAGAGCCGGTACCCGTGGTTCTTGCCTGGAATCCTAGTTACTGAAGAGTCTGAAATCTGAGACTCACCGATTGAAACCAGTCTAGATAGGAAAGTCCATGAGATTCTCATCTCCAAGTAAGCACCAAAAGGCTGGAAGTGAAGGCATGACTCAGAGCACCAGCTTTGAGCAAAAGGCCCTGAGTTTAAGCCCAATACTGGTACACACACACACACACACACACACACACACACACACACACACACACACACACACACACACACACACACACACACACACACACACACACACATCACAGCTTATAGACTTTTCTCTCCTTAGTAAGTGTCCAAGAAAATTTATATCAATATTGGGCTGGGAAGGTGGCTCAGTGGTAGAGTGCTTGCCTTGCATGTTTGAGGCCCTGAGTTCTATTCCTCAGTACCATACAAGCAAAAAGAAAAAAGCCGGAAGTGATACTGTGGCTCAAGTGGTAGAGTGCTAGTCTTGAGCTTGAAGAGCTGAGGGACAGCGCCCAGGCCCAGAGTTCAGGACCCACGACTGGACCAAAAAAAAAGAAAGAAAAAAAAAGAAAATTTATATCAATATTAACGAGCTATTTTGTGAGCTCCCTTTTTCATCCCATTTGGGGTGATCATGGAAGGGCTTGGCTCATCAGAGGCAGAGATCCTTGAACACACAAAGGCATCAGCCACCCAGTGCCCTCGTGGCCTGGCAACATAGACAGGTAGACCCAGGGGGCAGCTGGGGTAGCATAGCCCAGCATCTGGAGGAAGCAGAAGATTCACAAGGATCCACTTTCCAAGTCTGTGTGCCCCAGACGGTAGCAAAGCAACCTCTTTCCTCAGGGGGAAGATCTGCCCCGTTTCTTTATTTCTTCTGAACTGGACTTATCCAATGCTGTACCTCCCTTCTTCCAGACTGCTGGGAACTTCAGTCTTAGAGCTCTGAGGCTCCCTCTTCTCCCTCCCCCTAACTCTGGGCCTTTCCTAAGGTCTTGGGAGTTTTTCCAAACTTTGAAGCTTACCAACATACACCAAAGGTCACAAAAGTCATAAATTATCCAGCAGTTGGGCACACCCATGCATCTTCCTCCCAGATTCAGAAGGAGAACCAGCAGTTATGCTAGTCTACCCCTAAACTACCTCCTTGTTCATGCAACTGACCTCTGTCCTGACCACTGCATCCCCCACTGGAGCCCGGCAGGAGCTCCTTCTAGCTGTGACGCAATGGGTGCTCTCCACATCCTTGTGCCTGGAAAACAGTCCTGCTGTACCCAGAAATGGCTGTGGAGATGGATCTAGCCATCCACTCACATGAGCCCCGGTAGTAAGGATTGGACACACACAAAATGGGGTAGCGTCAGGGTCCTTTGAGCATGCTCCCTGGGGACAAGAACCCTGGCAGACTGTGACAGGACACATTCAGAATTGCTCAGTAAGTGTGGGAGCCTGGGAGGTCTCAGCCTCAAACACACCCTGGGGCCAGGAAGACGTTCCTGTGGGAGTTTAGTAGTCCTGAAACTGCACTCAAATCCTGTAATTTTCAGCACTGGGCGTCTATTTCAGGGATGTAGAAATTCTTGCTCAGAATGTCCAATTGCAAGAGCTGTTTTGCAGGGCTGCCATTTACTCTTGAGAGTTAGGGAGCACTAGGTCCTGGCTCTGAGGGAGGAGGGGGGTGGTTAAATGGGACAATAGCACATTGTGAGCTTATCTCTAATGTTTATTCATTTATTTTTATAGTGCTAAAGGCGGGACCCTGAGTCTCTCACATTCAAGGCAAGAGTTCTACCACAATCAGTGAACTACCATCTAGTATGGGGTTACTTTTTGTTATTTTAATTGTTTATTGCTTTTATTTTTATTATAAAGGTGATATGCAGAGGGGCTAAACCATCACATAAGTCAGGTAAAGAATACATTTTATTTTTGCAACGTCCCCACTTCCCCTGCTCTCTCTCCCAGTTTTTCCCTGACACCCTTACTATTGGGATATTTTTAAATCAGTAACCTCATGAATGACACGTGTCAGGGCTGGGAACGTAGCTTACTAGCAGAGTGCTTACCTAGCATGCATGAAGCCCTGGGTTCAATTCTTCAGTAGCACATAATCAAAAACAAAACAAACAAAAAATGTGTCATTTGTGTGCATATGTGTGTGCATGTTGCCTGGCTGGCTTCATACCACAATCCTCGGATCTCAGCCTTCTGAGTAGCTAGGATTACAAGTGTGAGCCGTCAGCAATGCTATGTTTTTCCTTTTTTGTGCCTAGAAAATAGTTATTGGCCAGTGGTGGCTCAAGCTTGTAATCCTATCTACTCAGGAAGCTGAGATCTGAGGATGGAAGTTCAAAGCCAGCCCAAACAGGAAAGTCGGTGAGGCACTTATCTCCAATTAACCACCAGAAAACTGGGAGTGACACTGTGACTCAAGTGGTAGAAAGCTGGCCTTGAGCTGAAGAGCTCAGGGACAGCACCCAGGCCCAGATTTCAAACCTCATGACCAACAGAGATAAAAGAAATATCTAGTTATTGAGAGTCTGGGGTAGTGCTGGGTCTATTGGGTGTGCCTAGTATGGCATGAAATATTTTAGATGCCTTGTAGTTTATTTTCCAAAATTCCTGTGAACTGAACATTTAATCCAGAATTTGCATGGGTTTATCTTGAGAT
Source organism: Dipodomys merriami (assembly GCF_024711535.1). Classification (NCBI taxonomy): domain Eukaryota; kingdom Metazoa; phylum Chordata; class Mammalia; order Rodentia; family Heteromyidae; genus Dipodomys; species Dipodomys merriami. The sequence continues at coordinate 463,305 of NW_027206601.1, forward strand.
TTTGTGTTCACAAGAGTGTAAAATCACTAGGGTTTTCCTGAGAAAACTTGCAAGCACTTGGACATGACATCTTGCAGCAAGCTGTCTATAGGGATATTTTAAGAGGGTCTGGAAACAGGTCCTGTGTCCTGTGTCCTGTTGAGTTCCCAGACCAGGTCACAGTCAGGGACCTGTGTGGATGGATTTAGTAATACCTGTGCACATGTTCCTGTTTCATCTTGTAGAGTCCCCTGGCCTCCTCACCAAGTGAAGTAGGAGAAACTTTGGGAGCTTTGGGACCAGAGAGGATCTCAAAGGAGCTAAGGTACACCTGTGGACTCACGTCCAGAGTATTCAGTGCATATGGTAGAGAGCGTGAACCAAAACACAAGTAGTTGGAAATTTGAAATAGTTGAATGGTGGATGGCTCATGCCTGTAATCTTAGCTACCCAAGAGTGAGTTCTGAGGATCATACCTTGAAGCCAATGAGAGAAGACAGATGTGAGACTCTCTCTCTCTCTCTTTCTCTCTCTCTCTCTGTCTCCCTCTCCCCCCCTTCCCCACCATCTCTTGCCAGTCCTAAGGCTTGAACTTAGGGCCTGGGCACTGTCCCTGAGCTTCTTTTTGCTCAAGGCTAATACTCTACCATTTGAGCCACAGTACCATTTCTGACTTTTTCTGTGTTTGTGGTACTGAGGAATCCATTCCCAGACACTAGCTCAGAAGGTCCAGGATCAAGGTCAGAATCTGTACTTTGCAGGGACATTTGGGAGAATCAGCCAGAGCAGGAGGAATCCTGGAGAACAATTGAAGGCCCTTTCAGAGGATCAGAGGCCCTAAGAAGCCACCTATGGTGACTGTCTTTCACATTTTATGCTGGACCTTGAGTCACTGTTTTCACAGTTCTCTCTGTCTTCCTTAAATAATTTCCTATTTCCATTTTCCTGACCTGGTAGAGGAAGATAAATACTTGGGTTTTCCCCCCATATCCAATTTTCTTCCATCTCAAACTTTGTGGATGTATTTCTGAATTAACTGACATACACACAGATAAATTTTTTTGTTTTTGTGTTGATCCTGGGACTTGAATTCAGGGCCTGAGCTCTGAGTTTTATTTTTTCTGTGAATTACTCTTTTTTTTTTTCATTTTTTAATTGTTATTATTAAGGTGATTTACAGAGGAGTTACAGTTTTAAGTTGTTGTTGTTGTTGTTGTTTTTCCTCAAGGCTGGAACTCTACCACTTGAGCCACAGCTCCATTTCTGGTTTTTGTGATGCTTAATGGGAGATATGAGTAATGCAGACTTTTCTTGCCCAGGTTGGCTTTAAACTATGATCCTCAGATCTCAGCCTCCTGAGTAGCCAGGATTACAAGCATGAGCCACCAACACCCAGCTCACAAGTAGTTTTTAAATCTCAGCATGATCTGCTCAATAAAAGTAAAAGAAGGAATGTTGGCATGGGAACCAACGTGTCTTGTGTGGCTTGGTCTGGTAAAGCCTCAAGGAAATGTTAAACCCATATCTGGGTCTGGGTTGGGAGGAACTCAGGACTGAGTCTAACTTTGGGTGTGTCTGAGACTTTCCCATAGCTTGGGTCTCTGTGGATCTGCCTGGGAAAGCAGGATTTGGGTTCATTTCCGTTGCCAGTGGTTTTTGGTTTTGTTTTGGGTTGGGTGGGTTATGTTGTGTTGTTTAGGTCCATTCTGTTTCATAATCTAGAAGCACACCAGTCTCTCTCCTTTAGTGTGGTTTGTCAAGAGGATGTCTATGGAGCAAGTGGGACTCTCTAATTATGAAATGCCCATGAGATGAATGAGGTTTTAGAAGCTAAAACAGGCAAGCCAATGGAAGACCATGGCACAAGACGTTCCCTCCCCTGCAGTTCTCCTACCCCTAAAAACATGTGCATGTCCTGGGAAGGGACAATGCTAAGTAGCATCATATACAACAGCTTCTGTTTCTCACTGGGTTTAGGTTTGGGATTTTTTTTTGTTGTTTTTTGTTTTTTTGTTTGGTTTGGTTTGGTGCCAGTTTGGGGGCTTGAATTCGGGATCTGGGCATTGTTCCTGAGCTTTTGTGCTCAAGGCTAGCAACTCTACCTACCACATGGTCTATAGCTCTACTTCCAGATTTCTTGGTGCTAAATTGGGGATGAAAGTCTCACAGATTTTCCTGCCTGGACTGGATATGAACCATGATCCTCAGATCTCAAACTTCTCAGTAGCTAGGATTATAGGTATGAGCTACCAGTACCTGGTTTTTCTTTTCTTTTCTTTTTGTTTCTTTCTTGTGTGTGTGTGTGTGTGTGTGTGTGTGTGTGTGTGTGTGTGTGTGTGTGTGTGTGTGTTTATGTGTATGCACTGTTACTGGGGCTTGAACTCAAGGACTCGTGCTCTTGCTTAGCTTTTTTCCTCAAGGCTGGAGTTCTAACACTTGAGCCATAGCTCCAATTCTGGCTTTCTGGTGGTTAATTAGAAATAGTCTCACATAATTTCCTGCTTGCATGTCCTGCCAGGAAATTCTATGAAACTCTTTCTTTCTTTCTTTCTTTTTATTTTTTGTCGGTCGTGGGGCTTGAACTCTGGGCCTGGGCGCTGTCCCTCAGCTCTTCAGCTGAAGGCGAGCGCTCTACCACTTGAACCACAGCGCCACTTCCTGTTTTCTGGTGGTTTATTGGAGATAGGAGTCTCACGGTCTTTCCTGCCCAGGCTGGCTTTGAACTGCGATCCTCAGATCTCAGCCTCCTGAGTAGCTAGGATTACAGGCGTGAGCCACCAGCGCCTGGCTTCTATGAAACTCTTATCTCCAGCTAACCACCAGAAAACCAGGAATGGAGCTGTGGCTCAAAGTAGTAAAGCACTAATCTTGAGCAAAGAGTTCAGGGACAGTGCCCAGGCCGAGTTCAAGCCCCACAACTGACAAAAGAAAAAAGAAAGAAAGAAAGGGAAGAAAGAAAGAAGGAAAGAAAGAAAGGAAGGAAGGAAGGAAGGAAGGAAGGAAGGAAGGAAGGAAGGAAGGAAGGAAGGAAGGAAGGAAGGAAGGAAGGAAGGAAGGGAAAGCAAGCAAGCACCAACTTAGCTAACAGGTGGTTCTTTAAAAGATCAACAAAAATGGCAAACGTATCTCAGATAAAATAGGAAAAAGCTGGCACTGGTAGCTCATGCCTCTAATGGTAGCTACTCAGGAGGCTGAGCTCTGAGGATCATGCTTCAAAGCCAGCCCAGGCAGGAAAGTATATAAGATTCTTGACTCCAATTAACCACCAAAAAGCTAGAAGTAGAGCTGTGACTCAAAAGATAGAGCACTAGTCTTATGGAAAACAAACAAACAAAAAACCCTCCGGTACAGTGCCCAGGTCCTGAGTTCAAGGCCCAAGATTGTCATGTATATACTTCTGCTAGGCCCTGTGAATTAACTAAAAGTCCCTCTACTTTGTGTCTGTATCCTTGGATCTGAGCTGTTCCCTGCTACTGTCACTTTGGAATCACTTTGGGCTCTAGGGAAGAGAAAGCTCACTGATAAACATCTTGCATGGAAGGCAAACTACTGTCCAGTAGGCAATGCCTTCTTATTATCTTAAAGAAATCAGCCCCAAACACAGGTGATTATTCTCCCTCAGCAGACAACTTGTTCTGGTCTTCATTCCAATGGTTAATTGACCACGGTTTATCCAGACAGCTCCAAGGATAAAGAGCAAAATAATGGGCAATCAGGCCATACTTGTAATTTGGGGCAATTTTAACTATGCATACCTTTCCTGTCCCCTGCCCTTAATTCTCCCTATTTAACCTGAAGCTACCCAGGTGTTCATCTATGGATAGATGGATGGATAGATGGACAAATGACATATATGTGAAATGGAATATTATCTAGTCTTAAAAAGGAAGGAAAGTTGAATTCAGGCTACATGAATGAGCCTTAATTCTATTGGGGTAAGTGAAATAAGCCATAAGCAAAAGGATAAATACTGAAAATTTATGCTTTATATGAGATGCCTAGATAGTCAAATTTATAGAAACAGAAAACAGAATGTGAGTTGTGTGGGGTAGAGGGAGGGGAATCGGGAGTTATTGTTGGTGTTCTGGAGTTGCATGATAGTAATGGTTGCAGAACAACATGAGTATATTAATGCCCCTAAACCACAAACTTTAATGTTTCCTTTAGTAAATTTTATATTAGGATGGGCACTGATAGCTCACACCTCTAATCCTAGTTATTTAGGAAGCTAAGATCTAAGGATCTCTGTTCAAAGCCAGCCCAGACAGCTAAGTCTGTGAGATTATTTTTTTTTTGTTGGTTGTGGGACTTGCACTCAAGGCCTGGGCACTGTCCCCAAGCCTCTTTGTGCTCAAGGCTAGCACTCTACCACTTGAGCCACAGCGCCACTTCTAGTTTTTTGAGTGGTTAATTGGAAATGAGAGTCTCATGGACTTTCTTGCCTGGGCTGGCTTCAAACCATGAGCCTCAGATTTCAACCTTCTGAGTAGCTAGGATTACAGGTGTGAGCCACCAGTGCCCAGCTTCTGTAAGATTCTCATCTCCAATTAACTAGCAAAAAGCCAGAACTAGAGGTATGGCTCAACTGGTAGAACACTAGCTGTGAGTAAAATTGTCAAGTCCAGCCAAAGTGTAAGGCCCTGAGTTCAAACCCCACTACTAGCAAAAAATTAAAATAGCCAGGTGCCAGTGGCTCATTCCTGTAATCCTAGCTACTCAGGAGGCTGAGATTTGAGGATTGAAGTTCAAAGTCAGACCAAGCAGGAAAGTCCATGAGACTCTTATCTCCAGTTACCCACCAGAAAACTAGAAGTTGCACTGTGGCTCAAGAGGTAGAGCACTAGCCTTGAGCTGAAGAGCTGAGGGACAGTGCCCAGGCCCAGAGTTCAAGCCCTACAAGCAACAAAAATAAAATAAAATAATAAAATGAGATAAAATTTCAGTAAGGTGGGGCTGGGAAGATGGCTCAGTAGTAGAGCGCTTGCCTTGCATGCTCAAGACCCTGGGTTTGATTCCTTAGCACCACATAAGCAAAAAGAAAAAAGCCAGAAGTGGCGCTGTGGCTCAAGTGGTAGAGCGCTAGCCTTGAGCTGAAGAGCTGAGGGACAGCACCCAGGCCCAGAGTTCAGGCCCCGTGACCTGACCCCCCCCCCAAAAAATAAAAAGAAAAAAAATTTAAGTAAGGCGCTAGTGGCTCATGCTTGTAATCCTAGCTACTCCAGAGGCTGAGCTCTGAGGACTGCAGTTCAAAGCCAGCCCAGGAAGAAAAGTCCATGAGACTTTAATCTCCAATGAACAACCAGAAAACCAGGAATGGAACTGTGGCTCATAGTGGTAGAGTGCTAGTCTTGAGCAAAAGAGCTTAGGGATAGTGCCCAGGCCCCTTCCATCCCCATGTCCGAAATAAATAAATAAAATTTCATGTTAATTATATTTTCCTACAATATTTAAACTGTAAAAAAGACAATCACTCATAAGCATGGAGGGTATTTGTTCTATCCCAAAAAGAAGAGGAAGGCATAAGACTTGGGTCTCAGGTCTCAGGGATTGAGTGTCTATAGCAAATCTCCACCTGGCCCTTATCTTTATGTCCATGTCTCCTCTCTACATTTGATCCCCAGACATTGACTTAATTTCTGTCCATTGTGGTCATATTCAACTCTGTAATACATCACCCATAACTTGTGCTTAGAGAGGAAAGGGGTTTTTGTTTGCAAAATATAGATCTAAATGCCCAGGAAAGGGTTCTAAGTTGTTGAGTACTACAAATAAGAGCTTTTATTGAACTGCATGCAATAAGTAGAGAAGGGGCAGTTCCCCAGATTAAAAAGACAAAGGAAGCAAGACAGGGTAAATGGTAGGCTACACCTGCAATCACAACACTCTGGAACCACAGCAAATAGGATTGTGAGTTCAAGGCCAGCTGGGCTATAGCAAGACCCTAGCTCTTCAATAAGTAATTAAAGTAAGTATACACTTTTTTTTAATTCCAGGAGATAGCTACGCAAGAAACTGAGATGGAAAGATTGCTATTCAAAGCCAGCCTGGGCAGATAAATCCCAGAGACTCATCACATTTATCAGCAAAAAGCCAGAAGCAGAGATTTGAATTTAAAAAGCAAGCATTTGTACTTCTTTCAAGAATTGTCTGGCGAATGAAGAGAAGAGGTGGGGGAGAATGCAGTCATAATATTCAATGTATATTCTCTGAAATTAGGAAAATTGAGGGGATGGGTGGAGTTGAGAGGGATGAGAACAATAAAAGGAGTGATATTCACAACGATGCATTTTAGTCATAAACTGATTCGTTGAATTATAACCCCTTTGTACAGCTTTGTAATGATAATAAAAATATAATTTATAAATTATCTTATAGATATGTGTCTCATGTCTGTAACCCTATCTATTCAAGAGGCTGAGATCTGAGGATTGTGGTTCAAAGCCAGTCTAGGAAGGAAACTCCATAAGACTCAACTCCAACTAACCACCAAAATGCTGGAAGTGGAGCTGTGGCTCCAGTGGTAGAGAAAAAAACAAACAAACAAAAAAAAACCTAACTAAGCTAGAAGACAAGGCCCTGAATTCAAACCCTAGGACTGGCACACAAACAAAAACTAAACTAAAACTAAAATGAAAAAGGCCCGTTAACTTTCCCGCTCTGGGTATAAGTCTCTGACACTTATTTGTTACTATTTTCTTTCATGAGACATTTCAAAAGTTCTTTGGCGTTTGATTGAGAAAGGAAGCAAAGAATGCAGCTGAGATGAGAAGAGGCAGCAAAGCTTGGCGGGTACCACATGGAGAACTCATAACCATAGGCGTTTAATGGCAGCCCCATCTCAAAACTTGGCTCCTTCTATATTTAAAACGTTTGAACATAAAAGAGTTCATTTTTAAAGGGGCTTTTCCAAGTTGGCTGAGCCCTGCAGACTCCAAATCCAGCACACACAGCCAGTGCCTGGAGGCCATCAGACATCACATGGCATGTTTCATTTGCTTCTAAGTGACAGGCATAGCTAATGCCAAGGCGAGAGGGGGTGCATTCCATGCCACTGGCTGCCAGCGACTTGGAAAAGTGTTTCTGTTTAACATCGTCTTGAAATAAAAGAACAACAAGTGAATAGAACCCTCTTGGTCTGTGCAGAAGATGGGGGATGGAGCAGAGGGCGCCCTTCAGAGCATTTTTGGCTTGGCTTTTCTTGGATGACTGACTTCATTCAAACCCCATTTCCCCCCAGACACAGTCTGTTGGTGATACTGCAGGAAGGGATGGGGAGGAAAGTCCATCAGCTGAAGTTGCTCCTGGTTCCCAGCCCTGGATCAAGGTTCACAGGTTGTCCTAGAAGTGGGGCTGGGCACCTGGCTGGGAGAGTTTAGGAAAGATGGCCACGAAGCCCTGAGGTAGGCCCTGTGTTAACCCAGTGGTCTAGCCTGGGATCCCCTTGCCTGCACTGGACACACCGTACCCTCTGGAAAACTAGGCAGCTGTCACCATCTGTGCTCTAGGAGCCAGTATGGCACACACTGAAAAAGAAACAATATTCTTGGCAGCTGCCAGTGGCTCATGCCTGCAATCCTAGCTACTCTGAAGGCTGAAACTTGAGGATCAATGTTCAAAGCCAGCCTAGATAAATCCAAGAAACTCTTACCTTCAGTTAGCCAGCAAAAAGCCTGAAGTGACGGGCTGGGAAGTTGGCTCAGTGGTAGAGCGCTTGCCTTGCATGCCTGAGGCCCTGGGTTTGATTCCTCAGCACCACATAAGCAAAAAGAAAAAAGCCGGAAGTGGCGCTGTGGCTCAAGTGGTAGAACACTAGCCTTGAGCTGAAGAGCTGAGGGACAGCGCCCAGGCCCAGAGTTCAGGCCCCACAACCAGACCCAAAAAAAAAAAAGGGCTGAAGTGAAGCAGTGGCTGAAGTGGTAGAACACCAGCCTTGAATGAAATAAAAGACAAAAAACCAACAACAGAAGAACAAAGGACAGGGTCCAGGCCTTGAGTTCAAGCCCCAGCACACACAAATAAAATAAAAATCATAGAGATTCATCTCCAATTAATCCAGCAAAAATTCCACAATAGAGGTGTGGCTCAAGTGGTAGAGTGACAGCCTTGAACAAAAAAAGCCAAAAAAGGGCACAAAGGCCCTGAGTTCAAGCCCTAGTACTGGTGTGTGTACGTGCATGTGTGCGCGCGCGCGCGCACACACACACCACACACACACACACACACACACACACACACACACACACACACACACACACACTTAAAAAAAATAGTAAGCCAGGCACTGGTGGCTCACACGAGTGAGTAATCTTAGCTACTCAGGAGACTGAGATCTGAGGATCACATTTCAGACCTAGCCCAGGCAGAAAAGTCCACGAGACTCCTATCTCCAATTAACCATCAGAAAACCAGAAGTGGAGCTGTGGCTTGAAGTGGTTGAGTGCTAGCCTTGAAGGAAGAAGCTCAGGGACAGTGCGCAGGTCCAGAGTTCAAGACAGAAAAATAAAACAAAAAACAATAGTTTTGGGGTTTTTTTTGTTTTTTTGTTTTTTTGTTTTTTTTTGTCGGTCGTGGGGCTTGAACTCTGGGCCTGAGCGCTGTCCCTCAGCTCTTCAGCTCAAGGCGAGCGCTCTACCACTTGAGCTACAGCGCCACTTCCGGTTTTCTGGTGGTTTATTGGAGATAGGAGTCTCACGGTCTCTCCTGCCCGGGCTGGCTTTGAACCGTGATCCTCAGATCTCAGCCTCCTGAGTAGCTAGGATTACAGGCGTGAGCCACCAGCGCCCGGCTAGTTTTGGGTTTTATGTCATGCTTTCTTTATTGTTAAAGGTCGGCAACAAACTCAACTGAAAACAAAAGCAAATGTTCCACAGAAGAAGCGGAGCTGTGGTTCAAGGTGGCAGAGTGCTAGTAGAAAAAGCTCAGAGACTGGGTCCAGGCCCTGAGTCACGTGAATGAAGCAGTTTGTCAACCATCTGCCTCTCTTCTGCTGCTGCCGCCACCAGGTTCAACCCCTTTCCAGGCTGAGGGGACCAGGCTGCAGGGGGACCAGGCTGTAAGGGGACCAGGCTGAGGGGGACCAGGCTGAGGGGACCAAGCTCTAGGGGACCAGGCTACAGGGGACCAGCCTGAAGGAGACAAGGCTGAAGGGACTAGGCTGTGGGGGACCAGGCTGCAGAAGACAACGGGTCAAGGACAATGTTTGAACAACATTCTCCTCTTCTTTCTCAATGTCCATGAACCTTGAGGATACTTAAGACTCAAGGACTTGAATTCGAGCCGGAGTACTGGCACTAAATAAATAGAGAAACCAGTCACTAGTGTCTCACACTTCTAGTCCTAGCTACTCAGGAGGCTGAGGTCTGAGGATCACAGAAGCTAGCCTGGACAGGAATGTCTGAGAGACTCTTATCTCTGATTAACTGAAAAAAGAAAGAAGTAGAGCTGTGTCTCAAAGTGGTAGAAGGCTAGCCTTGAGCAAAGATTGCTTAGGGACAGTGACTTGGCCCTAATTTCAAGCCCCAGTGCAGAAAATTAATATAGATATAGATATATACATACACATAGAGAGAGAGAAGAAGAAGAAGAAAGAAAGAAAGAAGGAAGGAAGGAAGGAAAGAGAAAAGGAGAAAAAGAGGCTAGGAAGGTGGCTCCGTGGTAGAGTGCTTGCCTTGTATGCATGAGGCCCTGGGTTCAACCCTGGCTCAAATGGTAGAGCACTAGCCTTGAGCTGAAGAGCTGAGGGACAGCACCCAGGCCCAGAGTTCAGGCCTTACCTGAACCGAGAAAGAAAGAAAGAAAGAAAGAAAGGAAAGAAAGAAAGAAAGAAAGAAAGAAAGAAAGAAAGAAAGAAAGAAAGAAAGGAAGGAAGGAAGGAAGGAAGGAAGGAAGGAAGGAAGGAAGGAAGGAAGGGAGGAAGGAAGGAAAGAAGAAAGGAAGGAAGGGAAGAAAGGAAGGAAGGGAAGAAAGAAAGGAAGAAAGGAGGGAGGGAGGGAGGGAGAAAGGAAGAGAGGAGGGAGAGAGAAAGAGAGAGAGGGAGGAAGGGAGGAAGGGAGGAAGGAAGTTGAATAAGACTACGGCAAGAGTGAATCCTTACCATAGCTACTGTATAAAGAGCCCTCAGTAAATTTGGACTTATTTTCCTCCTTCTCTATTTGCATGTATGTACACTTTGACAGTCTAGGGGCGATGGTCAGAGGGTATGAGAGAGTAGAGAACTAAAATTTACATGTGAGCCCAAAGTGGGGAATTGGTCCGTTTTGCTGTTTCTCCCTGGCACACGAGCATGGTTACTGTTCCCTCCTTCATCTCCCAGCCTCCCTTCAGAAATCCTTTAACCCTGGCTCTAACCCCACTCTGCCCACTTCCTAAAGCATGGAGCTGACCAATTACATCCCTACCCCTCTCTCAAATCCCTTCCAAGGCTCCCTCCCCATTGCCAAGTACATAAAGTTCAGAGTCTCCAACCCAGCCCTGCACCCCCAGCATACCTGCAAGGTCCCCTCCTCCAGGAAGGCCTCCCTACCTCTTTCTCTTCCTGATCCAAGAAGACAGAAGACTCAGAGCATCCCAGTGCTGGAGGATTCCAGTTTCTTCCTTCTTAGGCTCTCATTCCATGGTGTACACTTGTGATCAGGGTATTTATTATCTGTGCTGTTTGTGTATTCATTTGTCTCCCCAGTGAACTTGACCTTCCCTGAAGGTCAGCGGCTGCACCAAGTCTTCTGACACTTACTTATGTTCAACAATGTGTACAAGAAGACAAGCTAAGGAAGGTTTGCTCAGTACCCTACACCTGTGCATCGTGGCCAGTCCAGGTAAGAACCTGGATGCTTGGCCCTGCCTATACCACCACAGTCCTTCAGGACATCTTTCTCTTTCACAAGATCATTTACAAACTCCTACGTCTCTTCAACTGTTAGCTTCAATGGGCTGAATGTCTCCACACAGCATACTTTGGGTATATACCTGGCATTATTCATATATTTGTGAACTCTACCTATCTATCTATCTATCTATCTATCTATCTATCTATCTATCTATCTATCTATCTATCTATCTATCTATCTATCTATCTATTGTCAGTCATGGGGCCTGAACTCTGGGCCTGGGCACTGTCCCTCAGTTTTTCAGCTCAAGGCTAGCACTCTACCAATTGAGCCACAGCGCCACTTCCAGCTTTTTCTGCTTATGTGGTGCCTTAAGCATGCAAGACAAGTACTCTGAACCACCTTCCCAGATTATTTTTTCATGACAGATTACTTTGTTACTTTCCAGCTAAAAAACAACAAAATGCATTTATACACCATTTCTGTGGGCCTAGAATTCAGACGAGGCCCACCCAACAGGCTCTAGCTCACTTTGCTTGGGAGGCTGCAGTCAAGCTGCCTGCTGGGGTACCATTCGAAGGCTCCACAGGAGCTGGACCTGCTTCAAATTCCCATGTGTGTGTGTGTGTGTGTGTGTGTGTGTGTGTGTGTGTGTGTGTGTGTTGGAAGAGGAGGAGAGGTCCTGAGGCTTGAAATTATGGCCTATATGCTATACCTGAGCTTTTGTGCTCAAGGCTAGCTCTTTATTACTCGAGCCATAGCTCCATTTCCAGTGTTTTGGTGGTTAATTTAAGAGTCTCAGATTGTCTGGGCTGACTTCAAAACTGCAATCCTCCAATCTCAGCCTCCTGAGTAACTAGGATGACAGATGGGAGACACTGGTACTCAGCTTCAAATTCACTCTTTGGTTTGAAACTTGGCTGAAGGCCTCAGTTTCTTGCCATATTGGCTTCTCTAAGAAACTGCTTGACATACAGAGCTGGTTTCCCCCAGAAAGAGCAATTCAACCAGAGCAACAAAGCTATGGTTCAATCTCTGACACCTTAGAGACAAGCCAGGAATATGAGTACAAGAAAGTAGCTTGTCTTCCATATCGTGTGTGTGTGTGTGTGTGTGTGTGTGTGTGTGTGTGTGTGTGTGTATTGGAGCTTGAAAGTCTGGAGTTCTTACTTGGCTTTTTGCTTAAGGTTGGTGCCCTACCACTTGAGCCACACCACAGCTTTTGGGTGACTAATTGGAGATGAGTCTCTTGGATTTCACTGCCTGGACTGGCTTTGAACCTTGATCCTCAGATTTCAGACTACTGAGTAGGTAGGGTTACAGATGGGAACTACCAGTGCCTGGCTATATTTGGGGTTTTATAGTGTGCTTGCTCTACCTTAGCAAACACAGAAGTAACCTGAAATAATTCCTGGCTCTGCACTCTAGTGTGAAGGAGAGGGGAGTTCTGTGGCATCTCTTGTTTTCCAAAATAACCTGGGGACCGGTAGTGCCCCTTGGTGGGTGCATAGCAACAGTATGTTCTTAGAAAGCTCTGATTAAGGACTCCATGGTTGCCACAATGGTCATGAGTATTCCAAACACAAACAGAAACAGTTGTGAAGTAGTATGACTTGATCCTGGAAAATGTGGATGCTTTGTGCAGAACTTGCCAGGCTGCTGGAATTCATGCAGTGAGCCTGGGACCCACACTATGGGGTAAATGAGATGACGCAGCTGCCCCCGCCTGTAGGAAATTCCCCAGAAGCAACAGGGATGAATGCAAACAGAGTTCTGTTTGAAGCTGCTGGCAGGCTGAAGTGCTTACCCAGGCAGGACAGTGTTCATAGCAGCTCACTTTTCTTACTGCCAGTGACATCCTGTTCCCGACAGAAATCGAACCCTGAATATTCACGCTCACCCATCACATCCCCTTATGCTTGATGACCTCATTTGTGAAAAAGACAATATGGGTTTCAAATCCTGAAAAGTTGGAGGGAGAAATCTAAAAGGATCTGGACCTAATGAATTCCCAACAGTGAAAAGAGTTAGTATAACATTCCTTAATATAACAGAGCAATTTGTATTTCATATGGATCAAAAGATCCTGTAGGGGCTGGGAATGTGGCTTAGTGGTAGAGTGCTTGTCTAGCATGCATGAAGCCCTGGGTTTGATTCCTCCATACCACATAAACAGAAAAAGCCAGAAGTGGTGCTGTGGCTCAAGTGGTAGAGTACTAGCCTTGGGCACAAAGAAGCTCAGGGACAGTGCCCAGGCCCTGAGTTCCAGCCCCAGGACTGGCAAGGAAGAAAGAAAGAAATAAAAAAAGAAAGGAAGGAAGGAAGAAAAAAGGAAAGAAGGAAAGAAGGAAAGAAGGAAGGAAGGAAGGAAGAAAGGAGAGAGAAAAGACTTCCAGTCTTCGCAACCTTAACATTTTCTGTTTTATACAGTAAGATTTATCCCTTGGAAATGGATTGTCATAGATGTGGGCTGGATGGGAGGTCAGGACTCAGGGGCCAATAATAGTAGCATATAAAGTAGAGCGGGGGGAGGGGGAAGCATGTTACATCTGCAAACCTGAAAACAAGGAAACTTCATTTTTTGTTTTGTTTTGTTTTATTGTTTTGTTTTGGCCAGTCATGGGGCCTGAACTCTGGGCCTGGACACTGTCCCTCACCTCTTCAGCTCAAGGCTAGTGCTTTACCACTCAAGCCACAGTGCCACTTCTGGCTTTTTCTGGTTATGTGGTGCTGAGGAATGGAACCCAGGGCCTCTTGCATGCAAGGCAAGTGCTCTACCACTGAGCCACCTTCCCAGCCCATAACTGACAGCACTTTTTTTTTTTTTTTAGTTGGTCGTGGGGCTTAAACTCTGGGCTTGGGTGCTGTCTCTTCTCTTTTCAGCTCAAGACAGGCGCTCTACTGTTTGAGCCACAGCACCACTTCTGAAACTTCATTTCTTTAAACTATTTTTCTAGATTCTTTTTTCCCCCCAAAGTGTTAGAGCTTGATCTCAGGGCCTGAGCACAGACCCTGAGCTTCTTTGGCTCAAACCTAGCATTCTCCCACTCTCCTGCTTGAGCCACAGCTCCACTTTTGGCTTTTTTGTTTGTTTATGTGGTACTGAGGAAGTGAACCCAGGGCTCCATGCATGCTAGGCAAGTACTCTACCACTAAGCCACATTCCCAGCCCTATTTTTCCAGATTCTTCACCAGCTCTTCCCAGTAATTCTTCACTCAAGGGGTGGTGCAGAAACTGTTGTGGTTTTTTTTGTTTTTTTTTTAAAGGTGGGGGGCAGGTTGGGAAGGTGGCTCAGTGGTGGAGTGCTTGCCTTGCATGCATGAGGCCCTGGGGTTTGATTCCTCAGCACCACATGAGCAGAAAAAGCTGGAAGCGGCGCTGTGGTTCAAGTGGTGGTAGCCCACTATCCTTGAGCTGAAGAGCTCAGGGACAGTGCTCAGGCCCAGAATTCAGGCCACACGACTGACAAAAAAAAAAAGCCAGGCACTGGTGGCTCACACCTATAATCCTAGCTACTCAGGAGGCTCAAATCTGAGGATTGTGATTACAAAGCCAGCAAGGAAAGTCCATGAGACTCTGTTCTCCAATTAACCACCAGAAAACCGGAAGTGCCATTGTGGCTCAAGTGGTACAGTGCCAGCCTTGAGCTGAAGAGCTCCAGGACAGTCCCAGGCCTAGAGTTCAAGCCCCACAACCGACCAAAATAAAACTCTTCCCTCAAAAAACTCTTCTAAAAATACAAATACTGGGGAGCATAGGAAGTACAACTTGGAGCAAGATAATTTTATGGTATATGCACAGGATTAAAAATAAACAATTCAGCTGGGTGCCGGCGTCTTAGCTACTCAGGAAGCTGAGATCTGAGGATTTCAGTTTGAAGCCAGCACAGGCAGAAAAAGCTGGAAGTGGTGTTGTAGCTCAAGTGGTAAAGCCCTAGACAAGACAAAGAGTCTCAGTGATAGTGCCCAGGCCCCCTGAGTGAAACAGAGAGGGGCGGGGGGGAGGAAGAAAGAGGAAGAGGAGGAGGAGGAGGAGGAAAGAAAGAGAGTCAGGGAGGGAGGGAGGAAGGAAGGAAGGAAGGAAGGAAGGAAGGAAGGAAGGAAGGAAGGAAGGAAGGAAGGAAGGAAGGAAGGGAAAGAAAAGGAAAGGAAAGGAAAGTTCGCAACGGGGGGGGGGGGACAAAAAAAAAGAAAGTTCGCAACCACAGGCCCATAACAGGCTTCCTAGGTGCTGTGTCGAGTGGTCCCGGGCACCGGTGGCTCAAGCATGTAAGTCCTAGCTACCTACTCAGGAGGCTGAGATCTGAGGATCATGGTTCAAAGCCAGCCTGGGAAAGAAAGCCCATGAGACTCTTATTTCCAATTAACTACCAGAAAACCATGGGGCTATGGTTCAAAGTGGTAGAGCGCTAGCTTTGAGCAAAAGACCCCAGAGATAGCACCCAAGGTCTGAGTTTAAGCCCTACAACTAACAACAGCAACAACAACAAACAACAAAACAAACAAAAGGAAAGGAAAGGAAATTCAACTTGAGGGATGGGAGGGAAACATATTGGAAAACAATGGAAGGGTAACATTGGTCTATATGTATTATACTCATAACCTGAAATATGGATGTATAATTTGTATAATTACAAGAAGGAAGGAAGGAAGGAAGGAAGGAAGGAAGGGAAGGAGGGAAAGAAAGGAAAGAAGGGAAAGAAGAGAACGAGGGAGGGAGAGAGAAAGAAAGAAAGAAAGAAAGAAAGAAAGAAAGAAAGAAAGAAAGAAAGAAAGAAAGAAAGAAAGAAAGAAAGAAAGAGAAAGAAAGAAAGAAAGCCTGGGCTGATGACTCACACCTGTAATCCTAGCTACTTAGGAGGCAGAGATCTGAGGATCTCAGTCGGAAGCTAGCCTGGGCAACAAAGTCTGTGAGACTCCCAAGTAGCCATCAAAAAAAGCTAGAAATGGAGCTGTGGCTCCAGAAGTAGAGCACTAGCCTTGAGCTACAAAGATCAGGGACAACACTTGGGCTGTTTTGCTCTGACAGCACTTTTCTACTGTGACGCACACGCGCGCACGTGCACACACACACACACACACACACACACACACACACACACACACACACACAAGGAATTAGTAGGGGATCTGTTACTTTGAATGCCCTGGGACCCCAAAAGAGTTGGTACGAGACAAGTCATTATAGCTGTAGGTCTCTTCAGACAGAGAATCTTGGTTCTGCCAAGCTGCTCATGATGATTTCACCAGCTGAGAAGGGCTTGCTGAGCAGGACAGAGTTTTGTTTTCTTTTTTATTATTATTATTATTATTATTATTATTATTATTATTATTATTATTATTATTATTTTGCAGGACAGAGTTTGACCTAGCAGAGAGCGTCAGTGCAGAAGGAACCCCGGGCCTGTGATGGAATTCCTCTCCATAAGTAGTTCCCAGCTAGAAGATTGTAACCAAACTGCTGTATTCCACTGTTATATAATTAATTACAAAGAGCACCCAAACCAATGTTGGCAAAGGCCACACATGGCTTTTCTGATCGTGCAAATAGAAACAGGTCTGCAGCAGTTGCCAGAGTTCCTGAGGATACCGAGGAGAGAGGGACAGGCCTTGCTGGGGTCAGCTGCCTGCCCTCACTAGCCTTGAGATTCCCCCCTCTTCCCTCCCCTACCCCTCCCCTTCCTGCCTTTGCCTTTAGAACAGCCTGGGGAAGGCAGTGAGGAGTGAGGGCAGGTCCTCCAGGACCCCTCAGGGGAGGGGAGCCCTCCAGCCTCTCAAGCTGGAGCTCCGCAGGTGGAGGGAGGAAGGAGGTAGACCCTTCCATCTTCTCCCAAAGGCTGCTGCAGACCAGCTAGCCATCTCCCAGGTCTCTTGGCCACCTCATACTACTTTGGCCGGCACAGATTACACCTGGTTAGTTAGAATACCTCAGTCTCCGGCTCTGGGTGCAGCCTTGGAGGGCTGGCGCTCCATTCCAGACTAGCCAGGGGGTATCCATCATTCTGGGTTCTTCCTGATGGTGTCCCCAAGTTCACAGAAGACTGAGACACTGAATATGGACTTCTCTCTTTTTCCACTTTTTTTGTGTGTGCTGGTCTGAGGCTTGAACTCAAGATTTAGGTGCTGTCCTTGAGCTTTTTTGCTTAAGGAGATGAGTTTCATGGACTTTCCTGCTACGACTGGCTTTGAACCTTGATCCTCAGATCTCAGCCTGCTGAGGAGCTAGGATTATAGGCGTGACCGCTAATGCTGAGTCTCGACTTGTATCACGTTAGACACAGGGAGACCCCAGTCTACCCAGGTGGATTAAGGGAGCCTCCATGCCTAGCTACCATTAACATGTATTTGGAGATTAAGTTTCCAATTTAGGGCTGGGAAGGTGGCTCAGTGGTAGAGTTCTTGCCTTGCATGCATGAGGCCCTGGGTTCGATTCCTCAGCACCACATAAGCAGAAAAAGCTGGAAGCGGCGCTGTGGCTCAAGTGATAGAGCACTAGCCTTGAGCTGAAGAGCTGAGGCCCAGAGTTCAGGCCCCACAACTAACAAAAAAAAAAAAAGTTTCCAATTTAATAAACTTTAAGAGGAAAGATTTAAGTCATAATCATGTGCACTGAGAATCCGATCATGCTTCTGTCTTGTAGACATCTGCTCTGGCCGCTCAGGGAAATGCAGCTTCAGGAACTTTGTCCCACCTGATACATATCTGGTGTGGTTGTGGGAGGATAGCGTTCCCCTGATCACTGGCAAGAAGCCCAGAAAATACTTTGCACGTACACAGTGGATCTGACCTTCCTACTGAAGGCAGATGGGTTAAAGATGGCGGGAAAGGTAAGATGTTTCCTCAAGGGAATTATGAACTTCTGGTCAGAACAGAGACCTCATTCTGAGATCAGGTGATCAGCAAACACATCTGCCAGGTGAGTCGCTTGAAGATTTAGACCAGGACCCTTTGCTTCTGGGGCAAGTGTTATTGTGAATGAGTGCTGTGCTTACATGCCACATATGTGAAGTCACATGCTCTACTACAGAGGCCACAGGCCAGGGAACGTGGCTTTAACAAGGAAATGAGCAGGTGGGGCATGTGATGGAGTTTACAAAGAGAAAATACAAAGAAATACATTGTTTGAGCCAGGCACCCGTGGCTCACGCCTGTAATCTTAGCTACTCAGGAGGCTGAGATCTGAGGATCATGGCCCAATGCCATCCCTGACAAGGAAAGTCTGTGAGACTGTGAGACTCTTATCTCCAATTAACCACCAGAAAACCAGAAGTGGTGCTGTGGCTCAAGTGCTTGCCTTGAGCTGAAGAGCTCAAGGACAGCACCCAAACCCAGAGTTCAAGCCCCACAACCAACCAAAAAGAAAAAGAAAAAAAGAAATACGTAGTTTGTGAAGCATGGTGGCTTCCTCTTGAGAAGCTGTATTAAAGGCATGAGCTACATAGCTCAACCATTCAGACACAATCATAGGCATTGAACAGTGGGCCATCACAACTGTGATCAGTGAAGTTTGGTGGTTCAGGCTGCCTATGTTCACACAGGGCATGGAAGTCTACCAGAAAGAAATCTGGTCCCAGACTCCTCATGGCTATTGGCTTCTCCATGACTTATTGGAGGTCCTGAATCCACCAAAGCAACTATTAATCCAGGCAAAGGCACGCCAAGCCATTCAGTGGTTATCACGGATGCTGTGTCATTGTGTAGTTAGGATGCTGGACAGAGTAGGCCTTTTCTTCACTGAGGAATAACTAGAATTCTCCATCTTTCCATCCAACCACAGCATACCCGATAGAGGGCAGCATTACCCTCAGCTGACCCAGCATGATGCGGGTTTACTTTTTAACCTTCTCTCCCAAGAATACCTGCCAAAAGGAAAGGGAGTAAGAGCCATGCTGCTAAAACCAGATTCGGAGGTGTGGCTCAAGGGGTGGAGACTCAACCTTGAGCAAAAATGCCAACGTGAGAGCTTGAGGCCCCAAGTTCAAGCTCCAGTACTGCCACAAAAACAAATGAACAAACAAAAAGAACCACATTGCTGGAGACATTTACCTGCATTTCTTTCCAAGTAGATTACTATTATGATTCTTTGTAACAAATGACACTTCTCAATGATGAAGTAAGAGGCTGGGAACTAGAGGCTCAATGTGTCATCCTAGCTATTCAGGAGGCTGAGACCTGAGGATCAAGGTTCCAAGTCAGCCCAGGCAGGAAAGTCACTGAGACTCCTCTTTCCAATTGACTACCAAAAATGCTAGACTGGAGCTTTTGGCAAAAGCTAAATGCGAGTGAGAGATCCTGAGTTCAAGCCCCAATACACACACACACACACACACACACACACACACACACACACACACACACACACACACACACACACACACACACACACACACACTGGATGAAGTGAGGATGGGAGGGGGGGTGGGGACTGGATCCCACACCCTTCATGACATATAGGGAGCCTGCTATGTATGTACTTCAGAGTCTTACAGGGCCTGGTGCTGTGTAGACTGAATATCATGAAGAAGCTGGAAGGCTTGCCCCAGAAAGGAATGTTGGCAAGAGAATTTATTTACTTAGAGGTTAATGTCTAGGTTGGTCCTTGGGACTTTCCATGCTATTTGAAAGAATTTTGGCATGCCAAGTATGTGGCAAGAGCTGACCAGGGTGAAAAGGCTGTTGTATGTCACTTGGGTTTACAGAAATAAAGTTTGCTTTCCGTGGAAATAATATCCACAGTTGAGCCAAGTAAGAGTTGAAGGTTTCCTGCAGAGAGTAGACTCTACAGAAGCTCTGGTGAAATGCTCAGAAGTGAAGTATCTTGGGGTTGATGTGGTGGCCCAGATGATAGTGCACCAGCCTAGCACACACAAGGCTAATAATGCCAATAAAAAGAGAGAAAGAGAGGGAAAAAAAAGTGAAGTGACGCATCTGGTGTTACAAGAATGTATCATTTAGAGAATATGCAGGTGCTAGTGGCTCATATCTATAATCCTAGGTACTCTGAGGGCTGAGATCTGAGGATGGTGGTTTGAAAACAGCCCCAGCAGAAAAGTCTATGAGTCTCTTATCAGCAATTAACTACCAGAAAACCGGAAGTGGAGCTCTGTGGCTCAAAATGGTAGAGCGCTAGCCTTGAATTTAAAAAAGCTCAGGGACAGCATGCAGGCCCAGAGTTCAAGCCCTAGGACCAACAAAACAAACAAACAAAATAAAAACATGGCAACCCAGTGTAATCCTAGCTAGTTAGGAGGCTGAGATCTGAGGATCACCGTTCAAAGCCAGCCCGGGCAGAAAAGTCCATGAGACTCTGATCTCCAATAAACCACTAGAAAACCAGAAGTAGTGCCATGGCTCAAGAGGTAGAGTGCTCACCTTGAGCTGAAGAGCTCAGGGACAGCGCCCAGGCCCAGAGTTCAAGCTCCATGACCAACAAAAAACAAAAAACAAACAAGAAAACACACACCATGCGGGGCACTGGTGGCTCATACTTGTAATCCTTTCTATTCAGGAGGTTGAGATCTGAGGATCAGGTTCCAAGCCAGCCTGGGCAGAAAACTCCTTGAGACTCTTATCTCCAATTAATCACTAAAAAGTGGGAAGTAGAAGTGTGGCTCAAGTGCTAGAATGCGCTATCCTGGAGCAAAAAAAAAATGCTAAGGCCCAGCACCCATGCCTTGAGTTCAAGCTCCAGTATTGGCACAAAACAAAATACAGCACAGTATTTCCTACCCACAATCTGTCCTCAAGAAGTGTTTGCAGATTGCCACATTTCTTACCACAAGGAGCCCTGAACATTCTTGGTGCCTAAATCTTGGGCGGTGCTGATCACCTCCAGGAATTGATGGTTTTATCCTGTCCACTGGGATGATATCATTCTTCTAGGGGACAAAATGGAAGCCGGGGAAGGTGGCCCAATATGGTTGCTCCTGTATCAGAGAATAGTCCTATACCTTGAACAGTCACAGGCAGGCACTGCAGAAGTGGATATAGTCAGCAGGGTATGGAGCCCCCTTTCTGTGAGTCTCAGTGACCAGTCTCCATTCCTGCCTTGGTACCGAAACAAATGACAGCTGTAACTCTCTGTCTTGGTCTTCCCTCTGGGGTCAGTCACTCTTTGTTGTTGTCAGTAGCCGGACTTGAACTCAGGGTCTGGGCGCTGTCCCTTGTAAGGTCCGCTCCTGGATGGCGAGCAGACTCCACCCTCCTCGCAGCAAAGTCTCCACCCAGTACCTGCATTACCTAGGCAACTGGGACACCTGGAAGAGGTCACATCTGCATCCGCTGAGGTCATATCTGAATTTGATGTGGCCACACCTTTCTCCACCCATACCCTAGATAAGGCCTAGCCCAGGCCCAGAAGCTCTCTCTCTGTTCTTTTCTAGCTCTCTATCCCTCTTGCTGTTCTTTTCTAGCTCTCTCTCTCTCTCTGTTCTTTTCTTGCTCTCTCTGCTCTTTTCTAGCTCTTTCCTCTCTCTTTCCTCTCTTTCCCAACCTTGCCTGGTCCCAGCAGGTCTACTGAATAAACCTACCCCTTACCTGAATACCACGTGCGTGCTGCTGTTCTTACCTCTCTCTCTGCTCTTTTCTAGCTCTTTCCTCTCTCTTTCCTCTCTTTCCCAGCTCTCTCTCATTCCTAGGCCTTTCCCAGCCACGTAGAGTGCCAACCTTGCCTGGTCCCAGCAGGTCTACTGAATAAACCTACCCCTTACCTGAATACCACGTGCGTGCTGGTGCTGTTCTTACTCAGCTACCTCTTTTTAAAAACCTAACATCCCTGAGCTCTTTTGCACAAGGCTAGAGCTGTACCACTTTGAGCCACAGCTCCACTTCTGGTTTTCTGGGAGTTAATTGGAGGTAAGAGTCTCACGAACTTTCCTGTCCAGGCTGGCTTTGAACTGTGATCCTCAGATTTCAGCCTCCTGAATAGCCACTAGTGCTTAGCTTAGGGGTCACTTTTAATGGGGCTCTGTCACCTTGGTCATTCCTGCTGTCCCAGCTATGAGGAGGCTTATTCTGTCTGGCATTGCCAGTTTTCCAGGGCATCTACCCTCCTCTTTGCCCAGATGGTTCATGGAGACTAAGCCTTACTCTGACCTCTCCCTTAGGCAGAATGTTAAGAACATAGGCAAAGATGGATGCTGATGGCTCACACCTGTAATCCTAGCTATTCAGGAGGCTGAGATCTGAGGATCATGGTTTGAAGCCAGCCTTAGCTGAAAAGTCTCAGAGAGACTTTTTTTTTGCCAGTCCTGGGGCTTGAACTCAGGGCCTGGGCACTGTCCCTGAGCTCTTATACTCAAGGCTAGAGCTCTAGCACTTTGAGCTGCAGCACCACATCCAGTTTTTTCTGTATATGTGGTACTGAGGAATCAAATCCAGGGCTTCAGGCATGCTAGGCAAGCACTCTCCCACTAAGTCATATTCCCAGTCCCCCGAGAGACTCTTATCTCCAATTAATTACTCAAAAACTGGAAGTGACACTGTGGCTCAAAGTGCTAGAGCTCTAGCCTTGAGCACAAGAGCTCAGGGACAGTGCCTAGAACCCTGAGTTCAAGCCCTACAACTCGCCCCTCCCCCCCAAAAAAGAAAACAACCTCAAAACAACCAAACAAAAAAAACCCTTAGGCCAGGGACCAGAGCAGGTAGCAGCTGACATTCCTGGAATGCCAGCTTTGCTTTGTCCCTTGCAACCTGCATAGGATCTACCCCTAGGTCAGGCCTGAGTTTGTCCCCAGTGAGGCTTCCGAGGTGGGGGGGGGGGGGGTTGGGAGCAGGTGGGGCTGAATCCCAGGGACTTAAGCAGGAGGCCTTGGGTCTAGAAGGCGGCTGATCCATTTCTGTCTCTATAGTAACAAAGCACCACTTATGTCCACCCGTCCAGCTCCAGGGATTTCACCTCCAAACTCCAAGAAAGTGCTGGCCTAAAGGAGGGGTCTTTATATGTATATGCCCTTAGGCAGGGCTCTGGGTCCTAGGGAAAGTGAAGCAAGCTTCTGAGCTTTTCCAGCAAACCACTCCCCTCTGGGCAGGGCAGCTCTGATTTTAGTGCTGATAGAGGACTGAGTAAACTAAAAAAGAATTGCTGGAGTTGTCTTTTTTCATCTCTTGCCCTTCACCTTGAGGCTGAGAGTTAAAACCTTTCAGTGATGTTTCTCTCCCACCTTGAGGCTGAGAGTTAAAGTCCTTTCAGTGATGTTTCTCTCCCTCCTTTTCTCTCTCTCTCTCTCTCTCTCTCTCTCTCTCTCTCTCTCTCTCTCTCTCTCTCTTGTGTTTGTATCTGTTGTTTTTCTTCATTTTGGCCATTACTTTGGGGTGGCATTGAAAGAAGGCTCTCTCTCTTTCTTTTTTCTTTTCTTTTCTTTTTGTCAGTGCTGGGGCTTGAAATCTGAGCCTGAGTACTATCCCTGAGCTCTTCAGCTCAAGGCCAGTGCTTTACCACTTTGAGCCACAGTGCCACTTCCAGTTTTCTAATGGTTAACTGGAGATAAGAGTCTCAGGGACTTTCCTGCCTGGGCTGGCTTTGAACTACCATCCTCAGATCTCAGCCTCCTAGTAGCTAGGATTACAGGCATGAGTCACCCGGCACCACCCCCTTGGCCCCCCCTCCTTTCCCCTCCCTCCCTTCCTTTCTTCCTTCCTTTTTCCCTCACTCCCCCCTCTCTTTCTCACTTTGTGTGTATGTATGTGTGTGTGTGTGTGTGTGTGTGAGAGAGAGAGAGAGAGAGAGAGAGAGAGAGAGAGAGTCCTGGACTTGTACTTGGCACTATCCTTGAACTTCTTTTGCTCAAGGCTAATGCTCTATCACTTGAGTCACAGCTCCACTTGCAGCTTTTATGATAGTTTATTTAGTGAGAATGAGGGTCTCATAGACTTTCCTACCCAGGCTGGCTTTGAACTGTAGTAGCTAGGATTACAGGTGTGAGCCACTAGCTCACAGTTTTCATTTGCAGAAGGCTTTGTGTCCCCACCCCACCCACCCCCAGTATCACTACATCTCTCAGGATGGAGGGTGGGGCACTCTGAAGGGTGACCATTAGGTTTCAGACCGTTCACTTGCTCTCAACAAAGACGGGTAGCATTTGCAACAAGTTTGATGCAGGCCAGGGCCCCATGCTTGGGCCTGAGAAAAGGGCTTAGCCAAGGGAGAGCACCAAGTAGAGGAGAAGGAACATGGATGTCAACCCTGGTGGCTCATTTGCCGATTAGCCTGTGATTCAACCCACAGAACCACAGAATAGTAGTTTCCAGACAAGAAAGAAAGAAAGAAAGAGAGAGAGAGAGAGAGAAAGAGAGAGAGAGAGAGAAAGAAAGAAAGAAAGAAAGAAAGAAAGAAAGAAAGAAAGAAAGAAAGAAAGAAAGAAAGTAAGAAAGAAAGAAAGAAAAGAAAGAAAAGAAAGAACCTAAGTATTCAGGAGGCTGAGATCTAAAGATCATGGTTCAAAGCCAGACTGGGGAAGAAAGTCCATGAAACTCTTATTTCCAATTAAACACCAGCAAAACAATCTAGAAGTGAAGCTGTGGCTCTACTGGTAGTGAAGCAGGCCCTGAGAGGAGACTTGAGCTGGTACAGCTTCTTTCCAGGCTTTGCCTTTGTTTTAGGGATTTTAGGGAAAACAACAACAACAACAACAAACCTCTAAACAAGGTTAACTAGACCTAGGCTCCAACCAGCCCAGTTCCTGGAATGGAAAGAATGCCTCTAGGTCCCCCTCCCCTTAACAACCTAACCCACCTTGATTGTTCAGTTAAGGACTGACCCATAAAACAGATAGGTTGTAATCTGGCCCAGCTTAGCTTGCTTTAAATGTTAACTAATCATGTAATTTCTTATGTAAAAGTTCCTTAAATTTGTTTGTTCAATACTATAAAAACTGCGCTGATTCTATGCTCAGGGCCTCTTAGCATCACCGGTTACCGAGTGCGTGGAGGACCAAGCTCGAGCTTGCAATAAACGACTCTTTGCTGTTTGCATTGATCGTGGTCTCTGGTGGTCTTTTGGGGGTCTCCGGACTCTGGGTACTTCAGTAGAATGGTAACCTTGAGGGGAAAAAGCAAAGGGACAGCACTCAAGTCCTGAGTTCAAGCCTCAGTACTGGCACTAAAAAAGAAAGAAAGAAAGAAAGAAAGAAAGAAAGAAAGAAAGAAAGAAAGAAAGAAAGAAAGAAAGAAATAGAACTTTAATCAAGCAGGGGCTGGGAAGGTGGCTCAGTGGTAGAGCGCTTGCCTTGCATGCATGAGGCCCTGGGTTCGATTCCTCAGTACCACATAAGAAAAAAGAAAAAAGCCGGACGTGGTGCTGTGGCTCAAGTGGTAGAGTGCTAGCCTTGAGCTGAAGAGCTGAGGGACAGTGCCCAGGCCCAGAGTTCGGGGCCCACGACCGGACCCCCCCCCCAAAAAAAGAACTTTAACCAAGCAGAGGTGGCTCATTCCTATAGTATATAATCCATTCTAGCTACTAGGGATACTGACTGTGTTTTGAGGATTAACATTGGAGTAAAAAGTTCCCAAGGTAAGTCGTCTGTCTGTCTGTCTGTCTGGTGACCTATACTAGGGCCTTTCGGGCTGGAGCACTGTCTCTTCGTCATGGGACTTAAACTCTGGGCCTGGGCACTGTCCCTCAGCTATTCAGCTCAAGGCTAGCACTCTACCACTTGAGCCATAAAGCCACTTCCACCTTTTTCTGCTATGTGGTGCTGAAGAATCAAGCCCAAGGACTCATTCATGTAAAGCAAGCATTCTACCACTGAGCCACCTTCCCAGCCCTGTCTCTTAGCTTTTTTGCTCAAGGCTAGTACTCTACCATTTGAACCACACCTCTACTTCATGCTTTTTTTTTTTTTTTGTCTGTTGTGGGGCTTGAACTCTGGGCCTGGGCGTTGTCCCTCGGCTCTTCAGCTCAAGGCAAACGCTCTACCATTTGAGCTACAGTGCCACTTCCGGTTTTCTGGTGGTTTATTGGAGATAGGAGTTTCATAGACTTTCCTGCCTGGACTGGCTTTGAATCTCGATCCTCAGATCTCAGCCTCCTGAGTAGCTAGGATTACAGGCATGAGCCACTGGTGCCGGGCTACTTCATGCTTTTTGATGGTTAATTGGAGATGAGTCTCATGGACTTTACTGCCAGGCACAGCTGGCTTTGAACCACATTTCTCCCATCTCAGCCTTCTCTGATCTAGGATTACCAGATGTAAGCTACCAGCACCCAGCTCACAAGACCATTTTTCTTCTTCTTCTTCTTTTTTTTTTTTTCTGCCAATATTGGGGCTTGATCTCAGGGCCTGAGCACTGACCCTGAGCTCCTTTTGCTCAAGGCTAGCAGTTTACCGCTTGAGTGCCACTTCCAGCGTTTTCTGTTGATGTGACACTGAGGAATTAAACCCAGGGCTTCATGCATGCTAGGCAGGCTCTCTACCACTAAGCCATATTTCCAGCCTAAGACTTGATAGGTTTTTAAAAAGAGTTAGCTGAGGAAGAACAGCACCACACACGTGGTATTCAGGTAAGGGGTAGGTTTATTCAGTAGACCTGCTGGGACCAGGCAAGCTTGGCACTCCACGTGGCTGGCAGAAGAGAGCCTCTGGCCCCAGGGTTAGGCCTTATATAGGATAGGGGGCGGGGAAGGGTGTGTCCAGGTAAAGGGAAGTGGGATGAGGTGGGAGAAAGGTGTGGCCACATCAGGTTAAGCTGTGACCTCAGCGGATGCAGATGTTACCTCTTCCAGGTGTCCCAGTTGCCTAGGTAACGCAGGTACTGGGCCAGATCTGTTCGCCGTCCAGGAATGGACCTTACAAGACTATTTTCAACCATTGCTGGACATGGTAGTTTGTGCCTGTCATCCTGGCTTCTTGGGTCAGAAAAGGACAGAACTACTCCCACAAGGACTTACAGCCTTGGCCTTGTGTCAGAGGAGCCCCAGTGCCCTTGTATAGAAGTGTTCAGTGACACTCATTCAATGTCTCCCTGAAAATAAAAACCAATATACTGTCTTGTGTCTAGTGCGTCTGGCTGCTCTCGGCGGTGAGTCTATTCAGTCACCAAAGGTTTGCACCATCCCCTCCTGCAGTCTATGTGCCAGTCCTGCAGGGCTGGGTGACAGTTGCCATGGCCAGTTCCCGATTCTCAGATTCTCGGTGGACAGTGCAGTTTGTTCTGGGATGGAGTGTAATTCTGTCCTTAGAACTGCTGGAAATGGGGCTGGGAAGGTGGCTCAGTGGTAGAGCACTTGCCTTGCATGCATGAGGCCCTGGGTTTGATTCCTCAGCACCACATAAGCAAAAAAGCCAGAAGTGGCACTGTGACTCAAGTGGTAGATCATTAGCCTTGAGCTGAAGAGCTGAGGGACAGCGTTCAGGGCCCATGACCAGACCAAAAACAAAAAAAGAAAAGAAAAGAAAAGAAAAGAACTGCTGGAAATGTACTCAGCTAAATTCTTGCAGCGATTTGAAATCTCCAGATTTCCTGTTTCCCCTCCTCCCCCACCCCCTTTTCCCTCCCAACCCCCCACCCCCCCTCAATGAAACATAGTCTTTTACACAGAAAGAAGCTTGGGTTAATAAATAAGAGCCCTGTGATAAGAATTGTGGATGCACATGCTTTTCTTACTTGGCCATTACAAAAACAAGGAAAACTTTTTTTTTTTAAGAGAGAATATTCCAGCCCCTAGCCCTGGAATTCAGCATCTGGGCTCAAGAATTTGAATCTTTAGCACTCCCTCTCTACCCCCCCCCCCACCCAAAATCATGCTGGCAACCTAGGCAGTTTGGAATCCACACCTCAGGCAGATTATTTGAGGCTTAAGAGAAGCTAGGCCAGTAGGCTAGTGAAGAAGGTTCCATTAGCAATGACAAGCTGCTGCCTGTAGTGAGTGGAGAAGAGGGGGAAGGAGGGTGGGTGTCACACCTTGTCATGGTCTGTACCTGCAGCTAAGTCAGCCCATGGGCAGCTACAGGGGTGAGATCGTCTCAATGGCTGGCACAAGTGCTGAATCCCCACCTGGAAAGAGCCTCTAAAACTCTGGGCAGGGGCTGGGAAGGTGGCTCAATGGTACAGCGCTTGCCTTGCATGCATGAGGCCCTGGGTTTGATTCCTCAGCACCACATAAGCAGAAAAAGCCGGAAGTGGCACTGTGGCTCAAGTGGTAGAGCGCTAGCCTTGAGCTGAAGCACTGAGGGACAGCGCCCAGGCCCAGAGTTCAAACTCCATGACCAACCCCCCCAAAAAAAAAACTTAAAAAAACTTAAAAACAAAAAACAAAAAACAAAAACTCTGGGCAAAGGGCTGAGAACGTGGCTTAGTGGTAGAATGCTTGCCTAGCATCTATGAAGCCCTAGGTTCAATTCCTCAGTTCCCAAACAGAAAAGGACAGAAGTGGTACTGTGACTCAAGTGGTAGAGTACTTGCCTTGCACAAAAAAGCTCAGAGGCAGTGCCCAGGCCCCCAGTTCAAGCCCCAGGACTGGCAAAACAACAACAACAAACCCACAAAAACAAAAACCCTCTGGGCAATAGCCAGGCAATGGTGGCTCATGCCTGTAATCCTAGCTACCGAGACCTGAAGATTAAGGTTTGAAGTCAACCTGGGCAAGAAAGTCAGGAAAGTCCAAGTCCATGAGACTCTTCTAGTTAGCAGCCAAAAGGAAAAAGCAAACAAACAACTGGAAGTGGAGTTGTGGCTCAAGTGACAGAGGACTTTCCTTGAATACAAAAGCTAAGGGACAACGTGCAGGCACTGAGTTCGAGCCACCAGACCTTCACAAAACAAACAAAACACCCACCTCTGGACAGAGCCTATAACATGCTGTGTACTTTATTTAGCATTTGGAACAGCCAGGTTAGGCTTGGCCCTGGAGGTGGGGGGGGGTGTGCATGCACACGCACATGTACATACATGCAGGTGCGCAAAAGCTAGTACTACTGCTATTTGAACTCAGGGCCTCAAGCTTTCCCTCTTTTTTTGTACACATCTGGTGTTCCTGCACTTGACTCATACTTCCACTTTGATTTTTTTAATTAATTTTTTTTATTGTGAAAATACCATACAGAGGGGTTACAATTACGTGAGCAAGGTAATGAGTACATTTCTTATCAAGCATTGCTGCCTCCTCCTTTGTTTCCCCTTCCCATCCCTGCCTCCCATCTTCCCCACCCTTTTTTCTTTTTCTTTCTTTCTTTTTTTTTTCTTTCTGCTGGGTAGATACAAGAACCTCACAGATGGGGCTGGGTTCAGTGGTAGAGCGCTTGCCTTGCATGCCTGAGGCCCTGGGTTTGATTCCTCAGCACCACATAAGCAAAAAGAAAAAAGCCGGAAGTGGCGTTGTGGCTCAAGTGGTAGAGTGCTAGCCTTGAGCTGAAGAGCTGAGGGACAGTGTCCAGGCCCAGAGTTCAGGCCCCATGACTGACAAAGGAAAAAACAAAAAAAGCTCAGGGACAGTGCCTAGGCACTGAGTTCAAGCCCGAGGACTGACGAAAAGAAAAGAAACCAAGGTATACTGTACAAAGGAGGTAAATTTAAGGAATGTGGAAAGGGTTGTTGAGGAGATGAAAATCATTACCAAGATGTACTAGATCTGACTTCACCAGGAACAGATCACAAAACACCGTAAGTGCTCAAAGGTGAAGGAGGCCAGGTAAGTGTTCGTACTAAGTGGACGAGAGGGCAGTTCTTGGAATAATTGGTCTGATGAAAGTTGGGCTGGGAAGGTGGCTCAGTGGTAGAGTGCTTGCCTTGCATGCATGAGGCCCTGGGTTCGATTCCTCAACACCACATAAGCAGAAAAGCCAGAAGTGGACTTGTGGCTCAAATGGTAGAGTGCCAGCCTTGAATTGAAGAGCTGAGGGACAGCACCCAGGCCCAGAGTTCAGGCCCCTATGACTGACAAAAAAAAAAAAAAAAGCTGCAGACATGGGCAGAAGAGGCTCTTCAGCAAGGGCCTCTGGGTCCTCTGGGTCCTCTGGTCTTGCTGAGCTGGCTTTCCATACATGGGGCCCAGCCCAGCCCTCGGCCTTCACACAGCTGCCAAGTGCCTCTGGTTCTTTGCTAAGTAGCTGCTGAGTGAGCATAACACCATTGGGTGGACAGCCCCTTCTTTAATTCACAACTGCTTAATTGCAAAAAATCAAAGCAAACCCACAAAGCCCCAAGCCAATGGTCTAGTTGCCAGGATATGTATTTCTAAATAGCCATCCACTATCACCAGGGTATCAGACCTCATGTCATGATCCTCAACCTCCCCATCCCCCGCTTGAGGTTTACAACACCTTCCATACTTCTAGCTCCTGAGGTGGGAATTTTAGCAGTTTAACTTACCGATTAGAAAACCGAGGTTTGGCTGGAGATGTTGCTCCCTGGTGCAGTGTGTGCCTAGCAAACAAAGGTGAGCAGAGCCCTCACACCTGTAATCCTAGCTACTCAAGAGGCTAAGATTTAAGGATTGTAGTTCAAAGCCAATCCCAGGAGGAAAGTCTGAGTCTCCTATTGCTAATAACCCCACCTCAAAAAAAAAAAAGCTGGAAGAGGAGGTGTGGCTCAAGTGGTAAAACTCCAGACATGACAACAAAAGCAAAGGGAGGTCTCAAGGCTTTGAATTCAAGCCCTGGTACAAAAAGAAATAAATGAAGCTGTGTGCTGGTGGCTCACATCAGTAATTTTAACTACTCAAGGGCCTGATATCTGAGGATTGTGTTTTGAAGCCAGCCTATACAGGAAATTCTGTGAGACTTATTTTTTGTGGGTCATGGGGTTTGAACTCCACGCCTGGGCACTGTCCCTCAGCTCTTCAGCTCAAGGCTAGTGCTCTACCACTTGAGCCACAGCGCCATTTCCAGTTTTCTGGTGATTAATTGGAGATAAGAGTCTCCCAGACGGGGCTGGGAAGGTGGCTCAGCGGTAGAGCACTTGCCTTGCATGCATGAGGCCCTGGGTTTGATTCCTCAGCACCACATAAGCAAAAAGAAAAAAAGCCGGAAGTGGCGCTGTGGCTCAAGTGGTAGTGCGCTAGCCTTGAGCTGAAGAGCTGAGGGACAGTGCCCAGGCCCAGAGTTCAGGCCCCATGACTGGACAAAAAAAAAAAAAAAAAAAAGAGTCTCCCAGACTTTCCTGCCTCTACTATCTTCGAACTACGATCCTCAATTCTCAGCCTCTTGAGCAACTAGGATTACAGGTGTGAGCCACCAGAGCCCAGCCTCTGTGAGACCCTATCTCCAATTAACCACCAGAAAAACCGGAAGTGGTGCTGTGGCTCAAGTGGTAGAGTGCTTGCCTTGAGCTGAAGAGCTCAGGGACAGTGCCCAGGCCCAGAGTTCAAGCCCCATGACTGACCAAAAAAAAAAAAAAAAGTCATCTGACCATCTGGCCCCTTCCACTCATCCTTCTGCCCCTCCTCTAGGCTCCCCAAAGCTCTGTGCAACCTTTAGTTACTGGTCCCCACATCCCCTTTGGCTACCTGCAGACCCTCCCTGCCAGTGAAGATCAAGTACCTCCCAAGTGCTTGGAGGGGCATCAATCAGGTCCTGTGATCTGCCCTCCAGAATCCACATTCTTTCCCCGCAGTGCCACCTTGCAAAACATCTCAGGCAGCTGCTCCAGAGTAGTATCCCAATGCTCTCACTTGGGTCCTCATGCTTTGAGTGACAACATGTGTGGCCTCATTCTGCTAAGGCAGCTCTTGGAGAAAGGACTTCCCAGCAGGTGAAGGTGCCAGTGCGGTCACTGGAGACTTTGAGTTCTGATGATCTTACATCAGGATGGTGGTGGGGACATCTGGCTTTGAGGGTGGAGACCAAGGGCCCCTTAAGCCAGATGATTCTGGGATCTCAGGTCCACCCAGCACCGTTGACTTCATTCAGGCTCCCAGAAGCTGAGAGCCAGGGGTGTGGGTCAGGGTGTGGACTACAATGTTTGTAGAGTGAACTCACTACATTGCATCTCAGGGCCTGCTTTCCAAGGATTCTGAATTGTGACATGAAGAATCAGAGCCTGTGCTTGTGCAATTAAGTTCTCAGGTCTCATGTTTGTAGAGGTTGGGGTGGGAATGCATTTAGGGAGATCAAAATAATGGATTAGAAAAGCAGAAACAATAGCATGTGTGTGTGTGTGTGTGTGTGTGTGTGTGTGTGTGCGTGCGTGCTAGAACTGGAGCTTGAACTTGGGGCCTTCAGCTCTCCCTTGGCTTTTTCACTCAAGGTTGGTGCTTTATTAGTTGAGTTAATTCCACTTTTGGCTTTTTGGTGGTTAGAGATATGAATCTCATGGACTTTCCTGCCAGGACTGCTTTGAATCAAGATCCTCAGATCTCAGCCTTTTGGGTAGCTAAGATTACAGGCTTGAGCCACCAGTGTCTGGCTTCACAAAGATATTACAATTCCATATATTAGGTTATGAGTACAATACATCTTGATTAATGTCATCGCTCTCTCCTATTTCCCCCCATCCTGTCCCTACTCTCAAGTTATATAGTTCAACTTTACATAATGCACACCGAATATAATGCCTGCATTTGCTTACCCTTCCCCTCTATACTCATGTCTTTTTATTTTTGTTTTTTGGGCATAGGGCTTGAACTCAAGACTTTGGCGCTATCCCTGAGCTTTTGTGCTCAAGGCTAGTGCTCTGCTACTTTGAGCCACAGCTCCACTTCCAGTTTTCTGGTACGTACTTAACTGGAGATAAGAGTCTCTGGGACTTTCCTGCCTGGGAACCACACTCCTCAGATCCTCCTGAGTAGTTAGGATTACAGGCATGAGTCAATGGCACCCAGTTTGATTTTCTTCTTTCTTGGGAAGACGCTCACAGGAAATGTAAGAATAGGCATTACATGAAACATCTAAGTCCCACTAGAAACAAGGGTGTAACCAAGATATCCATGCACACACAGAGCAGGTACAGCGGGGACCATCTTGGATTTGGGGAGACTAGCATAGGCTGCCCTGACACAAGCATGAAGTCTTCCTGGTTCTGAGCCACAAAGCATTAACTCTTGCTAAGGGACACCCTAACACTTTGCAAAGTTCAAAGTTCCTATAGTTACTCAGGCAGCATAGATGAAATACATAAATGTCTAAGCAGACAATCCAATTTCCACTGGGAAGAAATTGGGAGAAGAGCTTGGTAGCAGTAGAGTCTCAAGCTCTGCTCTTGACCTTGAGCAAGGTGTTATGTTATTGTGGCCTTTCCCCCACCCTCCCTTATGGCTTCTTTCCTGGTATCAAATGCCTCAGCCCAGAAACTCCTCTGGGTTAGGGTAGAGTCCCCCAGGGCCCGGGGCTCAAGAAACTTTCACTTGAAGGAATGAATGCCCAATTTCTGCCTGAGAAACCAGGCTACTATTTCCCAGAGCTTCCTTAGTAGGGCAAGGCTTCGTGTAAAGTACCTCTAACTGACTTGGAGGTAGAATGTAATGCAAGCCTGGGCCAGACTCCTGGTGAGGTCCACTGTTTCCTATCCTGGAGCCTTTTGTGGTGTCTATGGCTTCTGTTGGCTGCTTTTGAAACAGGCTTTACAGGTGTGTGTGTGTGCGTGCATGCGCACACATGCACACACGCACGCATGCACGCATGTGCATGCATACACTGTTTCTGAAGCTTGAAATAAGGGTCTGGGCCCTGTCCCTGAGCTTTTTCATTAAAGACTGGCACTCTGCTGGGAGCTGGTGGCTCATGCTTATAATCCTAGTTGCTCAATAGGCTAAGATCTGAGGATTGCAGTTCAAGGCTAGCCCAGGTAGGAATGTCCCTGAAACTCTTTTTTTTTTTTTTTTTTTTTTGTCGGTCATGGGGCTTGAACTCTGGACCTGAGCGCTGTCCCTCAGCAATTCAGCTCAAGGCTAGCTTTCTACCACTTGAGCTACAGCGCCACTTCCGGTTTTCTGGTGGTTTGTTGGAGATAAGAGTTTCACAGACTTCCCAGCTCGGGCTGGCTTTGAACTGTGATCCTTAGATCTCAGCCTCCTGAGTAGCTAGGATTACAGGCGTGAGCCACCAGCTCCCAGCTCTTGGCTGGTGGAGGAGACTCTTATCTCCCAATTAACCACCAGAAAACCAGAAGTAGTGCAGTGCCTAAATGGACATTAAAGTCTCTTGGGGACTTTTCTGCCCAGCTTGGCTTTGAACTATGGTTCTCAGATCTCAGCCTCCTGAGATCTGAGCTAGAATTACAGGTAGGATCCATCAGCACTTGGCTGCATCAGGGTTTTTTAATTTAAAAACTTTTATTTTTGTTATTGCTTTCTGTGCTGGTCCTGGGGCTTGAACTAAGGACCTGAGCACTGTCCTTGACCATTTCTGCTCAAGGCTGGAACTCAACCACTTGAATCACAATTCCACTTCTGGCTTTTGGTTGGTTAATTGGAGATAAGAGGCTCATGGACATTCTTGCTTGAGCTGGCTTTGCACCCTGATCCTAAGATCTCAGTTTCCGGAGTAGCTAGGATTACAGGTGTCAGCCACCAGCTAGGAGCATTCATTTTATCTAGATGCCCAGGGTCAAATGGCCTGGCATCTTCTCCTTAAAGGTACCAAGTGAGGACAGCGAGCCTCAGAACCCAGGGCGGCCGGCCTTCCTCTTTAATAAATTCCTTTTTCTTGCCTCAATCCCGCTCGATTGGCTCATGTGACGTCTAAAGCCTTCTCTGACCTCAGCCTTCCACAAACCAGACCCCCCAGGGCCTTCTAAGACACCTGAGCTTCCTCCCCAGCCTGCTGCGTGGCTTTACGCTTGCGCTGCCGCACTCGATTGTAAACTACAGGAGGGCAGGGCGGGCCTTGCTCCGGCGGATGCGGTTCTCAGACACCCTGGATAGAAGAGTGAACTGGTTTTGCAGGAACCGGGGCTCGAACTGGCCTTCTCAGATACATTTCCGCCGCCCGGTGAGCCTTCTACTTGCTGGGAGCCTGGGTTGCTCTGTGGGTCTTCTAATAATTTCTGGTCCCCACTGTGGCCCGCAAGGGCGGGGGACTTGGAGGGGCGCTCTTAGGGGCGCATCTGCCAAGATTGTGTTGGGTGATGAGGCCAGGTGACCGGCCGGGGCTGGGTTGTGGCGATTGCCCGAGTCGCCTCGAGGGGGCCCTGCGGCGGGCGCGGGCGGCCGGCCAGGAGGACGGGGCCGCCGGCCAGGAGGACGGGCCCGCCCGCCCGCCAGCCCGCCCGCGCGCAGCTCCGCGCGCAGCCCAGCTCCGGCCATCGCCCCGCCGGGTCGCGCCGCGGGCTCGCCCAGGTACCGGGGACCGCAATCACGCGCCGCCGCACTCTTTGTTTCGGGCCGGGCGGGGACTGCCGCACGCGGGGAGCCGGGACGCGGGGCGCCCGGGACCTAGATCCGGGCGCGCAGGCATCGAAACCTGGCCGCGGAGACCGGAGCTCCGGAGCCCGCGCGATCGCGGGGCTGGGGCGCTGCCGGAGCTCCAGGACCGGGGTGGGAGAACGGGCTCAGCTTGGGCGGGCCCGGCGGGGACCGAGGGAGGACACGGTGGGGCGCGGGCCGACCGGGTCAGGGCCCCGCTGCCCCGCGGGGCGGGCGAGGGCGGAGCCGCACGGTCGCCGTCGCCGTCGCGGCCGGGCGAACTTCGCTCCCTGCTGCAGGTCCCGGAGTCGGCGTCCCGGTGCCGCCGCGCTGCGTGGAGAAGCCCAGGACTCGTCTCCCGCCCTTTCCAGGCAAGTGTCCGGCCGGGAGACGCGGCGCTTCCTTTACTGCGGGGGTTCGGGGCGGGGTCCCGGGCCGGGGGCACCTGTGGCACGTGGCCTCTGGGGGCCAGGCGTCCCGGGCTCTCCGCGGTGCCGTGCTGCGTTCGCACCCGTGGATCGCGGGGGTCCCGGGTTCCCTCAGGCCCGCCCAGACCCTCCCCCCCCCGCCGAGCGCGCTGCGGGCGTGGGCCGGGGAGACCCTTCCAAGGCCTCCGCCTGGTTGCAGCCCATCCACGCTTGCTGTTTCCTGCTTTACTTTCTTTTAGATTGTTTTTAATCCCCCTCTGCTCGAGTGCCTGCTCCGTGAGCGTGTAAACAGCGTCGCCAACATCACTAGCTCTTCAGACAAATCTCTCTGACCCTTGGTCTTCGTTTCTTGAGGCTTTTGATCGGCGCACTTTTAACTCTTTTTTTAAAAAGTGCTTTAGACTTTTCCCTTTTAAATGAGGTGTGTGTGTGTGTGTGTGTGTGTGTGTGTGTGTGTGTGTTGTGTGTGTGTGTGTGTGTGTGGTGTGTCCGTCCTTGGGATTTCGCTTTTTCCCACTTTGGGGGCCTCTGAGGTTATATTTGCAAATCAATCAACAAGTATTAAGAAAGGCTTTTCTGTGTGGAGTCCTTGTGGGCCTGGAGGGGGTAGGGAGGGATGCAGCTGGTGGTGGAGCCCCCCCCTCACCCCGCACGTGGCTCTGGGGTGGGGGTGGGGGGCGGAAAGGAGCTGGGTGTTGGGGAGCTGACCCAGGGGAACTGGCCGGTTGCCAGACCTTAGAGTCCTGGTAGCCTACCAAAGTCACAGAAAGGCTGTAAGGAGTGCTGAGCTAAAGGCTTTGCTTGTATGTATGCATTGTACTCCACCCCAATAACAGCTCTTGGAGGGAGACGGGACTACCACGCCATTGTACAGAAGTGCAAAGAAAGGCTTTGACACTTGCCCCCACCATGTGGAAATGAGGTGGTGTAGCCTAGGATTCCGGGACAGAACTCCAGCGTTCCTGGCTCCACTCTTGACTGGTTGCATATCTGACTGTCAGTTGGACTGGGAAGCATGTCTGGACAGCACTTCTCAGCTGAGGCTGCCAAAGCATCAGCAGTTGAGTTATTTCTTTAAAAAAAAAGAAAAGAAAAAGAAAGAAAACACCACCCAGAAGATAGAGAAAGTAGAACAATATGCTCCCGCATGCAAATTTCCTAGCCTTTACAAAGTAACCTTCTGGCATCCAATGTTTTGAAAATTGAGCTACTTGGAAATATGACCTGCAAGCTAAAAGGGCAGAGGGTCAAAATATGTTCCTGGGCTGCAGTAGGAGTTGCTGAGATCTGGGTAGGAGGCACCGGGGCAGGAGCACTGAGTGGGAGAGACTGAAGGCAGAAGTTCTCCATCTGTCAATCACCTATCCTGGCTCCCTAGAACTCTTGTGCACAAGGACCCACTTTACTGAGGAGGGAAATGCCTAGCCAATTTCTGAATGAATCCCTGGAGCCATTAGGGGTCTGGCTGAGCTATGTTCCTAGCTGGAGTGCCAGGGGAGGCCTCTTGGTCTTGCACTGGGAGGTGCTGGGCACCTGCTCTGCCTTTTGAAGAGCTGGAAACCCTATGTAGATACTTGACACCCACCAGGTGGTCAGAGGCACAGGCCGACTGAGGGCTTTACCCTTGGACATCACATTAATTCCTTGCCAGAGAAGAAATGTAAAATCTTGAACTTAATATTTGAACTCTAGGCATCAGAATGTATCCTGTGCATATTTCTTGTGGTGTTGAGTTCACCCCTTTAGGGTGTGTCCTCCTTGGGGGACACCTACTGTCTTGCTCCCTGAGTTCCCAGGAAAGTGGCCCAGACTGGGGACTGCACATGACAATGTGGGTGAGCAACAAAGGGGCCATCTGGGATGGCACAATGAAGAGCCCTTGAAATGCCCACAGAACTGTGCTGATTTTGTTTTTGAAAGAGTGTGGTAATTTTAGTATTAGCATGTTTTATCCCAAATGGGGAAAATTAATAAAAGATGATGTGGAAGGGATCCACGTCTGTGCAAAATTTTCTCTGGCAGAGCATTCATTCCTTGATCAGATCAGGAACAAGTGCTCTGTTGGGGGAACTGTACCTGGAGAAAGATTCTCCTTGTCTCTGGCCCTACTACCCACCCCCATCCTTGATGACCTGGGCTGGCCTGTGACTTTCCACCCTTAATTGGGTCTGATCTGTCACCTCATCTCACAAGTCCTCTTGCTGGCCTCTTTTTTTTTTGCAAGGTTGGTAATATTCAGTACCTTGTGTGCATCATCTGGAAGCCAAGGTTTGGATTTGAATTCGGGGTGTGCCGGGCTTACAGGGATTACCCCAGTCCCTGACCACCCAACTCCAGCTTGAATGGGCAGATCCAGGCTCGGAGCCCATGGCACTGCCAGCTAGACCTTGAGCCCCAGCTGCTTCCTTAGACACTGAGGTCAGCCCTTTTGTATATTCCTTCCTTCCTTTTAGTGCTAATTATGGCACGTGAAGTTGCAGGCCCTTCCTCTTCCTCTTCTTTTTTGGGAGAGATAATCACATTCCCACATCCTTTGTAGACCTTCTTCTGTTTCTGAGGCATTAGAAGATGTCCAGGTAGCACCCAGGAAGATGCTATTCTATTCTTCCCTCTCTCCTTCCCTCCCTCCCCCCCCCCTCTTTTGGCCAGTGCTGGTGCTTGAACTCACATCCTGGGTACTCTCTCTCAGCCTCTTTGTACTCAAGGCTAGAGCTCAACCACTTGAGGCACAGAGCCACTTCTGGATTTTTCTGAATAGTTTATTGGTGATAAGATAGGTAGTTTATTGGAGATAAGTCATGGACTCTCTTGGCCTGGCTGGCTTTGAACCAGGATCATCAGATCTCAGCCTCCTGAGTAGCTAGGATTACAGTCACCAGCTACTGACACCTGGCTCTTCTCTATCACTTGCGGTTTTCTGGTGTTTAATTGGAGAGAAGAATCTCACAGACTTTCCTGCCTGGGCTGGCTTTGAACTGTGATTTTCAGATCTCAGATCTCAGATCTCAGAACACAAGCATGAACCACTGGTGTTGGCAATTTGACTTATTTTGAGTTGGTCATAGGGCTTGAACTTGGGGTCTGGGCGCTGTCCCTGAGCTGTTTTCAATCAAGGCTAGTGCTCTACCACTTCCTTCCTTCTTTCTTTCTTTCTTTCTTTTTTTTTTTTTTGTCGGTCGTGGGGTTTGAACTCGGCCTGGGCGCTGTCCCTGGGCTCTTCAGCTCAAGGCTAGTGCTCTACCACTTGAGCCACAGCACCACTTCCGTTTGTTGGAGATAAGAGTTTTAGCAACTTTCCTGCATGGGCCGGATTTGAACTGTGATCCTCAGATCTACGTCTCCTGAGTAGGTAGGATTACAGCCTCTCTTCTCCTCTCCTCGCCTCTCCTCTTCTCCCCTCCCTGCCTCTCCTCTTCTCCCCTCCCCTCCACTCCCCTCCCCTTCCCATTTCTTTCTTTGTGTTTCCTTGTGTTACCTTTTTTTTGTTTTCTTCTCGGTTGTGGGGCTTCAACTCTGGGCCTGGGCCGTCCCTGTGCTCTTCAGTTCATGGCAAGTGCTCTACCTCTTGAGCCACAGCGCCACTTCTGGTTTTCTGAGTGGTTTACTGGAGATAAGAGTCTCACAGACTTTTCCTGTCCAGGCTGGCTTTGAATCACGATCCTCATAACTCAGCCTCCTGAGTAGCTAGGATTACAGGCGTGAGCGACCGGTGCTGGGCTTCCTTGTGTTACTGTTAAACCCAGGAAGTTGAGTGCCTGCTCATGATTATGCACACCTGCACTGCCAGGTCACACCCCATGGCGTCCTGGGGCACTTCCAAGTGGACCAAAGGCGTGCACCTTCTTTCGTGATCTTAAGTGTTGCACAGTGCAACAGTGTGGAGTAGACTATATAATGTGGCACCGCTTGTGTATAGGTTTTGTGGAACTGCTTTGAGAACTAGGAGCCAATGCTTGCTTTGTTGACTACAGGAGAATGCAGATGCAGTCACTGCAGGAATAAAATAAATAAATTGCTCCTTCATTGATGGGTAGGGCTGATCAGGGCTGTCTGCAGTTGCTTTTTAATTTTTTTTTTAATAGGCAAGACCCTCCCACTCCAGGCACTGGGGCACTGGTTATTTCCCACCAGAGGATTCTGGAATCTGAGCTCCCCCCATTACCTTGGAGCATAGCTCCAATAAACTGTGTAAGACCACATCTGGCTGGGCCCACTGGCGGCCCTGGGGCCAGGCTGGGCCATTAGCCAGGGCGCCTGTGCACATTCCTTCCAGAACAAAGGCCTCCCTGGGCCTGGGCCTGGCGTTCCTCTCCACTTTGTAATCCATCACCTTTCCTAGAGATTTCCCTGGGCGTCCACCTCTCTCCTCACTAGTCATTTTGGAGGTAGATCAAAGGTGTATTCAGACTGGGAGACGGGGAAATAGTCCAAGCTCTGGCATCTCACCAACTGAGGGCAAAATCACTCCTTGTCCTGGGTGCACTGGTCATCCCTCACCTGCAGCGTGGGACGCACCTGCCTGGAACCCTGAGCTTGGGCCGAGAGCAGGGCAGGGAGCAGGGCGGGGTGCTGCTTCGGGTGTCTGTCCTCCTTTCAGCGCTTGCTGCTCCAGGCCCACAGCTACTGTGGTTTTGCTGAGTTACCCTGGCCTGGGGGCCTGAAAAATGCCCTTCCCGCTGCTGGGAAGACTTCCCTGTTCTTGGAGGTCTTATTTGACTCCTGGTTGGGAGGTGGGGCTACTGGCCTAGACTGGTGACACAGCAGAGGCCTGTGTGACAAAAGCATTTGTCACTTTGGTGGGGACAGGTGCTTCCAGGTCAGCTTGTCTGGAAAGGGCTGCGGAGTGCAATGTCCAGGGATGGAGGAAAGGAGATTCATACACGTGTGTGGGGCTCAGGGCTCAGGATGATGTGTGTGCACATGTGTGTGTGTGTGTGTGTGTGTGTGTGTGTGTGTGTGCGTGTAATCTGATTAAGAATGTGTGCCTTTGCTTTCCCTCACTCATTTTTTTTTTTTTTTTAATTTTTGTTGCTAGACTTGGGGATTGAACTCAGGGCCTGGGTGTTATCCCTGAGCTTTTTTCCCTCAAGATTAGGACTCTAGTGTGTGGGGGAGGGTGAGGGGAGGATGGGATGGGAAGGGGAAACAAAGGAGGAGCCTACAATGCTTGATAAGAAATGTACTCATTATCTTGCCCATGTAATTGTAACCCTTCTGTACAGTATTTTCACACACACACAAAAAAATTAGGACTCTACCACTTGGGCCACAGCTCCACTTCTGTGCTTAATTGGAAGTAAGAGTCTCTTTCCTGTCCTGCTGGCTTTGAACTATGACCCTCAGATCTCAGCCTTCTGAGTAGCTAGGCTTACAGGGATGAGCCACAGGTGCCTGCCTGGCTGCCTTTGCTTTCAAACT
The DNA here is from genome assembly GCF_024711535.1 of Dipodomys merriami. NCBI lineage: Eukaryota > Metazoa > Chordata > Mammalia > Rodentia > Heteromyidae > Dipodomys > Dipodomys merriami. The sequence continues at coordinate 504,230 of NW_027206601.1, forward strand.
GGGGGATTTTTGACTAATTTTTACAAAATAGGTGCTCATCAGAGACTTGGTTACAGGTAGGAAACACAAGCAGGAACATTGTCTTTCAAATATTACTGCACTCTGTCATCTTCCAGTGTGCGACAAAATGCATGAAAAAAAGTCAAGGTAAAAAAAGAGCAAAATTTATTTTGATTCGTGGTATCACAGATTTTGGTCCATGGCCAGTTGTTTGCATTATCTTTTAGCCTCTGTGTGTGTGTGTGTGTGTGTGTGTGTGTGTGTGTGTGTGTGTGTGTGTGTGTGTGTGTAAAAGACTCATTGTGGAGATCAGCTGTCAGAGAAGCTGAAAACAGAGGGAGAGAGAGAGAGAGAGAAGAAGAGAAAGAGAGAGAGTATGTGTCTAGGCCCTAATGTCCTCTATGATCTAACTTCCTCTCGCTAAGCCCCACCCCCAAGGGTCCACATCTCTCAGTAGTGCCACAGGTTAGGGTCAACCCAGAGCCACATGAGCTTCTGGAGAACATTTATGAGCTGAATTCTTTTTTTTTTTTTTTTTTTGTTGGTCATGGGGCCTGAACTCTGGGCCTGGGCGCTGTCCCTTAGCTCAAGGCTAGCGCTCTACCACTTGAGCCACAGCGTCACTTCCAGCTTTTTCAGCTTATGTGGTGCTGAGGAATCAAACCCAGGGCCTCATGCATGCAAGGCAAGCGCTCTACCACTGAGCCACCTTCCCAGCCTCCTTATGAGCTGAATTCTAACCCCCCAGATGCTATTATGTTAGCCTTGCTCACATGTCCCTTTTCTTGTATTCTTGAATTGACCCAGCTGAGGTCAAACTGTATTATTTTTGTACCCTGCATTTTAAAATCACCATAGCAATTTCAGTACATCCCAATTTGTAAGTAATTCTTCTGTGGAGAGTGAATGGGACACAAGGATGGGTTTAACCATTTCTCTGTTGGTCATGTATGTTCTGTGTGTATCTTTGCATGTAGATTGTTGGAAAGATCTGAGCTAGTTATATTCTTGGAAAGATTGCCAGTGGTTGGAGATTAAAGAACACAGACTTAAAAATATTGTGGTACAATGCTTGATAAGAAATGTACTCACTATCTTGCCCATGTAATTGTAACCCTTCTGTATGGTATTTTCACAATAATAAAAAATATTGTGGTAAAATATGAATGGTATGAAATTTAGCTTTTTTTTTTTTTTTTTTTTGGTCGGTCATGGAGCTTGAACTCTGGGCTTGGGCACTGTCCTTGCACTCTTCAGCTCAAGGTGAGCACTCTACTAGAGCTTGAGCCACAGGGCCACATCTGGTTTTCTAGTCATTTATTGGAGATAAGAGTCTCACAGACTTAACTGCCAGGGCTGGCTTTGAACCGTGATCCTCAGATCTCAGCCTCCTGAGTAGCTAGGATTACAGGTGTGAGCCACCGGCGCCCAGCTGAAATTTAGCATTTTAACAATTAATAGTGCTTGGATGCATTACCATGCTATATAACCATCTGTCCAGGATTCCTTCATCTTGTAAAACTGGAGCTCTACCTGTTAAATGATGACTCCTTGACAATTGTCATTCTAATTTTTTCTTTTTTGGTGGTACTAGGGTTTAATAATTACTAGGCAGGTGCTCTACCCCTAAAAAATAAATGCCTCCAGCTCTTTTTTTGCACTGATAGAGTCTTGTGGGTTTTTTTTCCCAATATATATATATATATATTATTGTGAAAATACTGTACAGAAGAGTTACAATGACAGAATCTTGCTTTTTGTCCAAGTGTGTTCATGCTTCCACCATAACTGGGATGACTGGTGCATAGCACCACACCCAGCTTCTTCAGTTGACATGGAATCCTCAGATATTTTTGGACTGGCCTCAAACTGTGATCCTCCTGATGTCAGCCTATTGAACAGCTCACATTACAATAATGGACTATCATGTTCCAACTATTGGTTGAGAAAGGATACCCACAACTTTTTGTCCTGGATTGGCCTCAAACCTGCATTCTTCCAATGTCAGTTGGAAGTCAAGTTGTTAAGTTTATAGGTATAAGCCACTGCACCTGGACCGCCATACTACTATCTATGGGCTTCATCTAGGTGGAACCACACAGAATTTGTTCTTTGTGATTGGCTTAGTTTTCTTGGCATAATTTCTTCAAGGTTTGTTTATCTGTCTGTCTGTCTGTCTATCTATTGTGCCAATACTGGAGCTTGAACTCAGGGTGCTGTCCCCCAGCTTTTGTACTCTTACCTTTTGAACCACAGTTCCACTTCCAGTTCTTTGATGGTTAATTGGAGGTAAAGGTCTCATGGATGTTCCTATCTGGGCTGGATCCTCAAGTCTCAACTTCCTGAGTAGCTAGGATTGAAGATGTGAGCCACTGGTGCCTGGCAGTTTGTTCATGCCGTAGCATGTATTAGGAGGTTTTTTAAGACCAAGTCATATCCCTTGTGTGGACATGCTACATCACGCTGGTCCATTCATCTGTTGATGGACACTTGGGTTGTATCAACCTTTTGGCTATGAAGAAAGATAGTGTTTAAGCATAGGTACACAGGTCTCCTCCACTTTCAGACCTTCTGTGTTTATACCCGCCATACTGCCAGAAATGGGAGAAAGCTTACCAAGCTATTTTGACAGATTGTGTAAACTCAGTGATTAATGGAATGAGAAAGCAGGAAGAATGTCTTTCATTAAAAAAATAAAAATAAAAAAAGCCTTCAGGGCTGCTTGTTTTTTTTTTTTTTTTTCAATTAAAAGGATCTGATGTTGTTTCTAGAGAATGGTTTTAATTTGGATAAATGGTTCAATCTGGGAACCACATGCTGGAGTGAATGATCTATGAGAGCAATTACACAGGGTTTCCTTGGCTGCGTTTTAGAAGGCACAATGTAGAAGCTGGCCTTGGTTGGAGCTTGGCTCTGTAAGTGGTGCTGGGGCCGTGAGCACTGGAGGGGTCCAGCAGCCTTTTGGATCAGGACAAGGAGCTTGTGGGGGCCAGCAGTCTGCCATGGCTGACGCTGGTTAATTTTTACCCTCCAAGAATGCATTCACAATCGTAGTCAGGAATGTCAACACGCTCCTTGGGACACGTTGAACCGGAACTACTCAAAGTCATTTGCAGAACTGGCCGACTTTGGAGCAAGGATGAGGACCTGAATCAGGCGTCCATTCACTGAGAGTCTTCTAGACACCTGGGCCAGGTGGGCCCGTAGGCCCTGGGGAAGGGAAATGGCTGCGGTACGGGGTGGGGGGCGGGGAAGGGGGGGTGTTCAGCGAGGGTTTCTTCTTTTTTGCCTTTATTTTTGCCAGTCCTGGGGCTTGAACTCAGGGCCTGGGCACCGTTCCTGAGCTTCTTTTGCTCAAGACTAGCACTCTGCCACTTTGAGCCACAGTTTTTTTGAGCCAGTTTTCTGGTGGTTAACTGGAGATAGGAGTTTCAGAGACTTTGCAGCTTGGGCTGGCTTTGGCCTATGATCCTCAGATCTCAGACTCCTGAGTAGCTAGGATTGCATTTGTGAGCCACCAGTGTCCTGATGGTGGCTTCTTTTCAAGAGGATGTTAGGGTGAAGGAAGAATGGGGGTACCTCTGGAGAGGACCAGCTGAGGGTAGTAGTCACTTGGGATGTTCCTGGGCTAGCAAAGAGGATTTGCAAAAGACACAAGAGTGGACAGCTTACTCCTTAACCCAGGAAAACAGGTGCCGCCTGGGACAGTGTCCCATGTATTTATAACAGTGTGGCTGTAGATCTTAACAGTGCCCACTGATCTAAAGGACTGTGAGTTCTTAGGCTGGGAAGTATCCTCAGAGAAGATCCACATTTCTGTGAGTACACACTATAAGGATGGGCAGGGTGAGCTCTGGAGTGTGAGGCTCTGATCACTTTTTCTAAGGAGTTACTATAACGAAATACCAGAGGTATGTTAACTTTATAAAGAAAAGAATGTTTATCCCACTTGTGGAGGCTGAAATTGGAGAAAGGAGGCACTGTTGGTTCAGCCTCCGGTGGGGACAGGGTGCAGCCTATCTTGAAGCAAGAAGTCAAGTTACAGTTCAGGGGTTGGACTCTCGGGAACAGCTCAGTTCCCCAATAAGCTAACCACCTTCCACTAGGCTCTGCGTCCCAGAGGATCCCGCTGATGCTTAACACCTCATGTGAGAGTTGGCTGTGTGTTAATAAGCCTTTGGAGGGCATACTCAAACTATACCCAAGGAAACCACAGCAGCCCACATTAGGACAGCACTCACTCTTGTCTGTCCCTCAAAGACCTTTTTCCTTTCCCTCTGGCAAGCCTGGTTTTAGCCAGATGATGCTGTCAGAACAACTTTAAGTGCTATGTCACTGACCACACAGATTGATTTACCTTGCTCTTTAACTTCAGTTTCTGCCTACACTTACTAATAATCCAAGATAAGCCCATACTGTGCTTTTTAGGCCTCTTGTGTATGATTAAAAGACAAAGAAACTAGATTGATGATCACATGCTTTTACCATGTCATTTTTTTTTTTTTCCCTGCTGGTTCTGGAGCTTGAACTCAGGGTCTGGTCACTGTCCCTAAGACTAGTGCTGTAGATCATAAGCTTTTACAAGGTGCTCTGGCCAGGTACCAGTGGTCACACCTACCTGTTCAGGAGAATAGATCTGAGGATCACTGTTTGAAGCCAGCCCTGGCAGGAAAGTTCCTGGGACTCCTTAATCACCAAAAAGCCAGAAGTGGAGGTGTTTGTTGCTCAAGTGGTAGGATCCTAGCTGTGAGTGGGAAAACAAAACAAAACAAAACAAGTGAGATTTTGAGTTTAAGTCGCAGTACTGCAAACAAACAAAAAAACCCCAAAAGTGCTCTCTCACACTGTACCAAAATACAGGTTTATTTGGATTTCCAGTCTGTCTAGTGTTTGCAAGTGTTTCATTTTAGAAGCATAGTGTGTGCCATTGCCACAAACTGATACCCCACCCTAAGCACTTGCTAGCCTCTCCGGTCTCCTCTGGAATGACTTCCGAGAAAACCTAGGGTGCTGGCTAGAACTTGCACGGTCCCTTAGCCACAAGGCTGCGTTGTCAGTGGCTCTTTCAGAAAACCCCAATGCCACTTAGGCTTCCTGTTTGATTTTGCACATAGCTGTGAGCCTCACCCCTAGCAGTGGATGGCCCTTGAGGGCTGGTGGTCAGTTGTGTCCAGGAGAGTTGCCTTCTTCTCATAGATGGCCTCAGGTGGGTGTGGCCCTTTTGGTCGCAGTGGCTCTTGGAACACCATGTACAGTGTGCCCTGCCATCTGTGTGGCCAGCTGCTTGCTGACCGAGCTGTTAGTGCTGGCCGTGGCTCTGTGATTCCTCAGTGTGGCCAGGGCTCTTGGTATCTGTCCAGCTGCATCCTCAGTGCTGAATTCAGCTTTCTACCCTGTACCAACCCAGCTAAGCTCCACATAGACCTGAACTTCACTTTCCAGTGCCAAAATGGGCTGGGCAAATAAATGCTGGGAGCTGACAGAGACTTTGACCGTGATCTTCATTGTCCTGCGTCCCCTTGACCCCTGGAATTACCGCTTGTCCTTTCGTTTATACTCGCTGGTTGTTTCTGCCCCTATTATGATTGTTCTCACACCTGTGTGTTGTGGGAACATTAGCTTTCTGTCTCCTGTGGTACCAGGTGGTTTTATTACCAGGTGGTTCTGGGGCTTGAACTCAGGACCTGGACATTGTCCTTAAGCTTTTGTTCTCAAGCCTAGTGCTCTACCATTTGAACCATACTTTCACTTCTGGCTTTTTGGTTGTTCAGTGACAGTAAGGATCTCATAGATTTTCATGCCTGGGTTGGCTTTGAACCATGATCCTCAGATCTCAGTCTCCTGAGTAGCTAAGATTACAGGCGTGAGCCACCGGCACCCGGCTGAAATTTTCTTTCTTTCTTTTTTTGTCAGTCATGGGGTTTGAACTTAGGGCCTGTTGTCCTTGAACTTTTCTGCTCTAGGCTAGAGCTCTAGCTCTTTGAGCCATAACTCCACTTCCAATTTTCTGGTGGTTAATTGGAGGTAAGTGTCACAAGGTCTTTCCTGCCCAGGCTGGCTTTGAACCACGATCCTCTGATCCCAGTCTCCTGACTAGCTAGGATTATAGGTGTGAGCCACCAGCACCCAGCTGCCTTTCTTTCCCATACATTTATTCAGGACACTGAACCTCAAAGAATCCTTAAATTGCAAACCTCAGTGGCCCCATGCCTACAGCCCCAGGCAGACAGGCCCCTAGCTCTTCCAGTGGTGTGAGGCAGGTGCTGACATCATCAGCCACACTCAAGGTCCCAAACCTGTTAGCTGGGTCCCTCCTCCCTGAAACTCAAGCTGGAGTGATTGTGCCATGTTCTTTTGTATCATGTTCTCCCTTTGGAGTTCTGAACTCCCAAGGACAAGGACAAGGGCAAGGCTGCAAATACTTTCGTACTGGCGTGATAAGAGTTTTGGAAGTTGCTGGCCGATAGCATTGTGTCCTTGGACCAAGCATTGCCTTACCCCTTCCTCTGTTCCACCCCTCTGTGATTGAGGCCTCTCCCTAAGGTTCTGCACACTGCTGGTAACTTCCTAGTTTATCTCCTAGTTTATCTGAGTGAAAGAGATTTGCTTGCACGTGCTTTCGTTAGTGTTTCCTGAGATACTTTTTTTTTCTTGTGCTGGGGCTTGAACTCAGGTCCTAAGTGCTTGCTTATGGGCTTGTATATTCAAGGCTAGCTCTCTACTACTTGAGCCACAGTTCAACTTCCAGCTTTTTGGTAGTTTATTGAAGAGTCTCTCTCATGGAATTTCCAGCTTGGGATGGGTTTCTACAGCAATCCTCAGATCTCAGCCTTCTGAGTAGCTAGGATTCCAGGTGTGAGCCACTGATGTGAGCCTCTGATAGATTTATGAATTTAGCCTAATGTTATTTTATTTATTTATTTATTTTCGTTGGTGATATTGGAATTTAAACTTGGGACCTTGTGCTTGCTAAGCAGCTACTCTTTTTGCTTCTGGTTGCTTTTGAGATAGGGTCTTACTTAGGTGCTCAAGCTAGCCTAAGCCCAAATTCTCCTATTTATGTTCCCCACCTCCATCCCTGGGATGACAGGCATGAACTGCCATGCCCAGCTTTTTATTGGTTGAGATGGAATCTGACAAACTTTTTGCCTGAGCTGGTCAGAATTCCAGGCATGAGCTACCTTGCCCGGTGACTAGTGTTATTTTCTTTGAAAGTAGCTATGTTTCCAGTTTGCATCTTACTACCAGTTAATGGCATTGCCCGCTAGAACCCCTGAAAACTCCCCAATGTGGTAACACAAAGCTGTTACTTTACCATGCCTGTGGCATGGCAAAATATTCTCTGTGGACAAAGTGTGTGGTGAGGGTTCCTCAAAATCTGTACGGTAAAACGGCAAGAATCATTTCCTTGATCTTGTTCTCAAAACGGATTCCAGACCAGCGATGTATGAGCACTTACCAGTGTAGGTTTTGTTCTCCAGCATTTGGGGTACCAGCAGATCTGTCTTGGGAATAAATCTCCTGGTGCATTTACTTGCCTCTGATCTCATGAGGCTTCTGGGGTGCAAGTTGGGGATTCTATATTTTTGGGGACAGAATGCACTTTAGCAGCCTGCCAACTCTGGGTCTGTGTAATAAACACGGTGCTTGGAAGCACGTGGCTGAGTTGCTGGCCTTGGTGGGATGTGCTGGGTCCTGTGCTGGTGATTGTCCTTACTTATAAGGCAGCAGCCTGCTTCAGGGCCATTGTATCCAGCAGCTGGTGCTTGGCCTTGGCCCCGTGTGAAACTCACAGCACGTGGCATGTGGGTGCAACGCCCCTCCCCACCACATCTGCCTGGGTTTGCACCCAACACCATTCTGTCACCATCTGTGTGAGCCAGTGCAGATTAGCAGCCGCTCATAAACATAAACCTCAGGCTGGCCCTCAGAATGGAAGGACCCTAGTGGCATGAATGACTGACTGTGTGAGGCCCAGAGTGGGGTGTTTCGTCTGTTCCTCTGTTCATTCATTCCTCCCCTCAGTCCTTCATGCAGTTGTGTCCAGCACACACTGCGTCTCACACACACTGGGGACCCGAGGCTCTGGCTCCCATCTGCACACGCCTTTGGTATGGGCATTTCAGGCCCTACCTCCCTCTACCCAGTGACCTCCAGAGACTTGGCTCCTGCAGTTCCTGTCTAACAGGGCCAGTTGTCCCCAGGCTATGGCCCATGGCCTGCTGATTACCTCCTACCTGCCATTTTCTGACACTCCAGTCACCCCAGGACCTCTGCATTCCTAATCTTGTGTTTCCCCATAACGTGTGTGTGTGTGTGTGTGTGTGTATGTGTGTGTGTGTGTGTATGTATGTGTGTGTGCAGGCCCTGGGGTTTGAACTCAGGTCTTGAACACTGTTCCTGAGCCTTATGTGCGCGAGGCTAGCAATCTACTACCACTTGAGCCACTGCTCCACTTCTGGGTTTTTGGTGGTTAGTTAGAGATAAGCGTCTCTTTGAAGCCTGATCCTCCCATCTCAGACCAGCCTACTTGCTTATCTTTTTTTTTTTTTTTTGTCGGTCATGGGGCTTGAACTCTGGGCCTGAACGCCGTCTCTCAGCTCTTCAGCTCAAGGTGAGCGCTCTACCACTTGAGCTACAGAACCACTTCTGGTTTTCTGGTGGTTTATTGGAGAAAAGAGTTTCACGGACTTTCCTGCCCGGGCTGGCTTTGAACCGTGATCTACAGGTGTGAGACATCGGCGCCTGGCTTGCTTCTTATCTTTTTTTAAAATGACTTTTTTCCCTTCTGTATTGCGGTTCAAACTCAGGGCCTTGTAGTTGCTTAGCCGGTGTTCTACCATTTGAGTCATACCTGCAGACTGCTTTATTGCTGATTATTTTAGAGATTGAGTCTCAGACTTTTCTACCCATAAATGGTTTGAATTACAATCCTCCAGATCTCTTGTCTTCTGAATAGCTGGGATTATAGGTGTGGGTCACTGGCTCTCAGCTACCTTTTTTTTTTTTTTTTTTTTTTGCCAGTCCTGGGGCTTGAACTCAGGACCTTGGCACTGTCCCTGAGCTTCTCTTGCTCGGGGCTAGCACTCTATCACTTGAGCCACAGTGCCATTTCTGGCTTTTTCTGTTTATGTAATACTGAGGAATTGAACCCAGAGCTTCATGCTTACTAGGCAAGCACTAAGCCACATCCCCAGCCCCTTTCAGCTATTTTTAATGCTTATTTTATTAGCACACTTTAGCTGCACAAGAGTGGTTTCATTCTGACATTTTTATATATGAATACAATGGATCCCAATTAAACTCACCCCCCTATCATGTTCTCAATCAAACTCACCCCCTCTATCACATTCTCAATCACACTCACCCTCTCTATCACGTTCTCTTTCTGTACTTCCTGCTCCCCCTCCCCTCCACCCCCACTTTATTGTGTGCTGGTGCTGGGGCTTAAACTCAAGGCCTTGAGAAACTTGGCTTTTTCCACACAAGGTTGGTGCCCCATCCTGTGAGCTACATCTCCACTTGCAGGCTTTTATTGGTTAAGGGGAGATAAGAGTCTCACGGACTTTCCTGCCAGGGCTGGCTTTGAATCATGATCCTCAGATCTCAGCCTCCCGAGTGGCTAGGATTACAGATGTGAGCCACTGTTGCCTGGCTCATTGTGCCCTGGCTCGCCTCATCTTTTCAGTTTCTTCAGTAAGGAAACAAGAGCCCGCTGGAATTTGTCCGTGTTGGCAGAGGTGGGCGTCTGCCAGGGTCCTTCCAGTGAAAAGTGGATGCCCTTTTCTTGTCCCCCTGCAGCAGCAGCGGTGGTGGCAGCAGCAGCAGCAGCAGCAATGCTGCTGGGCAGGGAGGCACTGAAGCGGCTCCTTTGAAGTCAGGTTGATGGACAGCCTGGGGAAGGCGGGTGCTGATGTCTGCCAACAGGAGGGCGTGAGACCTTCTGCCAGACTGGGAACTGTACCTGTAGCCTGTGGGTCAGAAAAGAAAAGACAGTGCCGAGGGGGAAGCATTCCTGGCTGGCGGGGATTACCTGGGAGGTGGCCCTGCCGCTTTGATCCTCCAGGGCACCTGGCTTGCTGAAGCTTGCTCCTCCTATTGGGACAGCAAATTCTCTGTTTCCTTTTATGTTGGGAACCCACACGGGGCTGACTGGGCTGAAGTGGCTTCCTCCTCGCTGGGGGAGGCGGGTGGCGGGTGGGGAGCCCCGCCCCGCCCCCTTTTCAGGGCAGCCATGCCTACACAGCAAGGGATGGAGGCTGAGGCTCCTGACCGATGGATGGATGGACAGATGGCCAGAGGGTTGGATGGATAAATGGAGATGTCTACTTAACTACTTACCTACCTGCTATATCAGACCTGCCCTAAATAAAGCATCGTTCCAATTCACAGACGTCCTTTGGGGAATTCCATGACACAGTTTTCTTTTGTATGTGTGCCAGCACTGGGGCTTGAACTCAGGGTCTGAGAGCTCTCCCTTAGATTTTTTCCACTGGCTGTTGCTCTAAAACTTGAGCCACAGACTTTTGATCTTTTTCTGGTTAGTTGGAGATATGTCTCTCAGATTTATCCATCCAGGCCAGTGGCAAACTGCCCTCCTCAGATCTTAACCCCATGGCAAAAAAACAAAACAAAACAAAAATGCTTCTTAATAAACTGTCTCTCCAAGCTGGGCCACCAATGGTGGCTCATGCTTGTAATCTTGGATACTCAGGAAGCTGAGATCTGAGGATTGCTGTTCAAAACCAGGAAAGTCTGTGAGACTCATCTCCAATTAACCACCAGAAAATGGGAAGTGGCGCTGTGGCTCAAGTGGTAAAGCACTTGCCTTGAGCTGAAGAACTGAGGGGCAGTGCCCATCCCCAGAGTTCAAGCCCCACTACCAACAAAACCAAAACAAAACCCAAACCAAAAAACCCCTGTCTCTCCAAAAAGCACCTGCTTCCTCTCATATGTTGAAGCTAGACCTAAAATACTCTGGAGCATGATAAATTATATGGGAATCTAGACATTCACAAACAGTGAGACCAAAGGAGACACTCTTAGGAGAAGAACATGAAGGTGCAATGCCCATGTGTCTCTGATTGTATAAAATAATATTTATCAAAACAAATTCCAGGAAATGGAAAAGAGCAAAACAAAACAAAACACTCAGAGCTGGGCACTGGTGGCTCATGCCTGTTATCCTATCTACTTAGGAGGCTGAGATCTGAGGATTGCGGTTCAAAGCCAGCCCGGGCAGGAAAGTCCGTGAGAGTCTTTTTTTTTTTTTTTTTTTTTTTGGTCCGGTCGTGGGGCCTGAACTCTGGGTCTGGGCTCTGTCCCTCTGTCCCTCAGCTCTTCAGCTCAAGGCTAGCGCTCTACCACTTGAGCCACTTCCGGCTGTTTTCTTCTTGCTTATGTGGTGCTGAGGAATCGAACCCAGGGCCTCATGCATGCAAGGCAAGCGCTCTACCACTGAGCCACCTTCCCAGCCCCGCCCGTGAGACTCTTATCTCCAATAAACCACTAGAAAACCAGAAGTGGCTCTCTTGCTCAACTGGTAGAGCACTTACCTTGAGCTGAAGAGTGCAGGGACAGAGCCCAAGCCCAGAGTTCACGACCAACTAAAAAACAAAACAAAACAAAAAACACTCTCAGGCTCCTGCAAGCAGCTTTATAACTAGTCCTCTGGCTGCTCACAGGCTGTGGGGTCTTTGGTCCACAAGATTATTTGAGCATTTAAGGATAATGGAGCATACAATCTATACATAGCCTTTACCTGAACATGGTTGGGTGTATGAGTGTGCATGTGTGCATATGGGAGCATGCATGCAATGCACACATACATTTATGTGTGTGCATGCACATGCTTGCATGTATCACAGGCACACACAGGCATGAATAACTGTGTGCGCGTGCGTGTGCATGCTGGTATGTACGTATCTTTCTTTCGGGTTCGGTCGTGGGGCCTGATCTCTGGGCCTGGGCGCTGTCCCTCAGCTCTTCAGCTCAAGGCTAGCGCTCTACCACTTGAGCCACAGCGCCACTTCCGGCTTTTTTTCTTTTTGCTTATGTGGTGCTGAGGAATCGAACCCAGGGCCTCATGCATGCAAGGTAAGCGCTCTACCCCTGAGCCACCTTCCCAGCCCGCTTTCTTTTCTTTCTTTCTTTCTTTCTTTCTTTCTTTCTTTCTTTCTTTCTTTCTTTCTTTCTTTCTTTTTCTTTCTTTCTTTCTTTCTTTTTTTTTTTTTTTGTTGGTCATGGAGCTTGAACTCTGGGCTTAGGCGCTGTCCCTGAGCTCTTCAGCTCAAGGGGAGATCTTTAGCACTTGAGCCACAGCACCACTTCCAGTTTTCTGGTGGTTAGTTGGAGATAAAAGTCTCATGGAAGCCGGGCGCTGGTGGCTCACGCCTGTAATCCTAGCTACTCAGGAGGCTGAGATCTGAAGATCACGGTTCAAAGCCAGCCCGGGCAGGAAAGTCCGTGAGATTCCTATCTCCAATAAACCACTAGAAAACCGGAAGTGGCGCTGTGGCTCAAGTGGTAGAGCACTTGCCTTGAGCTGAAGAGCTCAGGGACAGCGCCCAGGCCCAGAGTTCAAGCCCCACTACTGACCAAAAAAAAAAAAAAAAAAGTCTCATGGACTTTCCTGCCCGGGCTGGCTTTGAACTGCAATCCCCAGATCTCAACCTTCTGAGTAGCTAGGATTACAGGCATGAGCCACCAGTGCCCAGTATATCTTGCTTTCTTAAATGGAGATAGATAGTGGCTTTTGTTATTATTATTATTTTTCTTCTTTATCCAGGCAGATTGTTTCTTACTTCACTCTGGCACTGAAAACTAGACAGCTTCCTGGCATGTCAAGATAACTCTGAAGGCATCCTTAAGCATTCCTTTTATTTGTCAAATCCTCTTTATTTTACTAAGAGTTATCTTGCAGCCAAAATAGCCTCAGGGGAAAAAATAACTGAAGAAGAAATGAACTAGGTGTGTCAGGAGAATGTGACAGGTTAGGGGTACATGCAGGTGAGTGTGCAAGGTGACAGTAGCTCCACTTTCCAATGCCTGTTCCAGCGTTTCCTTCCTCCCTCCTTTCCTCCCTCCCCCCCTCTCCCTTCCTCCCTCCCTCCTTCCCTCCCTCCCTCCCTCCCTCTATCTCTCTCTTTCTTTCTTTCTAGATTCTTTCTCTTTCTTTCTTTCTTTCTTTCTTTCTTTCTTTCTTTCTTTCTTTCTTTCTTTCTTTCTTTCTTTCTTTCTTTCTTTCTTTCTTTCTTTCTTTCCTCCCCCTTCCCCTCTCTCTCGTTTTCTTTTTCTGTGCCAATACTGGGTCTTGATCTCAGGTACTTTTTTTACTCAAGGCTGGTGCTCTACCTCTTGAACTACCTCTCCACTTCTGGCTTTTTGGTAGTTAATTGGATAAGCAGTTCTTGGAAGCTAGGCGCCGGTGGCTCACTCCTGTAACCCTACTCAGGAGGCTGAGATCTGAGGATCATTGTTCAAAGCCAGCCTGGGCAGGAAAGACCATGAGACTCTTATTTCCAGTAAACCACTCAGAAAACAGGAAGTGGTACTGTGGCTCAAGTGGTAGAGCGCTAGCCTTGAGTTGAAGAGCTGAGGGACAAAGCCCAGGCCCAGAGTTCAAGCCCCACGACTGGGAAAAAAAAAAAAAGAAGTTCATGGACTTTTCCTTTCTGAGTAGCTGGGATTGGCTGGCAAGGGGCATTTTTTTTTAGACCAGAAGAGTTTCTTCATGGACTTAAGGCACAGAATGAATACATTTGTAAAGATTTAAGAGTCTCCCCATAGATCCTAATTTTGTTGAGACTAGGGAAAGCTCAGCTTTCTTCAGTGGATAATGGCGTGTGTGTGTGTGTGTCTCTGTGTGTGTGTGTGTGTCTGTGTGTGTGTGTGTGAAATAGGGGCAGGTTCAAGGCCAGAGAGAGATGATGGCTGGGAGACCCAGCATCTTCAGGGATCAGGACCAGATTTTTAGTGCACTTCAAGTCCTTGTCACCTTGGGGTCCTCAGATGGGGACCAGAGCCAGCACAGAGTGTGTCCCACAGCAGCTTGCACCTATGTGGGAAGGTGATCAGTGGGGGAGGGTGGGGTACAGCTTCTCTGAGGAGATAGTGCCAAGGTCACCTCTGTCCTGAGACTAAAAATGCGGATTCACAGCAGACTTAAAAGAAAAAAAAAACTTGCTTAAAAAAAAAAAAGCGGGGCTGGGAAGGTGGCTCAGTGGTAGAGCACTTGCTTTGCATGCATGAAGCCCTGGGTACGATTCCTCAGCACCACATAAGCAAACAGAAAAAAGCCGGAAGTGGCACTGTGGCTCAAGTGGTAGAGCGCTAGCCTTGAGCTGAAGAGCTGAGGGACAGTGCCTAGGCCCAGAGTTCAAGCCCCACAACCAGACCCAAAAAAAGAACAAAAGCAAAACCAAACAAACTTGGAGACTGAATAGCTAAAACTTATTGCTATAGAGGAAAACAGAGCAGACTGTATTTATCTACTGCTCATGAAGGCTTCCCTGCCCCCCACCTCCTCTAGGGGATCCCTCTTGGAAAGGGACAGAATCACAGCAAAGCTCCCCAGGAAGTCCTGGAGGGTGGTTGACATTTGGTCTTCCCCATGAGCAGAGGAAGAAACTATGGCTCTGAGAAATGAATCACAAACCTGTGGACAGACTGTGGGGTGGAGCATCCATGGGGCCTGTCCCCCCATTTCCTCCCAGCCCCCTCTCTTGCTCTGTCTCCCAGTCCCTCACCCCTGGCCTCACAACCTAGCTATGGATGAGAGCTCCACAGGGAGATCTGTTGTGAATGCAGGCGTGCGTGTTCTTAACCAGTCCCTGCCCAAGTTCCTAGATGTGACCCAGCCTCCATTTGCAGGAGAGCCAGGGGAAGGGTGGGGCAGGGCTGGGGCTCATGTGGAGCTCCTTGAGAATTCTGGTCCTTGAGAATTCTTGCTCCCTGAGAATGGCTGTAGTACTAACTTGAGGAGGGGAGACCAGGTCTTGCCCCCTACCCACCTAGTCAGTGGAAACACACAGTTGTTGTTGCTGTTGTTGTTTTTTAATGCTGCTACAAGGGACTTGAACTTAGGACTTTTGGATTTTTCCTTCACGGAAGCTCTATTTCGAGATTTTTACTGGTTAATAGGACATAAAAGGTCCCATAGACTTTTCTGCCTGGGCTTTGAACCTTGAACCTCAGGTTTTACCTTCCTAGTAGCCAGGATTATAGGCAGTGAGCCACCAATGCCTGGCCAGGCAGCTCACCTTGCAGGAGGACATGTGTGTTTAGGATGTCCTGCTGCCGCTGTCCTCTGGGATGCCCCTAGGGACTGCAGGAATCAGGGACTCAAAGTGCTCTGGGATTACTCAGGTCTGTCACTCTTGGAAGATCTTGGAGTACCATTCCCTTTCCTTTGAACTTTTCAATATGCTCAGAGAACATGTACTGCATTTAATAATTGATCAATTAAGCTGGGTGCTGATGACTCATACCTACAATACTAGTGACTCAAGAGACTGAGATCTGAAGATTGAGGTTCAAAACCAACCCCAGGCAGGAAAGTCCATGAGACTTGTGTTTCCAGTTAACCAGCAGAAAGCTGGAAGTGGAGCTGTGGCTCAGGTGACAGTATGCCACCTTGAATGAAAAAATAGAGAGGAAGGTCCCCCTCATACCAAAAATAAAAAAGACATTTATTGCTTTAATGATCTTTCTACAGATTGTTTTCCCCCCGGAGAGAAGTGTTTGGAATTATGTAGGTGGATGTCTTACTCACTTGGGACAGAGTGCCTAGACAGGTGGCTTGTGACCACACACACACACACACATACACACACTCACTCACACACACACAGGTGTCTGGGAGTCAGAGATGGAGTTACCGGCAGATTTGGCATCTGATGAGCTAGTGTTGCATACCGTGTCTTCACCTAGTAGAAGGCTCCTTGGTCATTGGGAGTAGAGACACTGATTCCTTCAAGAAGGTTCCCTGACCTGCTTACCGTACCAAGGTACCACCTCCTTCCATCTAAAGTGGGGAGGGAGAGGCATTCAATCCAGCAATTTTGGGGGACACATAGAGACTTAGACCATCCTGGAGGGGGGGTTGTCTTACTTGAACAAGGTGGTACACTGCACCTAATGGTTAGGAACATGATGGTGAGAGGCAATAAGGGGATTTGTGTCCTTTCTTTGGTTGAAGTTTGATTGAGGGGGGCAGGGTAGTTTTCATATAGTCCAGGCTAGGGGTGTGTATGTGTGTGTGTGTGTGTGTGTGTATGTGTGTGTGTGTATGTGTGTGTGTGTGAGCGCGAGCACGCGCATGCACCAGCCAGTCCTGGGGCTTGAACTCAGGGCCTAGATGCTGTCCCTGAGCTTTTTTTGCTCAAGGCTAGTGCTCTGCCACTTGAGCCACAGTTCTGTTTCTAGGTGTTTGGTGTTTATTTGGAATTAATTGGACTAGCTTCAAACTGTGATCCTCAGATCTCAGCCTTCTGAATAGCTAGGATTATAGGTGTGAGCCGCTTGTGCCTGGCAATCCAGGCTTGTTTGAGGCCTGGTGGAGAAGAACCCTAAGACGCCAGGTTGAAGGAGACCCTAAAAAGACCCTGCCTTCTTGGCTTTCTTCATTGGCCTGTCCAGTTACTCAGGAGGACATATCCAGGAACCTGTGTACTCTTCCTCCAGATGCAGGGCCTTCAGGGATGGAGTCAGAGATGCCTGACTCAGTTCTTCCTTTGGCTTCATTTGTTGATCTTTAATGGAGAATGGCTGCTGTGAACAGGGAGGGGAAGAACCAGGTAGAGGCGGCAGATTTGTAGGCTAAGCAGTTTATCTTTATTTCTCAGTCAAAGGGGAAGGAAATACACGAAGGGCCAAAAGAGGGGAAATGAAAACCAATGTACTTCCTTAGGCCCTCAGACCCTTGCACCCCACCAAGGAGGCAGACAGTTCCATCTGTTCCTTCAGAGAAGACCCAAGATATCTGGACACCGGTGCTCATGCCTGTAATCTTATTACTCAGAAGCCTGAGATCCAAGGATCATGGTTCAAAGCCACCTGAGCAGGAAAATGTGTGAGATTCTTATCTCCAGTTAACTACCAGAAAACTGGAAGTGGTAGAATGCTAGACTTGAGTAAAAAGAGCCCAGGGACAGTGCCCAGGCCCTTAGTTCAAGTCCCAGGACCCACACACATACACACAAAAAGCCCCAAGATGTGATTGTTTGCTCATTGCCCTGGGGATATTCTGAACTTCCAGGCCATTGTGGTGTGTGTGTGTGTGTGTGTGTGTGTGTGTGTGTGTGTGTGTGTGTGTGTGTGTGTGTGTGTGTGTGTGTGTGTGTGTGTTGTGTTCAAGGCTAGTGTTCTATCACTGAAGCCACAGCTCCACTTCCAACTTTTGTTGGTTAATCGAAAGTAAGAGTCTCATGGACTGGCTTCGAAACAAGAGATTTCTGTCCACTTGGCTCCCAGGGCTACCTTCTGCCACACTGAGGGATCTGGGGAGTCAGACAGCCTGGCTAGTGGTCATTCACCTGGAAGGTTCCTTGTGTCACCCTGGGGACAGTCGGCTGCACAGGGAATGAAAGTCCTGAGAGTGAAGCTTTGCCCAGGTCTGAACTTGAACAAGGTCCAGATGAGCCTCTGGTGACCTGGCAGTATACAGGTCTCCTGCCCCCTAGCAGGCTGGCATTTCTCTCTGAATGGGGACAGAAGGCCAGGCTTCTGAAGGTGGAAATTAGCAAGGGCTCTGATGTCAGAAACCACTTAACCTAAAGTGTCTTTTGATGGTAAAGGTGAGGACAAGCCCTGGCATTTCTCCACAGCAGCCAGCAGGAAGCCTGGTGGCTGCTATCAGATTTTTATTTTTTTGTCAGTCTTGGAGCTTGAACTCTGGGCCTGAACACTGTTCCTGAGCTTTTTTTGCTCAAGACTAGTGCTCTACCACTTAAGTCACAGAGCCACTTCATTTTCTGAGTAGTTTATTGGAGATGAGAGTCTCATAAACTTTCCTGCCTGGGCTGGCTTTGAACCGTTATCCTCAGATCTCAGCCTCCAGAGAAGCCAGGATTATAGTCGTATTATGTGGCTCATGTCAGATTTTATACTGATGGCAAAGAGTGGGATTCATTTGCCCAGAGTTTCCAGAGGCCCCTGTCATTTTGCTGGGCCAAGATGGAGGGCTGGATCCAGCTAGGGAGGGTTTCTCTGAGCTTAGGTCAAGAGGACTAAGGATTTTTCAGGTGGGCTTAGCTAATATGAGCTTGAGTTGGTCAGGTGATGCCTCCTTGCAGGAGCACTTTGTAGGAGTGTCTTGTTCTCCTTTGGAATTGCAGGTGGCACTGGCCAAGACTTGTTCCATCCAAGGCCGCCATCTTCCCTTGATTGATAGGGTGGAAGATGGGTGAGGACACAAATGCTGGGATGGTTAGTCTTTTCCATGGTAGACTTCTTTCCTCCCTCCCTCCGTTCCTCCCTCTCTCCCTCCCTCTCTCCTCCTTTGCCTCTTTTTTTTTTTTTTTTTTTTTTTTGCCAGTCCTGGACTTGAACTCAGGGCCTGGGTACTGTTAACTGAGCCTTTTCAGCTTGAGGCTAGTGTTCTACCACTTGAGCCACAGCTCTGCTTTCAGCTTTGTTTTTGGTGATGAATTGGATATAAGAATCTCATGGACTTCCCTGCTCAGGCTGGTTTTGAACCTCCATTCTTAGGTCTTGAGTAGCTAGAATTATAGGTGTGAGCCATCAGTGCCCAGCTCGCTCACTTGCCCTTCTCCCTTCCTCTCTCTTTCTCTTCCTCCTTCCCTCCCTCCCTTCATCCTTCCCTCCCTTCCTTCCTTCCCTTCCTTCCCTTTTTTTTTGTGCCAGTCCTGGAGCTTGAACTCAGCAGTCTTGGCCCTATCCCTGAGCTTCTTTTGCTCTACTTCTGGCATTTGGTGGTTAATTAGATATAAGAGTCTTGTAGATTTTCCTGCCTGGGCTGGCATTGAATGGTGATCCCCAGATCTCAGCCTTCTGAGTAGCTAGGATTACAGGTGTAAGCCATAGGTTACCCTCTTCTTTTCTTTTTCTAATGAATGTAGGAAGGTGATGGGAAATTTTCTGCAAAGAGAGAAGTCAGAATCTGTCTTTCTCTGCCTATGTTACCCCTTTACCCTCCCTCTGTGCCTTAGATAGCTTTCCTGTCACTCTCTGTCCTCTCATGAAGGCAGTGAGGACCATGATACCATGTAGACTTTCACTGTGTTCATTTGTATGTTTCTAGCAGCAGACTCATGGTTTCTTGCAATCTGACTCTGGTCAGTGGATTGCAATTCAATCTGATCACCATTTATTTTATATTGAGGCTGTCTGGGGTTAGGCCAGTGGGAGGCTCTTCAGAGGAGCCCCAGGTCCTTGTGACATTGAGTGTTCCTGTTCCTTTACTATTGAGGCAAAAGGAAGGAAAGGTGGTCATTGCTAGCTGGGAATGTCTGTGCAATAGCTATATACACACATTTATATCAGTCCTTACTCTGTGTGTGTGTGTGTGTGTGTGTGTGTGTGTGTGTGCGCGCACGCGCGTGTGCGTGCATGCTGGTACTGGGGCTTGAATTTAGGGTCTGACTGCTGTCCCTGAGCTCTTTCTATAAAAGCTGGTACTCGATTACTTGAGCTGCAGCTCCACTTCTGGCTTTTGGGAGGTTAATTGCAGATAAGAATCTCATCGAGGAAGTGGCGCTGTGGCTCAAGTGGTAGAGTGAAGAGCTGAGGGACAGCGCCCAGGCCCAGAGTTCAGGCCCCATGACCCGACCCCCCCCCCAAAAAAAAAAAAAAAAAGAGTCTCATCGACTTTCCTACTCAGGCTGGCTTCAAACCACCATCCTCATATCTCAGCCTCCTGAGTAGCTAGGATTGGCCCCAAGCCTTGTTCTTGAGCCCTGTCTGCCTTTAGTATTCTTTTTCTTTTTTCTTTTTTTTGTTAGCTATGGGGCTTGAACTCTGGGCCTGGGTACTGTCCCTGAGCTCTTCAGCTCAAGGTGAGTGCTCTACCACTTGAGCCACAGTGTCACTTCCAGTTTTCTGGTGGTTAATTGGAGAAAAGAGTCTCAGGGACTTTCCTGCTTAGGCTGGCTTTGAACTGTGATCCTCAGATCTCAGCTTCATGAGTAGCTAGGATTACAGGTGTGAACCACTAGCACCCAACTAGTTAGCCAGTCATATTTGGTTAACGCCAAAACACCGTGCAGTGACTCACTCTTGTCTTAGGTGCCTTGGCTTTTTTCCTGCCTAGGAAATCTCTGCTTTCTCTTCAAGTCACAGACGATGTCAAATTCTCAGTGATCTGTGGACTCTGTTGTCCCCTGTTGGTGCCACATGTGGATGAATGAGAGAGCGTGGGGCAGAATGGATGTGTCCTAGTTTCCAGTGATAGACTCGAGGATTTGACATTATAGTGTGGCTCATTGTGGGCCGCATCTGGATTGTTTAGCCTCTCATATTGATCTCACTTTGCTGATGTGGACCTTACTATTTGTCCTCCATCATTTTGTTCTTGGGGATCCCAAGTGTCAGAAGCCAGGGAGAGGCCATCAGGGCAGCAATGAGCTCTGAGGATGTGGCAAAGCTGGGTTTGAACTGGACAAATATTCTCGTCTGAGAGAGGATCAAGGCAAATCAGGTGTTGGACAGAACTCTATCCAGGTGCTGGTGGCTCATGCCTGTAATCCTAGCTACTCAGGAGACTGAGATCTGAAGATCACAGTTTGAAGCTGTCGGAGCAGGAAAGTTCCTGAGGCTCTAACCTCAATTAAACAACCCCTAAAAAGTTGAAAGGAGAGGAGAGATGTGGCTCAGTGATGGAGTGGTAGTCTTGAGTGAAAAAAGCTCAGGTACAGCCCCCAGGTCCTGAGTTAAAGCTGTAATACTGGCAAAAAGAAGGAGAAAGAAAGAAAGAAAGAAAGAAAGAAAGAAAGAAAGAAAGGGAAAAGGTGCTGCGAGCAGCACTGCTTATGCCCTGTGTGGAAAATCTCAGCGGAAGGTTCAAGCTTGCAGATGGGAGGTGCAAGGCGGCAGACCACAGGAGAGATGGGTTATGCCTGCAGCCTCAGCCATATGTACTTTCAGGATGATTGGTGATTCGAGTAGAAGTGTGTCAGATGGGATTTTCAGAGTGGATCTTCAGCGGAGTCTCCCAAATCCTTTCCGTTTTTAGTCAACAATAAGAAGGGCAAGAAACTTAGAACCCTGGAGAGAGCATGGGGACACAGAGGGAGCCACCAGCACCCAGCCTGAGTGCAGTTCTTAGTGAACCTTGCTTGGTGCAGAGCCTGGGCTGTCATGCAAGGCACGTTCTCATCATCATGTTTGAGGGCTGTCTACCTAAACTCAAGATTCCTTTGGCTGGTTCCCATGTGCTCCCTGTCAAGGGGGATGGATGGCAGAGCCTACTGACTTGTGTAGATCTTCTATTCCCTTCTCTGGAATGAAGTGGGATGCTGACCATTGCACAGACTTCTCTGCAAAGCTAAGGGCACCTTAGCTCTGTACTGATGTCCAGGGTGTGTTGGGATGCAGGAATACAAGCATCTCTGTCAGCATGAGTACCACTGTTGCCCTGTGAGTCACAGGACCACCCTCCATGGTGTTTGAATTAAATAGCCATGCAGTGGCTCCCAGTTAGGTTTTGTTCTGTGTACACCTCTGACAAACAGCACAGTAGCTTAGCTTGTAGACACTGTTGTGCACTTATCTTGGGTTAGAATACAGAATGACCAGCACAGATGTGTTTTCAGGGGTCCTTCAGGAATTTGGAGGACAAAATGTATATGTAGGAATAAGACCAAGAGACTTCTGCTAAAAGATTTGAGGAAGCTATAGGAAAAAAAGAGTAATGATGAATGAATGCGGAAAATTGAATGAAGGCTGGATGCAGACAAGGATGAATAATGGTCTCACTTGATTGATGGGGAGAACACGTGATCACTGAGGGAGGTATTGGACGCAGGCTGGTGTGTTCTAGCCAAGGAAGCATGTTTTGCTTCTCTTTCTTTTTTTCTTTCTGGTTGAAAGTTGAAGAGCAGCCTTTGCCACTCCGCTGCAGAAACGGAAAGATGGATATTTAGTGCCAGAACCTGAAAGATTGAATTGATGACTGGAATTTACACATGTGGTAGCCATAAAGACTCCGCACAGCCCACCCACACTGTTCTACTACTTGAAGGCATCTGGGCTTTCAGACCTGAAGTTTGAGTGTTAGACCCTCAGAGACTGAGCTCTGGGACACCACAGGTCAGTAGAACTGCTCATAGGCTGGGGCTGGTGCCAAGGCCACAAGGGCCCCATTGCTAGAGCTATGTGCCAAAGCCAGCTTCAGGCTCCTGTGCAGAGGTCTTGATTGCTCCCCTTATAGATGCAAGACAGTGGCTTTGGCTTGAGACCATCCTTCTTCAAAGCAGCCTTTCAAGTTTTCTCAGAAGTTAGACTTGCCACCCAGCTTCTTGCAGGGGGGAGGGGGTCCCTGTCTGCTACAAATGCCCCTGAGAACACAGTCTTGTGGAAATCCCACTGGTGTCTTGAGAGTGGCAGTCTGACCATCCTGCCCATGCTCCCCTCTTGAATTTTCTTTCCTTTGTTTCCTTTCTGCCATGCTTGAACTTAGGGCCTGGGTGCTGTCCCTGAGCTCTTTTTGCTGAAGGCTGGCACTCTACCACTTGGACCACAGCTCCACTTCCGGCTTTTTGGTGATTAACTGGATGGAGATAAGAGTCTCTTGGACTTTCCTGACTGGGGCTGGTTTCCAACTGCAGTCTAAAGATCTCAGCTTCCTGAGTAGCTAGGGTTACAGGCATGTGGCACTGATGCCTGCCACCTCTCCTGGCTTTTTAAAGAGACTTTCACACTTTGTTTCCCAATTTGTTTTTCCTCCACCCTTGTAACTTTGGCCTCCCTCATTCTGGGTTTCTAATTTCCTTCTAAAATTTCAAGCAGGCAGCGAAAGCCAGGGCTGAATCGTGGATTGTCTTGGTGCTGCGGTATGGCTGGGGAGGGCAGGCATTTGCTTGGGGCTTTGCACGAAATGCCCAGTGGTCATTGATCTTCTCCAGCAAGAGCACCCTGTTTGGTTTTATTTCGTTGAAGAGGAAAATGGGAACAACCGCCGCCACTACCCCCTTTTTGCCTTCGCATTTTCCTTCTTTCTATTCCAAATGGGCAGCTTGCGGGGCGGTGCGGATCTCGGGGAGACCCTGCCCCGCACGCCTCACGACTGAAACCAAGTTCCGGGTTTGGGTTCTTTGAAACCTGTGGGTCAGCGCGCGGAGAGAAGTTTGAGATCCCAGGGAGGGAGAACCCCCGGCCTCGGAGCTCCAGTCCGATGGCGGCGGGGCGGCGCGGCCCCCCTGCCTGGAAGGCGTTTCCTCGCCCACTCTCCCCCCCCTCCCGTGTCTGGCGGAGCCGCCAGCACTGCGGTCTGGGCGGAGGAGGGAGGGAGGGGGGGACTAGTTCGTGTCAGGGGGAGGAAGGGGGGAGGGAGGGCTAATTCGTGTCAGATGCCGGGACGCCGCGCGGGGCCGGGCGCCCGCGCCTGGCTTTTGTTCCTGGAGTCTGACTGGTGCCCAGGAGTGGCCGTGGGGGCGGCGCGCGGCGCGGACGGGCTGAGCCTCCCCGAGCCTTGGGGGACCTTTCCGTTCTGCCCATTTCCTGGGACCTGCAGAGGGAGGAGGCCCCGGAGACCTCCTCCGCGGCCGAGCTCGGGTGGGGAGCGGGTGCTGGCCCCGCCAAGTCCCCCCTGCCGACGGCGGGGGACAGCCATGCGGTTGCGCGCTCTGACCCCGGGGCCATCGGCCAGGTTCGCGCGCGAGACCGGGGCGCGCGGACGCCGGCGCCAGGTGAGAGTGCGCGCCGGGCGAGGACAGGGAGGGACCTGGACCGGGGTCCCTAGGGGTGCATAGTCTGCGGGGCTGGGGGCGGCTTGGGGCCCGGGATTCTTTCGGGCAGCATCCTTGTGGGCCATGTGAACCGTTCGCGCGTGTTCGGGCGCGCGCGGGCGGTGTGCGTGCCTCCATGGCCGTGCGCCCCGCTTTGCACCCTTCTCCCGAGCAGCGCGGCTTTGCCCAGCGGGGGCGGGGAGGCGGTGCAGGTTAGCTGACTGTGTTTCCTTGGCGTTTTCCCCTCCTCTGGAATGCAAGTGGGACACTGGTCGTGGGGCACCGGCCGTGGGACACCGGTCGTGGGGCACTAATGATGCTCTGCACCGTTTGTTTTGTTTCGTGCAAAAGCAAAGGGCGCTTGAGCCTTGGGATGTGCTGAGAGACACAGGCGTAGTGTAAGCCCAGGCTGGGCCTTGGGGACCCCCCCCCCCGCACCCCAAGCTCCACAGATGTGTCCTGCAGTTGGCATTAAACTGGAGCTGCGTGACTTCTCACCACCCTTCAGTGTGCGGGGGTGGGGGTGTTCTCAAAGTCCAAGGATCTCTGCATAATTGGCGTTTGTGTTCCTGGAAACTTTCGTAAAATTCCGGAGAGAGAAAGGTTGTCAACATGCCAGCTAGTTTACTCGATCTGAACTGCAGCTGCATTTTGATTTTCAGTGTAGCAGCCAAACTCTTGCATTGGAATGGTAGGGAACGAACGTTGAAATGGTAGGGAACAGATGAATACAGAGCTCTCTGCCCCCCCCCTTACCCCCCCCCCTTCCCTCCTGCCCCAGGTACTGGCGGCCCTGTGGGATGGGAAAGTTCTCTGAGATGTGGGATCAACTCAGAGGATGTGGGAAGTGTTCGTGTCTGTTTAATTTCAGAGTCAAGTTGAGCTGAGAAATGTGTTTTTGATCAAGGCCTGCCTCCCAGAATTCTAGGCAGGGGCCCCAGCTACCCAAATGCCCCTAAATCCTCTTCCTGTGGTGGGTGAATATTTCCTGAAAGGAAAATGTAGCTGGGTCTGTGCAGATGGAGCCCCGTAGTGTTGTTGGGTTTGTAACTATTTTGCCACTATCGACCTTCAGTGGGGGAGCGCTTAGCTGGGAGGTCCCTGCCTGGGCGGGTTTTGCATTTGGGTAGAATGGAGCATGCGCGTTTAAGCGCCATCTCCTTGTCTAATTTTGGAGATTCCCCCCTCCCCTCAAAAGAGAACTCATAATCAAGACTAATTACCCGAGTTGCCCTCAGGGAGTCCTTGTGGAACCGGCAGCCTGGCTTGCTACATTTCCAAAGTTGGACTCTTTTAACTATTAAATGCAATTTACATTCTTCAGTGTGAGCTTGCTAACTGCCTTCACATTGCTTCCTCCCCACCCCCCCACACTGGTGGGAGAAATGAAAACAGTGTATCAGGTGAAGACCAGGGCAGTCCAATCCTGTCCAGTCTCCTTTCAGGAGAGATGTTATGTATGGAGTCCGGGAGTTTGTGTGTGTTATTACATGATCTTTAAACGAAACTCCCCAGGGCCCAGCAGTGGAAGGGGCGGTGCCTGGACCTCAGGTTGCATCTCTGAGGCTCTTGCTGTGGACTCTGGGGTAAGAAGACTGCAGGGAAATACTACTTCTTTCTCCTTGCTTGGAATAAAGGGGTTTGTAAGGAATGAAAGGCCACAGTATCCCTCCTTGGCTGGTGCCCTGTGGTTAGTTCATTTGGTGCACAGACATGAACTGAGGAGTCCATGGTCCACTGTCTGCCAGCCGGGCAGGGCCCATAGGGGACAAAGGGGGAAGAGCAGGTGTTCTGCATCTAGGAAATGGCCACACAGGAGAGAAGGCAAGTAAGTAAATAACGCATGTGCTCTAAATAGCTTCAGTATGCCAGCTGAGGCATTACTAGACTATTTGTCAGACTTTTTTTTTTTGGTGGTACCAGTACTGGGACTTGAACTCAGGACCTCCTGTTCTTGCTTGGCTGGCCTGCCTGCCTGCCTGCCTTCCGTCCTTCCTTCCTTCTTTCCTTAATTCCTTCCTTTTTGTTCAAGGCTGGTGCTCTACCACTTGAGTCATAACTCCACTTCTGGCTTTATTTATTCTGGTTAATTAGAGAAAAGAGTCTCATGGACTTTTCTGTCTGGGCTGGCTTTGAAACATGCCTGATCCTTAGATCTCAGCTTCCCAAGTAGCTAGGATTACAGGTGTTAGCCTCCTGTGCCAGCATGTCCCTCTCTGAGCCTGCCATTAGTCAACTACCTTGTTCCTCAGTCACTGGTTATATATGTCTTGTGTGTTACCATCTTCAGCTCCTGGTATTGATCATGGTTAAAACAGAGAGATGGCTTAGTGTCTGGTTGTCAGTTCACCTTGAGGTGAATGTCCCTTTTTAACTTGAAATAGAAACTTTATTCTTTTAAAAATTATTTAGGGGCTGGGAAGGTGGCTCAGTGGCAGAGCGCTTGCCTTGCATGCCTGAGGCCCTGAGTTTGATTCCTCAGCACCACATAAGCAAAAAGAAAAAAGCCGGAAGTGGCCCTGTGGCTAAAGTGGTAGAGCCCTAGCCTTGAGCTGAAGAGCTGAGGGACAGCACCCAGGCCCAGAGTTCAGGCCCACGACCGGACCCAAAAAAGAAAAATAAAATAAAAATAAAAATTATTTAATTGATTTTTATTTTCAAGTAGTTGTGTTAAAAGGTTTTGTTTTAATCAGTATGTCAGGTGATGAGTACAGGGCATCTTAATATCACTCCTTTCATCATTCCCACCATCTCTCCCTACCCTACCCATCCCCTCCATTTTCCTAATTCCATTTTAGTAGCAGTATGGTATGGTTACTCTTTTTGAAGGGTGTTGGGCCCATAGTAAAAGCTGTAAGGTATTCACTTTTGGAATAGTCAAGACACAGTATAGGAAGGAGTCTAATCACAGAACCCTATACAAGTGCAGACTCTTGTAGTACAGGCTATATCCACCCACACTGAGGGGGTCTCAGCTGCTTAGAACCCCCTAGTGAGCTTGGAAAACTTTCCAGTGTTTTGGCCCCACCTCCAGATTTCATTGGTCTGGCAGAGAGCCCCAGGCCAATCTCTTTAAAACTGCGCAGGTTATTCCTTGGTGCTGTTACACTGTGTCCTGTTAGGTCCTTGATAGTATGGCTGTTAAGAGGCAGGAAGAGGAGAGGGAAGAGGAGGGTTATCTCCATTTCTCATTGGTTGTGGCTTGCCACTCAGCCTGTATCATAGGTGGCAAAACCATTTCAAAGGCTTTCTGCTTGGTTCAAGGCACTCTCCCCTTTTTCTTTTTTTAAATCTGTCTTGATTTCATCATCATCATCACACACACAGGGAGATAATGTGACTAATTATCAAGACTGCTGGGGATCATGAGTGGTTGAGAAGGACTGAGAGGAGGCTGGGAAGACATAGAAATGGTTTTGGGTAGAAAACTACAAGTAGGGCTGGGAAGGTGGCTCAGTGGTAGAGCGCTTGCCTTGCATGCCTGAGGCCCTGGGTTCGATTCCTCAGCACCACATAAGCAAAAAGAAAAAAAAAAGCCAGAAAACTACAAGTAACCAAGCACCAGTGGCTCCCGCTTGGTAATCCTAGCTACTCAGGAGACAGATCTGAGGAACTGGGTCAAAGCCAGCCTGGGTATGAAAGTCCTAAGATGTTTATCTCCAATTAACCACTCAAAAGCTACAAATGGAGGTATGGCCTGAGTGATAGAGTTCCAACCTGGAGTGAAAAAGCTAAGGGAAAAGGCTCAAGTCTTGAGTTTAAGCCTAAGTATCGGAACACACAGGAAGAAAGAAGGAAGGAAGGAAAACAAGTTATCAGACAGCTTGAATAGCAGGGAATGACAGGGATGGTCCTGGAGCATGCTTTAGAAGTTGAATAGCACCTTGGAATCTATCCCCTCTGTACATCGCATCCTTTTAGTGGTTTTCTTGGAGTTCCAAGGCCAGCCAGGGACCAAGATAGTGATTTCTTGGCTATGTCTGCTATGAGTGAACAAGCAAGGAGTTGGGGTCTGCACTAATTATATGCGTTCCTTTTGAAAGAGATACATCTCAGGAGAGGATTTGTTCTGTTGAAAATGAGGAGTCAAGGGCTAGATATGCTACAGCAGCAATCAAAATCAGAATTCATAGCATTTGATCCAAATCTTGTAATTTTTAGTTTTGTAGGACGCCAAAGAATATGTTTGAATTGAAATGTAAGCCTTTACTTTATTTGAGATAGGTCTCACTATGTAGCCCAGGCTGGGCTCCCAGCTGGAGATTCTGTTGCCCCAATCTCCCAAGTGCTGGGATTACAGGCATTACAGGGATTACACACAACCATGCTTTGCTCTTATTTATTTATTTATTTATTTATTTATTTTAGTACTTACTTACTTTTGTGTGTGTGCTGGTACTGGGCCTTGAACTCAAGATCTCCCATTCTTGTTTAGCCTTTATGCCCAAAGCTGAGGCTCTACCATTTGATTAAGAGATAAGAGTGTCAGGGATTTTTCTATTCTGGCTGTTTTTGAATATCGATCCTCAGATCTCAGCCTCCTGAATAGATAGCAGTCACTAGCCTTGGTTCAGGGTTTTTAGAGAACATCTTTTCAATGTGCAGTAGGGAAAATATCAAATGGTATGCTTGATTGTGTGAGATTTTTGCCATTGTTCTGGCAGTTCTAAGTGTTTTGTATTAACATATGCAGTTCACAGTTTACCACTTTGTATAGAAATGCTAAGGTTTTGAGTGAGATGGATAAACTATTGGGGAAGAATTGCCCTTTATATTGAGTCCCCCAGCCTGTGAACATGTTAGACCTTTGCAGTTGTTCACATTTTCTTTTTTTTTCAGGAATGCTTTATGATTTTTAGTTTGCAAGCTTCTTATACGTTTTGTCAGAGATTCATTCTTTTTTTCCTTATTATTATTACTATTACTATTTTTGGTGCTGGTCCCAGGGCTGAGTGCTGTTCCTGAATTTCTTTTTGCTCAAGTCTAGTTAATGTTCTACCACGTAAGCCACAGTTCTACTTCAGGGTTTTTTTCCCCCCTGTAGTTTATTGGAGATCAGAGGTCTCACAGACTAAAATTCCTGGGCTGGCTTCAAACTGTAATCCTCAGAGCTCAGCTCCTGAGTAGCTAGGATTATAGGCATGAGCCACTGGCACCTAGCTCAAAGATTTACTCTTTTTTTTTTTTTTGTCGGCCGTGGGGCTTGAACTCTGGGCCTGGGCTCTGTCCTCAGCTCTTTAGCTCAAGGCGAGTGCTCTACCACTTGAGCCACAGCGCCACTTCCGGCTTTTTCTGCTTATGTGGTGCTGAGGAATTGAACCCAGGGCCTCATGCATGCAAGCAAGCACTCTACCACTGAGCCACCTTCCCAGACCCAATTTTTTGTTTTTTGAAATTCAGTTTTTGAAGTCCAGTGTGTGTGTGTGTGTGTGTGTGTGTGTGTGTGTGAGAGTGTGTGTGTGTGTCTGTGTGAGTGTGTGTGTGTGTGTGTGTGTGTGTGTCTGTGTGTGTGTGTACTCATATACCACCTAATTGGAGATTTTTTCTATTCTGGCTGTTTTTGAATATTGATCCTCAGATTGATATATATATATATATATATATATATATGCATACATATATACACATATATGTAATGTATAGTATATATTACACATATATCAAGTTTGTGTGTTGATCTTGAGTCCTTTGCTATTATACTCAGTTTTTGATGCAAGAAGCTTTTGGCAGATTTAATTAGATTTTCCTACCTAGACAATCATGCTGTCAGTAACAGGACAGTCACAGTACTTGTTGTAATGGCTTTCATTTCTTTTTCATGCCTCATTATACTGTTCAGGATCTCAGCAACAATGTTGAATAGTAGTGTTAATTGCAGATATCTCTGCCTTGTTCCAGATGTTTAAACGGAAAGTATTTAGCATTCATCACTAAGAGTGTTGCTGTGGGATTCACAGAGATGCATTCTGTCCATGTCTGGGAGGCCTTTATATTCCTGCTTGACTCTGAGTTCCTCCTCCTCCTCCTCTTCCTCCTCCGCCTCCTCTGCCTCCTCCTCCTCGCCTGGGTGCTGTCCCTGAGCTTCTTTTGCTCAAGGCTAGCACTCTACCACTTGAGCCACAGTGCCACTTCCAGCTTTTTTTCTGTTTATGTGGTACTGAGGAATTGAACTCAGGGCTTCATGCATGCTAGGCAAGCACTCTGCCAGTAAGCTATATTCCCAGCCTGATTCTGACTTCTCATCAGACATGTATGTTAAATTTTGTCAGTAGTTATTCTACATTGTTCTAGAAGGCAATGTGCTTTTTGCTTATTAAATTTTGATTGATTGATTGATTAAATGTGTGTGTGTGTGTGTGTGTGTGTGTGTGTGTGTGTGTGTGTGTGTGTGTGTGTGTATACACCAGTATTAGAACTTGAACTCAGGATATGACATTCTTTTTTTTAATTGAGATTAGGTGATTACTTAAATTTCACATATTTCACAGTATTATGGAATAGTGATACTTGGTTAAAGTCACAAACACATTTTAACCTTCACAAGGCAAATTGTCATCATGGTCTATAAAGTTTGTGAATTCTATGAGTTTTGACAATACAACTATTTCTTCCACATTAGGTGATATATACATTTCTTTCCTTTTGCTTAGTATAAGCTGTTTCCTCTTTCCCGCTTATTCTTTCCCTCCCATCACTGCCTTGAGTTGCTTAGTTCATTTTCATCTATGTCCAGTACAGCTGATGGGCCCCTCTGTTGTACATTTCCCGTTTCCCTCTGATTCTGTGTCCTCCTAGCTTCCCTCAGTTGGGAACACATGCACACGTGCGCGCACACGTGCGCGCACACGTGCATCCACACCCCTCCACCCCTACGCACCAAACAACTATGTATGTGGTCCAGAGCATGGGAGTCATTTAGCAATAATAACGACAGAATGACTGGAAGTCCTTTGTTTCTTGAGTCCTATTTACTTTGAGGATATGACATTCTTTTTTTATTTTTTTATTGTCCTAGGGCTTGAACTTAGGACTCAGGCACTGTCCCTGAGCTTTTTTGTTCTACCAATTGAGCCATAGCTCCACTTCCAGCCATTTTGTACAAGAGATAAGAGTTTCAGAAATTTTTCTGCCTGGGTTGGCTTTGAACTGAGATCCTCAGAGCTCAGCCTCCTGAGTAGATAGGATTACAGGCATGAGCCACCAATGGTTGACTTTTTGATGTCTTTTTCAGTGTCAAACCAACCTTGCATTCCTGGGATAAATCCAGCTTCTCATGATATATTATGCAATGAGTTATAGGTTATATATGAGTTAGATAGCTATATAGAGTAAGTCATGGGTTATTTGGAAATGTGTTATTTAGTTTGCAAATATTGGGGGAATTGTCTAGGTATTTCTCTGTTTCCTAATTTAATCCCATCTTGGCCAGGGAACATGTTTTTAGTAGGATTTGAATTCCTTGGGGTTTATTTTGACTAATAATGTTCTCAGTGTGGTTTATGTTGGTAAACACTCCGTACTTGAAAAGAATGTGTATTCTGTTGCTATTGAGTCAAGTGTTCTATAAATGTTTATTAGGTCAATGTGTTTCACAATGTTGTTCAAATCTTTTATGTCACTATTTTCTAACTAGGTTATTAAGGGAGGGGTGCTTTAGGTTTACAAGGCTGCCATAATAAAATGCTACAGGCAAGGTGACTTAACTGAAATTCATTGTCTTATAGTGCTGGCAGGAAGCCCAAAGCCATGGTGTGGACATTTGTCTTGATGAATTGATCTCTTGCTCATTGAAAAATGTTTTTTTTGTTGTCCTTGGTAATATTTATTCTAAAGTATTCATTGTCTTATTAATCTAGCTACTATAAATTCCCTTTGTTTAATATCACTGTGGTATATTTGTTTTGTAGTATTTACCTTTTTTTTTTTTTTTTTTTTGGTGCTGGTTCTGGGGCTTTGAACTCAGGGCCTGGGCGCTATCCTTGCATTTTTGTGCTCAAGGCTAGTGGTCTACCCCTTGAACCACAGCTATACTTCCTGCCTTTTAGTGGTTAATTGGAGATAAGAGACTCATGGACTTTCCTGCCAAGGGGGGTAGCTAGGATTACAGGCATGAGACACTGGTGCCTGGATTCTACCTTTTAATTGAGGTATTTAGACTATAGGAATATGATTATTTCAGTGATGTGTGAGATACCATTGCTAGTTACCAGCTTTTCTTCTGAACATATTTAGAACACTTGAAACTTTTTTTTTTTTTTGTTCCAGGGTGCTGTCCCTGAGCCTTTTTTTTTTGTTGTTTGTTTTTTGCTCCACCGCTCTACTTCTGGGTTTTGGTGGTTAATTGGAGATAAGAGTCTCATTGACTTTCCTGCCTGGGCCATCTTTGACCTGTAATCTCAGATCTCAGCCTAGGATTACAGGTGTGAGCCATTAGCACTCAGCGAAACTTTTTAATGGTTCCATTTTATTTCCTTTGTTGGCTTTTGAATTCTAGTTCATTATTTTACTGGCTGCTTTAGAGTGTGCCAGTATTGTGGCTTGAACTCAAGACCTGGATAGTATCTCTTTTCTTTCAACGTTCATGCTCTATTACTTGAGCCATAACTCCAATTCTGGATTTTGCTGGTTAACTGTTAATAAGAGACTTTTCTTCCCAGTCTGGCTTCAGACTGTGATCCTTAGATCTCAGCCTCCTGAGTAGAAACCGTGCCCAGTGTATTTTTTATTTGAACAGATAATTCTTAATGATCTTTAATTAATAAGAAAATCATATATAATTACATTCCAAATGCTTTTTATCCTTTTACATAAAGCCATAGTTCCATCTACCTGTTTACTGTTTCCTTTTCCCTAATGGCACATCTTATATATCAGCTAGGGATGCGAATGCATTTCAGTGTTCTGATTCTGAGTATCTTAATACATTTATAGTATTTTTTCATTTTGAAAGATATTTTGGCTAGATTGACAGTTTTTAACATTTTATTTATATTTTTAAATTTGTTATTATTATAAAGGTGATACAGAGGGGCTACTGTTACATAAGTCAGGTAAAGAGTACATTTCTGGGCTGGGAATGTGGCTTAGTGGTAAAGTGCTTGCCTAGCATGCATGAAGCCCTGGGTTTGGTTCCTCATTACCACCAAAAAAAAAGAAAAGAAAAGCTAGAAGTGGCACTGTGGTCCAAATGGTAAAGTGCTAGACTTGAACAAAAGAAACTTAGGGTCAGTGCCCAGGTCCTGAGCTCAAGCCCCAGGACTGGGGGGGGGGAATATATATATATATATATATATAGAGAGAGAGAGAGAGAGAGAGTACATTTCTTTTTGAGCAATGTCACCACCTCTTTCCTCACTCTCTCCCAAATTTTCCCTCCCATCCCCACATACAAGTTGTGTAGTTCATTTTCTTTTCTTTTCTTTTTTTTGGGTCCAGTCATGGGGCCTGAACTCTGGGCCTGGGTGCTGTCCCTTAGCTCTTCAGCTCAAGGATAGCACTCTACCACTTGAGCCACAGCGCCACTTCTGGCTTTTTTCTTTTTGCTTATGTGGTGCTGAGGAATCGAACCCAGGGCCTCATGCATGCAAGGCAAGTATTCTACCACTGAGCCACCTTCCCAGCCCGTGTAGTTCATTTTCAACATAGTGTCTAGTGAGTGGACAGGTTTCTTTTTTTCTGTGTGCATTTGATATTGCTCCATTGTCTTTTTACTTGTATTACCTTTTTTTTTAATGAAAAACTTCGTTTATCCTAATATTTGGTTTCCTGAATGTGGTGCTTCGTATTTTTTCTTTTTTTAGAAATTTTATTATTAGATTAGAGCAATTTGGTTTTCATGTGCCTTGGTGTAGTTACTGTTAACTTCTTATTCTAGAAATTTGTGCAATTCTTGGCCTTATGTGTTTACAAGTTTCCCCCTATTTTGGAGAAGTTTTGGTCAGTAGTTTTTCAATTATCTTTACCTTAGTCCTCTGTAGGGACCTAGAATGCATGATATTATGCAATCTTCCCTCAGTTTCTGATGCTCTAGGATGCCTATGCTTCTTTGTGCTTTAATTTTTAGAAGTTTGTATTGTGATATCTTCGGTTCTATTCTTTCCCTCTGTCTCTCTGTCTCTCTATACTGGGGCTTAAACTTAGGGTTGGCACTCTGCCACGTAAGTCATGCTTCTACCTCCAAGTTTTTGCTGGCTAATTGGAAACAAAGGGTCACAAACTTTATTGCCTGAGCTGTTTTGAACCGGGGTTCTTAGATCTCAGCCTCTTGGGCAACCAGGATTACAGGCGTGAGCTCCTGGTGTCCTCCTTGCTGTTCTGTTTTCCAATATGGCCAGTAATCATTTCCAGTGTTTTTTTTTTTTTTTTTTTTTTTAAGCTGAGACTTTTGCTTTCCTTCAGTGGATATTTAATGTGGATGTTTGTGTGTTTTCCAGGATCTGCTTTTGGACACGTACAATACAAATGTTCTAACTCTCTAACTATTCTTGTCTGTCTGTTCTCAGATCCCAGTAATTTCTGCATTAGTTTCAATGGATTATTCTCCATGCGGGTTTTGTTTCCTTGTCTCCTTGAGTGCCTGATAATTTTTGACTGGCCGCCAGACATGTATTTGACTGTGTTTGGATGCTGAAAAAATTTTGTGTTGGTATTGGTACCCTTTTGAGCTTTATTCTGGAATGCAATTTCGTTACGTGGAAACAGTTAACAGTTCCTTTTGGGTAGAGCTTTTCAGATAGGGTAAGATAGAACACTATTCTATCCAGGGCTATTCTTTCCCATACCCTAGGTATGCACCTTCTGGGTTTTCTGAGCACTGTGCTTGGGTTTTGTGATGTTTTTGGTCTGGCTGTAGAACCAGGCCCCATCCCCAGCTCTGTGTGCATGTCAGGCACTGTCACCTCTAACCCTGTTTGGTGATTCTTTTCCTACGGGGCCTCATCTCTTAGGTTTCTCTGTGTCTGTCTGTTTTCCCCCTGCTCAATACTGAGGTAAACATTTAAGAGGGTTTTTTGTGTGTGGTCTTTTTTCCTCCCTTTTTTTTTTTTTTGTCTGTCCTGGGGCTTGAACTCAGAGCTTGGGCACTGTCCCTGAGCTTTTGTGCTCAAAGCTAGCGCAGTCACTTGGAACCACTACACCACTTCCTGTTTTCTGGTGGTTAATTGGAGATAAGAGTCTTATAGCCTTGGAACTGAGATCCTTAGATCTCAGCCTCCTGAATAGCTAGGATTATAGGTGTGAGCCACTGGTGCCTGGCCTTTGTGCAGATCTTAAGGATCCTGGGACCTGTGCAGATTCTGTCTAGCAAATTCACTTTGCCTTCCTCAGCCCAGGTAGTATACTAGGCTCTGCCTGCTTTCTCCTTTCCTCCAGGCAGCCTAGAAAATCTCTTAAGGCAGCCTGTGGGGGAGGGGAGGGCAGCTGGCAACCATGGGATCCATGGTTTGTTTTCCTTCCTGAGTATGGTTGTGTGTCCTTTATGCCAGGTTCACATTTTAGGAGATTCGAGGTCTGGTGATGTGGTCACCGTGCACAGATTGAGGTCACCATGGTATTGCTCAGTTGGGGGAATTTTTCGGTTCTGTTAGTCTTAGGAGTCCACCCTCTGTGAGTTGAGCTGTTGAACAAGGGATCCTCATCACTGCTCTTCATATTCTGCTTCAGCATGTTAACCACATTGTATATTTTTTGCACTGTGGGGGGACCTTTTTGGTTATTTCAGGTGGGAGATCAATTCTGTTTCTGGCACTACATCTGTATCAGAAATAGAAGATCCTGTTTATTAGCATACCACACATTCACACACACACACACCACACCACACCACACACCACACACCACACACACATTCTCTGTCTCTCTGTCTTTATTTATCTCTTTCCCCCTCACAGTGCTTAACATTATTTAACTCATCTTCAAGACCAAATTGACAACATCTTCTCAAGATTGCCATTTTATTAACTTTTACCCATTCCTTTGTAGGCCTTTAGTGAGTAAAATGTAACAACTTGAAGCACTCGGGATAATGATGCTAACTATGTGTCCCCCACATAGACACCACCCTAAGTAACCCCTTCTTCACCAGACCTTATCTATCACTTTGTGCAATGAGTATGTGCTCCAGAGGGGACTGTACTGTTGTTGCTTATGTTAATAGAGATGAACATGCCTGCTCATGAACATCTTAAATAGAACCACTAGAAGTTCTTGCATCTTGGGGCTTAAACTCAGGACCTTATGCTTTCCTTTGCCTTGCTTACTCACAGCTGTTGCTTGGCCACTTGAGTCATGCTCATAGTCTGGCTTTTTGCTGGTTAATGGGAGATAGCTATCTATAAAAGATTTGTCTTCCTTCCCTGGTTTTGAACTTTGATTGTCAAGCTCAGCCTCCTGAGTAGGTTGGATTACATGTGAGAGCAACCAGCACCTGGTTGTGGGCACTTTTAGGCTGCTATATCTTTATTGTATGTTGGAATGGCATTGCT
Organism: Dipodomys merriami; assembly: GCF_024711535.1. Taxonomy (NCBI): domain Eukaryota; kingdom Metazoa; phylum Chordata; class Mammalia; order Rodentia; family Heteromyidae; genus Dipodomys; species Dipodomys merriami. The sequence goes on from NW_027206601.1 coordinate 540,615, forward strand.
GGATCACAGGGTAAGTGTATGTTTGCAAATACAAGCTGTTCATCAAAGTTGTATGTTATGGTAGCTTATTGTCTTTTCAGTTTCAATTATTCTGGTTAGGTGAGTAATGGCCTCGGTGGCCATCCACATAGCTAGCATTGGTTGTTCACTAGCACAGATCAGCAAGTAGGTATAAGGCTGCTATCTGGTTTCTAAGGCCATTGAATTAGAAGGTCATCAGATACAGCCATGATCCCAGACTTTACAGACATGAACTTGGTGGATGCATAGTTAATTTCTTCTCAGTCTTAATACTTGCCAGATCGCTTGTGTATCTCAGCGGAGTCTTAACGACTGTCCTGCAGAAAAGGTGTGGCTCGGCAAGGCTTCCAACTGAATGGTAATGTTTTGGCATCTAACAACATCTTTAGTGGGAAAATTAGTTAGCTTCCCAGTTAGCTGATCATTTCTTCCAGAAGAAAAAGCATAAAGATACTAGCAGTGTGAACTGGGTGCAGGTGGCTCACTTCTGTAATCCCAGCTACTTAGGAGGCTGAGATCTGAGAATCCATGTTCCAAGCTAGTCCAGACAGACCAATCAGTGAGGCTTTTCTGTCCAGTTAAGTAGCAAAAGGTGGGAAATAGAAGTGTAGTTCAAGTGGTGGAGTGCCAGCTTTTGGTGTAAAATCTAAATGAGAACTAGAGGTACTGAGTTCAAGCACCAGTACACACACACACACACACACACACACACACACACACACACACACAATTTTGGAAATGGGTTGCTTTTTGGAAGTAGAAGATGTAAGTCACAAGTGTTGATGAGAGCATATTATCACCTAGGCCACAGCGATTGATATCATGCCACTCAGAGCCGTCACATAGAAAGTGAACTGCCCACAAGGACTTTCAGATCCAGACTACTGACTGGTGACTGTGGCTCATCTTGGGAATTCCAGCCTTGCAGGATGGTTTCTCATTTTCTGTTTCCGTGTGTGTGTGTGTGTGTGTGTGTGTGTGTGTGTGTGTGTGTGTGTGTGTGTGTGTGTGTGTGTGTGTGTGTGTGTGTGTGTGTGTGTGTGTGTGTGTGTGTGTGTGTGTGTGTGTGTGTGTAGATTCCACCTGATTTATTATCTCCTGGAAGAGAAAAAAGAGAAAAAAAAAAACCACACTGTGATTTGAAGTGTTGACAGTTTCTTCCTTGACTTTTTTGCAGGCTGAAGAACTGACTGCAAGTCTGCACAGTTTTAAGAAAAAGGCCTTTAAGAAATCCAAAGCCTGTGGTGTTTGCAAAGAAACCATTGACGGTCAAGGGATTTCGTGCCGAGGTAAGTCCTTGCTTCTGATTCTCCTCGCAATGGCTAAACTGAAGCCAAACAAGCAAAAAGCAAAAGTGAAAACACTCTTTTGGGAGTTGCCAAAAGTTAAATAGTGGAATTTCCCTCTTTTTGACTCCTTGCACCCCTGGACCTGTACTTGTAGGAACCTACCGTATTTACAGAGGTATGTGCCCACGAGATTTTTCCAGTAGCAGAGCTACTCTGATGGGAGAGAAAACAGCTCTTGGTGATTTGTGATTTGCTCTCTCTCTTTTTTTTTTTTTTCTCTCTCCTTTCCCTCTCCCCATCCTCTTTCTCTTTTGTTGGTCTTGGGGTTTGAACTTGGGGCCTGGCACTGTCCCTGAGCCTGTTTGTGCTCAAGGCTACTATTTTACTACTTGAACCACAGCAACACTTTCAGTTTTTGAGGAGTTAATTGGAGATAAGAGTCTCATGGGGATTTTCCTGCCCAGGCTGGCTTTGAACAGTGATCCTCAGATCTCAGCCTCCTAAGTAGCTAGGATTACAGGCGTGAGCCACCAGTGCCAGGTGCTTTCTGGTTTCCCCATAGTGTTCTTCCTTCACTTAATTCATTTGGACTTTCTAATCTATTGATAAAGTTATTTGTTCTTCAGAGTTAGGTTTATTGTGTGATGTGGCACTGCTACTGTCCGTAAAGCCACTAACTTGGGTTCTTGATGCTTTTACACATCTTGTAGTTAGTGAAACTTTCAATTATGTTGTACTGTGCATTGCAGAATGGGTGTGTGTCTGGGTTGTTGGGGTTGGCACACAGTGGAGGCTGGTATCCACTTCTTTGTAGGGTTTAACACTCCATTTGTGGAATTCATTTATTATTATTTTTTTGTGTGTTGGTACTAGGGTTTGAACTCAGGGCCCTGCCCTCTTGCTTAGTTTTTTTCTTCAAGTCTAGCACTCTACCACTTGAGTCATACCCCCACTTCTAGCTTTTTCCTGGTAAATTGGGGGATTAGGATATCATGGACTTTCCTGCCCATACTGGCTTTGAACCATGATCTTCAGATCTCAGCCTCCTGAGTAGTTAGGATTACACGTGTGCACCACTGGAGCACCACTTAATTTTTTGAGACAGGATCTTGCTGTGAATAGAGTAGGCTGACCTTAAACTTGTAGTTCTCCTGTCTCAGCTTCTCCAGTGCTGTGATTCCAGACATGTATCACCATACCCAGCAATGCTTTTGTGAAAGCCTGCCGTCTTGGCTGGTGGTCTTCTGCCACATTGAGACTTCTTGGTTTCTTTTTTTTTGGGGGGGGGGGTCCGGTTGTGGGGCGTGAACTCTGGGCCTGGGTGCTGTCCCTCAGCTCTTCAGCTCAAGGCTAGCGCTCTACCACTTGAGCCACGGCACCACTTCCGGCTTTTTTCTTTTTGCTTATGTGGTGCTGAGGAATCGAACCCAGGGCCTCAGGCATGCAAGGCAAGCGCTCTACCACTGAGCCACCTTCCTAGCCCCGAGACTTCTTGGTTTCTTCATTGGACCACCATGCTGCTTTGGAGTGGGGGGAGGGGGGGAGATACACAGCTGTCAGGCTTCAGGGGGCTGGGGATCCAACCCAAAGCTCCTCTAGGTCGCTTGGAGTCCTTTCAATGTAGAATGATGAAGCTGCTTGCTTCTCTCTTCTTTGAAAACATCTTCATACTCAGTGCTGAAGAACGTACTTGTGAGCAGGTGGCACTGTACCTACTGCTTCTTCTCTTTCCCTCTGCTTCCTGTGAGCTAACACTTTTCAATCTCAGGTGTCTCCTCCCACCACCAGGCCTCCAGGTACCCCTCCAACTAGGATGCTTAGGCATCCACCTCTCTTCTGGAACCTTCAGATGTTTCCTCCTCCCCTCAGCCTACTGGATGCCCGTGTGTGTGTGTGTGTGTGTGTGTGTGTGTGTGTGTGTGTGTGTGTGTGTGTGTGTGTGTGTGTGTGTGTGTGTGTGTGTGTGTGTGTACGTACTTGAACTCAGGGCCTCAAAGTCTTCTTTAGCATTTACACTTCTGGCTGGCACTCTACCACTTGAATCACATCTCCACTTCTGTCATTTTGCTGGTTAATTGGAGATAAGAGTCCGTGGATTTGCCCAGGGTTAGCTCGAACTGCAATTTTCAGATCTCAGCCCCTTGAATAGCTAGGATCCTGCAGGAACCTCTACTCTGTGATATATCAAAGCTTTGGGCCAGGGAGTGTCCTCAGCCTTGAAAGTGATGAGGAAGAGTGAAGTGGACACAAGGGACTTCTTTCCAGAGGTGGGCTCTTCTTCCCTGAGTGGTCAGGGGCTGCTTTGAAGGAGTTGATTTGAGAGCAGAGGATGTCAGATCCCTCAGGATTGTGCTCACAAAAGAAGAAAGAAGCTGAAGTGATGGCATCCAGGACAGGGACCTTTGGTTGGCTGGCCAGTAGTGGTGACACTGTGAGGGAGGTCATTTCATTGGTGTTTTAGGAGGGCATACATGTGCCAGTTCTGTGGCTTGAACTCAGGGCCTTGGCTCTCTCTCTCTTAGCTCTTGTGTGTAAGTACTCTACTACTTGACCACAGCTCTATTTCTAGCCATTTGGTGACTGGAGATGAAGAGTCACACACACCTTCCTGCCTAGGTTGGTTTTGATCTTACCTTTAGTATTACAGGTATGATTCACTGCTGTCTAGCCTTACTGACCTTTGTGGCTATGACCTCTGGAGCACCCCAGGGCTGAGTTCTTCCAGAAGTTACATGTGGAGGCTCTCTAGGGAGTCCACTCAGGTTCATGTCTGGGTCTCTTTTGTCTATTTCCAGACAACTGGTGTGACATTCTGGCCTGTGTTTTTAAATAGTTCTGCATGAGAACCTGGTTGCTGTGGGGGTCTGTGGCTGGTGTTTTAAATATGCTCTCTAAGAATAATTAGAGTCACAAGGATAGACACGAAAATAAAGAATTGTCTCAGCAGGGCAATATTTACTCTTGCAGAAGGGTGCACCATCAGCCAAAAATCTGGCTCTGGCAAGCACACAGAGCAGGCAGTCTGCTTTGATATTTATCCCTAATGCAGCAGGCCCCACCCCTCTGCTTGGATTGGTTGAGCTCTGGTTCACACTCTGCTTGTAATTGGCTAGTTTGAGTAGGGTAAAATGTATCTAAATGAGATTTTGACGTAAGATGAACAGTTCATAATCTCAAACTATACCCACAGGCTCTGCTATTTCTTGAAACGTCTGAGGCGTGTTTTAAGTCCATCTTGAAAAGAAACCAGTTTAAGACAAAACCTTAGTATTTCAAAAATTTGTTCTTATCCCAAAGCAGTTCCTATTTTGCTTGTTAATAAGAGCCAAGCCACCAAGCCAAAGCAGAACTTTTAAGCAACACACTTTGATAGAAAAGACAGTTTTTCTCACCAGCCATTCCTGTGCACAGTGTGTCTATATCCACCCTCTGGGGCTGCAGCAGCCCTGTGCGCCTCCAGGAATACTGAGAGGACAATGGCTGCCATATGTGTGTGTGTTGTAATCTCTGCTTTCAAGAAATGTTCCTTTTTTTGTAAGGTTTCTGGGGCCCAGGCCTGTAATCCTAGCTACTCAGGAGGCTGAGAGCTGAAGATCCTAATTCAGAGCCAGCCCCAGCAGGAAACTCTATGAGACTTTTATCTTCAATGAACCAGAGGAAAGCCCCTGTGTTTAGGATTTGAGTCTATAAACAGGACGCGAAGGTGTGAAAATAAAGAGAACGAATGTCATGCTTGAAAGGAACGTGGGCTTACCTGTGAAATGAGGTCTCTGAGTAGCTCTGGGGGTGTTGTGTGACTCGGAGACAAGCGTGTGATTGAGGATCATTGAGTGCATACAGGCCTGGGCTTGGATCCATCCTTGACCCATAAGTGCTGAGTCTTCTTCTGACCTAAAAATGTAGAGTCCAGGGTAATGATGAGGCCTCAATAGGGTGGGCAAGAGGTTTGTGGCCAGCTTTGGAGAAGCTCAGCTTGGTTGCTGGTGTTGGAGTCATTTGTCATTGCCCCCGGTGGACATTGTACTGGGTAGTTCCCTGTGTGTGACACCCATATGAGTCGTGGTTCTGCGTGGATGCATGAATTGTAAATAGGCACCGCAAGTAATCTGGCTGTGATGGAAGGAAGGGCTTTGCTTGCCAATAACTGCCACAGTGGCTGACTTGAACTGTGTTGCGTATCCCACTTGAAGACTAAGTCATTCCTTCTTGTCTTTGTATAAATGAGGCTCACATTTACCTAGGGGCTACCTCAAGCAGCTCATACTAGTTTCAAGTTGAATAGAGCCAGTAAAAGAGCTTCTTGTGAGAGCCCTGGTGTTAGATCCAGGGGTAGCTGCGCGCTGCCTTCATTCCTGTTCTGGAGGAGAGGTATTGGCACAGCACCTTCCATGGCTGGCTCTGCCTTGCTCTCTGTCCTGTGAATGGCTATGCAATCTCATCACATTGCTTGCTTGGTTTCCATGAGCTCTGTTTTATGGCATATTTTAATAGGTGGGTTGTGAAATGTTAGAATAGGTTGGGGAGCTTGTCAGGGTAGTTTGTGGTGTGTATGTGGTTGTGTGTGCTTGGGTGTGGTTGTGAGTACACACAAGTGTGATTGTGTATGTGCATGCATGGTTTTGTGTGCTTGAGTGTGCAGGTATGATTGTGTGTGCCTGCATGGTTCTGTGTTTCTGAGTATGAGTGTACATGTATGTGAGTACATGCAGGTGTAATTGTGAATGTAAATGCATTAGCATGTATGCATGCATGTGTGGAATGCATTGTGTGTAATTGTATGTTCATAAATGTTGGATGCACGTATGCATCACTGGTTGCTTGTGTGCGTGTGTATATGTGTCTGCATGTGTCTGTGCACAAGTTGCTTGAGCATAGAGAGACTCCACAGTGATGCATCTCTAGGGCTCAGGGAACTTGGTTGACTTCTGCTACTCTGCTCCACAAAATCTGTCATCTGGAGACAGAGTTTCTGGAGGAGCTTTCAGTGCTTGAAAGAGAAAAGAGGGACTGGACCGTGTTCTGTGTGAGGAAGATGTTCTTGCTAGCTTCATTCATTTGTTAAAGAAGGTACTCCAAGATGTGCCAACGCCAATCACTCGCATGTCACAGCTTCCAGGCATTCAGAAGAGCAAAGACCAAGAACAGTACATGCATGATGGCTCCGTGGCTCGTCCTTTTACAATTTTTATTTCAAATCCAGAATCTATAAATACAGAGGGCTGTGTGTCTGTTTGTGTGTACAGCATGTGCTTGGGCAGAAAAAGTTTCCATGAGACTCTCACCTTCAATTAATCACCAAAAAAGCCAGAAGTGGGGCTATGGCTCAAGTGGTAGAGCACTAGCCTTGGGCAAAAGAGCTCAGAAACAGTCTTAGGTTCTGAGTTCAAGCCCCAAGGCCTGCAGAGAAAGAGAGAGCAAGAGAGAGAGCGAGAGTGAGCAATTGAGAGATAGCAGGGAAGAGAAGAAAAGATATTGTCATATCTTAGGTGACCCCTAACCTTGGATGAGAATGATGAGTCAAAATAAACTTCTTTATAACTTGCCCAGGCTGTGTCTAGTAGGCAGGAGGCATTCTCTGGCTTGCATTAGTAGAGGTATGGCACAGAGAAGAGGTGGTGACTCCAGGAAGGTGGGCAGTGCAGATGACCTCCGATGGGCTATTTGGCAGCCTGCATGCTGGGAGGGCGGAAGCCTTGTGCTGTACCCACTGGTTCCTGGTGTTGTAAGTTTCCCCTTCCCCCAGTGCTCAGGAGAACTCAGAGATGAGTTTGGCTGATAATGCCTGGCTCATCTGACTGCTCTTTTCAGGCCAGTCCATGACTACAGGTATTGTTGCCACACTTCTTTGCAAAGCAGTCACAGTGACCCGTTTCCCCCCCCCCCCCCCCCAGCCACCATCCACAGTTCCCTGAATTTTCCCCAAAGAGATTCTTTGTGCTGACCCCCCTGAAATCCTGTTGGCTCTGCCCTTCTAGTCATACTCTGTCATTTCCAGAGGGAGCAAGGAAACTGAGTCTTCCAGAAGCATGAGAAGGGAGACTGAGCAACTGGATAAATTACACCTGATACTTTCTTTATTTTATTTGTGAACATACTGTACAGAGGGGTTACAATTACATGGGCAGGATAATGCATATATTTCTTACCAAGCATTGCAGCCTCCTCCTTTGTTTACCCTTCACATCCCTTCCCAGCCTCCCCCTTCCCCCCCTGCACCTGATATTTTCAAGCCTGAGACATCTGGGTTCCATTAGTTTACTTTGTAGGCAGATTTTAATTTTTAAAACCTTTTGGGAGCTGGGTATTGGTGGCTCACACCTGTAATCCCAGGTACTCATGAGGCTGAGATCTGAGGATTGTGGTTTGAAGCCAGCCCAGGCAGGAAAGTACATGAGACTCTCATCTCTAATTAACCACCTGAAAGTGATGCTCTGGCTCAAAGTGGTAAGAGTGTTAGCCTTGAGTGAAAAAGCTCAGGGGACATAGCGCCCAGGCCCTGAGTTTAAGCCCCACGACTGACAAAAAAAAAAAAAAAAAAAAAGAGGAAGGATGTAGTTTGAGAGGTTTCAATCCCTGGTCAGCTTTCTAAGTTTTTATTTTTTGTGTGTCGGTTGTGGGGCTTGAACTCTGGGCTTGGGCGCTGTCCCTGAGCTCTTCAGCTCAAGGCAAGTGCTTTCCCATTTGAGCCACAGCACCACTTCCAGTTTTCTAGTGGTTTATTGGAGATAAGAGTCTCTTGGGCTGGGAAGGTCGCTCAGTGGTAGAGCTCTTGCCTTGCGTGCCTGAGGCCCTGGGTTCGATTCCTCAGCACCACATAACCAAGAAGTGGAGCTGTGGCTCAAGTGGTAGAGTGCTAGCCTGGAGCTGAAGAGCTGAGGGACAGTGCCCAGGCCCAGAGTTCAGGCCCACGATCGGATCCAAAAAAAAAAAAAAAAGATGCAGCCCACAGAATGGGAGAAAATTTGGGGCTGGGAAGGTGGCTCAGTAGTAGAGCGCTTGCCTTGTATGCATGAGGCCCTGGGTTCGATTCCTTAGTACCACATAAGCAAAAAGAAAAAAGCCGGAAGTGACTCTGTGGCTCAAGTGGTAGAGCGCTAGCTAGCCTTGAGCTGAAGAGCTGAGGGACAGCGCCCAGGCCCAGAGTTCAGGCCCCACGACTGGACCCCCCCCCAAAAAAAAAAAAGTCTTATGGACTTTCCTGCCCAGGCTGGCTTTGAACCGTGATCCTCAGATCTCAGCCTCCTGAGTAGCTAGGATTACAGGCGTGAGCCACAGGTGCCTGGCTCTCAGTTGTTTTTGAGGCAGAATGTGGCTGGATATCATGGTGGATGGGCCTGGTAGAGCAAAGCTGCTCACTTCCTGATGGCCAGGAAACAGGGTGGGGTCAGGGGTGAAAGGTCAGGGGACAAGGCAACATTTCCCCAGGGCATGTCTCCAGGGATTTACCTCTTCCAGGGAGACTCACGTGTCCTCGTCTTTGGTTCTACTCTCTCTCAAGACCATATTATGAATCTATCAAAGGATCACTCCATTGATTAGGTCAGTGCCTTTAGGACCAGTTTTCCTAAGAGCTCCCCAATGTAGGAGCCTTTGGGAGACATCTTGGATAAACTGCAACGCGTGGCTGTTATCCAGACGGCTCCCTGCGGCTAGCAATTGTCCAGCTGTTGGGTGCCATGCAGGGTGGGCATTCACCACTTTGTTTTGTTTATTTGTTTTGTTTTGTGCCAACAGCTCTGAGTTCACTTGGCTTTTCCACTCAAGGTTGGTGCTCCACCCGTGGAGCTACAACTCCACTTCTATCTTATAGGTGGCTAATGTTTCTGCCCAGGCTGGCTTCAAACCATGATCCTCAGATCTCCACTTCTTTAGTGAGGATTACAGGCATGAGCCACCAGTGTCCTGTACTGGATAGAGGTGCTTTGAACAGGGAGCCTATAAGTCAGAGAAAAACAACTTTGGGGGTAGTGGACCCTCAGGAGCCACACTCAGTCTCATTCTCTAGACTGTGATGAGGGCAGAGAGACAGTGGGCCTGTGAGAAGTGAGTATGTGCCACGCTGTGTGGCTGTAGGCACAGGGTCAGGTCTGTGATGCTGTGTGAATGTTAGTCAGTGGTGTACCAGCCTGCTCGTGAAGATGAAGCTGCCTTTATTTTGTTTTTTATTATTTGCTTTTTCTCCCCCTCCTCCAGGTATAGAGGCTCTGCCTATGGTCACTGCAGATGTGAGTTCAGGTTGCTAGTTCTTTTTTTTTTTTTTTGGGTCCTGTTATGGGGCCTGAACTCTGGGCCTGGGCACTGTCCCTCAGCTCTTCAGCTCAAGGATAGTGCTCTCTCACTTGAGCCACAGCGCCACTTCCGGCTTTTTTTTCTTTTTGCTAATGTGGTGCTGAGGAATCGAACCCAGGGCCTTAGGCATGCAAGGCAAGCACTCTATGACTGAGCCACCTTCCCAGCCCCCAGGTTGCTAGTTCTATCCTAGGCTCCTGGCCTTGGCTTTCTCATCCTGGAGCAGGCTGCCTTGTGTCTGGGAGCTTTGAAGGAGGATTGCTTTGGAGTGGTAGCACTTAGAACCATGCTCACTTGAGAGGGAACCCCTAGGGGACAGGGGTTTCCAGCTACCTTTATATGTGTGTGCGTGTGTGCTTGAACTCAGAGCCTTGAACTTTCCTTTAGCGTTTTTGCTCAAGGCTGGCACTCTACCGCTTGAGTCCCCGCTCCACTTCTGGCTTTTTGCTTGTTAATTGGAGATAAGAGTCTCATGGATTTTCCTGCCTGGGCTGGCGTTGATCCTCAGATTTCAGCCTCTTGAGTAGCTAAGATTATAGGCTCAAGCCACCGGTACCTGTCTTGCATGCATGCTTGATTCTCAGATCCAGCTCCCTCCCTCCCCTGTTGTCAGTGCACAGTATAGATTTCTAGACTTTGTAGAAAGAATGCTTCATTTGTAGGGGTCAGTGCATATCTGTTAAATTAAGGAGGGAGGAACAGGTAGAAAATGTTTAGTGAGCTTTCTTTTAACTGGTTGGGTTTACTTTGTTTTTGTTTTTGCAGTGCTGAGGCAGGTGCTCTATCATTGAGCTGTGGGCCCAGGCCGTAATTTTGTACTTGAAAAACACCTGCTTTGTTGGGGCGGGAGAAGGTCCCTGCAGCGAACCCTCCTTTAACCTTTCGGTTAGAAGCACCAATGATCTCTAACCTCTGAGGGGTGTCCTATCCTGTGAATGGGTCTCACTAATGGAGCTTTCTACAATTAAACTTTCCCCCAGGTTCCCCTGTCTGCAGTAGGGCTGTAGGGTCGCCCTGGCCCATAGTTCCTGGGCTGTCATGAGCTCTCATGAATAGGATTTGAAGAGGGCTTGTGGAGATAACGGGGAAACAAGAACAGCTAGACCAGTATTGTGGGGTTAGCCTGGCTTTCCTGTCTTCAGCTCCTAGCCGAGCTCTAGGAGGACAGAACTGTCACAGCTGCTGACACTTGGAGGGAAAAAGACCTGCAAAAGCAGACCAGGCCCATGTGTGGTGTCCAGCGGCGAGCAGCTGGGGTTTGTGTGTCTTCACAGGAAATCATCTCCGCTGCCTCTGGGAGAGCTTGGCCTGGCTCCTCCCTGTCTGTGACCGTCCATGGTGCTTTCCAGCAAAGCTGGCTGCTTATTGAGCTGGAATCTGGGTCTAGGCAGGCACTGTGGTTGTGCAGACAGGAGCCCAGCAATCAAATACTGGCTTATTCCCTGTTGGATGCTGTTTCCCCTTAGTGTTTTGATTATTACTGTCTGCAGGTGGAAATACTTCATTTTTAAGATCCCTTTTACTCAATACACTATGTAGGAACCACCAAAGGAAAAGGAGACATTTCAGAGTGCTCTGTTTTACAATGTGTCTATATGTCTTTGCATGCTGGTCTGGGTGTACATGTTACCCAGGTAGGGGACATAGCTTCATCCTGTGGGCCAGAGGGCATGTCCTTTCTCTGGCTTACTTCTAGAAGGGGCAGCAGCAGAGCCCCGTAGAGATGACAAGACTGTGGACATAGCCCACAGCATTCCCAGGACCTATGGAAGCTTCAGAATGTGAGAAGCCGAGGTTGGCTCGCTCAGGGGCTCACTTCTTACTAGGTAAATATGTATAGAGTGTTATATAAAAGATTCTAACAGCCTCATCAGGCCACAGCCAGGATTCCCAAGGCCCGCAGAGACATTTTGAAGAATAGCAGTTCCAAGACAACATCTAACAATGTCAGGGTCTTTTGGAGCCAGGCAGCTCTGATGCCAACAGAGACTAGTGGGGGAGCCAGTATTTTTAAACATGGCTTTCTTTGGTAGCTTCCCTCTGATGAGGGGGCTGACCTGTCGCCTGCCAAGCCCAATGGGAAGGCAGACGGGATCTGCAAGCTGTGGAGTCAGAAATACCCCTAGGTTCCTCATAGTCCCTTGCCTGTGCTCACACAACATAGGCTGAGCAGGGCTAGACCAGGAACCAACTTCTCAAGGGAAATACTGGGAGTGCTACCTACAAGCATTGGGTGTCATCAACTCTCACACTCTTCAAGACTTTTAAGCTCTTCACTTTTTTTTTTTGGTCTGGTTGTGGGGCCTGAACTCTGGGCCTGGGCGCTGTCCCTCAGCTCCTCAGCTCAAGGCTAGCGCTGTACCACTTGAGCCACAGCACCACTTCCGGCTTTTTTCTTTTTGCTTATGTGGTGCTGAGGAGTCGAACTCAGGGCCTCAGGCATGCAAGGCAAGCGCTCTACCACTGAGCCACCTTCCCAGCCCCTTAAGCTTTTACAAGTAGTTGGATGGGAAGTGGCATTCTTTTCAAATTTATCTAGTTATTATGTGGTATAAGTTCTTTTTACTGGAACAAACGGGCCTTTGCTTGTTGGAAAATTAGGTGACATTTATTTTCATCCTGATTTCTAAGTGACAAGGATACTAAATCTCTTAAAGATATATGTGGAACCTGTTGATGCATATTTATATATAAGTAAAATATGTACATATATATTATATTTCTAGCATGCATGAAGCCCTGGTTTCAATTCCTCAATACCACATAAACAGAAAAGCTGGTAATGGCACTGTGGCTCAAGTGGTAAAGTGCTAACCTTGAGCAAAAAGAAGCTCAGGGATAGTGCCTAGTTCCTGAGTTCAACCCCAGGACTGGCCAAATAAAAACCCCAAATAGGTATTTCTTATCTTTTTACCTTATGTATTGCAGACATTACAGCTATTTGCTTTTGTCTCTTTTTCTAGGTTGTGTTTATTATACTTCATTCAGAAGTTGTAAGGTCTGGTTTGTTTTAGATCTACCTACTTTTAATGTAGTATATGTGTGTGTTTGGTGGCAGTACTGGGGCCTTTCCCTTGAGAGGCAGATGCTCTAACATTTGAGCCATGCCTCTAGCCAGGAGTGAGTGAGTGACTCTGTGTGTGTGTGTGTGTGTGTGTGTGTGTGTGTGTGTGTGTGTGTGTGTGTGTGTGTGTGTGTGTGTGTGTGTGTGTGTGTGTAGGGGGTAGATAGGAATGGGTACTAGTGCTTGAACACATGCCTGGGAACTATTGCTTTTTTTTTTTTTTCTCAAGGATGGTGCTCTACCACTTGAGCCACCGCTCCACTTTTGACTTTTTAGTTAATTGGAGATAGGAGTCTCATAGACTTTCCTGCCTGGCTGGCTTTGAAAAACAGTCTTCAGATCTCAGCCTCCTGAGTAGTTAAGATTACAGGCATGAGCTCTCTTTTTAATGAAAGGGACATACATGATGATCATTTTGAATCTGAGAGTCTGTAATCTAGAATAGTTCCAAATCTGAAACTTGTAATTTCCCCAGATTTCTCATTGGAGTATTCCAGATTTTAGACTTGATTAAGGACATTTAATTAGTGAAATTTGTGTCTACTTTCCATAACTGGGAAAAGCTGAAATCTGAAACATTTTAGTTACAAACCTTTGGTTAAAGAACACTACATCTGTATTTATAATTATGATGAGCTAGGTTCTTTTCCCATAATAAATGAATATACTGGGCAAACTTCAGTGTACACAGTCACTGTGCCTACATTTTATTTTTAATATAATATTTTATTGTTATTATAAAAGTGACGTACAGAGGGGTGACAGTTACCATAATTTAGGTAAAGAGTACGTTTCTGTTTGGACAATGTCACTCTTCCCTTGCTCTATCCCAGTTTAATATAATTTTAAAAAATTATCTTTAAGTAATTGTATAGACTGCTTTGAGTTGATGTTTCAATTCAACATGGCAGTTTATGAATGCTGTACTTGTTGATTGGTGTCATTGCTCTCATCGTTCTCCACCATCTGTCTTAATCATCACATTCTGTCAAGTTCCCTGTGAACATGCCTTTTATATTCTTTTTTTTTTTTTTGGTAGGTCGTGGGGCTTGAACTCTGGGCCTGGGCACTGTGCCTCAGCTCTTCAGCTCAAGGCAAGCGCTCTACCACTTGAGCCACAGCGCCACTTCCAATGCCTTTTATATTCTGACAATTAGAATCCACAGCTGATGGTTTAGGAGGTGGAACTCAGCCTTTGAGAACACTATGTAGCCTGCTAGAAATCATGGGTTTGTGAGCCGATTTTACTCTAGGAAACTGAGTGAGGGTCTCTGGTCTAGAATCTTTCGTAGCTTTTTTTTTTTTCCAACGCTGAGGACTGAACCCAGGGCCTTGCGCTCGCCAGGCGGGCGCCTTTCCATTGAGCTAAACCCCCAGTCTCTGGTCTAGAATCTGTGTGTATTCTGTTCCTTGGGGTCTGCTGGATGTTCTGAAAATGACTCCCCATCGACTCTGAGTATTTCAACCATTCATACAATGGACAGTCAACTGGCACTGATGGAAGTCCAGGATTTAAAACAAAGCCTCATGGCCGGGGCTGGTGGCTCTCACCTGTAATCCTGGCTACTCAGGAGGCCTACATCTGAGGATCATGGTTTGAAGCCAGCCCAGGCAAGAAAGTCTGTGAGATTTCTATCTTCAATTAACCAGCAAAAAGGTGAAAGTGGAGGTGTGGCTCAAGTGGTAGAGTGCCACCCTTGAGGGAAAAACCCAAGTAAGAGTGCAAGACCCCTATGTTCAAGCTCTAGTACTGGCACCAAAAACAACAACAACAAAACCCTATCACCTTGCAGCCTGTCAACGGAAGAGGGTCCACTGAAACTATGGTCCTGCATGCCAAGTGTGGGGTTGATGGCAGGGGCAGACGAGTGGGCCTGGGGGGGGGGTCAGTACAGGATGGTTGCGGTGATGAATAGAGTCAGCTGTCCACCTTGGATGACAGAGGACACAGGGAGAGTTGCCAGCACCAGGCCACTAAGCATATCTGCTCAGTCAGTTTTGAGTTTTTCCTGTGATTGGCTGTTCTGAAAATCAGCAAGCATGTGGCCCTGAGAAACTGAGGCTGGGGCAGAGGTGCCTGGAATCCTGTGATGCTTCGTGGCTACCCTGTCCGTCAAGTCACCCCATGTCATGAGGGTATTAGAGGCACGATCACATGCCACACATGGTGTGCGGCAGACAGGAGAGTGTAGGGCCCTGATCACGCACAGCTGGCTGGAGCGAGTGGTCAGCCCTTAGAGGACTGGCTGGAGGTCCAGTTCTGAGGACTTAGTTCCTATATCCATAAACGTGGAGGATCTCCTGTCCACACAGCTGAGATCCTTGTAGAATCTGTCTATACCCCCATGCTTAGTGACGGTCATGACTTTGGTTTTTTTTTTTTTTTGGGGGGGGGGTCCGGTTGTGGGGTCTGAACTCTGGGCCTGGTTGCTGTCCCTCAGCTCTTCAGCTCAAGGCTAGCGCTCTACCGCTTGAGCCACAGCGCCACTTCCGGCTTTTTTCTTTTTGCTTATGTGGTGCTGAGGAATCGAACCCAGGGCCTCTTGCATGCAAGGCAAGCGCTCTACCACTGAGCCACCTTCCCAGCCCGTCATGACTTTGACCTGCACTGGCCTGTGGCCTCCTCCAAGGCTGAGTAGGCTGTGCACCGTGAATGTGGCACACCAACCAGCCCATTTGGGGTTGAGCTGGCCTATTGTATTATTGTCTACCGCTGTGTTACAGTTTACCGCACACGTTAATGACTTCATACAACAGCGAGCATCTGTTATATGTCCAACCTTTTCTGTGGATCAGGAATTGGGGGTTGGTTCTGGCTTGGGGTCAGCTAAAGGCCCTGCTGGGGCTGCAACTTGCTTCCTAGATGGTACTCAGGTGACTAGCAGCTGTGTGCTGCCTCTGGGTGCTAGGCCTTAGGACCTTGTGGAATGGAAGCCTGGCCCAGTGCTGTTCCAGTGTTCTTGCAGAGGGGAGTCACCTTGTCCCTTCTGCCGTGCTTCAGTGTCAAACAGACTGGTCATAACTCAGTAATTGTGGGAACTGTCTCCAAGCCTGAGCATGGCATGGTGTAGACCAGTTACTTGGCTGTGACTGCAGGATTCCCCACTTGCACCTCTGGTTCTGACTGATTCGTGGGCTTTGACTTGGTCCTTCCCGCCATTCTCAGGCCAGAATGCCTGTGTCTGGATTTTAATATCATGGAAAAGTTGCCCCTACCTTTTTTTCCCAAGTGGAAGCCTATTTTGATTCTCAAATCCCTGTGTATTGTATGTGCTAGAGAATGAGGAATAAATATTTGCGTGGGTATGTAATCTAACAGTCCTTTGAAGCAGAGAGGAGAGAGAGAGAGAGAGAGAGAGAGAGAGAGAGAGAGAGAGAGAGAGAGAGAGAGAGAGAGAGACAGACAGACAGACAGGCAGACAGACAGAGACAGAGACAGAGAGAGAGACAGAGAGAGAAAGAGACAGAAAAAGAGAGGGATGAAGAATGAGATCTTGCAAAGATAAAAATTTATTAGCAGCTACTGGAGTTTCCTAACTCTTAGACCCACGGCATATTTAACCTGTTTTATCTTCATTATAACTCATTTAATCCTCGTGACTTCATCCACCTAAGACAGTGTGAGGACTCAGAGGAAAGTTTCCTGAATTCCAGGACTTCACCTCTCAACCAAATTATTTATTTATTTATTTGCCAGTCCTGGGGCTTGAACTCAGGGCCTGGGGGCTGCCCCTGAGCTTTCTTTTTGCTCAAGGCTAGCACTCTACCACTTGTACCACAGTGCCATTTCTGGCTTGTTCTGTGTATGAGGTATTGAGGAATTGAACCCAGGGCTTCATGCATGCTAGGCATTACTAAGCCACATTCCCAGCCCCAAACCTCTTATATTTTGAGGTGGCTGGGAACTTGAACTTTAACAGGGCCTGGGTTCAATGCCCTAGCTTTTGTGCTCAAAGCTGGTGCCCTACCATTCGAGCCACAATTCCATTTCTGGCTTTTTGTGGTTAATTGGAGATAAGAGTCTCATGAACTTTTCTGCCTGGATTGGCTTTGAACTTCAATCCTTAGATCTCAGCCTCTTCAGTAGCTGGGATTACAGGTATGAGCCACCAGTACCCAGCACCACCATAACACTTGAAATAGAACTCCTGAGAGGTCCTGGAACCTGTACACAGAGCCCAGACAGGAAGTCCTGCTCAAGTGTCCCTGCCTGTCTGCCAGAGTTGGGGGGAGTGAGGGAAGGTACCCACCCTCCCTTTGGGGCTCTCACAAGCAGCGGTGGTGGTTTTCTTGTGCAGTTGTTTCTTTCCCTAATGTTCACCCCTCCTGCCCTCTCTACCAGGGCGGGGCCTGCTCTGGCTCCCCACGGTGGCGGCTCTTAGGCCTTAGGGGCACAGCTGTGGTCTCTGGGACAGGGGGAGGGGCCTGTGAAATCTGCATTGGTTCCAGCCCCCACGTCTGCATTGTTAGGGTCTCCCATGACACAGAACTGGCTCAGTTCACACAATGACTCCTGTGGAAGGATTCCCTTGCAGGAATTTAGACATGAATTTATTCTGACAGTCCCTTCTTAGCTAGCCCGGAAGTGGATACAGCCCAGAAATCAAGTGTGTGACCTGCTCACTCCTGTAAAGCCTGCAGTGGATCATTTAGTGGGCATTGTCTTTCCTCTCTTGTTTTTGTTTTTGGAATGAGTTCTCTTTTGTAGGCATGTGTGAATGCTTTTTACTACCTAAACTTACTGCCTTTTCTTCTTTAGGGATTCAATTTGCCTTGATGTGCCCCCTTGAAAAACAAATCATGACAAATTTTACACTTGGGCCAATTGAGTCACTGCCTCATTTTAATTTTAAAGAATAGTGCCAACTTGTGTTTTTCACACTTAATTGAACACAGGGTCTCACACATGCTCTGATGCTCAGATAGACCCCTAGTCCTGTGATCCCTTGTCTTTTCATATTCTGTGTCCTTGGTCACCTACTGTTCCTGCCTTGTGTCCTAAGAGTACACCTATCCTTAGGAAGTCAAAGAGACTTTTGATTTTCCTCTTGGAATATATATATATATATATATATATATATATATATATATATATATATATATATATATATATATATATATATATATGTGTATGTATGTATGTATGTATTTGCTGGTTCTAGGGCTTGAACTCAGGTCTGGGTGCTGTCCCTTAGAGCTTTTTCACTCAGGAATGGCACTCTACCATTTGATTCACTGCTCCATTTTGGTTTTTTGGAGATAAGAGTCTCTTTCTTGCTTGGACTGGCTTTTGAACCTTGAACCTAAGATCTCAGCCTCCTGAGTAGCTAGGTGGGAGCCACCAGTGCCCAGCTCCTTTTGGACTTTCTGAAGAAACAAGTGATTTTGGAGAGGTTGGATATTGCTGCTGAGACTGCTTGACACACATTCATATTCTCCTTTTTTTTTTTCCCCCCAGCCTGCAAATATTCCTGCCACAAGAAATGTGAAGGCCAGGTAAGTGGTGTATGGCTTTCCCGTGGGACTTCTTGCAGCCGGGCTGGCCTTGGTTGGGTGATATGTGGAGAAGGTTGGGGGAGGGGACTCTTGGATCCCAGCCACAGAAAGAGAATTGTTTGGAGTGCTGGCTGGTGGGTACTGGCTTTCTCAGAATGCAGCGTATACTTTTCATCTGGAAAATAAACTGAAGATGTTTGTAACACATGTGTTTAATTATAGAAAATAATTCTTGAGAATTGGATTTCAGATAAGAATTTATAGTAGTTTTCTCCTGGCTGTGCCACCACCAGATCTTTCTCAGTGACAAGCGATCCCTGCTTTCTCCTTCCATTGGCACCTGGTCCGTAGACAGAGAGGGGGCCCAGGGACCACGCTTGGCTTGGGAGACTGTGCTGCCTTGCTTTGAAGATAGTTGTGTACAGAATAGTTGGCAATTTCAGCTGCCACAAAGATCCTGGAACCCTGGCACGAGGCTGGTTAGACTGATTTTGCACATCCTTAAGAGAGATTACATTTTGAGGGGCCCCAATGGCTATGGCCTTGCTGTGTCTTGCTGGATTTGGTGTGATGGGTAGGGAGCTGCAGGGGTGCTTGGGAAAGAGTTGGAAGTTTCTTTCCTCTTGCAGTGTCTGCACCTCTGGGTTCTCTAGCTGTATAATGGGGCTTCAGAGCAGTCTCTGGGAAGGTTACTGGAGCTGTAAACTAGGCAGATGAGGTTTTGGGGACTTGGGATTTTGTTCCTGTTAGAAAGCTTGTGGGTGGTCATCTCTCCAGGTTCCTAGCCTGTCCTTAGCTTCAGAGCTGATGATTGGGCTAGAAGCAGAGTTCATGGTGCTATGGACCAGCTTGTGTTTTCCCTATGAGGACTAGCAGGGCCTATATTCTTCACTCACCCTGGTGAGTACACCATGTGCACGTGCACATGTGCATACATGCAGGCACACATATGTACTTATTCACATACATGTATACACATATACCCATGCACACACAAACTCATGTGTTCAAGATACGAGTTTTCTTGAAATGTCTACCAAGTTTCAGACTGGGCAGAAGCAGAGAGCAGTGGCCCCAGTCTGCTAGTATAGTTGCTCCCCAGGCCCAAACTAGCTGCCGCTCTTCCTGCCTGTTCCAGCCCACCACCTCCCTTTCTCAGAAGCCCGTGGTTCACTGTGTGGGCCTTGTGATGGTGGCAGGTAGTTCTGCTCTGCTTTCCCCCTACTCTAAAGAAGAGTTCCTCCTCCTGGGGCATCCACACATGGCAGAGGAAGCAGGTGCTGATGTCTGATCCTGGGGCGTGTTTTAGGTCTTTGGGTCACAGATGGCTCCTTGTTTCCTCCAGAGGATGGTGTGGCTGATGTGAATGACTCTCCTCCACATTCATGTCATAGACTTTAAGAGGTTCCTCCCTCTCAGAGGACACAAATGCTCCCCTCACCCCCGAGCCTTCTCTTGACTATGGGCCCTGTCTTGTCACTGAAGTGTGTGTGAGAGATGGGCTCCAGTGGCTTGGCCTGTCACCTTCCCTGCCTCTCCTGGCTGAGCTGTAGAAATGAGCCTGCCCCTTGTTTTTACCATTTCTGGCAGCTTGTGGCGGGGGTAGGGGGTAGGGGTGGGAGATGTTGATTTCTTGGGTTCAAAGAAAATATTCCAAGAGTATCACTGATGATGGTATTTCTAACCACAGCAATTGGATAGATCAGCTTTTACTTCTATCAGCTCCTGCCAGGGAGAAATGTATCTGGATTCTTTTTTTTTTGATAATACAGCATTGAATAGCAGGAGAAAATGTCACCAGTAGCAACAAAGCACCTTCTTATTCTAAAACAATAATGCCTTCGTTGTTGGGGATATATGAGGGCTGTGAATTCTCAGTGGCCCCTGCATGGCTCAGATGTGGTGGGGTGGGGCTCCATGGCCCTGCAGGCAGCACAGTCCTGCGAGCATTGGAATGAGGTTTTCCTGCCAGCTTTGCTACACGGTGTATCATAAATCACACTTAGGTTTTGGGCTCTTTATGACTCTTTGTGGTGTATGGACTAGCAGGCAAGTCCCCTAAATTGAACACTATAGTCTTAGGTCTTTTTGTTTGACTTTTCTGCCAGTTATGGAGCTTGAACTCAGGGTCTGAGTGCTGTCCTCAAGCTTCTTTTTCACTCAAGTTGGTTTTCTACCATCGGAGTCACATCTCCAAATTCAGTCATTCTCCTCCCCATTAATTGGAGATAGTAATCTTCCGGACTTACTTGCCTGCCTTTGAATCTCGATTCTCAGATCTCAGCCTCCTGAGTAGCTAAGTTTACAGGTGCGAGCTACTGATGCCAAGCAGATTAGGGTCTTCTGTTGGACCTGCACTCCCTGTTGCTGCCTGCCTGGGTGATGGTCTGTGCTCTGTGAGGAATGCCTACACCCCGAGGCACATGGTTGGCTAGGTAGACAGAATACCCTGACCATCACCTGTTCTGTGAGGACTACCGGCACAGGCTCCCATCCAGGCCTGCAGGTTCTGGTAGTAATGAGGACTTGGAGAGATTGTTATGCAAAGAGCATTGAGTAGCTGGTGGGGGCTCAGCAGGGAGACCCAGACACACTAGAAGCTCTGCTGGACCAAGGGTGCATTCATTAGCCATTGGGTCCGCTGCTCCTCAGGGCAGATTGTGGGTTCAATGGGCAGCTAGAGGCAGAGACTTGGAAATTTGATCTCCTTGGTGCATTTTGGCTGAAGGTGATTCAGCCCACTTGCTGTGCTCTGAATGTTCTGCATATCTTTGAGTTCTTGTGTATGTGCTTGTGCGCGTGCATACACATTGCATGCATTGAACTCAGGCCTGAGTGCTGACCCTTAACTTTTTTATTCAAGGCTAGCACTCTACCATTTGAGTAACATCGCCCTGATGATTTATTTTAGTTGCTAAGTAGACAGAAGGTTCTCTCACATTTGTCTCTCTGTGCTGGCTCTGAACCTTGATCTTCAGATGTCAGCCTCCTGAGAAGTTAAGATTACAAATCTGAGTATCGGTGCCACCTGCTGAAGTTCATATTTTGAAACCCAATCCCCAAAGGGTTGTAATTAGGAGGTGTTGCCTCTAGGAGGTGATTAGGTCATGTGGCTGGGTCCCTTGTGAATGGGATTAGTGCCCTCATAAAAGAGGCTCCAGAGAGTTTCCTTGTCTGTCATTTACATCATTGAACAGACACAGTGAGAAGGTACCATGTGTGAACCAGAGCGCGGGTTCCCAACCAGCACCAAATATACTGGTGTCTTTTTTTTTTTTTTTTTGGGTGGGCCGTGGGCTTGGGCGCTGCCCCTCAGGTCTTCAGCTCAAGGCGAGCGCTATACTGCAGAGCCACAGTGCTACTTCTGGTTTTCTAGTGGTTTATTGGAGATAAGAGTTTTACAGACTTTTCCTGCCTGGGCTGGCTTTGAACCAGGATCCTCAGATCTCAGCCTCCTGAGAAGCTAAGATTACAGGTGTGAGCCCCTGGCGCCCGCTAATACTGGTATCTTAATCTCAGGATGTTCAGCCTCTAGATCTCATCTACTTAGAACTTAGCCTCCCAGGCTAAGCTATTTCATTAAGACAGCCTAGATGGACTAATATAGGCCTCGTTCTTCAGTGTGAACTAGTGACAGTACTCTCTATAATACACATAAAAGTACTCTTTTTGAGGGTTAGGGATTTAGCTCAGTGGAAGAGCACTTCCCTGGCAAGTATAAGGTCTTGAGTTCCATCCTCAGCTCTGAGGAAAAAAAAAAAAAGAAAAGAAAATAAAGAAAGAGCTCTTTTCTCAGCTGTGGATTGGGATAATACTGTGTAAATTCTGGGGGAAGTGCAGTGATCTATGAACATTTGAGAACTTCAAGTGCTTCCTGGAATGCTGGGTGTGTCCAGTTGAACACAGGAGCTTGCTTGAGTTATGTGACCTGATGTCTTCCTGCCATTGGTTGACTAATTGACAGAAGGGATAAAAGACATAAGAGGGATGGGAATGTAGCTTAGTGGTAGAATGCTTGTCTACCATCTATGAAGCCCTGGGTTCTATTCCTCAGTACCACATAAACAGAAAAAGCCAGAAGGGGTGCTGTGGCTCAAGTGGTAGAGTGCTAGCCTTGAGCAAAAAGCTCAGGGATAGTGCCAGGTCCTGAGTTCACACCCCAGGACTGGCAAAAAAAAAAAAAAAAAAAGGAAAAATACAGCAGGTTTTGGGAAGATGTTGGTAAGGAAGAAAGGAGGAAAAGGAGGTATGGGGATTTCTGAGATTGCCCCAAAAAGTGGCCTGAGAATATTTAACCTGTGGATGCCCTGGGTGTAGCCTCCCTTTATTTTCACACAGATATTGACACCTTTGCCCTTTAGAAGTGCTCCCTTTTTTTTTTTCAGTCTAAGATGTCTTGAGTTAACTAAGCTGGAGTCAAATATATATGTATGTATATATATGCATATATGATTGTTAGCTTATATGGCGGATTTCCAAGTAATATGTAGTTGCTTGCCTGAAAGCATTTTAGGATCGAGGTGCAGTGTAGCATGTGTTAGAAGCTTCTGTTCCAGGAGATAGTTGTGGCTGATTCCTAGTGAAGCTAGTGTCTGCCTTCTAAGAAGCACAGATTTCTCACTATTCTTGTAAGCTTGTGGCCAGTCTGGCAAGAATGTGTCATCTTGTGTAGTTACCAATGTAAATGTCACTTTGTGGTCACATGTTTGTTCTTTAGGATGGCTTAGGTTGAAACTGTGTTTGTTTAGGATTTACTAACCCCACCCCAACAAATGGCCAAAGGGGATGACAGCTATGGCCCCACACAGTGACTGCATCTGTGACTGTGGCCGTGGGTGGCATCATGCAGTGGTGACGTGGCAGCCCTGAATTATGGGAGCACACTGCCTTATATTCTCACACTGACAAAGCCGGGAGCTTACGGTTCTCAGAATGCATCTCCATCCTGCAGCCATGCGTGTCTGTGTAAATGTCTATGTGGATTACACGTTAGCTTTAAACCAATACTATACTGAGAAGATCTGCCAGTTAGTGTAGGCTAAGTTGTCATTTATCACTGTGTATCAGAAAATAAGGTAGGCCTCAGGACATCCCTGACACAAATCTGCACCTGTTTGCTCTTTCATCTGCCAGCCTCCTCCATGTTTTCCTTCCTGTCCAGCTCTGTGTCCTCCTACCTGGGTCCTCCAGCTTTCCTTCTGTCTGTCTGTCTGTCTGTCTGTCTTGTCTGCTTATCCCTCCCATTTGGCACAGCCGTAGCCTGCCTCAGGAAGGATTATGCTGGTCCCGGTCTATTGATCATGCAATCAAGATAACTGCTTGGTCACCTCATGGTCTGCTATTCATGTTGTGATTTCCTACAAGCCCCTGAAAAGCAGGGGCAGACTGGTCTCTGCCTCTGCCCTGCCTTCAGAAACCAGTGTGCTAAGTGCTGATGGCTCACATGTGTAATTTCAGTTATTGGAGTTCAAAGCCAATCTAGGCAGAAAAGTCCATGAAATTCTTATCTTCAGTTAACAAGCTAAACGTTAAAAGTGGAGCTGTGGCTCCAGTAGTACAGGACCAGCCTTGACCAGAAAAAAACAACTAAGACCCTGAGGTCCTGAGTTCAAGCCCCAGTACTAGCACTTAAAATAATATGACTAGATCCAGAGCTGCCAGTTTCAGGTAAAAATCTCAGATCCCAGTGTCCTCTGCACAAGCTTCAGGGGTAGCTGCTTCCTTGGAGGACTTGTTGGCCGATTCATAGCTTCTCTGTCTGGAGCCCTGTGACCGGAAGCCACTGCTTCTGAGTGTGAAGCCACTGTGGCAGGAGTTCCTCCCACGTGAATACTCCACAGGGAAAGTTGTGCATGTTCCTCTTACAGCCTCTGGAAACACAGAACAGTGGTTAATTTAAAAAATATTGCCTCCTTCAACTTTTCTTTGTATTGAGAAGGAAGTCATTAGAAAACTCTCAGGTTGGGGATCATGCATTTTCCACATGATTTCTTTTGCTCTGGAACATTCTTGTTTCCTTTCCAATGACCTTGAGCACACCCTTGCTTATTTAGGACTCATATAATTGAGGGGTCACAGCTGCATGCATCCCTGTCTCCCTGTGGGCAGCTTATGTCCTGCCATGTAGAGTGTGTGTGAACATGCCTGCCATAACTAGAGATGAGGCTTTTTTTGGGGGGGGGGGGTCGGTCGTGGGTCTGAACTCTGGGCCTGGGCACTGTCCCTCAGCTCTTCAGCTCAAGGCTAGTGCTCTACCACTTGAGCCACTTCTGGCTTTTTTCTTTTTTTCTGCTTATGTGTTGCTGAGGCATCGAACCCAGGGCCTCATGCATGCAAGGCAAGCACTCTACCACTGAGCCACCTTCCCAGCCCTAGAGATGAGGCTTAAGGAAGATAACCCTATCACAGGGAGTAGGGGAGAGCTGACAGGGAGGGGAGTATAGAGGTGGCCTAGGACTGCTAGACCTAATGGCCCTGTCACCCATTTCTAATGGTTGGCAGTGGCTGGTGAGTGTCTCTGTGGATACTCTGGCTTTCTTTCATCATGGTGGCTGGATGTGCCAATGGGTTCTTCAGGCAGAAGCAGCAGCTGCAGCCCCTTAGGGCTCAGCTTCTGAAGTTCTGTTGTGTTCTATTGGCTATGGGGCAAGTCCAGATTCAAGAGGAAGAAATAGTCTACCTCTTCATGTGGGAGTTGGCAAAGATTCGTCACAGAGCCTGTATGCTGTCGCCGTGTGTGTGTGTGTGTGTGTGTGTGTGTGTGTGTGTGTGTGTGTGTGTGTGTGTGTGTGTGTGTGTGTGTGTGTGTGTGTGTGTGTGTGTGTGTGTGTGTGTGTGTGTGTGTGTGTGTGTGTGTGTAGTTTTTGGAGCTTGAACTCTGGGCCTGGGTGCTGTCCCTGAGCTTTATGGCTCAAGGCTAGCACTCTACCACTTTGAACCACAGTGCCACTTCCAGTTTTCTAGTGGTTAATTGGAGATAAGATTCTCAGACTTTCTTGCCCGGTCTGGCTTTAACTGAGATCCTCAGGTCTTAGCCTCCCGAGTAGCTAGAATTACAGCTGTGAGCCACTGGCATCTGGCTTAATGTTGCAAGTACATTGTAGAAAGTACAACCTACTGAGCTCTTCTTATTCAGGGAAGGTAGGGAGTAAGGATGAGGTGTGACCATAGAGGTAATATCAATCTCTTGTAGTTAGCTGAAATGACTTATTCATCAACTCCAGTAGTATGCTTTATTATTAATTACAAATCGATCGTGACACATTTCTAGGTGGATCAGGATGTAGCTAATAATAAGTTTTGAGATCCGCATTTTCCTTGTATAAATGGATTCAGTCATTCTGATGATATTTTACTGCTCTCCTCCCTCCACCCAAAGAAAAATATTTAAAAAAGATTTAAGCTAGTGGGACTTGTAACTTTTTTTTTTTTTCTGGTTCTTTAGGAAGCTATTAGCATTCATCCATCATCGTTCAATCTTTGCTTTTCATTTTAGAAAGATAAGATATGAAACTGGGTACTAGTGGCTCATGCCTGAAATCCTAGCTACTAAGGAGGCTAGATCTGAGGATCATGGTTCATATCCAGCCTGGGCAGAAAAGTTTGTGAGACTTTTATCTCCAATAAGCCACCAGAAAACCGGAAGTGGCGCTGTGGCTTAAGTGGTAGAACCACAGCCTTGAGCTGAAGAGCTCAGGGTCAGTGCCCAGGCCCAGAGTTCAAGCCCCTTGACCAACCCAAAAAAAAAGATGAGAAGCCTTAAGTGTTGTCCCAAGAGTTTATAGACCCTGTCTGGTCTTATCTAACGATTGGGGTTATGCCCCTAACCCCTTTCCCTCTTCCCATACTCCTCCTCCTCTCTCCTTTCCTTCTACTGGGGATTGAACCCAGAACCTCACTGATGCTTAACAATCTCACCGATGCTCTACCACTTGAGCCTGAGCCACATCTCTCCCAGTCTTTTCCCTTCCTTGTTTTTTTTTTTTTTTCTTTTTTTGGTGTGGCGTCTTGCTAACATTGCCAGAACTGGCTTTCTAATTCCTTAGTAGCTGGGATTACAAGCATGGACTACCACATCCAGCTCTATCTTTTGGATAGGCCTGCCCTTTCAAGATACCTCAGCTTCTGAACTATATGCTGAGTGTCTAGCAGGGCCTTGGGTTTCCTGTCCCCTCTAGCTTTGAGACAGACTCCATTGATATGTTTGTATTCAGGTCATTGAGCAATTGATCTTGCTCTGTAGTTCTTACCAAAGTTTGCTCCAATGGGTGCAGGAGCAGTCTCAAGGGGAAATTTCCTAGCCACTTTGAGAAGAATTTCCAACAAGAAGAATTCCCAACAGTTGCCTGAAGTAATAGACTCAGTTCTGTTTCTGATCTGGGACAAATATTGGTAATATAATGAATGCAAAGGAGCATGTTTTGGTTGTGTGTGTGTGTGTGTGCACGCGCGTGCACATACATGAGTTGGTAACTGGGACTTGAACTCAGAACCACGACTCTGTTCCTTAGCTTTCTTAATGCTAGTGTTCTACCACTTGAACCACAGCATCACTTCTGGCTTTTTGCTGGTTAATTGGAAATTAAGAGTTTCATGGACTTTTCCTACCCTGGCGGGCTTTGACTACATTCTTCGATCTCAGCCTCTCTTGCATGTTAATAAGCACCTGTCTGAGTTTTGATTTGATTGCTTTCCCTACTGGCAGTGTCTTGTTTGCCCAAAGTCAAGAAAGTTCTAGGCCTGTCCCCGAGGAAGCCACAGCCTGAATAGGAAAAACAAGATTCTAGATGGATCAAGCTAATTCTGCTGGGGATAGGCACACACTCTTTTTCTTGAAAGTGATTAGCATCCCAGAGCTGACCTGTAGCAGGGACCTGAGATGGCAAAGAGAGGCAAACTTGGAGCTGAGAATGCTGGGATTGACCAACTCAGCTGAAAATACTGAGTTTTTTTTTTTTTTTTTTTAAGTTCTTTCTCTGTGCCAAAAGCATGAGCTTCACAAGCCGTGTGTCAGGAAAAACAGAAGGACATGATTCCAGTATTGCCCCCTTCCCTACTTCCCTGGCTGCTTTGCTGGTTTGTGGCTGGCAGTCTGGGGAGGTTAATTGTCTTTGCAAGGCAGTGTTTCTCATGGGGATTAGAGCAGGCTAAATTGGGCTTTGACGCCTGGTGGGGTAACAGGGCTTCCAGAGGAATGTGAACCTAATTAGAGATCCCAGGGTCAAGCCTGACAAAGAGGACCCTGAAGCAAAGTTAGGGAGAGCTCTTGAAGGAAGCAAGGCAAGTTAATAAAGTCTCCAAAGCCCTCATTTTGTGCTCTCCTCCTTTGTACACATCCCTGTTGTCTGTGGGGTCCGGATGAAAGCCTGACCCTAGGTGGGGCAGTGGGGGGCTCCCACTCCTTGGAGGAGTTCCTCCACTCCACAAACGCTTTAGACACAGCCTTGAACTGGGAAACAGACTGCCCCAACCACCATGCCTGCACAGGGACTCAGCCCCTGCCAACGGTCTCAACCTGTTAGATCTTTGGTTATTGTTAGAGGCTGAATTGTGACTGCCCCCCCTCTGCCCCCCCGCCCCCCCAGCTCTGTGGATCTGAGGCTCTGGCTGTGTGTGGAGGCAGGGCCTCCTTCAAAGAAGTGATGAAGGTAAGATGAAGTCTTTAGGGTTGGATTTGACTGGTGTCCTTGCAAAAAGAGATTAAGAGAGATACAAGCAGGGAGACAATGCCTTCATCCACAAGCCTAGGAGAGAGCAACCCACTCTGGCCTCAGTCTTACGGAGTCTTTAAGTTTCTAAGGAGATAAAATTCCTGTTGTTCAAGCACCCAGTCTGGGGCTTGGGGGTTTTACTCAGGCGAAGGTGACCTTTCCCTTTGTGACAGCATTAGAGGAAGGTCTGACTTCCATCTTACCATTATTTTATCCCCCCGTCCCCATTTATAATAAATGATAACCACTGAAATGAGGATTGTTAAGTAGTTTATCTTTTTCCAGTCTGTCATACTGAGCAAATAAAGACCTCTTGCTATTTCACTGTTCAGTAATCGATAACCTAAGTTATAAATTACCATGCCCTCCTTCCACTCACACTGCTGCTCTGTGTTTAGATGGGAGTGGTGACCTCCATCACCATAACCCTGTGGGACCCAGGGTCAGACAACACTGCAGTCTGTGTACATTCCTCCCAGGCCTAGGAGAGGGGCAGGTCATCTCTCAATGTATGTATGTATGTGTGCATGTATGTGTATTACACATGCACGTGTACACATGTATATATACATAAATGTACATACATGTACATGTTTATATACATGTACATGTGTATTTGTTATCTATTGATTGATTGGTTGATTGTGGGTATCAGGGCTTGAACTCAGGGCCTCTCTTTGAGCTTCTTTGCTCAAGGCTGGTGCTTCTAACACTTGGGCCAGAGCTACACTTCTGGCTTTGTTTTCTGGTTAATTGGATACAGAGTCTTATGGACTGGCTTTGAAGGCTGGCTTCAGATGATCTTCAGATCTCAGCCTCTTAAGTAGCCACTGGTGCCCCGCTCTCTTCCTGTTTTTATGGTTTGGGAAGGAGAATGCAGCCATTCTGGCTTCATGATGAAGTTTCTTCATAAAGATAAACCACAAATGAACCTTACCTCTAGTTTTGTGCAGCTTATTGTACAGATTTTATGTTTTATGTCATGATAGGACTTGTGCATAGCAACGTCTGTTTACTTGGCTTAACTCATTGAATTGCTTCTCCTCCCCCTCAAAAGGCTGAGAGGGGGCTGGGATTGTGGTTTAGTGGTAGAGTGTTTGCCTAACATGCAAGGCCCTGAGTTCGGTCCTTGGGTACTACATAAACAAACAAAAAGTCATTAAATAAGTCACAATTAAAAAAGCAAGGCTGAGACATGCTGCTGGCTCATCCTTCCTTCTCTGCTCCATTTGTATGTGAATGGTGGCTGATGAATTTGTTTTAGGGCTATGTGCATTAAAAAAAAAATTAAACGAATTTATTTTTGTGTGCGGGTACTGGGGCTTGAACTCAGGGCTTCACCCTCTCACTCAAGGCTGGAATTCTTTCACTTGAGCCACACCTCAGTTTCTGGCTTTTTGCTGGTTAACTGGAGATAAGAGTCCTGTGGGCTTTTCTGCCTGAGCTAGTTTTGAACCATAATTCTTATACCTGGGGCTTCTGAGAAGTGAGGATGACAAGCCTGAGCCGCTGGAGCTCTTACTGTGTGCATTTGGTTATAATATTATATATACATTACATATGTATAATATATAAATTTGTATATAATATATAAATATACATATTATATTTATAATATGTAAACTATATATAATATAAATATATATATATTATATATACCTTAAACCTTTTTTTTTTTAAACTGTTCTTAGGGTTTGAACTCAGGGCCTGGGCAATGTCCATGAGCTTCGCTCTACCACTTTAGCCACAGCACCACTTCTGGCTTTTTCTGAGTGGTTTATTGGATATAATAATCTTACAGACTTTCCTGCCTGGGCTGGCTTTGAACCACAATCCTCAGATCTCAGCCTCCTGAATAGGAATACAGGGGTGAGCCACTAGACCCAAGCACTGTTCATGAGCTTTGCTCTACCACTTTAGCCACAGCTCCACTTCTGGCTTTTTCTGAGTGGTTTATTGGATATAATAATCTTACAGACTACTGCCTAGGCTGACTTTGAACCACAATCCTTAGATCTCAGCCTCCTGAATAGGATTACAGGGGTGAGCCACCATTGCCTGGCTTATTTATATATTTCTTTTTTTTTTGTTTGTTTGTTTGTTTTTTGTTTTTTGGGTCTGGTCCTGGCCTGAACTCTGGGCCTAGGCGCTGTCCTTCAGCTCTTCAGCTCAAGGCTAGCGCTCTACCACTTGAGCCACAGTGCCACTTCCGGCTTTTTTTTTTCTGCTTATGTGGTGCTGAGGAATTGAGCCCAGGGCCTCATGCATGCAAGGCAAAGTGCTCTACCACTGAGCCACCTTCCCAGCCCACTCTTTTTTTTCTTTTTGATAGTCATGGGGCTTGACCTCTGGGCCTGGGTGCTGTCCCTCAGCTCTTCAGCTCAATGCTAGTGCTCTGCACTTGAGCCACAGCGCCCCTTCCTACTTTTTCTGCTTATGTGGTGCTGAGGAATCGAATCCAGGGCCTCATGCATGCAAGGCAAGTGTTCTACCACTGAGCCACCTTCCCTTTATTTATGTACTTTTTTTGGTGCTGGGATCAGACTCTGTGCTCTGGAACTCTCCAGACTCTGGGGTCTGTCATCATGTTCTCTCATGGAGCTACACATCCAGTTTCTGTGTGTAGTTATTGAATGCTTTTGAGTGTTGTATGAGGCTCCTTAGCGGATTCACCTTCTACCATCCTGGCATGAACACACGATTGGCCTATGCCTGCTCAATGCCAGCTTGGGGAAAGCTCTGCCCAGGGGTGGGACAGAGTTATGTGGAGAACAAGCAGCCAAGTAACAGGCGGAGGAAGCAAGCCCTCCGGCTTCCATTGTAGTGTGGGGACGAGTGAAAACATGCTGGAAATTGGTGGGTTCTCTCAGATTTCTGTGGGGTTCTAGAAAGTTCATTTATATGACCCAACATGATTGGAATTTTCGATGATTCACAGATGGTTGAACAAACTCAAATTTACCTTGACTCTTTTCATAATGCTAGTGAATACAGCCATGAAGTTTTAGAGACTTTATAGAAAAAAATGTCACTCTTGCTATGTACTTGTTTTTTTTTTAAATGCTGGTACTGGAGCTTTGACTCAGGGCCTTACTCTCTCCCTTGGCTTCCCGCCCCCCCCCCCCCCCCCAAGGCTGGCCCTCTACTACATCCATTTTTAGTTTTTTGCTATTTAATTGGTTGCAAGAGTCTCCTAGACTCTTTGTCCAGGCTGACTTCAAACATCAAGCCAGGCTTATAGGTGTGAGTCACCAGCATCCAGCTTTGTATGGCTTTGTCCAAGGTAAAATTTAATAGTAACAACAAAAGCATAGTTTATAGTTTAATTGTGTTGCTCAGAAGGGAAACAATGTCTGCCAAGCTTGTGTTGAATGGCATTGTCCTTTCTCCCCTGGGACTTTGGTCTCCCAGAGGGAGTAGGCCAGGTAGCCCTATCTCTGAACCTGAGGCCTTTTTGAGAGGAGAGTGTGCTTGTGGGGTAGGGTGGAGCTTTGCCATTCACCAGAGTTGTAGATATAGACACAGACACACAGAAACACATTTCAAACACATGGTCACCTGTTTGCACAGCCACAGGCACTCAGCTACTCACTGTTGAGAACTTGCAACCCCCCTCAACCCCCCTCACACATAGATATGCAGATACACATGTGTGTGCATGCGCACACTAACCCATTCTATTCCCTTTCTTAAAATATTTCATTTTTATTGAAAAGGTGATGAGCAGGGTTACAGTTACATAAGTAGGTAATGAGTACATTTGTTTTTAATCATTGTTACCCCATCCCTCCCTATCTCCCATTACCCCTCCCTATTCCCCTCTCCCCCAAGTTGTAATGTTCATATCCAACATAGTGTCAAGTGAGTATCAATGTTCATACTTTGTCCAGCTGTTTCTGCAATTCCCTTTTCCTTCCGCATATTGAATAATCTTATATGCAAGACACAAGGGACAGAAAACTAAGGGAAATGAAAAAAAAACAGAACAAACAACATACAGGGTCTAATAAGAACCTCTTGTTTCCATATCTTGTAGTTCATGCGGATATACTTCATTACATATGGTCTCACGCACTAAGCAGCTGGGTTGTTGAGATCTCGTTAAGAATATCATAGACATACTCTAGGTCTTACAAATGAGGGAAATCACGCAACCTACTTTTCTTTGGGTCTGGCTTACTTAATATAATTTTTTCCAGGTCTATTCACTTTTATTTCTTGTGTTGCTAGAGATCAGACCCAGGACCTTGCTTCACTTTAAATATCCACTCTCATGTTCAGACACTCCCCCTGATGTACGTGCCCACCCTTGGGGTGCAGTTGTCCCTTTCCCCCCACTCCTTTCCTCCCTCCTGTTGACCTGCTGGCTGGGAGACAAGAGTTATCGACATCAGGAGATCCAGGCGCCCACATAAGCAGGTGTGGGTTGGGCACAGCCTTGTTTGTTTGTGGTTGTCCGTGGTAACTATAGATTAGGCCCCAAACAGAGCTGAGAGAAGGCCATAAAATGGCTCTTACGCAGGCCTCTCCAAGGAGCCTGGCCACCCTCAGGAGAGGGAGTGCCAGGGCCCAGTGCCCCTACTCACAGCTCACAGTCCAGGGCTCTCTCTGGAGGCTTTGCTTTGGTTGCCAGTGAGAGCGCTGTGCTTTCTCCACAGCCCCACTGCAGTCACCTCTTGTCGCTGACTTCTAAGGACTTTAGGAGAATTGCAGTTGGTCGGTCTCTGCGAGGGTTTGCATGTAACCCCTGTCTCTGACTCAGGACGAAAGCTTGCAGACAGTGCTTGGGCCTGTGGTCACATGTCTGTGGGTTTGACCTATGGAGGGGCCTTCCTGGGGGTTTGTCCTGATGTCTGTTCTCAGCTAGTTGGCAGCTTTGACGTGGCTTGCTCAGAAGGGCTACATTGGGGGGGGGGGGGCGGTGGTCACTGATCTCTGGGACCCTGGACAGGACAGCCTTATCCTTATCAACCTGGCACTGGTGCTCATGCCTGTAATCCTAGCTACTCAGGAGCTTGAGATTTGAGGATTATGATTCAGAGCCAGCCCAGGCAGGAAAGTCTATGAGTCTCTTATCTTTAATTAACCACCAGAAAACAGGAAGTGGCATTGTGGCTCAAAGTGATAGAGTGCTATCCTTGAGGGACATTGCCCAGGCTCTGAGTTCAACGTGCCTGACATTAAAAGAAGAGATTGCTGCCAGGTGCCGGTGGCTCACGCCTATAATCCTAGCTACTCAGGAAGCTTAAGATCTGAGGATCATGGTTCAAAGCCAGCCCGGGCGAGAAAGTCCGTGAGACTCTTATCACCAATAAGCAGGTGTCGGTTGGGCACAGAAGTGGCACTGTAGCTCAAGTAGTAGAGAGCTCGCCTTGAGCTGAAGACCTGAGGGACAGCGCTCAGGCTGAGTTTAAGCCCTACAACTGAAAAAAAAAAATTGCCTTGTGGCCTGGGCCTCTGCCCAGCTGGGTGCCTTCCCACTGGCTCTCAGTGTCAGCCAGCTACTGCTGAGTTTTCAGGGTCTGTCCATGGCTGGGTTGAGACCCTAAAGGGACATCAGCATCTTCGTGCCAAGGAAGGTTAGTCAAACAAACCTCACCCATGACACTTCCTTTCTGCCCAGTGAAAAGTCACAGCCAGAGCCAGAATTGGAGATGGAGCAAGCAGGTGACGTGCCACCCTGGATCCATCACCTGCTCTCTATTCTTACGAGATGCCCTTCCTTGGTCACCTGTCTAGATCCAAGTAGTTCTGGTCCTGGAATGTGGTCCATCCGGGATGCAGCACGCATAGGGCTTTGGGCTGAATCTCTTAGTGGCTTCTGTTTTCGAAGGCTCTGTCTGTTTCCAAAGCCATTTAGAAACTCATTCCTTCTTCCCTTCCTCAAACTGCAACGTGTTCCTGCAGAACTGAGAACACACAGATAAAAATCCACATGTTCTGCTTATTAGGTGCTGTGTGTATGTGAGCACATGTGTGTGCATCCGCAGGTGGGATAGCTAAAGGGGAGATCAGGTGCCAGGACAGAAGATCCCTGCCCCCAGCTAACATGAGTCACAACTGGTGGAGCAATGTGTCCCAGACAGAAGAATGACCATTCACATATTCCTTGAGGAACTTAATTGAGGAAGATAAGCAAGAGAGCTATAAATAATTGCCAAAGGAAGAGGCAGGGTCATGCTGCCGCCCACTTCCAGCTGCAATGACAGTTAGTCAGCTCCCTGGCATCTCCCCTCCTTTCCACATTTTTAGAAAGAAAATGAGTTGAGCACAGCAGCGGGGGAGCCAGACTTGGATTCCTTCCCGCAGATGCTGTTTCTGGTCAGGTTCTAGTCTGACCCCCTAACCCCACATGAATATGGGATGTTCTGTGTTCTTATGAGCAGAGACCCTGCTCTGTGTCAGCACTCTTCGGAGCCTACTCTCTTGAGCCTCACAGAGATATTGCAGAGGAAGAGACTGATGTTCCCCATAGCAGATGTGAAAACTGAGGCTCATGGCAATTAGCTAGAGTAAGTTGCCTTCTGTCTCCATTGGCTCAGTCATGCCTGATGGTGACCTTTTCTGTTTAGGTTTCAGGCCTGGGTCTTACCCATTTTGACCTGGTGTATGTAAGCCTCCTCTCCTACCCCCTGCTCCTCTGCCCTCAAACCCCCAGCTGGGTTTTGAACTCACGGCCTATTGCTTATATCTGGTGACGGTTTCACATCCCCAGCCCTTGCATTTTAACCCTTTAATTAATTAATTTTTACTTAAAAAAAAATAACACTAGTACTGGGGCTTGGGTGCTGTCCTTGAGCTTTTGTGCTCAAGGCTAGCATTCTTCCACTTGAGCAACACACTTCTGGCCTTTCTGGTAGTTTAATGGAGTCTCATGGGCTTTCCTGCCTGGGCTGGCTTCAAACTGTGATCCTCAGGGTCTCAGCTTCCTGAGTAGCTAGGATGACAGGCGTGAGCCCCTGGCCCCTCTTAATGAGAAGCTCTCTGGCTGTCAGAGGGCTGTGGTAGAGCCACGGGAAGGACCTGTTGTCCACTCTCAGTTCCACCTGCAGAGGGCAGTCTACTGGAGAGCGGTGTGCGCGGGTGTGGGTCTGAGGTGGGGTGGCTTGGGGACAGCTTGAATCCCACTCTGCAGATCCCTCCATGTTTTTTGAATGCAGCTTCCCAGGTGCTTCAGTGCCAAAGGGCTGATGGGTCTGGAAGTTTCTGCCCTGGGGCCACCAGCTGCTTGCAGTAGAAGCTGGCACTCTGAGTGATAGCCTTGTTCTTGGGAGGCCCTGTGATTTTTTTTTTCTGAAAGCCTCAAAAAAGAACTCAAACTTCCCCAAAGTTAACAAAACCTGGATTCTGTTGTTTTCAGTTATTGCGCTTTCTCAAGCTAAGTTTTCTGAGAATCCCCTGGCTTACCTCTTTCTTCTCCCTTTAAGGTGGTGACACCCTGCTGTGTACAAGTCCACCGGGAACAGGTCAGTCCTTTGTGTTTCTTTTGGGGGCCTTTTTACTTTGTGGTAGGTCTGTCTGTCTGTCTGTCTGTCTGTCTTGTGTCCCCTCACCAATATCAAATTTGCTGGGCCTTGTTGCTCAGCTGGCACTCTACCACCTGAGCCAGGCCTCCAGCCTGGCTATTTTTTTTTCCTGGTTATTTTTGAGATGGAGTCAAGCCAACTTTTCTATCCTGGTTGGCCTCAAATTGCCATCCTCTGGATTGTAGCCTCCTTCCTGAGCAGCAATGTAGATGCTTTGTTTAGACTGTCTTTATAAGTTGTGTCTTTTTAAAATACGTTTTTTATTGTAAAAATCCTGTACAGAGGGGTTACAGTTACATGAGCAAGGTAATGAGTACATTTCCTATTGAGCATTGTTACCTCCTCCTTTGTTTTTCCCCTACCCCTCCTTCCCTCCCCACCTCCACAACTACACTTCTCCCCTTCCCTCCCTCCATGCCTAAATTGTAAAGTTCATTTTTCAACATAGTGTCTTGTACATCTCATTGTTACAATGGGTCAACCTGTCCCTATTTAAGCATTTTTTTCCCCCTTCCCCTCCCCAAGCTAGAGAAGTGTATACAAGATGCAGGACACTGACATCACATACAGTGAAAACGGATTATACTGTGGGGGAGGAACATACAAAGAAACAAAAAAAAATCACATGGTACATTATAAATACTTACGAACAATAGCAAGAAAGAAAAAAACACTTGTATCTTTATCTTGGGGTTCATTTCACTTAACATCATCTTATCTGGTCATATGTACATAGCTTTTGACCTTTTCTGCTTGTCCCCGACATATACTAGTTATTGCAAGTAAGGGAAACCATGGGACCTATGTTTCTTTGGGCCTGGCTTACTTCACTTAATATAATTTTTTCCAAGTCTTTCCATTTCCTAACAAATGGGGCAATGCCATTCTTTCTGATGGAGGCATAGAATTCCATTATATATATATTATATATATTTATATATATAGTATATTATATATATAGTATATTATATATATATATATATATATACATATATATGTATTACATTTTCTTGATCCATTCATCTACTGAGGGGCATCTGGGTTGCTTCCATATCTTAGCTATGGTAAATAATGCTGTAATAAACATAGTTGTGCTGGTAGCTTTAGTATGGTCTTGTTTGTGATAATTCAGGTAAATGCCCAAAAGTGGGATTGCTAGGTCATAGGGGAGCTCTATGTGGGGTCTTTTGGGGAACCTCCCTACAGCTTTCCAAAGTGGTTGAACAAGTTTACACTCCCACCAACAGTGCAGAGGGTTCCCTTCTGTCCATATCCCCTCCAGCATCTGTTGTTATTAGAGTATTTTTTTTTTCTGTTGGTAGTGGGCTTGAATTCGAATTCTTGATTATAGACATTCTAACTAGGGTGAGGTGGAATCTCAATGTTGTTTTGATTTGCATTTCTTTTATGGCTAGAGAGGTTGAGCATTTCTTCATATGTCTACTGGCCATTCTTATTTCTTCTTCAGAGACGTTTCTCTTTAAGTTATAAGTTGTATCTTCTGGAGCCTTTTTTTCCCTAGGCCAGAGCTCTGTAGGTCCTTTGACCTCTCAACACTTGGACTTCTTTTCCTTAAAAGGAGAGAATCCATATGTCCCATTGTAGGAACTGCCTTTGGGTTCAGTAAAATTAACCTTCAGGGCTTGAGTTCCCTAGCTTTTCTCCTTCCTGTCCTCATGATAAATAACATACTCAGGGAACCTGTGTCACAGGTGGCAATGTGTTGAGCATGATGCAATGATTCGTAGACATTCAGCCCTGACAGATGCCATTTTTTTATCTGATGAAAGGTAAACATACAATAACACTTGGGGTTTGTTGTTAGGTAAATATGAATTCTGATCTACTTTTTTTAATGAAACTCCAGGTCACCCCTCTCCCCCCATCTGTCCCACATTTTAACCCTTGTGTCTGATGACTTACCTGCTTCCAGGATAATACCTAGAGACCTGGGAACCCTCCTCTCACCGCTCCCCCCCCCCCCCGAAGAAGGACCTCCCTTAGCTTGCAATTTGCTGCTGTCTCTCTTATGACAGGGCATCAGGCCTTCAGAACTGATTTTTGTCACATACCACATCCAGTTGGTTTTGCTGGGGATTTTGTGTCTGTGATGATGTTGGTCCTGTCCTTCATGGGCACAGTCCCTGTGGGATGCAGTATGACAGATGCCTAGCTCTCCTGACAAAGTTGAGTCCAGATCCTGGACCTGCTGAGCCTTGGTCTGCCAGCCCCCCCCTTTTTTTTTTTTTGGCTAGTCCTGTGGCTTGACTTCAGGGCCTGGGTACTGTCCCTAAACCTCTTTGTGTTCAAGGCTAGCACTCTTCCACTTGAGCTACAGCCCCCATTCTGCCTTTTTCTGAATAGTTTTCTGAATTGTTCATTGGGGACAAGCATCTCATGGACTGCCTGACCAGGAGTGGCTTTGAACCATGATCTTTAGATCTCAGTCTCCTGAGTAGCTAGGATTAAGTGTGAACCACAGGTGCCGGACCAGTTTTTTTTTTTTTTTTTTTCCCCATAGGAATGGGATGCTCCTAAACTGGCTGACAGGTGGAGGAAGGACAGGTGGCATATGTCACAAATGTCCCATCCACAGTCTGGGGTTTATTACCTCCTCTCTTCACTTCTGGGAACACAAAGTGTGCAGTTTAGGTCACAAGAAAGACCAAAGAAAACTCACTTGGAAGCTTAAGTATCTACAAATGATGAAAATGGTGTGTGTGTTTGTGTGTTCGTGTGTCCTAGGGCTTGAACTCAGAGCCTGGGCAGTGTCCCTTAGTTTTTCTCACTAAAGCCAGACCACAGCTCCACATCCTGCTTTTTGGCAATTAATTGGAGATAAGGGTCTCATGGACTTTTTGCCGTGGCTGGCTTTGAACCATGATGCTCAGACCTCACTCTCTTGAGTAACTAGGATTACAGGCGTGAGCCCAGTTACACAAATACATTGTAGTGTTGAGAGCTGAGGGCCCTGGGGGTGGAGGGCACTGGCTCCCATCCACGCTGCCCATGGTGTCCAGCCCTGCTCTGGGTGGCCTCCCCTCTCCCTTCTGGACTCAAGTGGGGGGGGGGTGCAGAGTAAGACTGCTTAGCACTCGACTTGGACAGGCTGTGGTTTGCCCCCGTGACTGATGGGAGGTGGGGAAAGAGGTGCTCCTCCCATTTTCCCACAGTGCTCCAGCTCTGCTCCTGCCTAAAGGCTTTTTGTGTCCAGATTGTCCACAAGTCTCTTCCCCCCTCCCCTTCAACTCTCCCGGCAACCCCCCTCCCCCTGCATCATGTCATCCCTGGTGGAAAGTTGTACTTATAATCCAGGCCTAAAGGGGTCTCTACAAGCACTTGCCTTGAGCTGAAGAGCTGAGGGATAGCGCCTAAGCCCAGAGTTCAAGCCCCACGACCCACAAAAGACCAAACCAAACCAAAACAAAAAAGGGGTCTCTACAAGACTGGTTACCAGCCTTGGCAGCTTGAGTTGAGGATGCCCTGCCCAAAGACCAGGAGCTTGTCCTGACCTCTCTCTGCATCAGGACACACCTCCATGTTTATGTAGGGGAGGGGCCTGGCCCAGCTTTTGCACACATTCTGGCCACTCAGTGTGCGAATGAGTGAATGTGTGTCTACTATGTGCCATTGTTGTTTGTATTTCACTGTATAGACAAGCGTGTGCTGTGCATGCATATATGAACGTGTTCTGGGTAATTGTTTTTTGTGTGTGGATATATGTGTGTAGTTCTGCATGTGAATGTGTAGATGTTTATATTATTCTTGTAACTATTAGATATATCTGCGTATATATTGTGTGTGATTTTGTGTATGATTTTGCATATATATATGTGTATGCATTTATCATGTGATTTTGATGGTTGTGTACATGAGTTTCTGTGTGTTGTATATAATTGTAATCCATCTATTACGTGTACCTATTATGCATGTGATCTTTATGGTTTCTATGAAGCTATATGTATGTCACTTGAGGATGGGAATAGATTTTGGGATGTGTGTACTTGAGTGATTTTAATGTGCTAACATAGAGTGTACTCATGTGTAACCTACTATGCTCCTAGACTATAGCATGTTGTTATGTTGTGTATATATGTGTCAGTACTAGAGTTGGAACTGAGGACCTCATATTTATTTGGCTTTTTTGATTAAGGTTGGTGCTCTACTGTTTGAGCTACACCTCTACTCCCATCATTTCTTTTCTTTTTTTGTGTGTCAGTTCTGGGGCTTGAACTTAGGACCTGAATGCTGTCTCTGAGCATTTTTGCTCAAGGCTAGCATGAACCACAGCTGCACTTCCAGCTTTTCTTGTGGTTAATTGGAAATGAGAATCTCGGGTTTTCCTGCTCAGGATGGCTTCGATCTGTGATCTTCAGATCTCAGACGCCTCAGTAGCTAGGATTACAGGCATCTGGTGGCTAGGTCATATTGCTGTGTGTGTGTGTGTGTGTGTGTGTGTGTGTGTGTGTGTGTGTGTGTGTGTGTGTGTGTGTGTGTGTGTGTGTGTGTGTGTGTGTGTGTGTGTGTGTGTGTGTGTGTGTGAATTCAGGGTCTGGGTGCTGTCCTTGAGCTTTTGCTCAAGGCTACTCTACTATTTGAGCAACAGCTCTCTCTACTTGAAGCTTTTTTGGTGTTTTTTAAGAGAAAAGAATCTTAAGGACTTTCTTGCTCTGGCTTGTTTCAAGCCATGATCCTCAGATCTCAGCCTCCTAGATTACAGATGTGAGCCTCTAGCACCTGGCTTATATTATTACTTTATAAGAATGCTTTCATGCTTTCAACTGCCCTTGCTAAGAATTGGCACACACAGACACAGACACACACACACACACACATGCACACACACACGCACAGGCCTGTCCCCTGTCAGGATATTGACATCACCTCCACCTCTGGTCTGCTGGCCTTCTATATGCCTTCAGGGTCCTCTGCATGCTGTGCTGGGGGAGGGGTGACACAAGTCAGATGGCATATAGAACATGGTGAGAAGTACAGGGTGGCATGTGCTCTGCTTTAATACCAGCAGCCCTACACATATGTGGGTTCCTTGAAAATCAGTATGTTAGGAAGGCTGGGACATCACTAGAAAATAAGAATTTTTCTTTATTGTGAAAATACTGTACAGAGGGGTTACAATTACATGGGCAAGATAATGAGTACCTTTCTTATCAAGCATTGTAGCCTCCTCCTTTGTTTCCCCTTCCCATCCCTTCCCATCCTCCCCCCGCCCCCCCAAAATAAGAATTTTTTGACTCTATTGTACTCTCAAAAAGGCAGCTACTCTACCACTTGAGCCTTGCTCTCAGCCCTTTTTGCTTTGGTTTAGTTTTTCAAATGGAATCTTGAGGTTTTTGACTGTAGCCTGATCCCATTTATCCCTCTGAGGGGCTAAAATTACAGCTGTGAGGTTCCCTTGCCCAGCTTTTTTGTTGAGGAAGGGGAGGTCCTGTCTTAATTTTTTTTTTTTTTTCTGGGCCAGCATAAGCCACAATCCTCCTTATTTCCACCTGCCAAGTAGCTGGGATTATAGGTATGAGCTCCTATAGCCTGTTCCAGTGTAGCCTCTCGGAACCAGGGCGGTCTGTGTCTGACTGACGTGTCACTATTCAGCATGTGTGAACTGGCCATTCATAGTTCTCTGTGACTGGCAGTTCTTAAAGGATAGCCCTGGGCCAGCCATCTCAGTGTTGCATGGGAACTGCAAGAAATGAAATGTACTTCCCCAGGCCAGCCAAAACTAACCTGCAGCAGCTGGAGCTGGAGCTCTGGGGCTAGAGACATCTATTTCTACCAGCTTTTGGGGGAAGGGTGACGGGGGGGGGGGGGCGGGGACATGGGGTGTCCCAGGCCTTCTTAGTCACCGTAAGAGTGAGCTCTCTTACATTTTATCCTCCACGTAGCTTTTCTTCCTAAAGCTGCTTCCTCCTAGCTGCAAGAGGAATCAACACAGGTGGAGAAGGTAGCCCCAGCCCAGTTGCCCCTGTGGTGTGGTGTCCCTGCATGGGGCTTGTGGGGAGGGAGTCTCTGTGGGTGGGTGGAGTCTTCTCACACTGAGATGAACTGGGATGAAGGGGTTCTTGCCTGCCCAGTGCTACTTCTTTGGACAGAGAGCAAACAGTCTTGTTTTCTTTCCTGGCACTGAATGGGTTGAGAACCTTCTGGCACAGGCCTTGGCAGTTTGAATTGGCACACCGTCTGACACCCATATCCTGGCATGGCACCTGAGAGTCACTGGACTTGTGTGGGTCCTGGCTAGGTTACCTGAGAATGGGTTTTATCTTCCTTGATAGCCATCCAATGAGTGCCTGCCTTGTGTCAGAGAAGCGAAGGAAGTCTCCAAGGTCATAGCCAGTGAGACAGGCCAGTCACACGGCCAGCCATGGCCCAGCTGTGTGTGTGTGTGTGTGTGTGTGTGTGTGTGTGTGTGTGTGTGTGTGTGTGTGTGTGTGTGTGTGTGTGTGTGTGTGTGTGTGTGTGTGTGTGTGTGTGTGTGTGTGTGTGTGTGTGTGTGTGTGTGTGTCCTGGACTTGAACTCAGGGCCTGGGTACCATTCCTGAGTTTTCTTTCTTTCTCTTTTGGCTCAAAGCTAGTGCTCTACCACTTGAGCCACAGCTCTACTTTAGCTTCTTGGTTGATTAATTGGAGATGAGAGTCTCTTGGACTTTCCTGCTGGGCTGGCTTTTAACTGCAATCCTGAGTAGTTAGGATTACAGGCATGAGCTACTGGTGCCTGGCTGTGGCTGTACTTCTAAAGATAAAGATGCTGCCATTGATCATTGGTGCTCCCCCCTCCCCCCTCCCCCCACCTACCCGGTATCCAGTGAGTAAAAATCACTGAGTTTCTGGGCCTCTGTGTCTTGCCAGTTCTCTGAACAGGTCAGAGATGGACAAGGGGTTGGAAAGCTTGCCCATGGTTGCATTGCTTCTGGCTGCTGATGACAGGCAGCCAGCCAGCCAATGGTCTGGTCTCTGTGCTGCCTGTGCTGAGGTGGGCAGGTGCCTCCTCGGGCCCCCTTTCTCTTCCCCTCTGACCTCTGATGCCTTTGGGGGTCATGCTGATGCACTAATCCAGCTCTGTGATTCCCCAGCCTTGCAAGTAGGAAGCATGTTCTTGCTTGATGTCCCATCACAGCCATGGCCAGTGTTGAGCTCTGTGGACGTGCTTCTGCTGCCAAGGATCTGAACTCCCTTGAGTGAGCCACTGGATGCTAAGGGCTGCTTGCCTGCTCTGTTCTACCCTGGTTGGCCCTTCCTCTGCCTGGTCCTGTGCCTGCTTCATGCCACCTTCCTCCACTCTTCAGGGGTTACATGTATTCCAAATACAGGGAGCTTCTAGGTCTGCCAGGCTTGGGGTACAACATTTTGGAAACTGTCATCATTTGATCTTTGACAGAGAAGAGGCAGTGATGGACCCCCACCAGCCAGATGTGTTGATATATTGTGACTTACTTGTAAGGACAGCAGTGTCCCCATAAGCATCTGGGGTGGGGGGGGGGAAAGGGAGGCTTTATGACTTGAGAGGAAACCTTTCCCATGGAAGTAGTGCATTGATCCTGTGGCTGTTTACCTGGGACTTTTTTTTTTTTTTTGTTCTGTTTCTTTTTCCAGGGGCAGAATTTTCTTTGGTTGATAGCTGTTGCTTATGAAAGTGTAAAGCTGAGGTTTGAGCAAGGCTGTCAATCAGTGTGATTGATAGTAGGAGCTCAGGAGCAGGCCTGCCTTTGCCAATTAACCAGGCACTGAGTTGTTTGGGAGCCAATGGGAAAAGGAAATCTCTATTATGGACAGGCATCTTATCTGAAAGGAGAGAATAAAGCATGAACCAGCAGAGACAATGTCTCCTGTGGGTAGGCAGGTCTGGAATGTGTTGACTCAGTTGCTGTGAGTAGGCGCTGAGCTCAGAGCTATAGGCCAGATGTTTCTGTCTGTTCATAGGTGTGCTGCCATAATTATTTTATTTTGGGTCCGGTCGTGGGGCCTGAACTCTGGGCCTGGGCGCTGTCCCTCAGCTCTTCAGCTCAAGGCTAGCGCTCTACCACTTGAGCTACAGCGCCACTTCTGGCTTTTTTTTTCTTTTTGCTTATGTGGTGCTGAGGAATCGAACCCAGGGCCTCAGGCATGCAAGGCAAGTGCTCTACCACTGAGCCACCTTTCCAGCCCCTGCCATAATTAGTTTAGCAAAAGCTATAATGAGCTTCTCTCTTTCAGTGACCGCATCTTAGAACTGTATAGGGACCAGGGCAGCTTTCTCACCTGCTTACCTCACACTGTGGAGGTGTTCTAGAAAATAGGATTCTCTGTGAATGGAAGAGAAAGTTCCTCACATCACATGCAGGCCTGTAATAACCCTGTGACTTTGATCTGAGTCCTTTCACTCTTGTGGCTCCTGCTCTGCTCTTCCATCGCATGTAACTATGTATTAAGATCCCCAGTGTGGGTTATGGTTATGCATGCAGGAAATACATGGTGGATGGAGAGAGCTTGATAAGCCATTCCTTGGAGTTGGAGGATAGCGAAGTTTTTCTTCAGCTTTGCCATATGTTTTCTGTTTCTTATTCTCTTGCCATCTGATGGGAGAGAACAGTG
The DNA here is from genome assembly GCF_024711535.1 of Dipodomys merriami. Taxonomy (NCBI): domain Eukaryota; kingdom Metazoa; phylum Chordata; class Mammalia; order Rodentia; family Heteromyidae; genus Dipodomys; species Dipodomys merriami. Next base: position 584,596 of record NW_027206601.1, read on the forward strand.
GGGTGAGCTCCAGCCTGCATCCTCTGCTTCCTGAGGGGGGTGGGCTATCACTGAGCAGGCTTAGATTGCTCTGTGTCCTGTGATCCTCCAGAGCCCATGTTCTGCCTGCACCCTCCCTCACCCCCAGCTAGTAGTTGCTGGTTTCCATGATCCTTCCTCAGACCTCCGACAGTGGCTGACAGTGACCTGACAGATCTTCATCTAGTTTCAGTGGCAAAGTTCTTCCTTCATCTTGTGTTTGTTTTCATGTGCCATCCAAGTGAGCTGATGTGTATCAGGTCACTCCGGGATGTGGATGTGGGCTTTGGGCGGATATCCTGCAGTCCACGCATGTGGTCCAGTCTCCCCATCACTGCTGGATCAGCCCTGCGGAAGTATACTATTTACAGAGTGGTCGTGAAAGAGGCCTGGCCTATATTCCTGGCTTCTTCCGGTGGCCTCCTGGTGGCCTCCCGGTGGCCGTGCGTGGGCCAGTGGCAGCCACAGGTCAGGAGCATGCCCACACAGACTGCTTTTCTCATTTCTCATGTGGAAGAGAGGCATATGAGAATAGTTTCTAAGTCACAATGACTGGAGTTCTCTTCAAGGGAAGCTAATGAGCCAGGCTGTTTGTGCAACCCAAAGTTACACAGGGTAAGGCTAGAATTTTCAAACTTGGCTTTGCCAGTGAAGTCCCTAAGATGGGTGTATACGATTGGCATGTGTTTCGGTGTCTGTCTTTTGTGTGGTCCTTGAGATGGTGGCACAGTACGTGGTGTGTATGTTTCTGTGTCTGTGTCACTCTTGTAAATGCATGTGTGTTGAATGTGCCTGTTGGTACCTTATTTGAAGGTTTGTTTAAACTTACAAGACCACATATAACTGCTGTCCCACATGAAGGACAAACTGACTATTCAGAAATCTGCTTCTCCTTACATTTTCCAGAAACCCATGCTAGTCTCTTTAAGGTCCCCGGTTATTTCTGAAAGAATGGCCACCAGGTGCTTGGGTAGAGGCTGTAAATTGGTGAAAAGAGCATCTATCGTCGGCTTATGCCTGTAATCCTAGCTGCTCAGAAGGCTGAGATCTGAGGATCATAGTAAGAAGCCAACTGGAAAGGAAAGTTTGTGAGACTCTTATCTCCAGTTAACCACCAAAGAGCCGGAAGTGTAATCACCAAAGAGCCGGAAGTGGACCTGTGGTTCAAGTGATAGAACGCCAGCCGTGAGCAAAAAAGCTAAGGAACAGACCCAGTACCAGCACCAGAAAGAAAAGAAAGAGAAGGAAGGAAGGCAGGAAGGAAATATAGGAATAGCAAATTCCAGTATTTAAGCTTCACATTTCTGGGCTTGGAACGAGTTATTGAGGTCAGCCTTGTGACCCAGAGCTTGAGGCCTGAGGAGGTCTCTCCTACAGTGGTTTTACTGCATGAATTTTATCCCAAATGCCTTCATATAAAAATCCCTGTGTATGAATTTCTGCCTCCAAAATCGTGTGTTTATTTGGGCATTGGTCATATCTTGGTAGCCAATGTCTTCTACCACCACGGCAAACTTCTAGCACACAAAAACTTGGCACAGCATACACAGCAAAGTCTTAGCTATGTGCTTACCACTGTCCTTCGAAACTGCCCTACAGGACATGTGTCTGTGTGTGAACACATGAATGGATTTGGCTACAGTCATCTTGAGCTCATGGGCCCTCTTAGGTTAAAGACCATGCATTCCATTTGACTCAGGGAACCAAATTGCACATCTCTGTTTTGGCAAAAGCCAAGTGAGACCTCAAAGTAATAATAATAATAATAATAACAACAACAGGGCTGGGAAGGTGGCTCAGTGGTAGAGCGCTTGCCTTGCATGCATGAGGCCCTGGGTTCGATTCCTCAGCACCACATAAGCAAAAAGAAAAAGCCAGAAGTGGTGCTGTGGCTCAAGTGCTAGAGCACTAGCCTTGAGCTGAAGAGCTGAGGGACAGTGCCCAGGCCCAGAGTTCAGGCCCCATGACTGGACCCCCCCCAAAAAATAATAACAACAACAACAATCTAATAATAATAAATGTATATTGTAACTCAGCACATCATAGTTATCGTAGAGAAATGCTATTGTTAACCTGAGCATGAAGTATGGGCGTGTTGGAAGGTATCTTGGAGGGCTTCGGTAAGAGGGAGACGTGCCAAGTGCTGGTGGCTCACGTCTGTAATACTACCTGCTCAGGAGGATGAGATCTGAGGATTGTGGTTCCCAACCAGCCTGAGCATGAAAGGTTGATAGACTTTTATCTTCAATTATAACCAGCAAAAAGCTGAGGCTGTGTGGCTTATGTGGTAAAGCATCAGCCTTGAGCAAAAGAGCTAAGGGACAGTGCTCAGGCTCTGAGTTTAAGCCCTAGTATCAGTTTAAGAAAAAAAAAAAAAAAGGTGGGGAGACACTAAGAAGATGCAGCGATGCAGAAAGGATGGAAAAGCTTAGGAGAGTATGATTAGGTTAGGCTCACTAAGGTGTGCCATGCCTGGAATTAACATAAGCCCAGAGCTCCTAGAGCGCTGTCCCTGCGCATGGTAGAAACTCAGGGCTTTTTCCAGCTCTGGGTCTTAGGCAGCCTTGAGACCAGAGTCCCATTTGGTCTTTCAAAATGTGGCTTTAGGGACCAGGGTCCTGGAGTAAGTCTCTTGGGGAGGTTTAGTCAGCATTCCTTAATATTAAGGTAAACACTGAGAGCTAGGGTAGGGATAGTGGGGGTGTTGTATGAAAACTACAATACTTAATTGTTTCTCTGATTGATTGTTATTATGAACAGAAGGGTTACGGTTATGTAAGTTAGGTAAAGACAATACATTTCGTTTTGAACAGTGCCACCCCTTCCTTTGCTCTCTCCTAGTTTTTCCTTCCTGTTCCCACTTACAAGTTATATAGTTCATTTTAAACATAGTGACTGGAGACCTTAAAAATTTTGGTGTCCGATTCCAAGCATAAATAAAAATTGGCAGCTTGATCAGAAAAAAAATTTTTTTTTGGTGTCCGTATTGGGTCTTGAATTCAAAGCTTGTGTATTCATTATTCTTAGCTTTTTGGTGGTTAACTGGAGATAAAGTTCTTTTAAACTTTCATGCTCAGGCTGGTTTGAGACGTTTTCGGATCTCAGCCTCCTAAGTAGCTAGGATTATGGGTGTGAGCTTGCCAGCACCTAGCAAGAAGCAGCAGAGTATGTGGAGCTTGAGGGAGAAGCTTCTGCTTGTAAGTGTGAGTTGGGCTGCACAGTCTCCATCTTTCTGGGGTTCTTTACCTCAGAAGACTGCAGGCCTTCCTGCCTAGGTTCTCAGGTATGGCCTGTAGTGATGGTGGGCAGGGGCCTGATGGCTACTTGCTTAGGAGTCAGGCCAGTGGTTTTTTGGTTTTTGTTTTTATTTTGTGCCAGTCCTGGGCCTTGAACTCAGGGCCTGGGTGCCATCCTTGAGCTTTTTTGTTTAATGCTAGTGTTCTACCACTTGAATTATAGCTCTACTTTTGCCTTTTTGGTGGTCCAGTGGTGATAGGAGTATCACAAACTTTCCAGTCCAGGCTGGCTGTGAACCACAATCCTCAGATCTAGGCCTCCTCAGTAGCTAGGATTACAGGCATAAGCCATTGGCTCCTGGAGCCTGGCCAGTTTTGATGGATGATTCTAGAAGGGTTCAGTTCTTTCCTGCAGGGTCTTAGCTAGGCCGCCCTGAGGCCTGGTGAGCTAGCAGGCAGAACTCTGGGTGTCTGTGGCTCTCGCCCGACTGCAGGCTAAACTTTGATCTATACTTTTCTTTGATCTTTCCATCCCCACCCACACCTAAAATAACAGCCAGCCTGTGGCTGTTTCCAGCTTGGAGGGCGGGAATTGTCTGGATTTCTGGGAAAGGCACCCTGTTTTGAGCTTCTTGGCTGCAGCCTTATGGTATCCTCTGTCGCCAGAAGCTTCCCGCTTGCAGTCTACTTTCTACAGGGAAACCTGGAAACCTTCTACACCTGAAAGAAAAGGCATTGAGGACCCCCCCAACACTCTTTTGTAACTGATCCCCACTGGGCTCCACAGCCATTGTCCCCCTCCACAGAGGAAGGGAATGGAGAGGCCTCCACTCAGAGGAGGTGGTGACCCGGGTGGTGTTACCTTACACCCAGCCTTAGCTAATGATTAAAAACCCACAGGCCTGTGTCACACCTGTAGTGACTCCACGTTCTGTGTCACCAGGTGTGTGGTGCAGCAGATCCAGTCTGTGGCAGGATTCCCACAGGCATTGGGGTTGATGTTCGTACCTGGGCCTGGGGACCCTCATTGTGAAGTAAGAGGTGAGACCAGCACACCTGAGTTCTTTGTTTTTGGGGGGGGGGTCCGGTCGTGTGCCTGAACTCTGGGCCTGGGCACTGTCCCTCAGCTCTTCAGCTCAAGGCTAGCGCTCTACCACTTGAGCCACAGCACCACTTCCAGCTTTTTTTTCCCCCTGCTTATGTGATGCTGAGGAATCGAACCCAGGGCCTCATGCATGCAAGGCTAGCGCTCTACCACCTTCCCAGCCGGACACCTGAGTTCTTTGGACCCTGGACCCACCTTCTCCTGGGCCCTCGAGGGCGGCATCCAGAGTCATTTTCGCTAAAGCAGAATTAAAATACCAACTTGAGTCCCCTGGACAGGAAGCCTGGAAGCCAGTCTCCTTCCTTTCCTCCCTCTCTCCCCTCCAATGATTCTCCCCTCCCTTCCTTCCCCCTTCCCTCTGGCCCCTCCCTTTCTTTTTCCTCCCTTTCCCTCCTCTCCAATTTTTTCTCCCTTCCCCCTCTTCTTCCCTCTTTTCCCTCCTCCTTTCCTCCCTTTCAACTCAAAGCCTCATACTTGCCTAGTTTTCAAGTTAATTGGAGATTTAAGAGTCTGATTTGTGTGTGTGTGTGTGTGTGTGTGTGTGTGTGCGCGCGCGCGCGCTTGGGCTAGCTCTGAACCGTGATCCTCTACAACGCAGCCTCTTGAGAAGTTAGGAGTATAGGTGTGAGCTACAGGTGCTTGCCTTGAAGCAGTGCTTTGAATGAATGAATGAGTGAATGCTTCCAAATCCACTGGCTGGCTTACTATATCCACAATGAATAAGGAAAAAGGAATCGTGTGTGTTCATGTGACTGGCTTTGAAGGTAGTGGCCACACTATGCAGGGTTGAGGTGGAGGGTGGCTATATCCTATAAATACTAACCAGGTAAACCAAATGTTGCTTTATTTCTTTTTTTGGTGCTGAGGTATATGCTCAGGAGCATGAGTTTGCTAAGCAGGTGCTCTAACTCCTGACCCATGCCTCCAGCCCTTTTTTGCACTGGTTGTTTTGGCGATTGGGTTTCACCTCCTGCCTAGGTCTATGATAGACCATGACTCTGCTATTAACATGCCACTATGCCCAGCTTCTTCCACAGCTTCTTCTCTGCCCAGGCTAGCCTGGAACCACAGGCCTCCCAGCCTCTCAGCCTTTCAGGTATGACAGGTGTCAACCACTGGTGTCTAGGTGTTTGCATCTTTCTATTTCTTAGAATTGGGGACCAGGGTTGGAGGAGTGGCTCATGTAGTAGACCACTAGCCAATGAGTGAAAGCATCCGATACTGAGTTTGAGTCCTGGTCTTGGACCAAGAAAAAGAAAAGAAAAGACCAAATTGGAGACCTCTCAGCATGTGGCTGAGTGCCACTCTGACTGCAGATCAGGGGGCTCATTGTGTTTAGCATAGCATTTAAATACCTGAGCATATGTTACCTATCAGAGAGGATACTCTACATGAAAAATTAACTCTGTCTTCCGAATCTGCATCCACAACTCAGAGCCAGCCCTAGAGCCAGAATTCCCTGGATCTTCCCTGGCTGACCTGGGGCCCTGTTTTTTTTTTGTCTCATGTGGTTGTTAGCCTGGCATTGGGGCTCCTGTGTTCAGAAGCAGGTGCAGAGGCTGTTTCCTTGGGCACCAAGAGGCCTTTGAGCCCCTGCAAGGCCTCTCTCTGTTTGTCCACTGCTTAGGGCTGGGATCATGTCCCTCTGTAAGTTCTGAAAGCCAGGTGCTTGCTTGAGCAGCCTAGCCCTGGCTTGGCTGCATTTTCCGAGTGCATTGGTAACAAATTTGTTTAAAATGTGTATTTCCCCTCGAAAACACTCACTGCAGAAGAGAAAAAAAAAAGATAATTTTGTGTTGACTGGAAATAGTCACATGGGGAGGCTGAGCAGACAGAAGGAATGCAGAGCGTTCTGTTCAACTGCATGTGTAATCGCTTCGGTACTTTCCATTTGGGTGAAGTGTTCTCCATCTGGACAGCAGTTTCTTTCTCAGCTGGGTGATGGGGTGACCATGACACACTCCACCTCTGCCTTCCCCAGGCCTTCATGCAGGACAGGCAATCTTGGCCAGTTTTTCTAAAATGAAAGGGGCTTGAGAGCAGGCTCCGAGCAGAGAACCAAGCCTTCAGAGGGACAGGATGGACCTAGGCCCAGCTTGTAATGACGGATAGTTTTGTTGTTTGGGGCTGGGACACAAAATTGACTGGTACAACAGACTTTATTTAAAAATAAAGACTTTATTTACAAAAGACTTTATTTGAAATTGCTCCCTGCTGGGGTGTGCATGACTCACCTAGCTACTCAGGAGGCTGAAATCTGAGGATTGTGGTTTGAAGCCAGCTGGGGCAGGAAAGTTTGTGAGACTCTTATCTCCAATTAATCACCCAAAAGCCAGCAGTGGAGCTGTGGCTCAAGTGGTAAGAGTGTAAGAGAGAGACAGCAAAAAGAAAGCTTGACTCCAGGCTCTGATTTCAAGCCTTGAAAAAGTTAAACACTCAGTTCCTTTTGGAAGGATGCTAGGAACTCACTCTAAAAACCAGTCAGTAAAGAGAAGCAATGAAAGCTTTATCTTTTCTTCTTTTCTTTTTTTTTTGGTGGGGAGGCTGGAATTTGAACCCAAGGCCTTGGTATACGCTAGGTCAAATACTCTACTACTGAGCTCAGCTCTGTTTAACTCTATTATATCCTTAGCCACGCTTCCTTTCCTTTACCTCGGGGCTTTCCAGATGAAGGACGATGGAAAGTTGTATTGAAAGAGGAATTTCAGCTCTTAGAGTTGAGAAATAACTGCAGAACTCTCATAACTGGACAACGGACTTTGCAGCCCTAAGATCCTAAGTGGTCTCTACAGTTGCAAAAGGGAAGTGGGTGCAAGTCATGTGCCTCCTTTTTAATGCTTACCAGAAATCAACCCAGTATTGCAGCAAGCCTCTGGCAGGAAGCCAGGGCCCAGAACAATCTGTGAAGTAACAAGAAAGGGCCAGCAATATCAGGAATGGGGAAATTCTAAAGACAAAAATAATCTCAGGGCTAGGAAGGTGGCTCAGTGGTAGAGAGCTTGCTTTGCATGCATGAAGCTCTGGCTTTGATTCCTCAGCACCACATAAGCAGGAAAAAAAAAGCCGGAAGTGGCGCTGTGGCTCAAGTGGTAGAGTGCTAGCCTTGACCTGACAGCGCCCAGGCCCAGAGGTCAGGCCCCACAACTGGACCAAAAAAAAAAAAAAAAATCTTAGTCTTTTAAAATGAGTTGGAAAAAGAAGAGGAAGAGGAGGACAAAGAGGAAGAGAAGGAAGTGGAGTAGGAAGGAGGAAGAGGAAAGAGGAGGAGGAAGAAGAACTATTTGGAAAAGGAACCGCTGGGTGCTGATGGCTCACGCCTGTTTACTCAGAGGCTGAGCTATCAGGATTGAGGTTTGAAGCCAGCCTGAGAAAGAAAGTTCATAATATAGGTTCATGATACTCTTATTTCTAATGAACCAGCAAAATACCAGAAGTACAGCTGTGGCTTGAGCCACAGCTAGCCTTGAGCACAAAAAGCTCAGGGGACAAAACCCAGGCCATGAGTTTAAGCCCCAGGACTGGCACAAAAATGAAAAGCAAAACCACTGTGCCAGAGAAGTTTGAATATGGACTAGATATTTTGTGATATTAAGGACTTATTATTCACAATGATATTTCAACTCTAGTACTGGCAGTGAACCAGACACCCATAAGTCCTGGAAAATAACGTGATAGTATTGCTCTATGAATAAGCTTTCTTGTAGAGGCTGTGACAGGTCTCAGATAGCAAAAGCATTATGTGATCCCTGGTGTCAGTCTCACAGAGATGGTCCTTAGGCCTAAGCCGGAGGCCATGGGAAGCGGATAGAGTTCTGAGCACTTGGATGTCCTATTTCCTTAGCCCCTTCCTCCCTTTCATCATTTTACAGGTCTACTGGATCTTCCTAATTGTATCAGCCATTCTCCCCCTCCACACGTCTCTCCCCCAGCTAGTTTTTCGTACCCATGTTCAGAAAGGTGAAGGGGATCTTTTGTGCAACATCAGGGGACACTGGGGTAGGGGGAAAGTAGGGGAACTCCCTCTAGACACCTTGGGAGACTGGTTTGTTTAGTCACTTTCCAAATGACTGCTGGATTTTTCCAGTCTTTAAGATGGTATCTCAAATCAGGCAGCTGAAACAAAGTACCTGGCAGGCACTGAGCAGGCACTGGACAGTGTAAACAGCAGGCATTTACTTTTCACAGTACCGGAGGCTGGAATTGGAGTTGAATATGTGGGCTGGCCTGGTTCCTTTTGAGAGTCCCTTGTTGGCTTGTAGATAAGTGGCTTCTCGCGTGTCTGTGCCCTAATCTCTTCCTTTTCTGTATAGACTACCACAGTCAAACTGGCTTAGAGGCTACCCTAGCTACTATACTCAGGAACCTGAGATCTGAGGATCTGAGGACCAAAGCCAGCCTGGGCAGGAAGGTCCAGGAGACTCTTATCACCAAGTAACCACCAGAAAACTGGAATTGGCACTGTGGCTCAAAGTGGTAGAGCACTAGCCTTGAGTAAGAAAGCTCAGGGAGTGCTGGGAAGGTGGCTCAGTGGTAGAGCGCTTGCCTTGCATGCCTGAGGCCCTGGGTTCGATTCCTCAGCACCACATCAGCAAAAAGAAAAAAAGCCGGAAGTGGCGCTGTGGCTCAAGTGGTAGAGCGCTAGCCTTGAGCTGAAGAGCTGAGGGACAGCACCCAGGCCCAGAGTTCAGGCCCCACGACTGGACCCCCCCCCCCCCCCCCGCCAAAAAAAAGAAAGCTCAGGGACAGCACTCAGACCCTGAGTTCAGGCTCACCTCAAGACCAGCAAAAAACCCAAAACAACGACAACAATAAAACTTGCATCACCTCCCTAAAACTCACATCTTTGAATACAATCCACATTCTGAGATTCTTCTAACACCCTGTATCTGGGTACTGTCTCTAGACAGATGTGAATGAATGTGTGGGGAATGTATTTCAGTATTTAAGAAATGGTAACAGACACTCTCACAAACTGCAAAGCAGTGATTCATTGTGTGTGTGTGTGTGCGCTGGTAATGGGGCTTGAACTTAGGGCCTCACTTTCATGATTAGCTTTTCTACTTATGGCTGGTGCTCTACCACTTGAGCCATCTCTCCACTTTTGCCCTTTGATGGTTCATTGGAGATAAGAGTTGCATGGTCTTTTCTGCCTGGGTTGACTTCAAGCACAGTCTTCAGAGCTCAGCTGTCTGTATAGCTGTGATTACAGGTGTGAGCCCTTGGCACCTGGCAGTAAGTGAGCATCTTGACAGTATGGTCTTACTTAGAAAAGACTAGAGAAGCAAATGCTCTCACCCCTGCATACATCCTCCTTCACTAATCGGTGAAGTTTGTAAATAGTTACTTCCTGAGGGTTTCACATATCAGATGCACACTACTTCCTGAGGGTTTCACGTCAGATGCTCAGCTGTGTGCTGGGGATATGAACGTCAGCATGACTTTCTGGTGATGGAGCTTACTTACTAGTTTTGGTGATACTGAGGTTTGAACTCAGGGCCTCACACTTGCTAGGTTTTGCTTTGCCCTGTTGGAGATGGAGTCTAGGGGACTTTCCTGCCTAGGTTGGCTTTAAACCTTGATCCTCTGGATCTCAGCATCCTGAGTAGCTAGGACTGTAGGCTTGAGCCAGTTGTACTTGGCTCTGGTGATGGAGTACATTCTACTGGCATAGAGCATCTTGTCCTGGAGCTCCAATCCTGGGAAGGAGTTCGCAGGCAGATGATAGGGGTGCTACTCTGTCCTCCCTGCCCCCTTCTTTGGGACTTTGGACTCATGACCACTCAGATATTCCTAAGTTCTTTTAAGAGGCAGAAAAGAGGAAAGGAGGGAGCCCTTTGCTTTCTGGGTAGTTCATATGCTCTGTGGTAACATGCCTGGTCTTAGAAATGACATGACTTCTCTCAAGGAAGAGTCTTGGTGATGAGATCCCAAAGTACATGCCACCACCAAGTGCTTGTTCCCTGGATAGCTGTGAGGGTGTTGAAGGCTTTAAGCACTAGAATGCTCCTTCCCTTCCCCTAACATTATCATAAGAGTGGAATGTTGGAGCCCAGATGGTCCCTAGATACAGGGAGTTACTGGTTCAGCTAGACCATTACATGTCTCAGATGTTAAGTTACATTGAAACCGGGCACCGATAGCTCATGCCTATAATCCTAGCTACTCAGGAGACTGAGATCTGAGGATCTTGGTTCAAAGCCAACCCAGACAAGAAAGTCTATGAGACTTGTTACTCCTAATTAACCAGTAACAAACAAATAAACAAACAAGAAAGCCAGAAGTGGAATTGTGGCTCAAATGGTAGAGTGCTAGCTTTGAGAAAAAAAAAAAAAAAAAAAAAGCTACTCAGGTCCTGAGTTCAAGCCCCAGGAGTTAAAGAGCATGCAAACAAGTAACATAGCATAAGAGAATGGTATGATGTGGATGTGTGGTACAACATTGCTTCTAAATACAAACGCGCAGAATAAAGTCAGAGTTACACACCTGGTGTGGTTCGGCAGAGTGTCTTGGTATGGTGAGCAGTGGACCAACTCTGTTTCAGTTTCATTTCCTAAATTTCCTATGAGAAAATAACATGTATATCATAGGAAAGAAAACAGAGGACTGTTTGTTTTTTTTAAAAAAGCCTTTGTGAGCCGGGCACCAGTGGCTCATGCCTGTAAATCCTAGCTACTCAGGAGGCTGAGATCTGAGGATCGTGGTTCAAAGCCAGCATGGGCAGGAAAGTACCTGAAACTCTTATCTCTAATAAACCACCAGAAAACCGGAAGTGGTGCTGTGACTCAAGTGGTAGAGCGCTAGCCTTGAGCTGAAGAGCTGAGGGACTGTGCTAGGCCCAGAGTTCAAGCCCCATGACCCACCAAAAAGAAAACAAACCCAAAAACAAAGCCTTTGTGGATCTTTTACAGCTGGCCCTTGTTGAGCACTGGGCTGGCTAGAGAGGGCTTCTGCCTCCCTCCAGAGCAGTGGGTGGGCTGCAGGAAGGACTAGGGCGACCACTGGTCTCCTGCAGAAGGTTACACTTTGCCATTCACCTCTGTGCCATGTTCTGCTGCACCCGGCCTGCTCTGACTCTGTAACTCCAGGAAGGCTGACTTCATCTTATTTGTTTGCTTATTTATTTATGGCAGTACTTGGGCTTAAATGCAGAGCCTGGGTACTGTCCATTACTTTTTTTCCCCTCTTTGCCACTTGAACCACACCTACACTTCTGGCTTTTTGGTGGTTAATTGGAAGTAAAAGTCTCGAAGACTGTCTTAGACTAGGTTCTAATCATGATCCTCAGATCTCATCCTCCTGAGTAGCTAGGATTACAGGCGTGTTTCACTGGCACCTGGCTTTCTCTTATTTTATTATTGCTTTCAGAACAAGTTTATATTGGGCTCTCTGACAGTAGAAAAATGAAAACAAAACAAAACAAAAAATCCGCCAACCTAGTCACTGCTGTTCTATCCTTGGTCTTAACTCTTCAGAGGATGCAGCTGTCCCTGTGGCTTAAGGCACCTTTAGGTGCCTAGTTGGTTGGGCTGCCCCGATGCAAAGCTGCAGGTGGCTTTGCTGTTTCATGCATGTGTCATGCAGGGCAGCTGGGCTTCTCCTGATTCATCAGGGGACTTTGTTCCCTAAAAAAAGGAGTGTTTCAGTAAGAAACTGATTTGGGGATTCTTTACTAGTGTAGATGCAGTTTTGACATTATTTGGCCATGAGATTTATTTCACCCGTAACTTTTGAGGCTGATTTGAGAAGTTATATTTTTCTAGATGAGTATCAGTGTTCTATGGATCTAAAACTCCATGGTCTTCTCAAAGACCCTTGCTTGGCTCTTCTTTGTCAGGGGACAGTGTAGACAAGAATTGCATTCAAAGGTCCCAGGGCACAGAACAAGGCACTAGTCAGAAAAACCAGCAGGAGGCTTCAGGGCAAGAATGTCTGTGTACCCAGGGCTAGGAGCAAGGGCATGGCATTCCCAGGACCGCTGTGGGTTGGGTTCTCTCTCTCTCTCTCTCTCTCTCTTTCTCTCTCTCTCTCTCTCTCTTTCTTTTTGTCTCAGAAAGGACATGGGGTGAACAGAGCTGTTCCTGGCTGAGACCTGAGAGGCCGAGCTAGCATTTACGCCCTGGTTTCATCCCATTTATGCCCTGGTTTCATCCCTGCAGTGTTTCCATCTCCCATTCCTCCCCTCTGGCTTTTCCTTGTGCTGTAATGAAATGATGGCCTGGGGACAGATGGGTCAGGGTGGGGATCTGTAGTAGCTGACACATCTTAACAGTGCAACTCATTTGATTCCACAGAGGGAAGGAAACCATTCTCGGGGTTTTGTTTTTGTAGCAGGACGGGGACTTGAGCTTGGGGCCTGGGTGCTATTTCTTAGCTTTCTGTTCAAGGTTAGCATTCTATCTCCTGGCCCCCCCCCCCCCCCCCCCGTGAATTGGAGAAAAGAATCTCATGGGCTTTCCTGCTTGGGCTGGTTTCGAATTTTGATCTTCAGATCTTGGCCTCCTAAGTAATTAGTATTGTAGGCCTGAGCCACTGGCATTCAGAGCTTGAGTAGCTGAAAACTATGATGGTGAATGGACTTCTGGAAACTTGTTTTGCAGAAGCGTTAAATAAATTATTGGAGAGTGGGGAAAGCAGCAGTTATAAGCTAGAGATCATGGCCAGCACTGGAAAAAAAAAAAGTTGTCAGGACCCCCTCTTAGCCAATAAGCTGTCCTGTTACATCATGCAGACTCTCTCCTCCACCCCCCCCCCCCCCCCCCCCCGCCCCAGCAAGACTCTATCTCAGCTAGTAAGCTGCTTTGATACACCATGCAACTAGTCTCCACGTCTGCTTGCTGGAGACTACTGTTTTCACCCATGGTGGCCACCTGCACTCTCCCTGAAGATGGGTCTCCAGGCACTCTGCAGGGCCATCTGCTAGGATGTTGAAGGACTTGGCATAGGTGGCCACCTCTGCCACCAGAGTGTTGAGATTATAGCGCTGTGAGGAACGTTCTTTTCCTTCTGGAGTGGGTCATTCACTGTGGGTGACAGCCCTCCTCAGGTTTATCTGTGCTGTGAGGATGCTTTGCTGTTTTTTTTTTTTTTTTTCCCTTATTAACGTATAATCATTGTACTTATTCATGGGATACTGGTTGATGTTTCCACCCCTGTATACAGCTTGTAACCAGCAAATCAGGGTAATTAGCCTCTCTCTGCCTCATCCATTCATCCTGTCTTTGTAGTGAGAACTTTTGAAACCTCCTCCCCAGCTGTTTTGAGATGTACACTTGGTTATTGTTAGCTAGCACTTACACCTGTTCCCATGTGCTTCTCTACCAGGCATTTGTGAGAGCCTGGATCTCCAGAACTCATTTTTTTTTTGCGGGGGCGGGGGGAAGGGTCCAGTCGTGGGGCCTGAACTCTGAGCTTGGGCGCTGTCCCTCAGCTCTTCAGCTCAAGGCTAGTGCTCTACCTCTTGAGCCACAGCACCACTTCCGGCTTTTTTCTTTTTGCTTACGTGGTGCTGAGGAATCGAACCCAGGGCCTCATGCATGCAAGGCAAGCGCTCTACCACTGAGCCACCTTCCCAGCCCCTCATTTTTTGTCACCAGGTTGTTGTCAGGGTTCTGCCTGTTCACTCTGGTTACTGCCCTGGTGCTCATTGGTAAAGTGAAGGAGGCTAGGATGTAAGATGAGAACTTTCCCTCTGATGGGCTGGTGGCCACCTGGGGGCCTGGGTTTTGGGCATTGAAGACATCCTTCTCAGTGGGAATCAACCCATTGCACAGATGTGAAAAGTCATGCTCAGAGGAGTTGGTGTCCCCAATCTAATGCCACCATGACTGCGGAAGGAATTAACTGTCCTATTTAGACTCCCAAACTATGGCTTTTTCTGCCCTGAAGTGGACAGTGGGGCATCTTGGCCTTTCATTAGCTCAGGAAGGTAAAGCTATATTCCTGTGTTGCAGGTGCCTTCAAATGCCCAGAGATGGGTTAGGGGCCAAACAAGCTCTCCCCATCTCTTCTCTCTCCTCCTCTCTTCTCTTGGGGGGGCTTCTCATTTGGCTTTTCTGCTAAGGCTAGCACTCTACCACTTGAGCCACAGCTTCACTTTTAGCTTTTTGCTGGTTAGTTGGAGATAAGAATCTGTTGGGTTTATCTGCCCAGACTGACTTTGAACCATGATCCTCAGATCTCAGCCTTCTGAGTAGTTTGGATTACAGATGTGAACCACTGGTGGTCCCTTGCACCTCTTTTTTTTAGCAGATCCTTGGGCTTTTACTCGGGGCCTAGGCACTGTCCCTGAGCCTCTTTGTACTCAAGGCTAACACTCTACCCCTTGAGCCACAGTGCTACTTCCAGCTTTTTCTGAGTAGTTTATTAGAAATAAGAGTCTCATGGACTTTCCTGCATAGGCTGGCTTTGAACCATGACCCTCAGATCTCAGCCTCCTAAGTAGCTAGGGTTATAGCCACCAGTGCCTGGCTTTCCATCTCTTTTTAGGTGAATACATGCTTTTGTATGAAATAATAAAATGAGAAGAACAGCACTGTATGTAAGGCCCATCATCAAATGAGTATGTACACGCCCACCTCACTGTGAATTGAAGACCTGTCATAAGGAAGCTGGTTTTGAGCTTGGTTGGTCTGACAGCTGGTGACCAGGATGAGCTGGAGGATTGGTGCCCTTCCTCCCAGCCCTGAGTGCCAGGTGACAGCTAAGCCTCACCTCCCTCAGGTGAGTGTCCTTAACGTCCTAGCTATCACCAAGCTCTGTCGCCCTCAGCCACAATCTCCCTTTTATGTTTTGGCCTGGAGGCCAGTCAGAACCGGTTGAGCACCAATTTCCTTCAGTACCAAGATTTTACCACACAGACCTTTCTTTCTTTTCTGGTCTAACCAGCTTGTCTTTGACCTTGGTTCTGTCTACTTGTTCACTGGTTTGTTTTTATTTTACTATTTTTGCTTAATTATATTTGTCATCATTGGGAAGTCCTCTCAAATTGAGCTTGGTATGAGATACAGTCAAGGAATGGAAAGTAGATGAGAGGTGAGGAGGGAGGAG